>NC_067124.1:37202029-37802029 GCF_021347895.1 Acanthochromis polyacanthus | reverse complement strand
TTTACAGGGTTTTTTTGCATTTGTTTTTGTTCATTTTGCACATAGTTTTGTCAATTTGAACCTCTTTCTGCTCACTTTAATTACACCTTCAAAGAACATAATTATAGGTGATCCAATGAAGTTCATAGTGTCTAAAGATACCTAACATGTTTGCTGGAGCCTCTGAAGAAGACGGAAGGCTCTGTGGAAACATGTTAGGTGTGTTTTTGACAACGGTACGTGTCTGATCACGCAAGAATGGTTAAACATAATTAGAGGTGTAATTATACCCGTGGGTAGATTTGTGTTGCAAAAAAATGATTGCATTTGTCATTCCATTACAACACTAAACCTGACATGCAGATACTTGATCGAGTGACAAGACAAAAATGTGCTGAGTGTTCCACCAATATGGAGGCAGTTTGAGCCTCTTTCTGGTCAGTTAGTGCTTCTTTGTAGTTATTTTTGCATTTGTTTCTGCTCCGTTTGATCATTTCGTTTGTCTTGGCAGTTATTGAGCCTTTTTTTGTGTTCATTTTTCATCTTTTTTTTAGTCAGTTCTAACCTCTTTCTTGTCATTTTCAGTGCACTTGCAGTTATTTTGCATTTTTTTGTGTTCATTTTGCATCATTTTTAGTAATTTTGAACCTATTTAATGCTCATTTTGTGTGTTTTTGCATTTGTTTGTATGCATTTTGCATCTTTTTTCATCAATTTGAACGTCTTTCTGGTCATTTTTTGTGCCTTCACAGTTATTCTACTCTATTTATGTTAATTTTGCATCTTTTTTCGTTAGTTTGGGCCCATTTCTGCTCGTTTAATGTATCCTTTCCGTTATTTTGCATTTGTTTGTGTTCATTTTGCATCTTTTTTTATTGAATTTGAGCGTATTCTTGCTGTTTTTGTGTGTCTTTGCATTTTACCCTATTTAGTCTCATTTTGCACCTTTTTTTGCAATTATTTTTTAATTTTCTTTGTTCATTTTGTATCTTTTTTATTGAATTTGAGCCTATTCCTGCTTTTTTGTGTGTCTTTGCAGTTATTTTACTCTATTTATTCTCATTTTGCATCTATTTTGCAATTATTTATAAGTTTCTGTGTTCATTTGGCATCTTTTTTAGTCAATTCAAACCTCTTTTTTGTCATTTTCTGTGTATTTGCAGTTATTTAGCATATTTTTAGTCAATTCAAACCTCTTTCTGATCATTTTCTGTGTATTTGCAGCTATTTAGCATATTTTTAGTCAATTCATACCTCTTTCTGCTTATTTTGTGTGTCATTGCAGTTATTTTGCATCTATTTCTGAAGGAAAATACAGCAAAATGTTATGTTTAAATGTAAAAATGAAAAGCAGAATAAGTTTAAAACAAACAGCACGAGCAGAAAACAAACATTTTAAAGACACTGTTTGGTCTATAAAACAATTTGAGATGTAATTTATTGGAATAATGTTTAAAAACAGCACAAGCACAAAATGAAGTCAGATTTTCAAAGTAAAGCGGCTCCTGCCTGCAGTCATAATGATTAAAGTCACAGCAAATACTGCGAAACGATTTCAAGTTTTACATTTATAGTAACGTTACACACTCTGTCCTTTACATTGCATCAGTCAGAGTTTCCAGCCCTCAGTTTCTGCAGCAAAAAGCTCCTGTTTTCTCCCCGACCTCCCCCCAAAACACTCCAACAAACCTCCATCAGACTCACCTGAGAGTTCCAGGTGAGGAGAGATCACGTCCGAGTCGGTGGCTGCTTCTCCGGTGGGACTGTTGTCAGACTGTTGTTAGGCTGAGGGGGAACCTCCTCTTAAAGAGCAGACACACCCACACACACACACACACACACACACACACACACACACACACACACACACACACACACACACACACACACACACACACACACACACACAGCTCCACCCTTCAACCACTCAGAGCCTCAGAAGGAGTAAAAAAAGCTGCTCAAAGTCTCTATTTATGTTTGTTTACAGAGAAAATAGCTGCAGATGTCATCGTTCCTGATGTGCAGACTTGTGTGTTTGATGGATTAGATCATCTAAAGCAGCAAAATCATTCAATGCTCTACAGGGTGACCCAAAAGTTTGAAAACAAAGTTTAACTGCTGTGTCTATTTGAGTTGGGGGTGCATGAATTCACTCTTATTTTACCCATTTTTGTTATAGCATAATAAAATAACTTAAAAGCATAGTATTTGCTGAGTGCAATAACTGAATAGAAGCATAAGGTCCAGGTATGCTGGAGCAGAACTTCAAAATGCAGGCCATCAGTGTCAGATTTCAAAACTCTTGATGCTAAAGTATCTGACAGTTTTAATTTTTTAAACGTCCAAAAGTACTATGAGGCAACATTTACTGGCCAGTTTGAGGAACCTTCATAAGCATGAATGAAGACACATTCCAGAAGATACAAATGTAACCAGGTGGTGGAAACATTGTATAAGAAACAAACATAAACATGTCGAAACATTTTTGTTTTACACTAATCTGTTACTCCTCTGAATATATCTGTGGTACTGATTTATTGAAATAACATTATATTATTTGGATTATAGACTTTTTATTTGTTTCCAAACTTTTGGGTCACCCTGTAAAAACGGGGTTGTACTTAACAGTTTTCATGCAGGAATTACTGAAAAAACTCATGTTTTTCTCCGTTTATTCCTGAATCAACACGTACAGACTTGTGACTTTGATGCAGAATCTGTCTTCATAGTAACAGGACTGTATTTAACCCTTTCAAGCATGACAAATGACTAACCAAAAACACATCTCATTGTGTTTTTTCTCTTTATATATCTATTATTTTGAGCAAGATACACAGCACACCAACGCTTTAAGATGCACTTTAGCTCAAAATACTACAAGTTAACAGGGTAAAACTCATTTTAATTTACATAAATCACCAAAAACCTTCTCCATCTGATTATTTATATTAAAGAAATGACTAATTTTTATTACAAATTGTATTAAACATTCTATTTAAGTATGCAAATAAGGTGATACTTGGTTAATAAGTGCAAATTTGCATAAAATTATAACAAAAATCTGAAATTGTTTGTTTCATTTTGGTTTTTCTGTTGCTCCATAAATCAGAGAATACTGTAAACAGTGGGGAAAACGTTCAGTTTTTCTCCATGTTTTGAGGATTTTTATAGAATACATCAACAAACTCTTCTGTAAAAGCCTTCAGGATAAAGACAGGAGTTAATTCGGAAAGTCTTTTACAAGTAAGAGCTGCTGAAGTGGAGATTTCTGGAACAGAGTTGGAGAAAAAAAATCATATTTGTAGTAGAAAACACTACTTACAGAGAGATTTAGCTAACAAGGCAGGTTAAAATGTAGTAAAACAAACACTTATGTCAGTTTTCTTTCCACTCTTTTGAAAGAAAACATGTTATGGAAGCAAAAACATCCCAAAATAAGTTTGTTTTTATCTTCTAGTGTGTGTTTCCTGTGCAATAAATGGTTGTAAGTGATATTTCACAGGTTTCCACCATCATCCACTGCTTATTTGCATGATTAAAGCACTCATTGCATAGAAATGCTCGAGAAGTTTTGCAAGTATGTGCAGGGATGTAACCTGGCAAAGCAAAGCTACAGGAAAAACTGTGAAAGAAAGAGTGTTTTTGCAAAGTGACAGCTTTAAACTTGTTTTTTCTTCTTCTTTGTAATGTTAGAATGATGTTGAATACACATCTGTGATTTGCTAAACAGTTGAATTTTCTACTTTCCAGTTAAGTTTAGGTGTTTCTGTGACTCTCCTGCTTAGATTAAACCCAGCAGCAGCAGCAGAAAGTCTGAATATGAGGCTGTAAAAGCTTCTGTTTGAGCGTCTCGACTGTGTTTGAGCATGCTCCACAGTCAGTTATGTAAGTCTTCCTCTTTTTTCCACTCATGTGTTCCAGGCAGCAGAAAGGCGGCGTTTTCTTCTGCTCTCTGCCCCCTGCCAAGTCCCCTTTATAGGTCGGTTCAGCGCCTTCACTTAGGCCATATTACTTTCACTTATTGAACACGATCGGGTTCCCCCTGCAGGGGAGGAAGGAAAATAGAGACGAAGTATCGTGTGGTGTTAATTACAAAAAAAAAGTTTATCTTTCCACACTCTGCTGGCTGGGAGATGCATTACAGTCCCGCTGTCGGACAGTCTGCCCACATGAGCATGAAACAGTCATTTTAAAAAGGACGCTTATTAAATATGAATAGCTTTGGACTCATTTCTTCATGTTTGTTTAACCGTCGTGTTTCAGAAAAGATTCAGATCACTTCACTGAACTGCATAGGGTGTCTTGAAGATTTAATTTTAAAATAAATGTATTCATAAATGCACATTTTAAAACAACTACAGAGCAACCAAAGTGTTGCACTCATAGCACAATAAAACACAACAACTAAAAGATGAATCTGAATAAAAAAGACAAGAATATTATAAGAACAAAAATCTAATAAATGATATGAATTTAAAAATAAATAATATATTTTATTTTGTACTTTATAATTTAAATAAATAAATAAAAGACCAATAAATTTCATCAAATAAGCGATGAATAAACTATACTTTTTTTACAAATATATAAATATTAAATTATGTCATAGTTAAAGATATAGCTTGAATAAATTAATAAACTATTCTAATTTTTCTTCAAATATATTGTATAAAAATTAAGACATGAATATAAAATAGAAGGTACAACTTAAAGAAGTGAATGAACTACTACAGATTTGTTCATATAAAATATTATACAAATTTTATTAAAATGAAATATATAGCTTAATCAAATGTATAACCTTATTTTCTACATATTACATAAAAATTAATTAAATGAAAAAAATGAAAGATACAACTTAAATAAATGAATAAGCTATTATAGATTTTTTAAATGAATATGTTGTGTAAAAAATGATCTAAAATTAAAATAAAAGCTACAACTTGAAAATATGACTAAATTTACAGATGTTTTTCTATAAATATATTGTATAAAATATGATAAAACAAAATGAAAGACATAACTTAAATGAATAAACTGTTATACATTTTGTATAAAAATGAACTTTAGCAAATGTTATGTAAAATTACAATAAAATTAAAGATATACTTAAATAAATAATCTATTTTGGGATTTTTATGTAAATATATTTAATAAAATATTATCTAAAAATTATTACATAAAAATAAACTACAAGACATATATTAAGCAAATAATCAAATCATATATATTAATTATTAGATGTATTTCATGAATTACCATATAAAAATAAATAAATAAATAAAAACCAGGCACTGATTGAATCAAATGGAACCAAGAACAGTTTTTCAAGTCTGTTCTCAGGTAAAAGTTCTGCTAAACGAGGTGACGCCAACATATTTAAAACGTATTTAAAAAATTATTAAAACATATTAAAAAAACAAGAGAACTGAGAACTGGTTTTCTTTTTCCAATCGAACGTTGAGGAACCACATTGTTTAGCAGCTGCAGACTCTGAAGAGTCGACTTTTCTACACCCGCAAACAAGTAAACACGACGGTCTAACCGAGCACTAATAAAGGTATAAAAAGCTTTTTATTTGGGGGAAAAATCAACTTCCTTCTGGGCTGAAAGTCTTGATTTGAAACACCCACTGAGATGAAGTGTCTGTTTGAAGATCTGCTTGCAAGATTTTACACAGAAGACTGAGTGTATGAACCAAAAAACAGCAACAACAGTGTTATTTTCATTCAGACTGAGAAAATTTTGTGATTTATTATCTTTTATGCAGTCAAACAAATGCAGCAGTGAGTCTTTAGAGTTGTACAACATCCCCAAAACAGTGAAAAAAAATGCTCAAATGGCAGTGTATTTAATGAAGAGACAGTGGGCCCAAACTGGAGCCATGAGGGACTCCACAAGTATTTAGGTGTTAGTCTACACCTTTTATCCATTATTATAAAATGATATCTTTAAAAATGTTTGCAATTTCAGAAAAATCTAATCACATCTCTCCTTCAAAAATGCATTCAGACTCCTTTTTATTGCAGAACTGAGCGTTACAGTGGAAGAATATCTCCCCTCAGTATAGTACAGCTGTAAAACTGCAACCATTTGTAAAACTCTGAGTGTCTCAGGAGCACAGTGGCCTCAGTAATTGTGAAACAGGACCACCAGGACTGTGAGTTTGCTGTCTGGTCAAACTGAATAATTGAGCACAAAGGATCAGGAAGGTGACAAAAGCGTCCAACTGTCAGTCTAACAAAGCTGCAGAAGTCCTCTGCAGAGACGGAAAACGCTGCCCGAGAGATGACCATCTCATCTGAGCCAAAACAATAAGGCACAGCAGGCGACGTGGAGGCTGCTCATGAATAAAAAGGCATCTGATAACCACCCAGACACATCTCTGGCATGATTAGAGCAAAACAGGAGCGTGATCTGGAGCACCGCAGCTCAGAATATGTTCAGAAATTAAAACTTCTAGTTGTGGATTTAAAATTTAAAATACAAATTCAGCTGAACAGCAGTCAGAGCTGCGTCCATACAACCAAGATCTTTAAATTTAGCAGCATTTAAACTGAGTCTTTCCTCCTGCAGAAATGGAAATTAACAAACTATAGAGGAGAACGTGTCTGAAATGATTTCAGCATTTTCATGACATCTAGTGGTCAATTCTGAAATAATATGCAGCCTCTTGTTGAAAGCACTAATGCAGAAAAATAATATTTTGGCAACTCCTGCTTTAATTCTGGTAAATAATGATGAGTATTTCTGCCTTTTTCTGGCACCGAAACTGGCTTTATTTAACCATTTTTCCTGAAATTACTCATTTAACTAACAAAACAAAACGAAAAACAGTGTGTTTGTTACATTTCAGGCTTTTTTCAGTGGAAAACAAACACTGGTGTAGCACCACTCTGATCATATACACTTTTTAGTGAATGTAAATGTTAAAAAAACAGCAACAGAGCATTCAATTTACCCCAGAATTATTCATATCCCTGCCACATTATGATTTATACTGAATTATTGTATGACCAATCAGCTACTTCTGGCTGGAAATATACATAAACAAGTGACAAAGCGCAGTGCAACGTTGTGTGGGCGATGCCAGATATAATTTTTTACATTTATTTTTCACATTTATTTCAAAGAATACCATGTTCAAAAGTATTACGACCTGTGAAATTGAATCAAAACAAAAACAAGGAATTTGATTTGGTGTTTTAGTGCAGTGAAACATTGACATATAGCCTAAAGGTGATGCCTGTCATAGTTAAAATAAATTCTAAAAATAAGTGCAACAAGATAATAAATAAAGAAGCAGTGTCAAAAAGTGATGGAAACATTTTCAGTGTGGAGGAATGTACGAATTAGCCTTCTAAAGTCAGTCCTATACAGGGTTTGCAAAGAATAGAAAGTAAACAAGTACTTGAAATGTGCAAAATGATAATAATAATAATCCTATTTAAAAGCTGTGCGTTAAACAGCACGTAAAGTCAATGCCTGTTGTTGCATATATTTTAGAAAATGCAACTTCTATGTCTTTTTTGAGAAAGATGTGAAGAATTTTGGACATAAACATACTTTAAATTCATTATTAACTCCATGTCTTCTTTTACAGCCAGAAAAACCCTGCTGGTCATTAAAAAAAAAAAAATCACAATAAAACCATATTTTTAGTGGGTATGAATAATTTTGGACTTCATTGTTGCCCTTTGGCCCTCTGTTGGCTCCGCCCACCGGCGCCACCGGATATTTTGTCCGGGTTTGTCTGAGGTAGTTGATTCTTAGAGCCGGGAGCAGTTAAACCCGATTCACCTGTTTCATCAGGCGGATCTAATTTCACATCAAATTATGGGTATGTACTGCTTTAATTAATTTATATTCGTGCAAGTATGTAAATGTGCAGCTCTGTGGTCAAGCTATCTAGCTAGCTAACGTTTAGTAGTAAGCGATGCTAACTGAGATGGCTGCTAACAGTGAAGCATTCATTCATTCAGTGCACTAATGTTACTTTACAACACCACTGATGTATTTTACATTTTACTGTGTGTGCACTATGTTTGTGCTTTATGTGTAGAGTGTTGTGTTTGCGTGTTTGTGTTGCTGCTAACGCTGGTTGTTTAGCTTGATGCTAACGGCTAACTGCCGGAAAACGAACACTGACGTGGCGTTAAACAGTAAAGAGTCAGCTGTCAGATTCACATTCAAACTTTATTTAAAACACCTCCAGCTCTGAAAAGTTAAGCCAAATGAAACGAAGAATGTTTGCTACCTGTAAAGTGTTTATCCAGCAGGAAGGATCAGATAGTTTGAAAAGTACTGCCATGAAAATAATAAAATATTAGCCTTCGTTAATCCCGCAGTGGGGAAACTTGCAGTGTTGCAGCAGCAAAGAGGATAGTGTAAACGTGTAAATGCATGAGGAAAATAATAAGAAATATACATAAGTACTGTTGATATTGTGCCAATTCTTCTTTATGTAGAAATTCAGATGTTACACAGATTCCCTTGAATGTGGAAAACAACAATTTTGCTAACTAATGTTGCAAAGATTCCTCCACGAGTAGAAAATACTGATATTAAAAATACAAATAGCTCACATATTATATTGGTATTGCACAGATTCTCTTATATGTAGGAAAACAATATTTCACAGAGTGTTTTAAATGTACAAAATGTTCCTAATGTGTAGGTTCATATCCTCTAATGTTGTATCAGAGTGAGATAAATGTTTTTCCATGTATAATCTACTAGGAGTAGTGCTGTGTGTAACGTCTAGACTCATTAAAGCGACATAATCGTATAAAACCTTGTGATTCCTAAACTGTGACTCAATGAAACGGTTCTCAAGGAGCATTCTTGTTAAAATTCTCATATCCGAAGTGTCCTCGTTTCTCTTCAAATCATGATTATTTTGCGCCTTACACATTTGTTGTGTTAAATGAGTCTGAAGGCTTTCTGCAGTTTAAGATTGTTTGTGCGTGCATGAGGAACTGTGCAGAGGATTGTGGGTCAGAATGGTGGATGTAGATGGACATTTGGTGCTGTAAATGGCTTCTGCTGACAAAAAGTTTCATGTTAAGATTCTTATTCAAATCAAAAAAGCTTTAATCTATTCTTTCAAGAACTTTTGTGGACAGCATTGCCAGATGATTTAAATTGGTTTGTAATGTTACTAATTGACATTTTAAAGCAGTAATTTATTCAGTTTCATTAATTTCATCTTATAATTTCAGGATTTTGTATCGTCTTAGATTGTGCAACTTGATTTTTCTTTGTGTTTTTGGTTGGAGCTGCGTGTTTTTATGGCCGGTGTTTATTTCTAACAAGGCCTAGTTTAAGATATTGTGTCACTTCTATCCTGAACTGGTCTAACTGTGTCCTGATCGCTGTTCTTTTTAGCGGTGAACACGGGAACGTCTCTGGTTCTGTCCAGTCTGCTGTCGGTGCTGGTGTTTGCTGGGATGCAGATGTTCAGTAAACAGCTGGGATCCACCGAGTGGCTCACCATCCTGGGGGTTTCCTGGGCTCAGTCCTCTTCATCTGCTCCCTCACCGTATCCTTTCAGCCGGATGATAACATGAATGAACTGTTTTAACCCACGTTGTTGATCATCAAACTACAACATGCTGGTGAACGATCTTCCAAAGCCGCCGTTCCTCCAGCATCGATTTTCTCCTTAACCTGATTTCTTTGAGTTGTCTAAATGTACAGATGTTCCTCCTTAACTTTATCTCCAGGCATTTAATAATTTGGAAAACCTGGTTTTTGGAAAAGGATTCCAAGCCAAGATCTTCCCAGAGAGTAAGTAATGGAAGCTCAGAAATGTTTCTATGATTTTCTGAGTCAAGTGTTAAATCAGCATTCTCTAAAACATCAGCGTGTAATTTAACGTCATCTTGTCAGCGTCTTTTTAAAGAGAATTAAACCTTTTAATACAATATTATTCAATGATTTCACTCTCTGAACCCCAACTCTCACCATCTGATTTGAAAGGCTTCCTTTGTTTTTTTAAAAATTGGCAAAATTACGCACTTTATCACCACTAGAAAGTTTTTAAAAAAGTCTCTTTTTTCAGCTTTTGGAATGTTTTTAAACATGTCTTATATGATGTGCATTTCTGTCGCAAAAATTGACAAAATCTCGACAAAATGACACCTTTCGTGAGAGCTTAGCGTTCTCTAAAACATCAATACATTGATCGTTAAAGTGTATTTGAACGACACCACGTGAGCTATTTTTAAAAGGAGTAAATCTTTTCACACACAGTTGTTCAATGGTTTAACTCTGAACCCCAAAACTGACTGATGGGATTGAAAGACGCGTTTTCTTTTTGAAAAAAATTGGCAAAATTACACAATCTTTCAGTGCTAGAAACTGTAAAAACTGAAAAAATTGTCTCTTTTTCAGCTTTCAGAATGTTTTTAAACATGTCTTATGTGAGGTTCAATTCTGTTGGGAAAATTATCCAAAACTCTGCAAAATTCCTCCTTTCATTGGAGCTCAGCGTTCTCTTAAACGTCCGCATATTGATCGCTAAAGTGTACTTGATTGTCAACTTGCTAGCGTCTTTTTAAAGGGAGTTAAACCTTTTAATACACAGTAGTTCAAAGATTAAACCCCAAAACTTATCAGCAGGTTTGACAGGCATGCTGTCTTTTTTTAAAAAATGGAAAAAGGGCACCATTTTTCAAAGCAAGAAACTGTAATAACTGAAAGAATTGTTAAATTTTTCACTTTATGACCGTCCCTGAATGGATATTATTAATGACACGCAGGAAAATGAACCAAATCTCACATTAAAATCCCGATATTGAATCAAAATCAGTTCAAAATTCACCAAAAATGCATCATTTGCACTAACAGGATTCAGTAAAAAACAGAAAAATTCTGCACTTCATGGCACAACTGTGAAGACATTAGTGACTCCACTGCAACCAACACAAATATGACAAAATTTCAGGGACTTTTCAGTTGACCTGCAGGCTGTGTTTGCTCAGAACAGAAGGAAGCCAAGTATAGAAACAAACAAGAGCAGTCTGAGATTTCTGACCTCCGCCAAGGGAAGATGTGGATGGTAAAGCGAGATCTTTTTTTGCAACAAGAAAAGTTAATTCTGTCATGATGATTGTCACTAAATTAAATGACATAAAAATGTGGCTCCAGAATCCAGATCCGTATCCGGATCAAGACAAAATTTGAATGGAGTCTTCCCTGGGCCAAGATCCACCTCTGGTGAAAATTTCATGAAGATCCGACAAGTAGTTTCCGAGAAATCCTGTCCACAGACACGCACACAGACAGACAAATAAACGGACCCGATCGCATGACCTCCTTGGCAGAGGTAATAAAAAATGAAAGCAGCACCTTTGGACAGTTGGTAAAATGTAGGGCGCGTTGATTTCAGGTTTTTCCACAATTGAAATGCAATGAAAACTTTGTACAATGTGTAATTTATCTATTATGACTTCTCTGATATTTTATTCTAGCTTCTGTTATTGTTTCTTCCAGTTCTGCTGTGTTTGTGCCTGTCGCTGTTCGCCTCTGGTCTGGTGCATCGAGTCTGCGTCACCACATGGTAAGCAGCAGAAATCTCATCTTCAGCTTCATGTCACACAGTTAAAAGTTAAATACATCTTTATTAAAGCCTCGTACTTCTTTTCTCTCCCTCTGCCCAGCCTCATTTTCTCCCTCTTCGCTCTGTACTACATCAACAAAGTGTCGGCGGCGCTCTACCAGGCGGCCGTTCCTGCCGTCACGCCGGCTAAAGCCGCCAGCAAAGGCAAGAGGAAGAACTGAACGACGAGCTGCAGCAGAAATGGATCGCTGAAGGTCCTCGCAACACAGCCGCTTTCTGACAACAACTTCTTAAATCATCACCCGAGGTTGTTTCCTTTTTTAAGATTTGGTTTGGGTGTTTTATTTAAGAAGTTACAGTGGCATACTCTTATTTTTTACAGTGATTTTGAATTCAAATCATAAAGAAACGTCCCTGATAGTAAGGGATGATAATCAGCTCTACATTCCCTTCACACACTTTTACTTTTTTTTTTTTTTTTTTTTAGACTGGTTGCGAAGAGATTCTAAAGTCCTCTCATGTTTTCTGAATATTCATCAGCACTGAAAGTTGCTGGTGTTTTTTGTTTGTTTAATTCGTTTTGTAATTAAACTTTGTGAAAGACTTTTAGTGTGTTGTTCTTTTGTTAAAACCAAGTCCAGGGTGGAAATTCATCCTGAAGATTCTGAGCAGCAGAAAGACTTCTCTTCGCCCGTTAATAACTGATCTGGTACATCTATAATGGTGCAAATGTAATGCACAGATCTAATTTTCTCCTCTTTAAATGTGGATTTTTATACTGAAAGTGTCGCTTAGATTAGGATTTCTTTTTGTCACGTGATTAAAAACGCGTCGGCTGAGTAAGATGCAGTTGAAACGCGTCAAGGTAAAAACATCCTTCGTAATCTTTACTAATTTTGTGGTTAAATAGAAACGCTAATCTAATGACAACTAGATGAGCCCTCAGTAGAGGGCAGAACCACGCCCTCTGCTGGCGAAAACCCTGTCCTCCCTATACAACTGATGCAATATGTATCAATTTAGATCATCGTACGTACAGCCATGGCCATAAGTTTGGACACAAGTACCATGACGCTTGTGAATCTTAGAAAATACCACAAAATTGTCACTTACAATACAGTACACAACTCCTGAGAACTATATTAAGTTTCATATAAAAAAAAACATCAAAAGAGTTTGTTGTCACTTTGTTATTCTTACCAAATTCGGTTGTGAAAGTACTGCATTTTTTTGTTATTTTCTTCTAATATTATGTTTTGGGAACAAAATTGTTCCAATTGTTGGAATTTATTGATAATATTATATCCCTTGTTGATTTGTTGACTAATTAAACTGGTGCTGTCAAAAAATATTAGTTATGTTCTGTAATAGACATCAAAACAGACATAGGAAGTCATGCTGTGTCCAAACCTATGGCCATGGCTGTATCTCACTCCCTACTTGATCTGCTGATGTGTAACTCCACATCTGAGCAGGGGACCTTAGACTGATCTTCAGTGCCAAGTTTGATTATGCTGACTTCAGCGGTTGCAGAGATATCGGACCGGACATAGCCACATACATACATACATACATACATACATACATACATACATACATACATACATACTTACCCAGCCAGACACCGAATGCAATAACCCCGCCGACGTACCCGTCGGGCATGGTTAATAAATACGACCAAATGAACATAATCAACCCGCTATGTGTCGCTTTGAGTTTATACGGCTTCAGGAAACTGTTTTTTAGAGGTAATGTCGCCAAATGTTCCAAACATTTAGACTTTTCAGGGTCTAAATAACTAAGATGAGGTAATAAATTAGAAAGCAGCTGCAGTCTGTCTCAGGATTTCATGTCACAAAATATATTCATGCCCATAAAAAGATGCAACGATGATCTTTTTTAGAAAGCCTTCATCACTAAATCTGTATTTCTCACTGTTTTTAAGTGGCGTTCAGTCACTAATTTGAGGGTTTTTTACCCTTAATGCAAACGTGTAACACCACAAAGGCTGTGAAAAGAAATGATCCGGCTCAGTAGCTCTGGAAAAACTCCAACAGTTGAGAGAAAAATCTAAGAAGAAATACTGCAATGCTGCAAGATGTTAACTCTAAAAAATAACAGGTTCACATCAAAATGAATATTTTTATAAACGCCTGTTCAGTCTTTTTCAGTGTTTGACCGTAATTATTTATTTACCTATAATTATAGATTTTTTTATATTTTATTTTAGATTTTCCATGTTTGTTAAATCACAGGTAATAACTAATAAAACCAGTATAGTTGATATGTTGACTGTGAAAAAATGGAAATTACATTCATATCAACTCTGCTTTTTCTGCATTTAAATCCACAACAAGTATTTTTATTTTACAGATATTTGGAAAGTGGTAAGTTGTTGTTTTTTTTTTAAATACTGTTCTACAGATTTTTCCATGATTTCTTTTTTAAAAAAGTAATCTATAACTAGTATAATGAAAAATGTATTAATTTACAAGCATTTCTGAATTTTTTTAAATTTATTTTTAATTTTTTATGATATATGACTGTAGAATTACACTGTTTTAATGTTGCTAAATTGGCAGAAAATCGAATTATTTTACAGATTTGGAAAGTGGTAAGTTGTTTTTTTTTAAAAAAATACTGTTCTACAGATTTTACATGATTTTTAAAAAATAATGGATAACTAGTGCAATGAAAATTTATTAATCTACAGGCATTTCTGTATTTTTTAAATTTATTTTTAATTTTTTTCCGATATATGACTAGAATTGCACTGTTTTACTGTTGCTAAATGGGCAGAAAATCCAATTATTTTACAGGTATTTGCCACCGGATTCAACGCTTTTAAAGTTTTTGAACATGACAGTATTCCCCCTTTTTTTAACATATTTTTTCAGATTTTTTTTTGTGTTTTTTTTCCAGATTTATTTCAGTTACGTGAATAACTTGTTGATATATGAAATGTTTCGTCGCATAACTTCCAAATTTAGTGGATACATTTCCTGATGTTCTGCTTTTTTTTAATGTACACGTGGATAAATTTCCACACTTACTATTGAACTTTACACTTTAAAAGCCGTAAATTTTGGGAGAATGAAGGGTTTGAGCAGGACCTCAGACGGGATGCAGCGTCCAGGTGTGATCAGGGCGTTGCTGACAAAAAGGGTGAGCAAATATATCCAGGACAACCAGATGGAATAAAAATACTGGATGGGAAGAAGCTGCCAGAGACCAACAGACACGAAGACAAAAGACATTGACTCATATAATCTGTTTTTAAGCCTCGGACCTGCCTGTACGCAGCAGTTCCCATCATACTGGGTCATTTTTCTGCCGTTTTCATGATTAATGCTGCAGGAAATATACAGAAGTTGGACCTCAGATATTAAAAATCTGAAGAGAAAGCAACTTGGAGCAGCTTTGCGTGAAGTTCTGTGTGATATCTGTGCTGGAAAAACGGGGCAGGGACACTTCTTGCCCTGTTTCCTCTGATATTTCCTCCCTCCGCCTCGCTGCATCCCTCCCATCACGCTGGGCGTTGCCTGGATGGTATAAACTCTCTGATGAACTTTCAGTCAGTCCCACTGTTCACTGAAGCTCAGCCGACACTTTCTGCCTCTTTGTGACCTGGTAAGTTCTTTTTTTTTTTTAAACTTTAACACCCAATCGACTGAAGTTTCTTAATTTCGGTCACTCCAAGCAGCTTGAAAGTTGAAAATACCCACAAAAACCTGCTTCTTTTGGTGAGTTATCTGCGTGTTTCTGTCGAGGTGTTGGAGCAGAATTTCCCCCCTCTGACATGTAGCGACCCGTCCTCCGTTTGTTAGTCTTTCCGTGAGTTATTTCGCCTCATCTCTACGGCCTTGCATGCCTCATATTGCGCAGACTCGACCAGAAAATTTTCCATATAAGCAGAGCTGAGAGACATGAGATAAGAGTTGCAGCCTGTGAGCCAGAAAGTGATTAATATTTGAAGAATTTGCTGTGAGTGCCAGTAAAAACCAACACCCACATCCTCACTGTTAGTGTTGGATGAAGCTCTGTTACCTACAGCCTGATTACAACATCACAGCCCAGCAGCAGAGGCAGGAAAAGTTAAAAAAAAACAATAAAAAAAGCTTTAATGTTGGCTGTTCTTACATATGAAGAGTTCATTTGCAAAAACAGGTAACTCCGTTTTCAGAAAACCAATTTTTTATTGTTTATTTGAGATAATAATAACATTAATAATTTATTTTTTATGTATTTTTCTACTGAGTCAAATCCACTCAACTTCAGTTTGATTGATATCATCTCAAGTAAACAAGAAAAGAAAAATAAATTTTCTGAAAATGTATCAAAACGGAGTTGCCAGTTTTTGCAAATGAACTCTTCACTTGAAGTCATGGGTGTCTTGGTGGCCTCCCTCACTCCTTTGGTGATCTTGTTGTTTTTGTTTATGTTTACCTCATGTAAATTGTTGTTTTCTCCTTTCAGCTCTCATTCCTGCAGCCATGACCAATCTGGAGAAAAGCATGGAGTCTCTGATCGTGACGTTCCACCGTTACGCCAAAGACGACGGCGACAAAAAAACCCTGACCAAGAAGGACCTGAAGAAACTTCTGGAGAACGAGCTGCCCAACTTCCTAAAAGTAAGGAGGGCTTGTGGAAGCTGATGCATTTCACGTTTCAGAATTGGTTTCACGGCCAAGTAGGAGGATTTTGAGTTGTGTTTTTTATCAGTTGTTGTGAAATAAGAAGGAGCAAATGTCACAAGAAAAATTTAGAGAATCTGAGGAATTGTAAGAGTGATAAACAGTCACAGAAAGCGTTACTCTTCTTTAACTTTGCATCAGGGGTGTCAAACATGCGGCCCGCGGACCCAAAGCGGCCCTCCAGAGGGTCTAGTCCGGCCGACTTTGTAAAGTAGAAAAATTACAGAGAAGGCTTAAAACTGCAGATTGTAAATTTGTAAAGCTATAAATTTAAAGTAAGATACTAGATTGCTCATTGTTATTTGTTGTTTTGTCTCATTTTTGTAATATTTTGTCTTTTTTTGTCTGACTTTTGTCATTTTTCTCATGTTTTTATTGATTTGTGTTTCCTTTTTGTCTTGCTTGTGTTTTTTTAATCTTTTTTTGTAATTCTTTGTCTTGTTTGTGTCATTTTTTTGTCACTTTGTAACTTTCTGGTTTAGTTTTTTGTCTCTTTGCTTTGTTTTGTGTCATTTGTCTCATTTTTTGTCATTTTGTGTCTCATTTTTGTAATGTTTTGTTTTTTTTGTCTGACTTTTGTCATTTGTCTCATGTTTTTATTGTTTTGTGTTTCCTTTTTGTCTTGCTTGTGTTTTTTTAATCTTTTTTTGTAATTCTTTGTCTCGTTTGTGTCATTTTTTGTCACTTTGTATCTTTTTGGTTTAGTTTTTTGTCTTTTTGCTTTGTTTTGTGTCATTTGTCTCATTTTTGTCATTTTGTGCCTCATTTTTGTCATATTTTGTTGTTTTTTTTGTCTGACTTTTGTCATTTGTCTCATGTTTCTGTCACATTTTGTGTTTCCTTTAGTCTTTTTGACTATTTTTTGTCGTTTTATCGTTTTTTGTCATTTTTTGTCATGTTTGTCATTTGTGTCTCGATTTTGTCCATTTTTTTGCTGCTTTGTAATTTTTTTAGTTAATTTTTTGTCTCTTTTTGTTTTGTTTTGTCGTTTTGTTTCTCTTTTTGTTGTTTTGTGTTTCCTTTCTGTCTCGCTTGTGTTTTTTGTGTTATTTTTTCATTTTTTGTTGCACTTGGTTTGTTGCTTTTGTTGTTGTGTGTGTTTTTTTGGTCTCGCTTGTGTCATTTGTCCATTTTGTTGTTGCTTTGTAACTTTTTTATCAAATTTTTGGTCTTTTTTTGCCACCGGATGTTGTTTGTCTCATTTTTTTTTGTCATTTTGTTTCTCACTTCTGCTGTTTTGTGTCTCGTTTTTGCCGTTTTTTTTGCTCGTTTTTGTAATATTTTGTCTTGTTTTAGTCTGATTTTTGTTGTTTTGATCATAAAGGAAAGTACTATATTAATGTGTAAATTACAAATGGAGGCATAATGTTGAAATTTAAGTTATTTTTCTTAGGAAACTTCAGGTTGTTCATGATGTTTTGTAAAAAGATAATTCCTTAAATGTGAACATTTTCAGAATGTACTCTTTTGCACTAAAACAAAGGAAACATTTGGAGTCGTCGTTTTTCATAGATTATTATGCTGTGATTTTATTCGTCCACTTGACATCAAATTGGGCTGGATGTGGAACCTGAACTATGATGAGTTTGACTCCCCTGCTTTCCATCCTGAACACGTCTCTTCTTGACTCCGTTTCAGAGCCAGAACGACCAAAAGGTCGTGGACAACATCATGAAAGATTTGGACAACAACAAAGATGACAAGTTGGACTTTGAAGAATTTATTCCCCTCATCGCCGGCCTCTCGATGGCCTGTGAAAAGTGTTACAACCTGAGTCTGAAGAAGGGCAAGAAGTGACGGGCAGATTCAAATGGAAAAATCATGATGTATGTCATCTGTTGTCTCGCTGTTTGACAGATTTTGGAGTAAAAATTACTTTAGACAAGATTTCACCTGCTGTTTGTGTGATTTCTCTTTTAGTAGCAAGTAAGTTTATTCCTAGAGCAACTTATCAAACACAGAGGTTATTTATGGTGAAAAGGAAAGCCCAGTAAAACTAAATACATTTAAAAACTACATGTTGAACAAAATGGCACACATTTTATGGAATAATACAAACTGATAATTAAAGCTGCAAGTATTGCTTTTCAACACTGAATCAGAGTCAATTCAGTTTGTTTTTTTTTGTTGTATTTTTACAAGAATTTACAAAAAAGATTGAAGACATCATGATGCTGCCACCGCCGTGCTTCACGTCATGATGCTGCCACCACTGTGCTTCACGTCATGATGATGCCACCACCGTGTTTTACATCATGATGATGCCACCACCATGTTTTACATCATGATGATGCCACCGCCGTGCTTCACGTCATGATGATGCCGCCACCGTGCTTCACATCATGATGCTGCCGCCACCGTGCTTCACATCATGATGATGCCACCACCGTGTTTTACATCATGATGATGCCACCACCATGTTTTACATCATGATGATGCCACCGCCGTGCTTCACGTCATGATGATGCCGCCACCGTGCTTCACATCATGATGATGCCACCGCCGTGCTTCACATCATGATGCTGCCGCCACCGTGCTTCCTGGCGAGGATGGTGTGTTCGTGATGATGTGCTGTATTTGGTGTCTTCCCTGATGGGCAAAAAGCTAAATTTTGGTCTCCTCAGACCAAAGAACTTTCTTTCAGTTGTCAGAGTCTCCACGTCTTCTGGTGAACTCTAGTCCAGATTTAGTTTGAGCTTTTGTCTTTCTCTTTGTGTCCCATAAAGCAATAAAACAGTTAAAGCAGTTTTTGTATGACTAATCTCTCCCATCTCAGCTGCTGAAGCTTGGAACTCCTTCACAAGAGTCTTGGTGGCCTCCACCACTAGTCTCTTTCTTCGAACTCCTTTAGAAGAGTTATAGGTGTCTTGGTGGCCTTTCTCAGTAGACTCTTCCTGCTCAGTCTCTCAGTTTTTGAGGGCGTCCTGCTCTAATCAGATTTATTCATGTTCCATATTACTCCTACTTTTTAATAATAGATTTAACTGGACTCCAAGAGATCTTCAGGAACTTTGAAGTTTTCTTGTATCATCTCCCAACTCATTCTTTTCAATAACTAATTTAATCATGGGAAGAAAACACATACAGTCTCCTATATTTCGTTCATAGAACATATTTAAATCCTCAAGGAAGCCATCGTCTGGCTGCATTTAGTGTTTCTTCATATGCTCAGTTACAACTTACAGCTAAATTGGTTCCATGGAACCAATTCAGTGCAGAAGAGTTGAACCGATGCCAGAAAAATGTCTGAGATAGTTGATGAGTTCATGTCTGATTGCTTCACCCATAAATTCCGTTGAACATTCAGCTGAGGGAGCGGTCTTATGTACACGTTTAGGAATGTGCAGATATTATGTGAGTGTGTTTGCTCTGAGCTATGAACATACGTACATGCGTGTTAGAAGGTGCTGAGTGAGTGTTTGGTGGAGCTAAATGAGGTTAACGGTGTTTGTAAGATCTGGTGAGGTTGTAAGGTTTCTGATTTTTGAAGGTGGTAAAATGGTGTTTTCTGATAATCTCATGCATTAGACACAATATTCCAATTTTTCTGAAGTGAATACATCAATCATAATGCAAATTGTTGGATGAAGAAAGTGCTAAAAGTCCAAAAAAAAGGTTAAAATGCAGCCAAAAATCATGGCACACTGCAGAGTATGAGGTGAAAGAGCATTATAAAGAGGCTTCTATATGCATATGTGTCTATAAAGGACTTAAATACACACATTTACAGGGAATTGTTAGAAATCTCGCCATGAAAATAATCAAACACAGGCTCTACAAGACACGCCACGCCTGTAATACTGTAAAATACATAGAATCATTTACTTGAAAGAGAAGATTTTAAAAAAAAAAATCGAGATTTCAGAGCACAAAAGCAACTTTAGAAGACAAGACATAACTTCTCCTGCAGCAAAGCATTTTCTAGAATACAATTTAAAGCTTTAAATGCACAGAAAAAGAAAGTAATAAGTGAGGTTGCTGTCTCACTCTATTGCTTTATCGGTTTTATTTTCTTACGAGCTCAGTTTGTTTGTACAGTTTGTTGGGAATCATGTTAAAACAGTTGGATTCTAAGATATACCGACCTGTCCTGATAAAGTTACAATTGTTGAAAGATGTCCTTTTCAAACTACAATGTTCAAAATAAATGCTTTTTCTGCATCTATTCCATTCAAAATATACAAAAATATAAAAAAAACATGATGGACAGCCACTTTGATACTGCCGTGTATCCACATTTGTGTGTTTTTCAGGCCATCATTTGTGCCTCAATATAAAAAATCTGCTATTACAGCCACATAATTCCACATCCACACTAAATTGTAGAACTTTACACTCGGACTGTTGTTCAATATGGTTTCTTCTTCACTCCAAAAACTGCTATAAACAGAAGGACCTCCACAAAAGCCGGCAGCACACTAGAAGGCGAGACAGAAACAGAAACGTTCATCAAACCAATGGATCCATATCATCACACTTCCACCTCCGTGCTTCACTGTCAGGACCATTCATCCACTGTGGTAGTCCTGGTCAGGTTCACACCAAACATGCTGGACTCCATCTGAACTCATGTATCTTCATCTGACCAAAGAATGTTCTCCCAACATTCATCAGGATTCTTTTCGGGTTCTTTAACTAAGTTTATCTTTGTTAAAGAACCCACTCAGTCCCACTTTGTACTGAACAGCAGGAAATGGTGTTTTTCTTCGACACTGTCAATCAGAGTTGACATTATGCACCGTCTGAGCTTCACACACACTACGGTTTCCATTAACAACCCCTGTTCCAAGTCTAAAACAGCTGCCATTTGGATTTTCACAGCTAGATAGTGAAAGTAATTCACTGTCTGTGGAGTCATTTTACGACCACTGCAGCCATGATTAGTGGTACTATGGCTCCTTCTAGACCTCCTGATTACTGCTGACACTGATGTTTAGTGGATCTTCCTGCATCCTTTTCCATCTTTGTGAAGTCTCACAATCATATGTTTAATTTCCTCTGTTCAGGTCTTTTCTATGTGGAGCCATGATGCAGGCATAGACCCAGCTCATAGGTCCCAAACTGAGAGAGTTCTGCTGTTCACGGCTCATTTTAGAACCATGTTCATGCAGTTAGACTGATTGGAAATAACAGCTGGAGTCAGTTTAGTTTAGATAACAGCTGGATTCACTTTTGTTTTCTCGAGTTTCTACTTTGGGTCCTGAATTTTTAGTATAGTCTTTGTGATGTATTTAGGAGGAAATACTCTGCTGTACAACTTACAACTAACACAATTATTGAGAGATGATAATATTTAGATCATCTAATATTTAAGTGATATTGTACAGGGTTGTACTTGCTTCTGTTTTCCACTGTAACTGCATAAAAAAGTCATACTACTACAGAGATTCTTTAACTTTGCCCTTTGAACACATGCAAACCAACCTGCAGGTGGCAAAAACAACCCAATACGTCCAGCATTCCCACTTCTCAAACACAAAGAAAGACAAGGACACGGAGGCGCTGCAGTGGACAGCCAGGGCTGGAGGAACATCTGTCAGGGAAAAACACCTCTGGATAAAGCTACACCCAGCGTTAAACACGTATCCACTGACCTGCAGAGGGCAAAGATCCACCAGTAGATGTCACACTCCCACTGCTCAAACAGAAAGAAAAGCAGAGCCACTGAGGCACTGGCATGGACTCCTGTTGCTACAGAGCCAAGGCGCAAATATAACGGAGTCTGCAGTCATGGAATTGTAACTGATGTATTATATATGCTAACCTTTCTAGCTTTTAAAACATTTTTACATATTTAGGAGGGTTATGTGGAATGTTCTGTGACCATTTGGCTAACAAGGTGGTCATTTTTAGACTAAACAATGTTACAATGCCACTGTTTGGAGGGTTCAATTCCTTTTTAAACAGGCTCCCAGTATGTTTGAGCCGGTTTAAACTGGGGTCCAGTATGCTTCAGCCTACTGAAACTGGTTCCCAGTATATATCAGCCTCTTCATGTTGGTTCCCAGTATGTTTCAGAATCTTTAAATTGGCTTCCAGTATGTTTCAGTCTCCTTATACTGGATCCCAGTGTGTTACAGCCTGTTTAAAATGGTTTCCAGTAAGTTTTAGCCTTTTTAAACTGCCCCCCAGTATGTTTCACTCTTCTTAAACTGGTTCCCAGTATGTTTCAGCCTCTTTTCACTGCCCTCTGGTCTTAAATGTACTTTCATCAGAGCCTCTTTTCTGATTTAACTTGAGTTTTCATTTCTTCAGAACCGTCTTTTACTTCTCTCTCTATATATATATATATATTTTTTTTTAGCTTTTCCAACACTGTGTTGGTTTTTGTACCTAAAATCTGATGATTTTTTGTCTTGTCTGTTTTATTTTTCTGCTCTTGTGAAGCACCTTCTGACTTGGATTTTCTCTAAAGATTATTTGTATTATTTTCAGTGTTGGTGTGAAGGATACACAGGAGGCCTTGGCTGCAGTTGAACATGGACGCTCCTGAGAAGAAACCAGCCAGTTCCACAGCAAACAGACCGAGAGTGACGGCCAACGCCACCACCAACCTGGAGACAAACACACATGACAGAGTGTGTGCACCAGCGTGTAACATGTGTTTATCAACGCTTACTTACTTTTATGTATGTATCTAACGCTTACTTACTTTTTGTCTTCGTTGTCGTACTGCTCCTGTGTGTAATCTAAAGGCAAACAAGCCTTTACGTTATTTTCCTGCAAAACAAACACGACAGATTCACACGATTATGTGTCAGTAATAGATTAAACGTATAAACTACTGTAATAATACTGATGCAACTATGAAAGTCTGCCTTTAGACTCTGTGTGAACAAACAAATGTGTCCGTCTTCTATTAGACTTTGACTGCAGCTTCACTCCGAAAGTTGTGCATAATTTACTCAAGTGGTTTAGCAGCTTTAATGTCATTAATTTTTTTTACATCTACAGACGAGTGTTCCGATCTAATTTGGCCTTATTAACCTGAACACTTTTCTGCAAAGATCCACAGTTTTTACAGGGAAGTATTTGGGAACAAAGTGGTCACATTCAGGATGAATCAGCAGCATCAGAGCTGTCACGACTTTTTTTTTTTAACTTTCAGTTTAACTACTCAAAGCAAAACTAAAAAATATCATTCCTTTTAGATTCATTTTTTTCTGGTAAATACAGTGGATGATTGCAGGTAGTTTCCATTTTTCGTTTGCTCTCTAAATGCAGTAATATTTGCATTAAAAGCTGCTTACAAAAGGACACAATAAAAACAAAGACTCGGGAAACTCTGTCATAAATGTACAAAAACAAAAAGGAAACACCAGAAACAGGGTTGGATAAAATTAAGAATACAAAATAAGACAATAATAGCAAATTAAAGTGTAAAAGATAGACAAGAAAAAACTAATTTGTGAATAGACAAATAAATTAGTAAAATGAGACTAAAATGCTAGGTTTGCCATTAAAAAGTGGTGGGTAATATATTTAACAATCACGTTAGATGTTAAAGTCTACATAAAGCTCTTCCGTTACTGACTGACCCTGGACCAGAAGATGGTTATGACGATGACCAGGTGAGCGGTGATGGTGAGGAACCGAGCCGGGACGAGGCTGTTGACGGCGGACATCCTGCAGCTGGACTCCGGTATCTCCGGTAACACCAGTAGAACCACTTTAACCAGTAAAAAATACCGATATTTAGTCGTTTAGTGGGGAATAAATGCGCCTTGTAGTTCTCGTAGTGTTCAGTTAGCGTGTGATGCTAACTTAGCCGATAGCTTGAGTACGATAATTCAGCTAATTTTCGCTTAAATGCGCATAGAAACAACATTTTTCGATGCTAACAGTTAGCGGGATAAATTACGAGAAGCTGCTTTTATTTTACATGTCGCAAACTTCAACTACATTTCAGTTTTTTCTGTCTTTAAATACAGTTAACCGCGTTCATGTTGTCGTAGTTATAACGCTTAAGTCGGTTGCTACAACAACCACGGAGCATGCGCATCCAGGATTACTGACCGGGCGAAACAGCGACATTCAAAGGTTCCGCTGCCGTTCATAGTAAAGCTTTTTTTTAATTTAATTATATTTTGGGTGATATGTTTGCTTTGATTTCATTTATCTGTTTGATTTGGATTTTTTTAGTTTTTTATTCTTGCTTTGATTTGTGTTTACATTTGATTTACTTCTGTGATTTTTTTGTTTTGATTTAAATGTTTTTGACTTATTTATTTAGTTTTGATTGAATTTGATTCACTTTTTATTTTATTGGTTTTGTTTTGATTATATTTGATTCATTTGTTTGTTTTGGCTTGATTTGAGGGTTTGCCACCCACGGAATGATTTCAAAAGACATTATTCCTTTATTTTCTATAAAAACAATCCATAAATTATGTTGATTACAGTGTAATTTCCAGGTAAATTCTAAACACATGCAGCCTAAACATCAGAAACAAAACAAGAATTTTGTTTCTACAGACATAAAGTTCAGTGTATTTGCAGGTTTTTCTGACTGTTTGTTCCTGATAAAAGCAGCTGGAGTTTTTTCTCACACAATACTGCCACCTGATGGCAACAAGAAAAACTGGGCCAACAACAATTTGGACATTTTTCAGTCTACATGCAGAGACAGCGGAAAACAACGAGCTGGAGGTTTATTTGGAGGAAATCAGTTGTTGTTTACTCATTTATTTACCTTGTTAGGAAGCAACAGCAATGGAATTATGAGTTTGTAATAATTCTATTGTTATAAAAACGTATTATGGTGTTTTTCCCCTTTTATTATTTAATATAAAATGTAATTTAAAATCTAATCTCTATTCTTGTTGCGTAATATAACCAGAATGTATTTCCCCAGTGTATTTATTATTTATTTATTTGCTTATTTTCTCATCAGTGAGCCTGGACCAGACTCCTCCACGTCCCTCCTCCTCCTCTTCCTCCTTCTCCTCCTCCTCCTCCTCCTCCTCCTCCTCCAGTCGACTCGTCCCCCACACCCAGAGCTCAGATTCGGCCTGAAGCTGCACCAGGCCGGGCCCAGGGATTCTCCCACCGCGGTGTGATCACCTGCTCCGGGTCTCCTGCTCACTCAGACTCCGGTTTTGGAGCCGCTTCCTCCGAGGCAGGATGGCAGAAGCCGAGCTCCAGAGCTTCACCTCCATCATGGACGCGCTGGTTCGCATCAGTGTGAGTGCGACGCTCGTTTTTTATCAGCCTTTCTGCCAGGTGTAGCAGCGCATACGCGTTTATTTTACGCCTCTTTTGTTTTATCTGACAATAGAAATGCGCCACATGAGCTGTGAAGGCGCAGCTCTGTGAGGCGTTTGTTCCCTTTGAAGATATTTTCGGTGTTTTTCGAACCTGAGGGGGGATGATGAGCTGCTGGGATCTCAGCTCTGTGGGTGGAAGAGCAGCCAGGGCCACCGTGGCCGTAAAACCTGAAAGTTCAGGCACATAAAGTGGACCTTTACCGGGTTTAATCGGCTAAATGTGCCGGTAATAGCTTGAAATGCTCGACGAGGAGGCAGGGATGATGCTGGTTGTCATAGAAACGGGATGCTGCGTTCTGTAGCTGCAGTGATGGAGAGGAGCCGAGGCCACAAACTGAGCAGGAAAAAACCCCTGAAGCTGTGTTTGTTTTACACATTTGAACGCCTTCCCTCCTGAATACAGATTTAGTACTAATATCTACACAGTGGTGGAGCCAAAAAGGTCCAGCTACATGTCTATGTTCATATTTACATGTTAGAATGAAAGATGTAAAAAGATTTCCGGCAGCTAGGGTGCCAGAAAATACTGAAAAATAACCTTCTTATAAAATACAGTAATTTTCCATGACTAAAATACAGTTTTTAGACTTAATTTTACATGAAATCATGTATACTTCTCGACTTTTTAAGGCTTAAAGAAGGATATTAACATGTATAAAAACAATAAAATCACAAATTAATATATAAAATAGATAATCAGGCATATATATATGCACTTCTTTAAAAATGGGGGAAAACCCTGAATATTCTGGCAGCTGTGGCACCAAAAAAGTACAAAAACACTTATTTAGTCACACATTCAGAGACCATTTTTTCTATTTTCATTCTTTTTTTATTACATTTTTTATGTAATTTTATATTAGAAGTGTAGATTCATAGACTATTTGTTCTATTTTTATTCTTTTTTTCATTTTTTGTCATTTCTATATTAGAAATGTAGATTCATAGGCTATTTTTTCTATTTTTATTCTTTTTATATATTTATATATTTTTGTGCATTTCAAATATAGAGAGAAAATCTGTAAAATAAATCAGAAAAAACTCTGATAAATTATATGTATTTTTGCATTAGAGGGAGACTGGCTGATGTGGATCACCAGTCATAAAAAAATCTATTTTTTCCTTCACATTTGCCCTCTTTGAGTCCTGTTTATCTGACTGCATCCCACATAACCAGCGTTCATCTCCTCGTCTCGCTGTGACTCCCACACATCACAGACATATATATATATTTTTAAGGTACAGAACAGTAGACTGCTGGTTTTCTCTCCCATGACTCAGCCGTTGTTCCGTCCCGTCCTCTGCAGTCCAACATGAAGAGCATGGAGCAGGAGCTGCACTGTCCGGTGTGCGATGAGATGGTGAAGCAGCCGATCCTGCTGCCCTGCCAGCACAGCGTCTGTCTGCTGTGTGCCGCCGAGGTCCTGGTTCAGAGAGGATACCCTCCTCCAGACCTCCCACCGGAGCCCAACTCTCCAGCCTCCACGCCCAACACCAGGTCCCCCCGGCAGGGACGAAGACCTGCACCCAGGACCCCCGACCGCCTGGAGAGAGTCCTCAGAACAGGTAGAAGATTCAGCTCATGCGTTTTCACTTTATGATCACAGGCGAGGGGTTTAAGAAGCGTTGGAAAATCTGAAGATATCTGATGATTTTTTCTGTTTCTGCATTTTCTTTCTCCCATAATGTCACCGTGTTTTTATTTTCAACCCTCCTGTTGTCTTCATGTACGGGAAACCAAAACATATTGTTTCATTGTCTGGAAAAAATCCAAAGATTCAGCAAAATATTCCCCAAAATGTCTGAAGATTTGCAAAACCTTCAGGAAGAAAATAAGTTTCCCTTAGAAGTTTTATTTTTTTTAAAAATCCCCCAAATTTGGCAAGAAAATTCTTGTAAATATTTTCAAAGAATGAGTAAAAATCTTCAAAAAAAAATCCTAAAAATGTCTAAAATTATTCCATATATATCAATAAAACTTCTAATATTTTCTTTAAGAACATTCACATGAAAATCTACCAAAATCCAGCAAAGTTTGCTGGATTTTGGTTGATTTTCATGTGAATGTTCTTAAAGAAACATTTTTAACATTTCTTTTTTTCCACTAATAGATGTTCAGAGATTTCCCAAACATATTGAAAATGTGGACATCAGAGGTCTCACTCTGATGTTTTTTTTCTTCACATTTTCAAACTTTAAAACGGGTCATATGGTTTTGAAGTTCAAAACATCCCAGAATTTTTGTCACATGACAGTTTCTCATTTTTGAGTCAGTTTTGGCTTCATTGTTTTGCTGAGGAGTGTAGAATTTTTTTTTTTTTCCAGAATTTTTTTTTTACAGCAAATGGTTTATTTTGGCGTTTTTTAATCAAACAAGAGATCTGATAAAATATTCCAATTTACACATTGGATTTTCTCTTTGAACCAACACAATATGTCACACACAATTAGTTTAAAGATAGTTATGAAGGTGAAAATCCAACAGTTATCTCCAGTTTTACAATTTCTAGTGCTGCAAAGTTATTTTATATACTTTTACAGTTTCTTACTCTGGTAAATGGTCAGATGTTGTATTTTTTTTTTTTTTAAATTAGCCGGACTTTTAATCCGGACAGTTGCTTTTTATTTTCAGAGGATCCCTGAATTTTTGTCAGATGAATGTTTGTCACCGTTTCATCAGTCGTGGCTTCACTGTTCTGCTGAAAAATGCAGATTTTTTTTCGTTTTTTTACAGAATTTTGTTTGAGCAAATTATTTTTGGCACATTTTTAAACATGACAAGTTGAATAAAGTGAAAGTTGAAAATCGGATGATTCTTACGCTTACAGAACAGAACAGGTTGCAGTTTTGGGCTCTGATAAATATTGTCATTTGCAGTATTTAAATAATAAAATAAAATGAAATGGAATAAAATAGAATAGAATAAAATAAAACAAATAAAATGGAATTAAATTAATTAGGATTTGGGGGGTTCAGAGGTTTAAAACATTTACGTATTCATAAAATATAACCATTTAGCCTTTATTATTCACGATATCTATGGACTGATATTGCACTATATTAACCGATATTTTGCACTAATATTTAAGATTTGTAGTAAAACTGTGGTTAAAATTATATGACAACACAACTCCAACACAAAGCTTCATCATTCCTTTGCTTATTTGTGTTTTTCATATTTTAGAATTAAAATCCAGCGTAGCGACTGTTCCTTTCAGCTGTTTTGTGTTAGAGAAGGACAGGCTGACCTCGTCATATCGCCGGTTAAAAATGCAGCGGTGACGGTGTGACGTGACGTCAGCGTGCTCTCAGTGACACGGATGATGCAGACGACACGTCAGCGCCCTGCTGAGCTTCATGAATTCATCGTGTTAAAGTAGAACTCCGGTCAGAGAGAGTGAAGTAAAGGCAGCAGGTGTGTTTTTAGAGCGTAAGCAAGCAGAGAAACGACCTTCATTCATCGTTCTGCACAAACCAGAGCTCCGGTTCTTCTCACCTGTTCGTCTCCTTTAAAGTGGCGTCGGTGCTTTTATAAATTCATGATGGCATCTCGTGTATTAATGCTGCAGGACACGTTTTAAATCATTAAACCCACTTTAAATAATTCTAGAGCTCATCAAATCGCAGTGAAGAAATGTGCTTACTGTCCATGTTTTGCAGTCCAATCCAGCTTTTTTTTTTATAAAACACTTTAACCAACCACCGATTGACCCAAAGTGCTGTTATTTTAAAGTGCTGTTATTATATTTTATTTTATTCTTCTGCCCCAGTTAGGATTCATTTGTGTTCAAAATATTTAGCTTTTAAAAAAAACGCATTTTCTTTTAATACATTCATTAAATTAAGCTAACATAATGTTTGATTTAATTTATTTTCTTTGTGTAGTTTAATTTCATTTTTTATTTGAAATATATTAATAAATCTAGATATTTTTCTATTTCAGAATACCACTACCTGTGTTTTATTATCAAATATCCTAATTTTAAGCTTAGATTTATAGAATTATCTCATTTTTAACAGTTTCTTACTGAAAAACATTTGTAGATTTTTAAAGATGACCTGCCCTTTTTTAGGTTTTGGGGTTCAGACGGTATCATGATTTTTGTCATGTGACTATTTGTTATATCTAAACCAGTCATAGTTTTACTGTTGTGCAAAGAAAGGCATTTTTTTTTTTGTTTTTCACAGAATTTTGTTGGAGCAAATTATTTATTTTTGGCTAATTTTTAAATGAACAAGTGATTTAAATAAAATATTACAATGTGAAACTTAAATCTGGATAAACATATATAATACGTCACACTTAATTAGCTTAAAGATTTTCGGGAAGTTGAAAATCTGATGATTCTTTTGTTTTTAACATTTTCTGGCTCAGATAAATGCCGTTATTTTGGTGTATTTTTACAACAACGTGCCTTTCTGACAAACCACCAGACAGTTTTTGGGTTCAGAGATTTAGTATGCATGAAAATCTGGCTCTTTTGTGATTATTATTGATGATATATACACATTAAACAAGCAATCAAGGCTGTAAATGAACCGTTAAACACAGAAATTCTGCTCCCAGTGAGAAGCAAAGTTTCACTATTGCAACATTTCTTTTAAAACCTACTAAAATTAAAGCAATATCTGGGAATCTGCAGCATTTTTCTGCACGTTTTGTTCTGTATTTGGACCACGGCTCCATACAGATCTTCTGCTGTGTGTCTCATGTCTCTGTCCTCCGTCTCCACCTGCTTCCTCCCAGTGTGTGGGACGTATCCGGGGCGACGGCGGCGGGATGCGGCTCCTCCCCCGATGCTGTTCCCGTGTCCGACCTGCCGGCAGGACGTGGAGCTCGGAGAGAAAGGCCTGAGCGACTGCCTCCGCAACCTGACGCTGGAGCGCATCGTGGAGAGGTAAATGCGCCCTGTTTCATCAGCTCGTTACCCGAAACCTGGAGTCTCTGAAGAACCCTTTGACCTCAAACCTGCAGGCGATGAGGAAACGCAGCCAGCGAAGAGCTAAGTCGATACCGCTTTAAAAATGAGACAGGAAATCATTGGCAGGAGGCTTTTCAGTAATGAATCCTTCCTTTTATCAGAGCAGACTGCAGAGAAAACTGCAACCCGCTCAGTTTGTTGTTTTGTTTGTTTAATTAAAGTTATTGGAGCAAGTTTGTGCTGTGAAGCAAAGTCAGGTTTAAGCTGATAGGTTTGGATCTTAGACTGTATATAAAGATGGACGTAGCATCTGGCTCCAAAAATGAAGCCCACCCGGAAGTGTCAAAAACTTGCAATATCACGCCGTCCGCTCGGGTTGGCTCCAAAAAGCTTTTTCTCCATAGACCCCAATTCATTTTTGGAAAAAATAAAATTTGATAGACTGATGTTCTACAGCTCAGGATTTTTTTCCCGTTAGTTTTCATGGTCAAAATGAGAGATCAGGTGGCCGATCTTAAAGTAAATCAATACTGAATTTTAAATAAATCGTTAAAGTTGGTGGAGCCAGGGGGCGTGGCTATACTTGATTGACAGTCTTGTCTGGAATGATTGACAGATCCTTTAGGGCGAGGCTTTCAGCAGTCTGGCTTCAGTCTGGCCCGCCCATAGACTGGTCCAGCCCCTAGTTGCTCTCCGGTCCAGCCTGTTTGACGCTTTTTATGTCACTGGCTCCAAAAAATCCAAAATGGCGACTAGGAAGTAGCAACATCCGGTCTTCATTTTCTCGGCGTTGAAACCAGGTGTGAACTAACCGTGACGTCACCCGTTTGTTTCAACGCCGAGAAAATGAAGCCCGGATTTTGCTACTTCCTGGTCGCCATTTTGGATTTTTTTGGAGCCAGTGACGTAAAAGCGTCATCAAACAGACTGGACCGGAGAGCAACTAGGGGCAGGACCAGTCTATGGGACTGTCTATCAAGTATAGCCACGCCCCCTGGCTCCACCAACTTGAACGATTTATTTAAAACTCAGTACTGATTTATTTTAAGATCGGCCACCTGATCTCTCATTTTGACCATGAAAACTAACGAGAAAAAAATCCTGAGCTGTAGAACATCAGTCTACCAAATTTTATTTTTTCCAAAAATGAATTGGGGTCTATGGAGATAAAGCTTTTTGGAGCCAACCCTAGCGAACGGCGTGATATTGCAAGTTTTTGACACTTCCGGGTTGGCTTCATTTTTGGAGCCAGATGCTACGTCCACTTTATATACAGTCTATGATTGAAACCAATGGGTGACGTCACGGTTAGTTCACGCCTGGTTTGGATTTACCTCCGTGATCATAATAATAATTTTCTGTTTTTTTGCTGCTAAAAATAAAGACAGAACAGTGTTAGATATTTAGTCTAGATCAGTCAGATTGTTTGAATTTGTAATTCTGTAAATAACTCCTAAAGTATTAAACTTATAATCAACTATTTTGTTGGTTGGTGCAGAGAAGAAAAGGCTAAATCCTCTGATTGTAGCTTCTTAAATGTGAATATTTTCTGGTTTCTTTCCTCCTCTGTGACGTAAACTGAATATATTTGTGTTTTGTGGACAAAACAAGACGTTTGTCATCTTGGAATTTTGACAATTTTCCACATTATCAGACATTTTATGCACAAAATAGCAGCAAAGAAGGCAGTAAATAATCCACAGATTGATGGACGTTTGCTGCAGCCCTACTTATGCGTTTAATCATTTGCAGAGAAAGTAAATGCTTGTTTTTAAAAGTTAAAGCTAATCAGTGGGTGTCAGAAAAAAGGACACTATTCTGATTCATCTTTTCAGCGACGTTAAAGGAAAAATGTCAAACATTTGCCGGTTTTAGGTTTAAATGTGACATTTTACTGCTTTTCTTTGAGTTTTAGGTGTGATGAACGGGTCCTTTTTCACTAAATGTGGACATTAATCGACTGAACTATATATTAAGTCATGACATTTATACTCGGTTAGACTTTTGGGTCATTTTTGAAGCCAAGTATTTGCGTTTCTGGAACTTAAAACGCCTCTGCAAAGTTGTTATCCAGTTCTGATATCAGCTCAGACAGAGGAGATCAAGCTGAGAAAGGCTGTGTTTAATAAAATGTGAGTGTTTTCTGGTAAAATGCGGCTCGATGAGAGCAGCTGCTTCCTCTCGCGTCGCCGTGTTGCTCAGAAAGTGTGACGCTGCATGTTTTCCTGCAGCTGCCGGTGATGGATTCAGGTCAGGCCGGTGACGAGTTCTAACTACAGAAAACAGAGCAGGTCACCCTCACACGGGTTTCTTTCAGCGCCGCAGAGCTTCCTTCACCTTTATCTCCTCCAGGTACCGGCACACGGTGAGCCTGGGCAGCGTCGCCATCATGTGTGGGTTCTGCAAAGCGCCTCAGTCTCTGGAGGCCACCAAGGGCTGCGCCGACTGCAAGTCCAACTTCTGCAACGAGTGCTTCAAACTGTACCACCCGTGGGGGACGCCGAGGGCCCAGCATGAACACATCCTGCCCACCAACAACTTCAGGCCAAAGGTGTGGTATTTAAAGTGCAGTACAGGGCTGTCATCTTAGTTCACGCTGGAAAAAATGCTCCTCTCAAACAAGAAAAAAAACTTGTCACAAAGAACTTTCACCTTGAAATAAGTGAAAAAATCTGCCAGCAGAACAAGTGAAAAATGCCTTGGTAAGGTTTCTTGAAATAAGATGTGATATTTAGAAGATTGAGATCCTAAAATGAGCTGTGAAAACTTATTTTAAGTTATTATTTTCTGAGGATTGTCAAGTTTAGGTGTCTTAACCCTCCAGTTGTCTTCATTTATGGCACCAAAAAATATTGTTTCCTTGTTTGAAAAAAAATCCAAAAATTGAGCAAAAAAATTCCCTAAATTTATTTTAAAAAATTGCAAAATCATCATAAAGAAAATTCCTTAAAAGTTTCCCTTAAAAGTTTTTTTCAAAAAATCTCCAAAATTTTGCAAGGAATAAAAATTTAAAAAAAAAAAATCTAAAAATTGTAAACATTTTCAAAAAATGAATAAAAATCTTCCAAAAAAGCCTAAAAATATCTAAAGTGATTCCTTATATATCAGTAAAAGTTCTAATATTTTCTTGAAGAACATTTGGGGAAAAAATCAAGTAAAATTCAGCGAAAATCGCTGGATTTTGGTAGATTTTTTCCAGAAAGTTCTTAAAGAAACATTTTTGTTAAACTTTTTTTTTCTACCAAAAAATGTAAAAAAAAAAAAAAAAAAATCCCAAAAAATGTTGAAAATGTGGAATTTTTCACTGTGAAAATATATATATCTTTTCCACATTTTTAAACTTTAAAACGGGTCAGTTTAACCCACAGGACGACAAGAGGGTTAAAACAAGATCATTTCAATGTAGTTTGACTTAAGATATTTAAGCTGCATCATCTTAAAATAAGTCCCTCCATCTTGCTGAAATGTCACTTTTTAAATGAATTTATCTTAAATCAAGTGGGATGAGACATTTTGACTAAAAACAAGACAAACGGACTTGGTAAGATTTGGAGTTTTTTCAGTGCAGGTTCCACATTCAGCCCGGTCTGATCTGCAGTGGGCCGGACCAGTAAAATCAGAGCATAAAAAGCTGTAAATAACTCCAAAATGTTCCTTTTGTTTTAATGCAAAAAAAGTAGAATTCTGAAAATTTTTACATTTGATAAACTGTCTTTTAACAAAACATCATGAAGTTTCTGAAGAAAATCTGTTGAATTTCAACACATTCAGTTTGTCATTTACACATTAAAATGTTCAGATCACAGTTCATCTACAAAAAGACAAAACCTTTAGTCACAAGTATCTGGAACTGAATGATAAAATGTTTTACTTGAAAAAGACAAAAAAAAAACGCCAAAAATGAGACACAAAATGCTAAAAACGAGACGGAACGACATAAGCGAGAACCAAAATGGCAAAAAAATGAGACAAATGACACGGAAATAAGCAAAAGAGAGACCAAAAATTAGACAAAAAGTTACAGAGCGACAAAAAAATAGATTTTTTTTACGTATTTTACAAAATCTGGTTGATTTTTTTTGTAGAATTTTTAAACGAGACATGTGGAACAAAGGGGTTTTGATGGAATATCTGTATTTTAAACTTAATTTGGATAATTTTCCAGGAAAGTTGAACCCTACACCTGTGATTGCTTTCATTTTTATAATTTACGTCAGACTCCTAAACTCCAAACACCTGTCTACCTGAATGCACAATGTCACTTTTCGCTGCTTTCGTGCAGTTTGCTGACACATTTATTCTATTTACTGGCTCTTATTCCATCTCATTTACCTCCCATGTGGTACATATCTGGCCTCCTCTGCAGTTGTTGTCATTTTTAATGTTGTTTTGTTAAATAGGTACATTTGATTTTGTTATTTGATGTTTTTGCTTGTTGTCGTGCACCATTCTATTCTATTCTATTCTGATAAATGGTTTAATTTTGGTGATTTGGTGCCTTTCGAACCCTCCAGTTTAATAGTGACACCCTGTGCATCCTAAATTTCAGCCTTTATGTCTTGCTAATTGCTATGACTGCTCTGTTTAGGTCCTGACGTGCACGGATCACGAGCAGGAGCGCCTCCAGTGGTATTGCCGTAGCTGCCAGCGGCTGCTGTGTCCGCTCTGTAAGCTACGACGAGTCCACCACGGGCACAAAGTCCTTCCGATAGCTCAGGCCTACCAGGCGCTCAAGGTCGGTCTGGTTCTGTTTCAGCTGCACTAAAATCCTGATGTTGGCAGATGTTTGCAGCAACGCCTGTCCCTCTGGTGTCACAGGACAAGATCACCAAGGAGGTGAACTTCATTCTGGCCAACCAGGAGACGATACAGAGTCAGATCGCTCAGCTGGAGGCCTCCATCAAACACATGGAGGTGAATGTTTTCAACAGATGTCATTTTGCGCACAGTTTCAGTTGTGTTGGAGGAGTTTTTATTTTTTTAGCTTCTGCAAACTTTGTCACATGACTCTGCACATTAACTCTAAAAGAAAATCACCATACTGGAATTAATCTTCTGCACCAAAGAGTGCAGAATTTATTTATTTTCTTTTGCTTTTTGCAGAATCTGGTGCACATAGTTGATTTTTGTAGAATAAGATAATTTTGATGATAATTTTCACACATTACTTGTTCAAGGATTGTTAGAAAGTCAAAAATCTGTCTATTCTTTCTAGTTTTACAGACTCTGGCTCCAATAAATGGTGTAATAAGATAACATGAATTTCAAACCTGCTGGTAGGTTTTGGGGTCTAATTTGCCATTTTGCTATCACTAGAATCACAGCTGATAATCCAGGAAGTGTTAGTGCCCCCTCTAGAGGCTTAAAGCTGCAGTGCAATGCCACTCTTTCCTGTAGGTCAGTGATCATCAACTGGCGGCCCGCGGGCCGAATCCGGCCCGCCGAACCGTCCAATTCGGCCCGCGACTGGATTCCAAAATTGTGAGGATCAAAGAGAAAATATCATGTGGTCCACAGTATTAAAGCAGTCAGTCCAGTCATTATTAAAGGATCTGTTTTCCACATCAACTTTTCGTTTCATGGCCTTAGAGAGTGCCATTTTACCCGTGTTAAGAGGCCTTTTCCTGTCACTTCTGCAGTGTTTCTTTTTCAAGTGCTCTGTGAATAAAGTTGACTTGAGATGAGGCAAAATATCTCTATCACTCCTAGTGGTTGACTGTGGTACAGGTGATAGGAGCACTGACTCATAAAGGCTAAAAATGCCTTCAGTTTTGTAATGAAATGGAAAAAATATAAAAAATAAACATCAAATAGTAATGTTATGCCAAAATTCGATTTTTATTTAATGTTTGTTTGAGGGTCCGGCCCCCAAAGTGACTGTCCGGTAAAATTCTGGCCCTCTGGCAAATATAGTTGGTGACCCCTGCTGTAGGTGATGTTAGATAATAGGATAGATTAACTTTATTGTAAGCCCCAGTACGCTGGCATAAATTCTCCTTTGACAATAAAATACAACACATATCAAAACACACTGAAAACACAAGCTCACAGATGCCTAAAGGAAATGTTAAAAAGAAACCTAGAAACATGTAGTGTTCAGTGTCTGATTTCATTTTGTTCAGGGTGCTTACTGCAGTGGGAATCAAGGATTTTTTTACAGATGTTTTTGCAGGCCAGTGGGACTTTGCAGCGCTCTCCTTGTGTCATTCCTAATCTGTCTTTTCCCCCTCTGTAGCTACAGTTTCTTCACTCTTTTCTCTTCTCTTTCCCGTCTCCTCTTCAGGCCAACAGCGCCGTAGCTCTGCAGCATCTGACCCACAGCATCCGAGAGCTGGGAGCCGCCGTGGCCGAGCGTCAGGGAACGCTGGCTCTGGCCCTGGAGGGATCCCGAGGCCGGAGGGAGGAGGCTCTGTCGGCTCAGGTGTTCGAGAGGCAGGGCCTGCTGGAGCACGCCGGCCTCATGGCCTACACCCAGGAGCTGCTCAAGGAGACCGACGCTCCCTGCTTCGTCCAGGCCGCCAGAGTCACGCACAGCAGGTAGGACGGTCAGATCAGTCCTCAGTTGGAGAGGAGGTAATGGTTCAGGGAGTCAGTTGGTGTTTTTCTGTCCCTGCAGGCTGGTGAAGGCCATAGAAAACCTGCAGTGCTTCACTCTGGCTGCCGATCCGTCATTCAGACACTTTCACCTGGACGCATCCAAGGAGGTCAAACTCGTCAACAGTGTGGAGTTTATACAAGGTGGGCGTTATACAGCGAGAATATCCACGATGAAATGCTGCTTTCTCTGCAAAAACAACATCTCAGATCCGCATTTTTCCAGGATGAATTGTCTCTTATAATAGAAATCTACGGTCCAGTTGCAGATAATTGCGATGCGAATCCATTTTTATACATCTGTGGGAAGCTTTTTTAACATTTAATAGAAGAGTTTGACTCGTTGGAGTTAAAATGAAACGCTTAGTCAGAATTTTTTTTCGATTGTCGACAGTTGGAGATCTTTGTAATTCATTTCAGTTAGAAAAACAACTGCATTTATTTTTTATTTTTATTTTTATTTTTTTGTCTTTAGTTATTTATTTATTATTATTATTATTATTATTATTATTATTGTCTGTTAAAGACATTGTTCTGTATTAAAATGTAAAAACTGCAATAAAAATAATGAAAAAAAAAAAGAAAAAAGAAAAACAGCTGCAGAAACCTTATTGGTCCCAAAATCAATGATTCTAGCTACAAGAATCTGATGCGTGATATGCATCACATAAAAGTGAAATTATATATTTCTGTGGTTTTGACTGGTGAAAATGAGGTCGTAGATGTCTGTAGTTTTCATTTCGGATAACTTAGCTGGCAAAAGAGGGTGCTACCAGTCACTTTTTCTGAAATATGCACGACTTTACAAAAAAAAAAACAAAGCATGTTTTGAGCTGTGTGGTAATCATCTCGTAAAAGTGGCACCGTACTTGTGTATTTCTGTGGTTTTGGTCAAAATGAGAATGCAGAAATCTGCACATTTAATTTTGGAGACGGAAAACTTAACAGCTCGCTATAGTTGTCTTCGTTTTTCTGTGATATGAACAACATAAAAAGCTTGTTTTGATCTCAGTAGTGTGGGTTCGTCTGGTCAGAATGATGCCATAAATATGCGTAAGTTTAATTCTAGATAGTGAAAATGCAGATACTGGAAAAAATGCCCCTCTCAAAACAAGAAAAAAAACGTATTTCAAAGAGCTTTTACCTTGAAATAAGTGAAAAAATCTGCCAATAGAACAAGTGAGAAATGTCTTGGTAAGATTTCTTGAAATAAGATGTGATATTTAGAATATTGAGATCTTAAAATGAGCTGAAAAATCTTATTTTTAGCTATTTTTTTCCACTACTGTGAAGCTTAGGTGTCTTAACCCTCCTGTTTTCCTCATTTACAGGCACCAAAAAATATTGTTTCCTTGTCTGAAAAAAAAATCCAAAAATTCAGCCAAAAATTCCCAAAATTGATTAAAAAATGAGCAAAATCTTCCGGAAGAAAATTCTTTAAAAGTTTTCCTTAAAAGTTTTATTTAAAAAAAATGATTTTTTTTTGAAGAAATAAAAATTTAAACACCAAAAAAAAAGAAAATTGTAAATATTTTCTAAACATGAATAAAAATCTTCCAAAAAATCTTAAAGATATCTAAAGTGACTACATACATATATCAGTAAAACTTGTCATATTTTCTTTAAGAACATTTTTTCACCATTTCTTTTTTCCACCAAAAACATGTTCAAAAATTTCCCAAAAAATGAAAATGTGGAAGTTTTCACTGTGAAAATATAGATTTTTTTCCCACATTTTTTAATTTTAAAATGGATCAATTTGATCCGCAGGACGACACGAAGGTTAAAACAAGATAATTTCCAGATTGTTTGACTTAACAGGATATTTAAGATACATTGTCTTATAACAACACTGGAAAAAATGCTCCTCTCAAAACAAGAAAAAAAAAACTTGTTACAAAGAACTTTCACCTTGAAATAAGTGAAAAAAATCTGCCAATAGAACAAGTGAAAAATGTCTTGGTAAGATTTCTTGAAATAAGATGTGATATTTAGAAGATTGAGATCTTAAAATGAGCTGTGAAAACTCATTTTAAGTTATTATTTTCTGAGAATTGTCAAGCTTAGGTGTCTTAACCCTCCAGTTATCTTCATTTATGGCACCAAAACATATTGTTTCCTTGTTTGAAAAAAAATCCAAAAATGTAGCAAAAAATTCCCTAAATTTATAAAAATTTGCAAAATCATCATCAAGAAAATTCTTTAAAAGTTTCCCTTAAAAGTTTTTTTCAAAAAATCTCCAAATTTTGCAAGGAATAAAAATAAAAATAAATAAAAAATCTAAAAATTGTAAACATTTTCAAAAAATGACCAAAAATCTTCCAAAAAAGCCTAAAAATATGTAAAGTGATTCCTTATATATCAGTAAAAGTTCTAATTTTTCTTGAAGAACATTTGGGGGAAAAATCAAGTAAAATTCAGCGAAATTCGCTGGATTTTGGTAGATTTTTTTTCCAGAAAGTTCTTAAAGAAACATTTTTGTTAAACATTTCTTTTTTTTTTCTACCAAAAAATGTAATAAAAAAAAAAATTCCCAAAAAATGTTGAAAATGTGTTTTCACCGTGAAAATATATATATTTTTTCCACATTTTTAAACTTTAAAACGGGTCAATTTAACCCACAGGACGACATGAGGGTTAAAACAAGATCATTTCAACGTAGTTTGACTTAAGATATTTAAGCTGCATCATCTTAAAATAAGTCCCTCCATCTTGCTAAAATGTCACTTTTTAAGTGAATTTATCTTAAATCAAGTGGGATGAGACATTTTGACTAAAAACAAGACAAACGGACTTGGTAAGATTTGGAGTTTTTTCAGTGAAGCCTCTCCGTCTTGTGGAAATATCACCGGTTAAGTGAATTTATCTGAAATCAAGTGGGATGAGACATTTTGACTAAAAATACGACAAATTAACTTGGTAAGATTTTAAGCTTTTGCAGTGTATAAAATGCTGAAACGGCTTGTGATAGATGTTATCTTTAATGCGTGATATGAGTCATGTAGAAGTGCCATTACACAGGTGTATTTCTGCGGTTTTAACTGGGAAAATGAGCTGCAGTTTTAATTTCTTAGCTGATAAACGTCAGAACAGCTTTCTCCAGTCTTTTTTTCTGTGACATACACCACATGAAGACCTCGCTTTGAGCTCATCGGCGTGCTTTCGTCTCCTCCACAGCTCCTCTGGCTCCGGTCATCGACACCCAGAAGACTCTGGCCTACGACCAGCTGTTCCTGTGCTGGCGCCTCCCTCAGGATTCGGCTCCGGCGTGGCACTTCTCCGTGGAATACCAGCGACGAGCCGGAGGAGCCGCGGCCACGTGGGGCGGCACCAGATCGCCCAACGCCGCCGTGGCCTGGCAGCGGCTGGACGAGGTGAAGGGAACCAGCGCCGTGGTGGACCGGCTGCAGATGGACAGCGTCTACGTGCTCAGGGTCCGAGGATGCAACAAGGCCGGGTTCGGGGAGTACAGCGAGGAGGTTTACCTGCACACTCCTCCTGCACCCGGTGAGAGATCTGCACAATGTTTCAGTTCTGCATTTCACTCTTCATCCTGCACCTCACGAGAGGCCGTAACGCTTTTAGTTTCATCAAGTTTTTGAATCGAAACCTCTGAACTCCGGGTAATTTGTTTCAGATTCCAGATTTATATGATGGAGTTATTCATATTTAATCTTCTCTGCATGATTCCTGAGCTCCATCAGAGCTGTCAATGTCATAATTTCAATATTCTAGTGAAGGCCACATGTACATATCAGTGAATCTATTGAATTTCAAGAGTCTAGCTACATTATTTGTGTCTGAAATGCTTTGAAATGAATCTAAAATTGTACAAAAGGACACACAATTGCCCAAATTACTTGAATCCGGTCCAAAATGAATCAAAACTGTTTAAAAATGCTTTAAAACTTTACCAAAATGACACAAACAATGTCCTGAAGGACAGAAAAAATGCACAGAGTGATTCAAAACTTCTCTAAAATGTCTCAAAACGTGAAACTTGCCCTAAATTAGTTGAAAAAATGGCCTAATGTGCTTTGAAATGTATCAAAATGACCAGCTATTGAACAAAAGGACTCAAAATTGCCCCCAAATCACTGGAAATCTATCCAAAATCAATTGAAACTCTTCAAAATGCTTTGAAATGTGCCCAAAATAAATTAAAAATTATAGAAAAGGACACAAAAATTGCCCAGACTTACTTGAAACCTGTCCAAAATGAATCAAAACTGTTTAAAAATGCTTTAAAACTTTACCGAAATGACACAATGTCCTGAAGCACAAAAAAAAAATGTACAAAGTGATTCAAAACTTGTCTAACATGTCTCAAAACATGAAACTTGCCCTAAATTAGTTGAAAAAAATGGCCTAAAGTGCTTTGAAATGTGTCCAAAATGACCAGCTATTGAACAAAACTACTCATAATTGCTCCAAAATCACTGGAAATCTATCCAAAATCAATTGAAACTCTTCAAAATGCTTTGAAATGTGCTCAAAATGACTTAAAAATTGTACAAAAGGACTCAAAGTTGTCCATTGATGACAAAAATCCTGATAAAATTTGTTAAATCTGTTTAAAATGCTTTGAAATTTGCGCAAAATGACTTAAAAATTGTACAAAAGGACTCAAAGTTGTCTATTAATGACAAAAAATCTTGATAAAATTTGTTAAATCTGTTTAAAATGCTTTGAAATTTGCGCAAAATGACTTAAAAATTGTACAAAAGGACACAAAAATTGCCCAAACTTACTTGAAACCTGTCCAAAATGAGTGTGCAACCATTTGAATGCTTTCAAACCTGTCTAAACAGGGCTCAAAATTGGCCAAAATTAACTTGAAACTTGCCCAGAATGACTTAAAATAGGACAAAAGGACACAAAATTACTTGAAATTTCTCAATAATGAGTTAAAAAAATATTTGAATACTTTGAAACCTTTCTAAAATGACCAAAAAGTTCTCAGAACAAGACTCAGAATTGGCAAAAAGTGACAGAAATTCTGTCTAAAATGACACTGTCAGCTCATTTTTTTTTTACTGCAAAATAAAGTCCTCCACCTCTATGGAAACAGAACAACTATCGCTCAAAGTAGAGACGAGTAAAACATGTTTTCTGTGCAGTATGACACAAACAGTAGAAAATTAAAGCTGAATTTCTTTAATTTTTTTTATTCAGAAAAATTTTAAAAACCTGGAATCAGCATGTACAACATTTTTCCAAATGCACACAGGTGTTACCAGTACTATAAAAATAAACGGTGACTCTACATGCTGTGGATATTTTACTATTAATCGCTTTCCATACCTGCTCTGTGCTAACACATCCTGCAGTTCAGCCGAAAAGCCTCGGAATTTTTATCCAGTGACCGTAGCTTGCAGCTGATTTGCTGTTGGCTTCTCGTTTAGTGCAGAAAAATTCAGAATTTTTTGTTTTTACAGAATCTACGTAATGCAAACATTTTATTTTTGGCAAAATTATAAGTGAGAAATACGAGATTTTGATGAAATATCATGATTTGGTTAATTTTTAAAATGGAAATGGACATCAAACATAGCTACTCCAATGATTGTTGGAAAGCTGAAAATTATACAAATTATGTAGTTTTTACAGATTCTGCTTCTGATAAATGGTGTAATTTTGTGGATTTTTTAAAAAATAACTGCCTTTCAAATGCACCAGTCGGGGTTCAGAGCGTGATTAAAAAAGATGCTTCCTGAAACACAAACTGGAGCTTTTCTTGCTCATTTTCTTTCCAGATGCAGTGTTTTAAGTTTTTCCAGTGCTGTCATTTTTCAATTGACCGACTAATCTTGTTATTTCTTTTCTCTCCATCCCTTGATTTCCTCCATTTCTGCACAAAGCCTTGGTTTTTTCGCTCTGCATCCCAGCGTCATCCCAGTCATGCTATCTCTGCTTCTGTCTTTCTTGCACCAGGTCTGTCCTTCTGAACTTCTTTACCGTTTGTCTGTTGTGTCCATTGTTTTTCTGGGTGTTTCTCTACGTACACACCCCTTTAAGTACCATTTAAGCCAGAGTTTCCCCACTAAAAGCTGTTTATCTGTCACGTTTTTCATGTTTCTCCTCCTCTTGAAGCATCTTCTTCCTCCTCCTGAAACCTTTTCAGCTGATCTGCCTCTTATCCCGTGTTCTCCTCTGATCTTTCCCTTCCTCGCCGTCTTCGCTTTTCCTTCTTTTTCCCCCGCCAGTCTTGAGCTTCTCCCTGGACTCTCGCTGGGGTTTGCACGCCGACCGTCTGGCTCTGGGTAGAGGTCAAACCTACGCCCGCAGCGTGCCGGGCCTCTCCCTGCTGCAGGCCGCCGACCGAGCGCTCACTTCCTGTCACCTGACGTCCGACCTGCTGGTGGCCGACCTGGCCGTGACTCAGGGACGACACTACTGGGCATGCTCAGTGGAGCCCGGGTCCTACCTGGTGAAGGTGAGGCGTTTTTTTTTTGTTTTTTTTTTTAAACATTTTAATTCAAGAAAAACATAAATAATACAGGAACAAGATTCAGTAAATGCAACGTCTTGAATGATTTTTCTTGCATTAATGCTGTTGAATAAGAAGAAAAGGAAAAGAATAAATTCTACAAGTAAATATAAATAATGACAATAATAATAATTACTATAGAAATGCAAACAAACTCAAAAAAAGGTGTGTTTAGTAGCGCTGTCAGGGCCATGTGGTCGTATAGAAGTCAGTCTATCGAAATGCAAAATCAACAGGTCCCAAATTTTGTGGAATTTTCCAATCGATCCTCTGGTGGAATACTTTATTTCCTCCAATTTCAGAAATAACTAGTGGTGAGACGCAATTAAAAGATTAATCTACTTAATTAGAAGCTTTCTAATGAATTATAAGCGATTAATTGCGTTTTTGAATGCTGGTTGTTTTGCAGCGAGTTTCCAGCTGCTTTCAGGTCCCTGCAGCTCATTTGCATAAAGCAGACTTGACTTCTACAAATTCGGCTGCAGAGGTCTGACACGTCGCGAAATATTCGTCTCAGCTAGCCGTCGTTGAACTAAAACGAGGACGGGTTCAGCAGCTTGTTTCTCGCCTCAAATGCTTTCAGAAATTCTTTTTGCTGAAGCGTTGGTGTGACAAAAGAGAAAGTTTGCAGCCGAACCACCACGTTGGTCCGACCATTCTACTTGACTGAAGCTACAACGTTGAGCAGCTGGTGGCCCACGGCAGCGTCCTGTGCATCTTCATCACGGCTGGAAAACAGACTTTAGGTTCATTACCGCCACCTACTGGACTGGAGTGAGCATCAATGTTACTGGTGTGGGAACTGAGAAATGCGTATTTTTTAACGCATTATTTTTTCTCTAATTAATTGATTGAACGCATTAATGTCCCAGGCCTAGAAAAAACAAAAGTTCGCTGAGCCAAACCATTTAAAACTGTTCTTCTATGTGCCAGAGGGAATGCAAAAGCAAAAACATTTTACTCATTATTGGCCCTTTGAGTGTTATCAGCTAATCTTCCAAACATGGCCGTTTCTACAGAGGGTTTCACTTCAGCGTCAAATGCATCGTTCAAAGTTTTACAAGCAGAAAACCAAAAATCTCTCAATGTAGGACAAGTAGTATTACTGCAGCGCTCACATCTGTCTTCTCTATCAGGGTAGATTTTGGATAATTTACAGTTAGTGTCACGGATTTTATGAAAGACCTTGAAGTGGATCAGACGGACACATGATGAGATGGACACATGAGGATGTTCAGTTGAATGAATGAATGAATGAATGGTTTATTTTTCGGTTACAAAAATTACAGCAAAAAAAATTTTTTTCCTTTCCCGCCTTTTCTTCTCTTACTCTTTCCTCATCCCCTACTCCTCTCAAAAAAAAGATGAAAAAAGAAAAAAAAAAAAACCCAAAACCTCCAGAAAAATATATATACCAGGCTTTGCAAAAGTTCTGTTACACGATTTCATGATCTTTAGAGACGTTTACATGTCGGAGTGAAAAATTCCATTAAATAAACTGAAAGTTCTACCTTATAGGCAGGTGTTCTTAATACAATTTTTTCTCCGGTGAAGTTGTATCAAGATGGAAGTCAAAAGAGTTGAGATATCTGCTCTCCTTCATGCTGGCCACAACAAGAACGGTGAAGACCTGAAAGATCTTCACCATTCTTTAGCCTCTCTGCAACTCTGTGGACGGTCATCCGGCTGATGTTCAGCACAAAGGAGAGCAGATATCTCAACTCTTTTGACTTCCATCTTGATACAACTTCACCGGAGAAAAAAAATTACTATTAAGGACACCTGCCTATAAGGTAGAACTTTCAGTTTATTCAATGGAATTTTTCACTCCGACATGTCTCTAAAGATCATGAAACCGTGTAACAGAACTTTTGCAAAGCCCGGTATATGTTTATACAATAAGAATTTTTACACGTTCTGTAACCGAAAGAGGAATAGGCAGAAGCCGAAGCTTATTTTGCTTATCCTATACAATCCCTAGAATCACCGAGCATTACAGTAATACATGAAATAGAACACACAAAGGATTTAAAAAAACAAACAAGATTTTAACTCTACTGTAGCCTTCTTTAGTTTAATCAGTTGATCAGTTGATCGTAGTCTGAGCACGGCTCCAGATATTTCCATCCCAAGTTCCTCTAAGCCAATCTAACGAACTATTGTGAAGGGAAGTTATCGTATTTGAGGTATTTATGTTGCATAGGAGTCCTCAGAATCTTCTCCAGTCCTGGGTCTGGTGGTAAAACAGGACGGACCTGGAAGTATCTGAACAAATCTGACTGCTTTGGTTTAAATTTTTCAGAAAGGTCATTAAACTTTCCAAAAAGACCATGCATGTAGAGAGAGGTGAGGCGGGTTCATGAGGGTCGGCTGGTTTGATAATAAATGATCCGAACATGTGGGCTGACTGGGTTTTGTGTGCAGGTGGGGGTCGGGCAGGAGGCGAAGCTGCAGGAGTGGTTCCACCTCCCTCAGGACATGGCCAGCCCTCGGTAACTCAACCTCAGTCTTCTTAAATATTGACGAATTTAACGCACCGAAGCACAAATGCAAACGGAATTAACTGCCGTTGGTTTAAGGACGTTCGTTGTCATGTTTATTTATGAGAAGAAATGTCACATCTGAAGCAGCATAAATAGATTTTTTTAATATATCTTTGTCCACATGGGGGCACCATAGCAACCCAGTGAAACAACACTGATGTGATTTAACTCTAGGAAGTCACCACAAACCCCTAAAGACCGACTAAGTACCGTCAACATACGGCAGACCGACTAAGTACCGTCAACATACGGCAGAAGATGTGTTTTACGAGCTCTGTGGACGGATTTTACGAGCTCTGTGGACGGATTTATCGGCTCTTATTTTCAATTTACTTCTGTTTGTCGTGGAAGATTTAATTACTAGATATTCCCTCCCAATTAAACACTTAGTTTTTCCCCCCTGAAGCAACAGGAAACTCAACATCTGTGAGCAGGGACAAAGGTTGGTTTCTGCTCCTCAAACAGAACCAGCATCAGTTTTATTCCCAAGAAGGTTTTCACACACTTCAGGAGTTTGACGTGTTGTTTTGGTGCATCACATTTTTACAAATATTTCTGCTCGACCATCTCTGATTTGCCTGAAAATTTTGTAGCACAAAACATAGATTTTTCTAAAGATATTTACGATAAGCTAGCATGTTATATTAAATACCTTCCAAAAAGACTAGCCTGTTGACCAACTCTCAGCAGGTTTGTTTTGTATATTTTACACGTTCTTACTCTGATAAATGGTATCATTTTGGCGATATTTTAGAGATTACATGCCTTTTTAAAGTGCAGATGGGTTTCAGGGTTCAGAGGGTTACAGAAAGTATTAAATAAGATGCTTTACAAAGCATAAATTGGAGCTTTTTGTGCTAAATTCTTTTGCAGATGCAGTTTTTTGTTTGCTAGGCAATTATGAATCATTTTTAATTTATTCTAGATGTATTTTAAGATATTTTAGACAAGTTTCGAGGCATTTTCTGCAATTTTGAACCCTTTACTAGAATTTTTAAGTCATGTTGGGCAAGTTTCAGAGCATTTTTGAACAGGCTTCACTTATTTTGGATAGGATTTCACTCATTTTGGCCAATTTTTTTATCATTTTAGACAAGTTTCAAAGCATTCAAATAGTTTCAACTAATTTTTCACAGGTTTCAAGTAATTTTGGGCCATTTTATGTCCTACGGTACAATTTTTAGGTCATTTTGAGCAAGTTTCAAAGCATTTTAAAGAGATTCAACTGATTTTGGACAGGTTTTCAGTCATTTTTGGGCAATTTTATTTCACTTTGCACATTTTTTGTAAAGTTCAAAAGCATTTTTCAACAGTTTTAACTAATTTTGGACAGGATTCGAGTAATTTGGAGCAATTTTGTGTCCTTTTGTACAATTTTAGACCCATTTCAAAGCATTTCAGACAGTTTTTAACACAAATAATGTAGCTCAAGTCCTGAAATTCCATACTCTCATTGATATGTAGATGTGGTCTTCAATAGGATATTCAAATTAGATAGAATAATACATACAAGTGACAGTGAAATGCCGTGTTTTTAGTCAGAACACACACAGTTCTGCAGCATCCCCTTCATGTATTTCATCTTCTAACAAGCGGTTCGTCACGTCGATGCAGCCGAACACATCAGCGGTGACGTTTCCTGGAACTCATTGGGTGTTTCTGCTCTTTCAACATCTCACTCCGTCGCCCAGGTGACCCGGCAGCCGAACAAGCCTCAGCTGGAATCCGCCCACGTTTGTCCGTTACATAACATGTCGGTCAAAACACAGCTGTGACTCAGAAATGTGTCAGATTAACGTCTGAAGCAACAGTGTTGGTCAGATTTCACTGGATGCTGCAGAAACAATAACACACCTACTTTTAGTTTAGTGAATAAACACCTGCAGCATCGCACAGCAGAACAAACAGTCAGTGAGTCCTTAAACTGAGAATGATGTGTGCAGCTACACATCTGGACACACAGCTGGATCTGATAGTAAAGTAAGATGTTCCACATACTTTCCAGGTTGACATGGTGGGATTACTCATATTGAAGCTCCGTCAGAGCTGTCAGGACCTTTTTCTAAGCTAATTCCTGCCATTACTCACACAAAAATGACATTTCACTGCAACTCGTTTATATTATTCTATCTAATTTCAATATTCTGTTGAAGAACCCATAGAATTTCAGGACTCTGGCTGCATAATTTGTGTTAGAAACCGTCAAAAGTGATTGGAAATGGGTCTAAAATTGTACACAAAGACACAAAATTGCCTCAAATTGCTTTAATCATGTCAAAATTAGTTAAAACTTTAAAAATGCTTTGAAATTTTACCAAAATTTTGCCCAAAATGACTCAAAAATTGTACATAAAGATTCAAAATTGCCCAAAGAAACCTAAAATCCCGCCGTAAATGAGTTAAAATCAGTTTGAAACACTTTGAAACTTGCCCCAAATGACTCAAAACCTGTCCAAAATGTCTAAAAGCATGTCTCAAATGAATTAAAAACTTTAAAAATAACTCTAAATTACCCAAAATGACTCAAAAATTGTAGAAAATAACTCAAAATCACCCAAAGTAACTTAAAAAATCCATTATAAATGAGTTAAAATCAGTTTAAACTGCTTTGAAACTTCCCCAAATGACTTGAAAATTGTCTAAAAGGACTCAAAATTGTGCCAGGTGACTCAAAGCATGTCTAAAATGAGTTAAAATAAACTGTCAGAAATTATTAAAAAATGACTGAAATGATATCCAAAGTGAGTTAAATCTGTTTAAAAAGCTTTAAACTTGCCCAATATGACATGAAAATGTTCTAAAGGACTCAAAATTGTAGAAAATGACTCAAAATGTGACCAAAATGTCTTAAAACGTGTCTAAGATGAACTAAAAACACTGAAAAATGACTCAAAAGTGCCCAAAATGACTCAAAAATTGTAGAAAATGACTTATAATTGCCCAAAGTAACTTAAAAACTGTCATAAATGAGTTTAGAATCAGTTTACAATGCTTTGAAATTTGAACAAATGGGTCGTTTGATGAACTGGTGCTGATCAAACTTTGATCCTTGACTGCACTGTTGCCGAATTCCAGCGTACCTCTACTTAATTTACCTCTACTTAATTTACCTGTAATTAACTTACCTGTACTTAATTTACCTCTACTTAATTTACCTGTAATTAACTTACCTGTACTTAATTTACCTCTACTTAATTTACCTCTACTTAATTTACCTGTACTTAATTTAGCTGTACTTAATTTACCTTTACTTAATTTACCTGTACTTAACTTACCTCTACTTAACTTACCTCTACTTAATTTAGCTCTACTTAATTTACCTGTACTTAACTTACCTGTACTTAATTTACCTGTACTTAACTTACCTGTACTTAATTTACCTGTACTTAATTTACCTGTACTTAATTTACCTTTACTTAACTTACCTATACTTAATTTACCTGTACTTAACTTACCTGTACTTAATTTACCTGTACTTAATTTACCTGTACTTAACTTACCTGTACTTAATTTACCTGTACTTAATTTAGCTGTACTTAATTTACCTTTACTTAATTTACCTGTACTTAACTTACCTCTACTTAACTTACCTCTACTTAATTTACCTCTACTTAACTTACCTCTACTTAATTTACCTGTACTTAATTTACCTCTACTTAATTTACCTGTACTTAATTTACCTCTACTTAACTTATCTGTACTTAATTTACCTGTACTTAATTTACCTCTACTTAATTTACCTGTACTTAATTTACCCTTACTTAATTTACCTCTACTTAATTTACCTCTACTTAATTTACCTCTACTTAATTTACCTGTACTTAACTTACCTCTACTTAATTTACCTGTACTTAATTTACCTCTACTTAACTTACCTCTACTTAATTTACCTGTACTTAACTTACCTCTACTTAATTTACCTTTACTTAATTTACCTGTACTTAACTTACCTCTACTTAACTTACCTCTACTTAATTTACCTCTACTTAATTTACCTGTACTTAATTTACCTCTACTTAATTTACCTGTACTTAACTTACCTCTACTTAATTTACCTGTACTTAACTTACCTCTACTTAATTTACCTGTACTTAATTTACCTCTACTTAATTTACCTGTACTTAATTTACCTCTACTTAACTTATCTGTACTTAATTTACCTGTACTTAATTTACCTCTACTTAATTTACCTGTACTTAATTTACCCTTACTTAATTTACCTGTACTTAATTTACCTGTACTTAACTTGCCTCTACTTAATTTACCTCTACTTAATTTACCTGTAATGAACTTACCTCTACTTAACTTACCTGTACTTAATTTACCTGTAATTAATTTACCTCTACTTAACTTACCTCTACTTAATTTACCTGTACTTAATTTACCTGTACTTAATTTACCTGAACTTAATTTACCTCTACTTAACTTACCTCTACTTAACTTACCTGTACTTAATTTACCTCTACTTAATTTACCTGTAATTAACTTACCTCTACTTAACTTACCTCTACTTAATTTACCTGTACTTAATTTACCTGAACTTAATTTACCTCTACTTAACTTACCTCTACTTAATTTACCTCTACTTAATTTACCTCTACTTAATTTACCTGTAATTAACTTACCTCTACTTAACTTACCTCTACTTAACTTACCTGTACTTAATTTACCTGTACTTAATTTACCCTTACTTAATTTACCTGTACTTAATTTACCTGTAATTAATTTACCTCTATTTAACTTACCTCTACTTAATTTACCTGTACTTAATTTACCTGAACTTAATTTACCTGTACTTAATTTACCTCTACTTAACTTACCTGTACTTAACTTACCTGTACTTAACTTGCCTCTACTTAATTTACCTGTACTTAATTTACCTGAACTTAATTTACCTCTACTCAACTTACCTCTGCTTAGTTTATCTCTACTTAATTTACCTGTAATTAATTTACCTCTACTTAATTTACCTGTACTTAACTTACCTGTACTTAACTTACCTGTACTTAACTTACCTCTACTTAATTTACCTGTACTTAATTTACCTGTACTTAACTTACCTGTACTTAACTTACCTGAACTGAACTTACCTGAACTTAATTTACCTGAACTTAATTTACCTCTAAATTTACCTCTACTTAATTTACCTGTACTTAACTTACCTGTACTTAACTTACCTCTGCTTAGTTTATCTCTACTTAATTTACCTGTACTTAATTTACCTCTACTTAACTTACCTGTACTTAATTCACCTGTACTGTAACGTACTTCATTTATTGTCGGTAAAGTTCCGTTCCATCCTCCAGCTGCGACCCGGACAGCGGCCATGACAGCGGCGCTGAGGACGGCCAGGACTCTCCTCCGTTCTGCTTCCTGACGATGGGGATGGGGAAGATCCTACTTCCTCCAGGACACTCCCAGAGCGACAGCCAGAGCCAGGGGGCCGTCCACTCCCACTCCCACTCCCACAGCAGCAGCCACGGCGGCCTGCCTCACCCCCACACCGCCCCGCTCCCGCCCCGGCTGGGGGTGTGTCTGGACTGCGATAAAGGCCGGGTGTCCTTCTACGACGCCCACTCCCTGCGGGTGCTGTGGGAGGGTCTGGTGGACTGCTCGGCCCCGGTCTGTCCGGCCTTCTGCTTCATCGGCGGCGGCGCTCTGCAGCTGCAGGACCTGGTGGCCAACCGGAGCATCGAGGAGCCGCCGCCCCGGAGGGTCACCATCCAGACCAGAGCCACCAACCTGAGCAAATAGACGAGTGGGTAGGACCAGTTCACTCACAGCTCCAAGTCTGACGCCTCAGGTCACCAAAGGATACACAAACACAGAGATTCTGTGTGAGGAAGTCTGTGCTACCAAGGTTATAATGGATTTAAACAGATCAAAAACACGTAAAAGTATATACACGTCTGACATAGGGTAGCCAACGAACAATATTATGTTGTTTTCAGAGTGGCTTCACCTGTTATACCTGCTAAATGTAATTTAAAACTAATTTTGGACTAGTTTCAAGTCAATTCTGACCTGTCTGAGTCCTTTTGACAGTCATTTTTGACTCATTTCAAAGCATTCACATAGTTTTCAACTCATTTTATGGACAGGTTTCAAGTAATTCTGGGCAATTTTGTGTCCTTGTTGACAATTTTTGATTCATTTTGGACAATTTTGAGTCCCGTTAGACAACTTTTGAATCACTTTCGACATGTTTTAAGACATTTTGAACCAGTTTCAGTCATTTTGGCCAATTTTGCGTCCCGTTAGACAGTATTTAAGTCATTTATCACAGAGTTTGGACAGCATTCTAGTAATTCTGGGCAATTTTGCATCCTTTTGGTGATTTTTAAGTCATTTTGTGCAAATTTTAAATAATTTGACAGTTTCAACTCCTTTTGGACAGGATTCCGGTCATTTTTGAGTCACTTTGGACATGCTCACAAACATTTTACACCTTTTTTCTAACTACGGTAATTTAGGACAAATTTCAAGTCAGTTTTTGGCATGTGTCCTTTTGGACAGGTCTGCAATCATTTTAGGTGATACGGAATCCTTTTTGGCAGCTTCTAATTCATTTTAGACATGCTTTAAGACACTTCAGATGCATTTCAAGTCCTTTTGTGCAATTTTTCAGTCACTTTAGACATTTTTCAAAACATTTTAGACTGCTTTTTAAACTTATTTTACAACATGTTTCAAATCAGTTTGGACAGGCTTGAGTCCTTTTGGATAATTTTTGAGTCATTTTAGACAGGATTCCAGTCATTTGGGGCAATTTTAAGTCCTGTTGGGCAACATTTTGAGTAATTTGTGGCAAGTTTAAAGCATTCAAGTAGTTTTCAACTCAGTTTGGATGATTGATTAAAAAAAAAAGTTGTCTAACAGGACTCAAAAATGGCCAAAATAAATAAATGACTGGAATGCTGACCAAGATGACACAAAAATTTAATATAAGGACTCAAAATTGCTTAAAAAATACTGAAACTATTTTTGTCTTTTTGTACAAAAAGGCTGAAAATTGTCCAAAATGACTTGAAACTTGGCCTAAATTAGCCGAAACAAACACAAAATCTGTCAAAAATGCTTTGAAATGTGTCCACAACATTGTACAGAAAGACTCAAATTTGCCTATAAATTACCAAAATCCTTTCCAAAATGAGTTAAAACTGTTTGAAATGCTTTGAAACTTGCCCAAAATGTCTTAAAAATTGCCTTAAAGAACTCAAAATTACATAAAATGATTCCAAATTTGTCTAAAATGTCTAAAAACATGTCTAAAATGAATGGAAAAACTGTCAAGAATGACTCAAAATTGCCCAAAACGACTTGAAAGCTGTCCAAAAATGAGTTGAAATCAGTTTAACAATGCTTTGAAACTTTGGCGTTTGGTGAACTGAGGCAGAATTCTCGTCAGACTTTGATCCTTGACCGAACTGTTGCTGTTAATTCTGACGATAATTTTCCTTTTAATGTGACTCTTGAGATCTGACTATAATATTTGATCTGTTCTTTTGCGTTTGCACTTGGCCTGAAATGATCAAATCTCTCTTCTGGCTTGTTTTACTTCTGTTTTCTCCTCTGGACGTTGTGGCTGAAGTGGTTTTAGACTATGCAGAATTCTGTTGACGGTCCAACACCTTTAGAGCAGGTTAATGAATGTCTGCCTAAAAAAAGAAGAAGAAAATATCTGCTTCTCCCTTTACACTTGTCTTATTCCGTCCCAGAATGATTCGGGCAGCAAAGAGTTGCATGCAAGTGTAACGAGGATTCATGAATCTACCGTATATGCAGATAAAGTGACTGTCGCCTTGTGCAAACACCTCAGATGTACTGTACAGTTAAGAGTGGAATTATTCATAAACGAGCAAAATTAGGATTTGGAGTGAATTTTTAATGGTTGAACTGATTTTTTTCTGATTGGAAATGGCATAAATAAGTGATAAAAGATGGTAAAAATGCTCAATTCTCTTGTCGTTGACTTGTAACTGACTACTAGCCTCAGTTTTTATTGTATTAAAATAAACTAAATATGACGTGGATCATTTAAGAGAGTATAGAAACTGCATTATCCCAAATGTTTTCTCACAAAAATGTGAAAAATGGAAGAAAAAAATGTGCAAATAGTTCAAAATAATCGTTTTTCTTTTAGCCCAGAAACAATGTAACAGAGCTTTTCCAGTTTGCACTGTCAGAGAGGTTTCATACCTGAGCATATAAAATTTCATGACTCCAGCTACATTATTTGAAATGCTTTAAACTTTACATAATATGACTTAAAAAATGTCCCAAAGAACTCACAATCTTGCAAGATGACTCACAACTTATCTAAAATGTCTTAAAGCATGTCTAAAAGGGATGAAAAACTGTCAAAAAATTACACAAAATTGGCCAAAATGACAGAAATTCTATCAAAAATGTTATGAAATTTTCCCAATGTGACTTGATGGGATGAAACTATTTGAATGCATTGAAACTTAAATTATTAAAAAGCTGTACAACAGGACTCAAAACTGCTCAAAATATCTGGAATCCTTTCAGAATTAGTTTAAACTGTTTAAGTGCTTTGAAGCCTGCCCAAAATGACACAAAATTTGTCCTAAGTGTCTTAAAACACGTCTAGAATGAATTAAAAACATTCAAAAATGATTCAAAATTGTATAAAAAGACTCAAAATTGCCCAAAGTAACTTAAAACCGTTCAAAAATGAGTGAAAATCTGTATAAAATACATTAAAACTTGCACAAAATTATTAAAAGGTTAACCAATCCCGTCCAAAATGACACAAAAATATCTTGAAGGACCCAAAATTGCAAAAAAAATGGCTTGAAAATGTGTCAAAATATCTTAAAAGATGTCTAAAATGACTTAGAAATATCCAAAAATAACTCAAAATTGACCAAAATGACTCAAAAATTGTACAAAAAGACTCAAGATTGGCCACAGTAACTTAAAAAGTTGCCATAAATTAGTTAAAATCAGTCTAGCCCAGAAACAATGTGCTATAACTCTTCCAGTTGGAGACACTAGGTTTCATACCTGAGCATATAAAATTTCATGACTCCAGCTATATTATTTGAAATGCTTTAAACCTTGCCAAACATGACTTAAAAATGTCCCGAAGAACTCAAAATCTTGCATGATGACTCACAACTTATCTAAAATGTCTTAAAGCATGTCTAAAAGGGATGAAAAACTGTCAAAAAATTACACAAAATTGGCCAAAATGACAGAAATTCTATCAAAAATGCTTTGAAATTTTCCCAATGTGACTCAAAGTTTCAGAAAATGGCACAAAACTTCCTCAAAATGTCTTAAAATATGACTAGAGTGAATTAGAAACATTGAAAAATAGCTCAGAATTGCCCTTAATGACTCAAAAATTGGACAAAATGATTTAAAATTGAGTTAAAATCAGTTTAAAATGCTTTCAATTGTGCACAAAACCATTAAAAACTTGTCCGATCCTATCCAAAAAGACTTAAAAAATTCTCCAAAATGACCCAAACCTCTCCAAATTGATTTGTCCTATAGTTAACAAATGGTGTAGCAATGAAAAAAATACATAGAAATAGTTAAAATTCATCGTAAACACAACATTTTACTTTCTTTTCTCACTTTAGATGTCATTTCCAGCCTTAAGAAGCCTGCTGGTGAAGTAAAAAGTCACTTCAAGTCGAATATTTTTGTGGGCATGAATAATTCCAGGCTTAACTTTATGTCTAATTTTCTATCTTGATTTTTTTTTTTAAATGTAGCTTCGACAGCGTGAACATACTGCAGCTAGAGAACGTGGATATTCTTCTGGTTGTGAACGGTGACGTTCTGCTGCGTCTATAAAAGCCCCGTTTTGGTCTTTTCAGAAGTTAAAAGTGATAAACTGTGACGTCTCAGTGATTTGCACATAAACATCAACGATCGGCTGCAGTAGAAAACATTTTGTAAGCTCTGCTCCACTTTGACTTTTCAATTGTTTTTCCCTCCGTAGTAGCTTACGGACCTCCAAAGGTCGCGTTTGGGGAATGTAAGAGCGGGAGTTTTTACCGTCACGTTTTCAGGCTCCGACTGTATTTTGATATCCGCTGTGACTTCCTGGTGGGTAAGTGTGTGAGCTCTCGTGCTTTTCTCTGGTTCGTACGTACGTTTGAGTCCCGTCACGGACGATTCGTCCCCTCGTCGTTCCAGCGCAGCATTCGGATGACTTCAGACTGTAGCATCGGAGGTCAGAACCTCCCAGTTCAGCCTCGCCGGCGGAATGTTTCTGTCATGTCATGAGAAAAACAATAAAAGATCGACAACATGGAGTCAAGTCTCTATAATTGTGTGGTTTCTAAGTTGAAAAGTTGAGTATTTCCTAGCAAAAACAAATGCTTTAGAAAGATTATATTGAAACTAAGCACAAGAAAATCAGTCTAACTGCATGAACATGATTGTAAAAGGTTGTTACTAGAGGTACGGACCCGTATCCGTAGCCTGTGGACTACGGATACGGCACTTTCCATTTGCCAATCAGATACGTGAGATCTGGTCACGTGACTCCCGGTAGACACTAGCGGTACGGACCGTAGCATCGGTACTACAGGTACGGACCCTAAACCTGACCCTAACACTAACCTTAACCTTTGCTTACCTTTCAACAGTTTGCAGTGCTTAGCAGCTGCTTAACTCGCGAGACTCGCGTACGGGTCCGTATCTGTCTGGCAAATGGAAAGTGCCGTATCCGTAGGCCACAGGCTACGGGTCCGTATCTGTAGACACTACCATTGTAAAATGAGCTATGAGCATCAGAACTCAACCTTTGGGCTGTACCTATGTCTGCATCATGGCTCCACATGGAAAGAAAGCATTAAAATATCTGATCTTGAGGCTTCACAAAGATGGAAAAGGATCCAAGAAGATCAACTCAAAATCAAACACTGTTGCAGCACTTATCAGGAGGAGTCGTAGTTCCACTGATCATGGCTGCAGTGGCCGTCCTCCTAAAATGATTCCACAGACAGTGGACTACTTTCATAATCCAGCTGTGAAAAACAGATGGAAGCTGATTCAGACTTGATACAGGAGTTATTAATGGAAATCAGAGTTTGTGTGAAGCTCGGACAGTGAAGAACATCAACTACTACGGACGACGTTTAAGAGAAGAAGCTCGTCACAAAACCACAAGAAGAACATCAAAAGAAGCCCGATTGGAGAACATTCTTTGTTCAGATGAAGATAAATGAGTTCAGATGGAGTCCAGCATGTTTGGTGTGAACCTGACCAGGACTACCACAGTGGATGCATGGTCCTGACAGTGAAGCACGGAGGTGGAAGTGTGATGAGATGGGGCTGGATGAGAGCTACTTGAGTTGGAGAGACGACATTTATAGATGCATATCTGTGGATTAAATCAAAATACTGGCTGACAAGCAACTGGAAGAAGAGGAATATTCCAGCAGGAGAACCTTCCAAAGAACTAAACCACAAAAACAGTTTCTGCAGAACGAAAACTCCGACCTGACGTGTGTTGCATGAAGACCTTCGGGGTGTTTTCATTTCGAGAGGTGGAGCAACACAAACCCCTCCAGCAAAGAACAGCTGAGAAGAAGTTTTCTGAAGGATGTCAGAACATCTCTGCAGAAAGCAAATCCATCCAGACACACGAAGCTTTGAAAAACCACTGAAAGGTGGACTGACTTTAGTCACACTGAGTTCTTACTGTGGTGTATTTTTAATACAGTAAATCTAAACAGCTAGTTTTTAATTTGACATCAGAACAGATAAACTACCAGTCAAAACTTTGGACACTCCTTCAGTGCTTTTTATTTATTTCTGTTATTTTCTACATTGTAGATTAATGCTGAAGATGAACAACATAATTCCATATGTAGTATTTTATAGCTCTGATGTCTTCAGTATTAATCTATAACGTATAAAATAATTAAATAAAAACCATTTAATGCGAAGGTGTGTTCAGACTTTTGACTGGCAGTGTACCAGCTGTTTAACTTAGGAGTAATCAGATTACTGTAAGGTGATGCAATTATGACTCATTTGACATTTAAACTTTTTAAAATTGGTCTAAAGTTGGTTTAAAGTTGTACAAAAGTACACAAAGTTGCCCAAAATCATTTGAAACTCGTCTAAAATGAGATGAAACTATTTGAATGCATTGAAACTTGTCTAAAATTATTAAAAAGCTGTACAACAGGACTCAAAAACTGCTCAGAATAACTCAAATTAATTAGTTTAAACTGTTTAAATGCTTTGAAGCCTGCCCAAAATGACACAAAGACTGTCCTGAAGGACTCAAAATTGCACAAAATGACACACAACCTGTCCAAAATGTCTTAAAACATGTCTAGAATGAATTAAAAACATTCAAAAATGATTCAAAATTGTACAAAAAGACTCAAAACTGCCCAAAGTAACTTAAAATCCTTCAAAAATGAGTAAAAATCTGTATAGAATACATTAAAACTTGCACAAAATCATTAAAAAGTTAACCAATCCCATCCAAAATGACACAAAAATGTCTTCAAGGACCCAAAATTGCAGAAAATGGCTTAAAAATGTGTCAAAATGTCTTAAAACATGTCTAAAATGAATTAAAACTATCCGAAAATAACGCAGAATTGCCCAAAAAGACTCAACATTGGCCACAGTCACTTAAAAGACTTGCCATAAATCAGTTAAAATCAGTCTAAATGCTTTGAAACTTGCATAAAATCGTTAAAAAGTTATCCAATCCTGATCAAAATGACTCAAAAATTGTCCAAATTTACTTGTCCTACAGTTAACAAATGTAGCAATGAAAAAAAAAGTAGAAATAGTTAAAATTCATCATTAACACAATATTTTTAATGTTTTTTCTCTACTTTTAAAGTCATTTCCATTTTAATTCTGGATCTCAGGGAACTCTCCTCCTTGTTTTATTTTCACCTTCATGTGTCACGTTTTTGCCCGGCAGCTAGAAATGAAATCCCGATGTGTCGTTAAATGGTTGCGTGCTGTCAGACCTCTGATCGACTGTAAACAGCAGAGCGGATTACAAACACAAACCCTCTTTGTTTCAGCATAATGGCACAAACTGCAGTCTCTGCTGCGTGTGAGGACAGGCGAGGAGTTAATCACTGCTGGAACACATCCGTCCTTTGTTGGTTCACAGGTAATCAAGGTGAGACACGCCTCCGGACACCTGATGGCTCTTCTGGAACAGGTGGTTGTTTTCAAACGCTGCGATCCGACACACAAAGTGACAACAAAGGCACACGTTACATAACTACACACTGCATCTGTCTCTTTACATCACAGCCAAGCTGCTCTGCTGCAGGAGGGTGTAATACTAGCAAACCACCAGTAGGGGGAGGTATTGTCTGTGCTTTGTTGGTTTCTTGGGGTGTTTTTTTTTTAAAGGAAAAATCAGAAGCAACAGGTGCAGTGTGTGTCAGCAGAGCACCGACTGGTCTGGTCCAAATCTGTGACGACACGTCAGACGCTGCAGGTTGTTCTGTTTATCGCCTCCCAAGCTTCTCCTCATCATTTTGTACTTATTTGTTTACTGGACACAATCAACATAAATTAATTTTAATCAAAATATAGTATTTTTTCTTTATAAAAATGCACCTACAAAGTTCTGGATGGTCACGATTCATACAACAAGCTACAATACAAAAACAAAGACAAATAAAACATCTTAAAATGAATTAAAAACATGCATAAATAACTCAAAATTGCCAAAATGACTGAAAAACTCACCATAAATCATTTTAAATCAGTTTAAATGCTCTGAAACTTGCACAAAATGACACAAAAAGTGTCCCATGGGACTCAAAATTGCAGAAAATTGCTTGAAAATGTATCCAAAATGTCTTAAAACACATCTAGAATTAATTAAAAGCATGCAACAATAACTAAAAAGTGACAAAAATTACTCAAAAATTGTACGAAAAGATTCCAAATCTTCAAAATTAACTTGTAACTGTCATAAATGAGCTAGAAGCAGTTTAAAGGCTTTACAACTTGCACAAAATTACTTTTAAATTGTCCTAAAGAATTGAAAATTGCAAAAAAAAATGCTTGAAAATGTGTCCATAATGAGGTGAAACAGTTTTAAATGCTTTAAAAATTGTCCCAAAAGACTCTAAATTGTGCAAAATGACTCAGTACATGTCTGAAATGTATTAAAAACCGCTAAAACATTTCTAAAGTGAATGAAAAACTGTCAAAAATTATCTAAAATTGGCCAAAATGGCCGACATAGTCCATAATTGACAAAAGTCCCGGTCAAAATGAATTAAAACTGTTTAAAAAACTTTGAAATTTTACCAACATGACCTAAAAATTGTACTAAAGGACTCAAAATTGCAGAAAATGACTCAAAATGTGTCCAAAATGTCTTAAAACATGCCTAGAATGAATTAAAAATATTCAAAAATAACCTAAAATTGCCCAAAATGATTCAAAAATTGTACAGAAAGACTCAAAGTTGCACAAAGTAACTTAAACCCCATTATAAATGAGTTAAAATCAGTTTAAAATGCTTTGAAACTTGCACTAAATCATTAAAAAGTTATGCAATACTGTCCAAAAAGACTCAAAAATTGTCCAAATTAACTTGTCATAAAGGTAAAAATGTACAAGTAAATTCAACAGAAGGATCCATAGAACCACTAACCAGTTATTCTATTGGCCGTTATTTACAGTTTTAACGTATTATTTTATGGTTAACATGTAAATTCATGCGTCTAATCTGTGATTTTACTCGTTATTTCAGCAGCTATTATCTGTGATTTAACCAAACAGGAAAAAGAAAAGAAAACTACAGTTAAAATGTTCTGTTTTTTCCCTGTCCGGTCATTCCTCTGTGCTCTGGTGTTGTTGCTTCAGGTCTTCACACGTGCTTACCTGAGGAAACTCCTCCTCCTCCAGCTGCTAATTCTCTGTTTGTGTGTTCGTTTGCACGCTAGCTGCTACTGTCAATGGATCATGTGAGCTTCCAGCTGGATTGTGTTGCATTATTTTCTGTGCAACATGAATTTATCGTTAATGAATCAGAGGAAAAGATCAACAAGAGACTTATCTATAGCAGGAACCCAAGACTACAATCAGAAATCCTTTGTTTTCTCTCTTGTTTTGTCCCTTTCCTTTGCTTTTGTGGGTCTTTATTGTTGTTTTATGTCTCATTTTTATTGTTTTGTGTCTCATTTCTGTTGTTTTGTGTCTCATTTTTGTCGTTTTTTGTCTCGTTTTTATTGTTTTGTGTCTCATTTGTGTCATGTTGTGTCTACTTTCTGATGTTCTTTGTCTCGTTTTTGTTGCTTTGTGTCTGGTTTGTGTCTCATTTTCGTTGTTTTGCGTCTCATTTTTGTCGTTTTATGCCTCATTTTTATTGTTTTGTGTCTCATTTCTGTTTTGTATCTCATTTTTGTTGTTTTGTATCTCATTTTTGTTTTATGTCTCACTTTTATTGTTTTGCGTCTCATTTTTGTTGTTTTATGTCTCAATTTTATTGTTTTGTGCCTCATTTCTGTTGTTTTGTCTCTCATTTTTGTTGTTTTGTATCTCATTTTTGTGTTTTTTTTGTCTCATTTGTGTCATTCTGTGTCTCCTTTCTGATGTTCTGTGTCTCATTTTTATTGTTTTGTGTCTCATTTCTGTTGTTTTGTCTCTCATTTTCATTGTTTTGTATCTCATGTTGGTTGTTTTGTGTCTCATTTTTGCTGTTTTGTCTCTCATTTTCGTTGTTTTGTATCTCATTTTTGTTGTTTTTTGTCTCATTTGTGTCATTTTGTGTCTCTTTTCTGATGTTCTGTGTCTCATTTTTATTGTTTTGTGTCTCATTTTTGTTGTTTTTTGTCTCATTTGTGTCGTTCGTGTCTCCTTTCTGATATTCTGTCTCATTTTTGTTGTTTTATGTCTCAATTTTATAGTTTTGTGTCTCATTTCTGTTGTTTTGTCTCTCATTTTCATTGTTTTGTATCTCATTTTTGTTGTTTTTTGTCTCATTTGTGTCGTTCGTGTCTCCTTTCTGATATTCTGTCTCATTTTTATTGTTTTGTGTCTCATTTCTGTTGTTTTGTCTCTCATTTTCATTGTTTTGTATCTCATTTTTGTTGTTTTTTGTCTCATTTGTGTCATTTTGTGTCTCTTTTCTGATGTTCTGTGTCTCATTTTTATTGTTTTGTGTCTCATTTTCATTGTTTTGTATCTCATTTTTGTTGTTTTTTGTCTCATTTGTGTCGTTCGTGTCTCCTTTCTGATATTCTGTCTCATTTTTGTTGTTTTATGTCTCAATTTTATAGTTTTGTGTCTCATTTCTGTTGTTTTGTCTCTCATTTTCGTTGATTTGTATATCATTTTTGTTGTTTTTTGTCTCATTTGTGTCATTTTGTGTCTCCTTTCTGATGCTCTGTGTCTCGTTTTTGTTGTTTTGTGTCTCATTTGTGTTGTTTTATGTCCCCATAGACGATCATCAGGTATCTAAATCTCTAGTCGCCAGCTCAGATTGTCTACAGCCGCCTTTAAACAGCCAATAAAGCGTCTCGGTTTTGTGTTCAGAGCCGACCCAACAAACGTTTGAAAATGCTGAGCGTCCTGCAGAATAAGTCCCACGCTCGATGAGGCGCTGGGAACTTTCAAATGTGCACACGGAGCAAGAAGCTGCAGGAAATGTTTGCTAATGCAAGCAGAGATTCCCCTGAACAGCTGTGTCTCCTGTCTGTCCTCAGCACCTCTGCACATCACGGCGGACGTCCTGCAAACACATCAGGCTCCAGGACGAGTTCTAACCGGTCCCAAAAAAAAAAAACCCCAGAGCTGTGGAAGCAAACTGATTTCAGCTCTGCTTTAAAAACAGACACACAACCCTGACATGTGAGTCCTGGACGGATTCCAGTGTGAGCGTGCTCAGACAGGACGAGGCCCTCAGGTGTTCGCAGTATTTATGTCTCACCGTGTGTCACTTTTAAACTGGAAAAAAACATTAACGCGTCATAAAGTCTGACGGGGATTTTAAAGAGCGTTTGTCGCAATATTCAGCCGACTTAGCGGCAGCATTTCAGAGATTTAGCGATGTTTCTGGGTAAAAGGGCAAAAGTTCAATACAAAGACTTTTATTTAACTTTAAAAAACACAGATAGAAAATAGGACTTAAGCCTTCTGTTGTCCTCATTTACAGGCACCAAAAAATATTGTTCCTTTGTCTGAAAAAAATCCAAAAATTCAGCAACAAAATTCCAAAAATTTATAAAAATTTGCAAAATCTTCTGTAAGAAAATTCCAAAAAAATTCCTTAAAAACTTCCCTTAAAAGTTTTATTTTAAAAAAAATCCCTTTTGTTTTTTGTTTTTTTTTACTATAAATGCACAATTAAATAGTCATTTTCACGAGCTATTATTTAATTGCATGTCTATAGTGAAAAGATATTTTTTAAAAGTATGTTATTTAATTACACATCTAAGATTAAAAACAAACGGTACATCTTATCAACCAATAAAATAAAAAGAAAAACAAAACATTTGCTTTTATTTCGTGATAAATCTGCAGCATAAAATGACATCTACAGTCTGGATTTACTGTTAAATACCAGGATTTTTTTAAAAACTGTGAACAGACAGTAAATTAGCAAAAACATTCCAGGTATTTTTTTATGGAACACGGGGTGCAGGGAGTAAACCTCTGATGTGGTGTGCAGGTAGAGCCGACGTTCACCTGACGGATGATTGATATGGATGTGAGCCGACGGGTTCTGGTCCATCAGCGCTGCTCTGACAGCTTAATGACCGGCTGTCCGCTCATCACCTCACTCAGGTTCTCAGGAAGGAGGAAGCAGAAAAACAACCGGCACTCTGCTGATGGAGAACATTCAGAACCGACCTGGAACCCCGAAGACACAGAGGAAGGTTCTGCTGGTAAAGCTTCCTCTGAGCAGCAGCTGGTAGAAGAACCAAAGAGCCGAAGAGTCACATTTTCTGTACGTGATTGAGTTGGCATGAGGGAAAAGGAAGGTGGTGTCTGTGCAGCTGCATGCATGCATCAGCACTGCAAAAGCAAGACAGAAAGTGACAAAGGTAAGACACAAAACCACAAAAAACAGACACGATAAATAACAAAAATGAGACACAAAGTGCAAAACCGATGCACATGATTAAAAAATGAAACAGAAAATTACAAAAATGAGACACGAAATGACAAGAGGATGGCACAAAGACAAAAATGAAACGCAAAAAGGCAAAATAATTATGCAAAATGACAAAAATGAGACACTGAACGACAAAACTGATCCACAAAAAGACAAAAATGAGAGACAATATGTCAAAAACATGACATAAAATGACAAAAATGAGACATGAAATGGCAAGAAGATGGCACAAAGACAAAAATGAAACACAAAAAGCAAAAATAATGATGCAAAATGACAAAACTGAGACACAAAAAGTAAAAAATGAGACTGAAAATGACAAAAATGAGACACAAAATTTAAAAAACGAGACAGAATGTGAAAGCAAATTATTCCACAAAACGATAAAAATGAGACTGAAAATGATAAAAATGAGATACGAAGACAAATATGATCGATGAAATGACAAAAGAGACACAAAATGACAAAAATGAGACACAAAATGGCAAAATGAGACACAAAACGATGAAAATTAGACACAAAATCTCACAGAATCACATAAATGAGACACAAAACAAAGACACAAAACAACAACAAGCTGCAGTGTTGGCCTCTGCAGCAGCTGGTAGAAACACCAAAGAGCTGAAGCGTCACATTTTTCTGCATGTGATTGTGTTTGCATGAGGAAAAAGGAAGGTGGTCTTTGTGTGTCCTTGTGTCTTTGTGTGCAGCGTGCCGCCTGTCAGCTGTGTAACCTCTGAGGAGAAGAAAACGCTGATCATGAAATGAAAGCGAAGGTGGAGGAGCCTGTACACTGGGAATAGGAGACACTTGCTGCTGTAAATACCAACTGCATCCACTCACGGGGAGTTGTGTGTTTGTCGTTAAAATGTGTCAGAAAGCTGCGGCTCCGCGGTTAATTGTGCAACTTTTATGTGCAGACAGTAACACACATCCAGAGAGTGTAAATAAATCTGCTTCTGGCAGCTTCATGAGCTGCACCTGATTATCAGCACAGATGATCTGAGTTTATGAAACAGAAAGTTGCTGCAGAGGAGACAGATAAGGCGGACTGAAGGAGTCACTGTGATCAGTAAAATACAGACGAGTTCTGACTCTGGTTTTGTGAAATAACACTAAAATATGGAGCTGATCTGGAGCCACAAACAAGAATGACAGAAAACAGCAGACTGTGATTGAACCTGAAGCTGTGAAGTGAAGTAAAACCCAGCAAAAAAACCTCACAAACAAGATACAAAATGACAAAAAGACACACAACTAGACACAACTTGACACAAATGAGACAAAATATGAGAAAAGAGGCATAAAATTACGAGACACAAAATGCCAGAAACGAGACACAAAAAGACACAAACAAGACACAAAAAGACAAAAATGAGACACAAAATGACAAAAAAAAAATGAAACAAAACGACAAAAATGAGACATAAAGTGACACAAGACATAAAATAACAAAAACTAGACACAGAATTACAGAAATGAGACCCAAAATGACTCAAACAAGACACAAAATAACAAAAATATTAAACAAAATGACAAAAAGTAGACACAAAATGACAAAAATGAGATTCAAAATGACAAAAATTAGACACAAAATGACAAAAATGAGACTCAAAATGACAAAAATAGATACAAAATGACAAAAATGAGACTCAAAATGACAAAAATTAGACACAAAATGACCCTAACAAGACATAAAACGACACAAATTTGATACAAAATTACAAAAAAGACTCAATATGTCAAAAATATTAAAATGACAAAAATTAGATACAAAATGGCCCTAACAAGACATAAAACAACAAAAATTTGATACAAAATGGCAAAAATGAGACTCAAAATGACAAAAATTAGATACAAAATAACACAAGCAAGACACAAAACAACAAAAATTAGACACAAAAACAAAAATTAGACACAAAGTGACAAAAATATAAAACAAAGCAACAGAAATGAGACAGAAAATGACGCAAATAAAACAAGACACAAACTAAGCACATAAGACAAGACATAAAATGACAAAAATGAGATACAAAATTATATAAACAAGACACAAAACAACAAAAAATAGATGCAAAACGACAAAAATGAGACACAAAATGCCCAAAAAAAGGCACTACATGACACGAACTAGACACAAATGGGAAACAAGACACACACACAACAGAAATGAGACACACCATGACAAAAATAAGACACAAAACAACAGTTACAGTTACAACACAATCTAAATAGAGTAAATTATTGGTCTGTTTTAGTGTTGAACCATAAACCTGATCTTCCCCTGTAGAATACTGACATCAAATACACACTAATGAACTGTTTCCGTAAATCACAACACTGTAAAAAAAAAAACAAAAAAAAAACACTATTTCCTGTCATCTACAGGAAACTCTGAGAGAGGACAACAGAGGAATAAATAAGGAGAAGAAGAGGATCATGGGAAAAATCAGACAAACAGGTGAAGGAAGAACTGAGAGCAGCACATTCAGCTGGACAGGTGTGTGTTTCACCTCCCTGTGTGTGTCTGTGTGCTGAGTGTGCACTGTGTTGTTGTTGTGTGATTACTACAGAAATAGTCTGAACGCAAACACACACACACACACACACACACACAAACACACACGGTGGGAGTGTTTCAGAGTGTGAAGGATGTGTGTGCAGTTTACGGTGTCAGGAAACAGAGGGATCCTGTTTGTGACTCGCACTCATTGTTCAGCTGCTAACGCAACACAACACACACACACTCACACATACACAACACACACTCACATGTGCACAACACACACACACGTACACAACTACACATCTCATGTTGCAGCTGGCTGCAGACCAAAGACTCATCAGTGTAAAGTTTCCTGCACAGCTCTGAACACGTCGAAACCCGACACTGATGAGCACACGCCTGGTCGCTCAGTGTCTCGTTTGTGTCATGTTGTGTCTCGTTTGTGTCATGTTGTGTCTCATTTGCGTTGTTTTGTGTCTCATTTGTGTCATTCTGTGTCTGGTTTTTGTTGATTTGTGTCTCATTTTTGTATTTTAGTGTCTAGTTTTTATAGTTTAGTGTCTAATTTTGTCATGTTGTGTCAAGTTTTTGTCGTTTCGTGTCTCATTTTGTCATGTCGTGCCTCATTTTTGCTTTTTTGTGTCTTGTTTCTGTCGTTTTATGTCTTATTTGTCATTTTGTCTCGTTTGCATCATTCTGCAACTGTTTTTTGTCATTTTGTGTCTCATTTTTGTCATTGTATGTCTCATTTGTGCCATTTTGTGTCTGATTTTTGTTGATTTGTGTCTTATTTTGTAGTTTAGTATCTGATTTTGTCATGCCGTATTTAATTTTTGTCATTTTGTATCATTTTGTGTCATTTTGTGTGTGTTTTTTGGTTGATTTGTGTCTCATTTTTGTAGTTCAGTGTCGAGCTTTTATAGTTTAGTGTCTAATTTTGTGATGATGTGTCCCATTTTTGCTTTTTTGTATCTAATTTTTGTCATTTTGTTTAATATTTTTGTGTCTCATTTTAGTCATTTTGTATTAATTTTTTTGTTGCTTTATGTCTCGTTAGGACCATTTTGCATCTCATTTGTATTATTTTGTGTCTCATTTGTGCCATTCTGTCTAAATTTTATTGATTTGTGTCTCTTTTGTGTCATTCTGTGACTAGTTTTTGTCATTTTTTGTCTCATTTTTGTCAATTTGTGTCTTGTTTGTCTTATTTTTTGTCATTTTGTGTTTAATTTGTGTAAGTTTGAGTCACGGTGTGGCTGATCAGTGTAAATGTTTTATGCCAGTTTATCCAGAACAGAACAACATATTCACTGCTGAGTCCACACCGATAGAGGTATTTACAGTAAGTTCTGACACAACACAACAATCTTTGAATAATCTGGGACAGGACGGTGCAGACTCATGAGTCAGAGCGGAGCAGTGAATCTGGGCTTTGTGAGAAGAGATGAGTCATTTCTGAGGAAAATGAATTAGTAAATAATGAGTCCTGGACCAGATAAGGGAGGATTCTTCTAAAAGGAGGCAGACGTTCAGGACAAAGAGTCAGACAGACTGTTCAGACACACAACTCAGACACTGAGCTTTGCTGCAAAGAGACGAACAGCATGACATGAACCAGACACAAATGAAAAACTGCACACAAAACAACAGAAAGGACACACAAAATGAGACAAACATGACACAAAAAAGACACAAAATTACACAAATGAGATGCACAATGGCACAAATGAAAAACTAAAAGTGACAAAAAGGAGGCAAAAAACCCCAAATTGACATGCACAAAATAAATTAGAAATGCACGCAGAGTGCAGTACTATGCCGAGGCTGCTCAGTTCAATAAAAAGTCAGAGTTTAGACATGCATACTGAACTAAGACTTTTTAATGACATTTTGGACGACATACTAAACTATGACGTTTTTGGTCACATTTTGGACGACATACTAAACTGTGACGCTTATGGTCATAATTGGGACGACATACTAAACTGTGTGTTTTTGGTCACATTTTGGATGACATACTAAACTGTGACGCTTATGGTCATAATTGGGACGACATACTAAACTGTGTGTTTTTGGTCACATTTTGGATGACATACTAAACTGTGACTTTTTTTCCATATTTAGGACGACATACTAAACTATGACATTTATGGTCATAATTTGGACAACATACTAAATTATGACGTTTTTGGTAAAATTTTGGACGACATACTAAACTGTGACGTTTGTGGTCAAATTTTGGACGACATACTAAACTATGACGTTTTTGTTCAAATTTTGGACGACATACTAAACTATGACGTTTGTGGTCAAATTTTGGACGACATACTAAACTATGACATTTTTGGTCAAATTTTGGATGACATACTAAACTATGACGTTTTTTCCACATTTTGGACGACATACTAAACTATGACGTTTTTGGTCAAATTTTGGACGACATACTAAACTATGACGTTTGTGGTCAAATTTTGGACAACATACTAAACTATGTCGTTTTTTTCCACATTTTGGACGACATACTAAACTATGACGTTTTTTTTTCCACATTTTGGACGACATACTAAACTATGACATTTTTGGTCAAATTTTGGACGACATACTAAACGATGACGTTTTTTTTCCAAATTTTGGACGACATACTAAACTATGACGTTTTTTTTCCACATTTTGGACGACATACTAAAGTATGACGTTTTTTCCACATTTTGGACGACATACTAAACTATGACGTTTTTGGTCAAATTTTGGACGACATACTAAACTATGACGTTTTTGTTCAAATTTTGGACGACATACTAAACTATGACGTTTTTGTTCAAATTTTGGACGACATACTAAACTATGACGTTTTTGGTCAAATTTTGGACAACATACTAAACTATGACGTTTTTTTCCACATTTTGGACGACATACTAAACTATGACGTTTTTGGTCAAATTTTGGACGACATACTAAACTATGACGTTTTTTTTCCACATTTTGGACGACATACTAAACTATGACATTTTTGGTCAAATTTTGGACGACATACTAAACGATGACGTTTTTTTTTCCACATTTTGGACGACATACTAAACTATGACATTTTTGGTCAAATTTTGGACGACATACTAAACGATGACGTTTTTTTTCCAAATTTTGGACGACATACTAAAGTATGACGTTTTTTCCACATTTTGGACGACATACTAAAGTATGACATTTTTGGTCAAATTTTGGACGACATACTAAACTATGACGTTTTTTTTCCAAATTTTGGACGACATACTAAACTATGACGTTTTTTTCCACATTTTGGACGACAAACTAAACTATGACGTTTTTTTCCACATTTTGGACGACATACTAAACTATGACGTTTATGGTCACATTTTGGACGACATACTAAACTATGATGTTTTTGTCATATTTTGGACGACATACTAAACTATGACGTTTCTGTAAATATTATTTTTATGGCGTTTTTTCAGCTTTATTGGACAGATAAAGAGAGAGAGAGAGACAGGAAATGAGGGAGAAAAGCAGGAGAATGACATGCAGCAAACGGCCATGGGCAGGAATCGAACCTGGGCTGCTGCGTCAGAGTCCAGCCCCTGTATGTGGTTCACCTGCTTAACCCACTGAGCTATAAAGTCACCCCGCAATCCAGACGTTTTTGTCACATTTTGGACGACATACTAAACTATGACATTTTTGGTCACATTTTGGACGACATTCCAAAGTATGACATGTTTTTTAAAATATTATTTTTATGGCCTTTTTTCAGCTTTATTGGACAGACGGAGTGAGGGAGACGGGAAATAAAGGAGGAGAGCCATGCAGCAAACGGCCAAAGTCGGGAATTGAACCCGGGCCGCTCAGTTGGAGACCAGCCCCTGTATACAGTTCACCTGCTTAAATCACTGAGCTATACAGTCACCAAGCAACCTTGACGTTTTTGTCACATTTTGGACGACATTCCAAAGTATGACATGTTTTTTAAAATATTATTTTTATGGCCTTTTTTCAGCTTTATTGGACAGACGGAGTGAGGGAGACGGGAAATAAAGGAGGAGAGCCGTGCAGCAAACAGCCAAAGTCGGGAATTGAACCCGGGCCGCTCAGTTGGAGACCAGCCCCTGTATACAGTTCACCTGCTTAAACCACTGAGCTATACAGTCACCAAGCAACCTTGACGTTTTTGTCACATTTTGGACGACATACTAAACTATGACGTTTTTGTTCAAATTTTGGACGACATACTAAACTATGACGTTTTTGTTCAAATTTTGGACGACATACTAAACTATGACATTTTTGGTCAAATTTTGGACGACATACTAATCTATGACGTTTTTTTCCACATTTTGGACGACATACTAAACTATGACATTTTTGGTCAAATTTTGGACGACATACTAAACTATGACGTTTTGTTCAAATTTTTGACGACATACTAAACTATGACTTTTTTTCCACATTTTGGACGACATACTACACTATGACGTTTTTTTCCATTTTTAGGACGACATACTAAACTATGACGTTTATGGTCACATTTTGGACGACATACTAAACTATGACGTTTTTTTCCACATTTTGGACAACATACTAAACTATGACGTTTTTTTCCATTTTTAGGACGACATACTAAACTATGACGTTTTTGGTCCAATTTTGGACGACATACTAAACTATGACGTTTTTGTTCAAATTTTGGACGACATACTAATCTATGACGTTTTTTTCCACATTTTGGACGACATACTAAACTATGACATTTTTGGTCAAATTTTGGACGACATACTAAACTATGACGTTTTTGTTCAAATTTTTGACGACATACTAAACTATGACTTTTTTTCCACATTTTGGACGACATACTAAACTATGACATTTTTGGTCAAATTTTGGATGACATACTAAACTATGACGTTTTTTTCCACATTTTGGACAACATACTAAACTATGACGTTTTTTTCCATTTTTAGGACGACATACTAAACTATGACGTTTTTGGTCACATTTTGGACGACATACTAAACTATGACGTTTTTTTCCACATTTTGGACAACATACTAAACTATGACATTTTATTCATGTTTTGGACGACATACTAAACTATGATGATTTTTTTCCACATTTTGGATGACATACTAAACTATGACGTTTTTTTCCACATTTTGGACGACATACTAAACTATGACGTTTTTTTCCATTTTTAGGACGACATACTAAACTATGACGTTTATGGTCACATTTTGGACGACATACTAAACTATGACGTTTTTTTCCACATTTTGGACAAAATACTAAACTATGACATTTTATTCATGTTTTGGACGACATACTAAACTATGATGATTTTTTTCCACATTTTGGATGACATACTAAACTATGACGTTTTTTTTCCACATTTTGGACGACAGACTAAACTATGACGTTTTTTTCCATGTTTAGGACGACATACTAAACTATGACATTTTTGGTCAAATTTTGGACGACATACTAAACTATGACGTTTTTTTCCAAATTTTGGACGACATACTAAACTATGACGTTTTTTTCCACATTTTGGACGACATACTAAACTATGACGTTTTTTTCCATGTTTAGGACGACATACGAAACTATGACGTTTTTGGTCACATTTTGGACGACATCCTAAACTGTGACGTTTATGGTCACATTTTGGACGACATACTAAACTATGACGTTTTTGGTCACATTTTGGACGACATACTAAACTGTGACGCTTATGGTCATAATTGGGACGACATACTAAAGTATGACGTTTTTTCCACATTTTGGACGACATACTAAAGTATGACATTTTTGGTCAAATTTTGGACGACATACTAAACTATGACGTTTTTTTTCCAAATTTTGGACGACATACTAAACTATGACGTTTTTTTCCACATTTTGGACGACAAACTAAACTATGACATTTTTTTCCACATTTTGGACGACATACTAAACTATGACGTTTATGGTCACATTTTGGACGACATACTAAACTATGATGTTTTTGTCATATTTTGGACGACATACTAAACTATGACGTTTCTGTAAATATTATTTTTATGGCGTTTTTTCAGCTTTATTGGACAGATAAAGAGAGAGAGAGAGACAGGAAATGAGGGAGAAAAGCAGGAGAATGACATGCAGCAAACGGCCATGGGCAGGAATCGAACCTGGGCTGCTGCGTCAGAGTCCAGCCCCTGTATGTGGTTCACCTGCTTAACCCACTGAGCTATAAAGTCACCCCGCAATCCAGACGTTTTTGTCACATTTTGGACGACATACTAAACTATGACATTTTTGGTCACATTTTGGACGACATTCCAAAGTATGACATGTTTTTTAAAATATTATTTTTATGGCCTTTTTTCAGCTTTATTGGACAGACGGAGTGAGGGAGACGGGAAATAAAGGAGGAGAGCCATGCAGCAAACGGCCAAAGTCGGGAATTGAACCCGGGCCGCTCAGTTGGAGACCAGCCCCTGTATACAGTTCACCTGCTTAAATCACTGAGCTATACAGTCACCAAGCAACCTTGACGTTTTTGTCACATTTTGGACGACATTCCAAAGTATGACATGTTTTTTAAAATATTATTTTTATGGCCTTTTTTCAGCTTTATTGGACAGACGGAGTGAGGGAGACGGGAAATAAAGGAGGAGAGCCGTGCAGCAAACAGCCGAAGTCGGGAATTGAACCCGGGCCGCTCAGTTGGAGACCAGCCCCTGTATACAGTTCACCTGCTTAAACCACTGAGCTATACAGTCACCAAGCAACCTTGACGTTTTTGTCACATTTTGGACGACATACTAAACTATGACGTTTTTGTTCAAATTTTGGACGACATACTAAACTATGACATTTTTGGTCAAATTTTGGACGACATACTAAACTATGACGTTTTGTTCAAATTTTTGACGACATACTAAACTATGACTTTTTTTCCACATTTTGGACGACATACTACACTATGACGTTTTTGTTCAAATTTTGGACGACATACTAATCTATGACGTTTTTTTCCACATTTTGGACGACATACTAAACTATGACATTTTTGGTCAAATTTTGGACGACATACTAAACTATGACGTTTTGTTCAAATTTTTGACGACATACTAAACTATGACTTTTTTTCCACATTTTGGACGACATACTACACTATGACGTTTTTATCCATTTTTAGGACGACATACTAAACTATGACGTTTATGGTCACATTTTGGACGACATACTAAACTATGACGTTTTTTTCCACATTTTGGACAACATACTAAACTATGACGTTTTTTTCCATTTTTAGGACGACATACTAAACTATGACGTTTTTGGTCCAATTTTGGACGACATACTAAACTATGACGTTTTTGTTCAAATTTTGGACGACATACTAATCTATGACGTTTTTTTCCACATTTTGGACGACATACTAAACTATGACATTTTTGGTCAAATTTTGGACGACATACTAAACTATGACGTTTTTGTTCAAATTTTTGACGACATACTAAACTATGACTTTTTTTCCACATTTTGGACGACATACTAAACTATGACATTTTTGGTCAAATTTTGGATGACATACTAAACTATGACGTTTTTTTCCACATTTTGGACAACATACTAAACTATGACGTTTTTTTCCATTTTTAGGACGACATACTAAACTATGACGTTTTTGGTCACATTTTGGACGACATACTAAACTATGACGTTTTTTTCCACATTTTGGACAACATACTAAACTATGACATTTTATTCATGTTTTGGACGACATACTAAACTATGATGATTTTTTTCCACATTTTGGATGACATACTAAACTATGACGTTTTTTTCCACATTTTGGACGACATACTAACTATGACGTTTTTTTCCATTTTTAGGACGACATACTAAACTATGACGTTTATGGTCACATTTTGGACGACATACTAAACTATGACGTTTTTTTCCACATTTTGGACAACATACTAAACTATGACATTTTATTCATGTTTTGGGCGACATACTAAACTATGATGATTTTTTTCCACATTTTGGATGACATACTAAACTATGACGTTTTTTTCCACATTTTGGACGACAGACTAAACTATGACGTTTTTTTCCATGTTTAGGACGACATACTAAACTATGACATTTTTGGTCAAATTTTGGACGACATACTAAACTATGACGTTTTTTTCCAAATTTTGGACGACATACTAAACTATGACGTTTTTTTCCACATTTTGGACGACATACTAAACTATGACGTTTTTTTCCATGTTTAGGACGACATACGAAACTATGACGTTTTTGGTCACATTTTGGACGACATCCTAAACTGTGACGTTTATGGTCACATTTTGGACGACATACTAAACTATGACGTTTTTGGTCACATTTTGGACGACATACTAAACTGTGACGCTTATGGTCATAATTGGGACGACATACTAAACTGTGTGTTTTTGGTCACATTTTGGATGACATACTAAACTGTGACGCTTATGGTCATAATTGGGACGACATACTAAACTGTGTGTTTTTGGTCACATTTTGGATGACATACTAAACTGTGACTTTTTTTCCATATTTAGGACGACATACTAAACTATGACATTTATGGTCATAATTTGGACAACATACTAAATTATGACGTTTTTGGTAAAATTTTGGACGACATACTAAACTGTGACGTTTGTGGTCAAATTTTGGACGACATACTAAACTATGACGTTTTTGTTCAAATTTTGGACGACATACTAAACCATGACGTTTTTGGTCAAATTTTGGATGACATACTAAACTATGACGTTTTTTTCCACATTTTGGACGACATACTAAACTATGACGTTTTTGGTCAAATTTTGGACGACATACTAAACTATGACGTTTGTGGTCAAATTTTGGACGACATACTAAACTATGACATTTTCGGTCAAATTTTGGATGACATACTAAACTATGACGTTTTTTTCCACATTTTGGACGACATACTAAACTATGACGTTTTTGGTCAAATTTTGGACGACATACTAAACTATGACGTTTGTGGTCAAATTTTGGACAACATACTAAACTATGTCGTTTTTTTCCACATTTTGGACGACATACTAAACTATGACGTTTTTTTTCCACATTTTGGACGACATACTAAACTATGACATTTTTGGTCAAATTTTGGACGACATACTAAACGATGACGTTTTTTTTCCAAATTTTGGACGACATACTAAACTATGACGTTTTTTTTCCACATTTTGGACGACATACTAAAGTATGACGTTTTTTTCCACATTTTGGACGACATACTAAATTATGACGTTTTTGGTCAAATTTTGGACGACATACTAAACTATGACGTTTTTGTTCAAATTTTGGACGACATACTAAACTATGACGTTTTTGGTCAAATTTTGGACGACATACTAAACTATGACGTTTTTGGTCAAATTTTGGACAACATACTAAACTATGACGTTTTTTTCCACATTTTGGACGACATACTAAACTATGACGTTTTTGGTCAAATTTTGGACGACATACTAAACTATGACGTTTTTGGTCAAATTTTGGACGACATACTAAACGATGACGTTTTTTTTCCAAATTTTGGACGACATACTAAACTATGACGTTTTTTTCCACATTTTGGACGACAAACTAAACTATGACGTTTTTGGTCAAATTTTGGACGACATACTAAACTATGACGTTTTTGTTCAAATTTTGGACGACATACTAAACTATGACGTTTTTGGTCAAATTTTGGACAACATACTAAACTATGACGTTTTTTTCCACATTTTGGACGACATACTAAACTATGACGTTTTGGTCAAATTTTGGACGACATACTAAACTATGACGTTTTTGGTCAAATTTTGGACGACAGACTAAACTATGACGTTTTTTTTTCCACATTTTGGACGACATACTAAACTATGACATTTTTGGTCAAATTTTGGACGACATACTAAACGATGACGTTTTTTTTTCCACATTTTGGACGACATACTAAACTATGACATTTTTGGTCAAATTTTGGACGACATACTAAACGATGACGTTTTTTTTCCAAATTTTGGACGACATACTAAAGTATGACGTTTTTTTCCACATTTTGGACGACATACTAAAGTATGACATTTTTGGTCAAATTTTGGACGACATACTAAACTATGACGTTTTTTTTCCAAATTTTGGACGACATACTAAACTATGACGTTTTTTTCCACATTTTGGACGACAAACTAAACTATGACGTTTTTTTCCACATTTTGGACGACATACTAAACTATGACGTTTATGGTCACATTTTGGACGACATACTAAACTATGATGTTTTTGTCATATTTTGGACGACATACTAAACTATGACGTTTCTGTAAATATTATTTTTATGGCGTTTTTTCAGCTTTATTGGACAGATAAAGAGAGAGAGAGAGACAGGAAATGAGGGAGAAAAGCAGGAGAATGACATGCAGCAAACGGCCATGGGCAGGAATCGAACCTGGGCTGCTGCGTCAGAGTCCAGCCCCTGTATGTGGTTCACCTGCTTGACCCACTGAGCTATAAAGTCACCCCGCAATCCAGACGTTTTTGTCACATTTTGGACGACATACTAAACTATGACATTTTTGGTCACATTTTGGACGACATTCCAAAGTATGATATGTTTTTTAAAATATTATTTTTATGGCCTTTTTTCAGCTTTATTGGACAGACGGAGTGAGGGAGACGGGAAATAAAGGAGGAGAGCCATGCAGCAAACGGCCAAAGTCGGGAATTGAACCCGGGCCGCTCAGTTGGAGACCAGCCCCTGTATACAGTTCACCTGCTTAAATCACTGAGCTATACAGTCACCAAGCAACCTTGACGTTTTTGTCACATTTTGGACGACATTCCAAAGTATGACATGTTTTTTAAAATATTATTTTTATGGCCTTTTTTCAGCTTTATTGGACAGACGGAGTGAGGGAGACGGGAAATAAAGGAGGAGAGCCGTGCAGCAAACAGCCGAAGTCGGGAATTGAACCCAGGCCGCTCAGTTGGAGACCAGCCCCTGTATACAGTTCACCTGCTTAAACCACTGAGCTATACAGTCACCAAGCAACCTTGACGTTTTTGTCACATTTTGGACGACATACTAAACTATGACGTTTTTGTTCAAATTTTGGACGACATACTAAACTATGACGTTTTTGTTCAAATTTTGGACGACATACTAAACTATGATGTTTTTGTCACATTTTGCACGACATACTAAACTATGATGTTTTTGTCACATTTTGGACGACATACTAAACTATGACGTTTTTTTCCACATTTTGGACGACATTCCAAACTATGACATTTTTTAAAATTTTATTTTTATGGTATTTTTTCAGCTTTGTTGGACAGATAAAGTGAAAGAGGGAGAAGAGCAGGGGAAAGACATGCAGCAAACAGCCACAGGTGGGAATCAGACCTGGGCCGCTGCATCAGCGACCAGCCCCTGTATATGGTTCACCTGCTTAACCCACTGAGCTATACAGTCACCCCGCAATCGAGATGTTTTTGTCACATTTTGGACGACATTCCAAAGTATGACATTTTTTTAAAATATTATTTTTATGGCCTTTTCACAGCTTTATTGGACAGATGGAGTGAGAGAGACAGGAAATAAAGGAGAAGAGCAGAGGAAAGACATGCAGCAAACGGCCACAGGCAGAAATCAAACCAGGACCACTCAGTCAGAGAACAGTCCCTGTATGTGGTTCACCTGCTTAAACCACTGAGCTATACAGTCATCAAGAAACCAAGCTGTTTTTGTCACATTTTGGACGACATACTAAACTATGACGTTTATGGTCACATTTTGGACGACATCCTAAACTGTGACGTTTTTGGTCACATTTTGGACAACATACTAAACTATGACGTTTAGTATAGGCTAGGATATTGACATTCACATGGAACATTGTATTCACATACATTTATGTACGATTTAAAAATTTAAGTATTGTATTGTATTTTCGTGGAAACATAAGGCATATTTTCATGAACAATTTTATTCCATTCTTAATGAATCAACAGGGAGAGAGGAAAACAGGAAACCCATGCAGTAAAGGATCATGAGCTGGAATCGACCCTGCTTCTCTGACAGAGCTCTGTTTATGAATCACTTTCTTAAGCAGTTGAGCTATCTGGACACCTTGTTACAACTTGTTGGACGACATACTAACCGATGATGTTTTTGTCATATTTTGGACAACATACTAAACTATGACGTTTTTACAACATTTTGGACGACATACGAAAATATGATGTTTGTTTCACATTTTGGACGACACACTCGAGTGACTTTTTTTCATATTTTGGACGACATGCTAAACTATGACGTTTTTGGTCAAATTTTGGACGACATACCAAACTATGACGGTTTTTTTCACATTTTGGACGACATACTAAACTATGACGCTTTTGTGATTTTTTGGACGACATACTACGTAAACTATGACTTTTTTTTCCACATTTTGGACGACATACTGAATGAAGTATGACGTTTTTGTCATATTTTAGACGACATACTAGACTATGATGTTTTTTCCACATTTTGGACGACATGCTAAACTATGACGTTTTTGTCAAATTTTGGACGACATACTAAACTGTGATGTTTTTGGTCAAATTTTGGACGACATACTAAACTGTGATGTTTTTGGTCAAATTTTGGACGACATACTAAACTGTGATGTTTTTGGTCAAATTTTGGACGACATACCAAACTATGACGGTTTTTTTCACATTTTGGACGACATACTAAACTATGACGCTTTTGTGATTTTTTGGACGACATACTACGTAAACTATGACTTTTTTTTCCACATTTTGGACGACATACTGAATGAAGTATGACGTTTTTGTCATATTTTAGACGACATACTAGACTATGATGTTTTTTCCACATTTTGGAGGACATACTAAACTATGACGCTTTTGTGATTTTTTGGACGACATACTAAACTATGACATTTGTTTCACATGTTGGACGACATACTAAACTATGGCGTTTTTTCACATCTTGTACGACATACTAAACTATGACGTTTTTACCCCATTTTGGATGACATCCTAAATTATGACGTTTTCAACCCTGTTCTGGATCACAAGTTCCTAATCTTCTCCTCTCTAACATCACCATCAGCAACTTAAAGCTCTCCGTCGATTCCAATTTAACGAACCTCCATTGTTCTGTTTCCTACACTCTGGAGTTATGTCCAGTTTTGTTGTACACAGACTTAACATTGCATTTGAAGTTGTAGGATCCAACACTGCGTTGAAAACAGAAAGGCTAATCGTGCTGCTCTTGTAAATTTTCACAAGACCTCCTGTCAGTGGGTACTTAGGCAGGAGGTGCACAGTCTGGACTTGGAGTTGGTTTGCTGAAAGAAGGACAAAGTGCAGTATGTGTGACTATCTGAGAGACTTTGACCAGCTGTGATGGTAGACTAAAGGGTCAGAACATCTCCAGAACAGCTGGAATTGGACAATGTTCCTGGTATGAGTTGGCCACCAAAAATTGTCCAAAAAAGGACGACCAGTGACCCAGGGCAGGGTCATGGACACCCAGGGATCATTGCAAAGGTTGAGCCACAGAAGATCTTTAGAGCATTCAAATAGACTATAAACTGAGAACAGCTGATGCAGTCTCGTCAGTTTCAAGTCATGACTGAAACCAAAGAGCTTAGTAAGGACCTCCAGATTCACATTTTAGCTGCTCACAAGAAATTTAAAGCCTATAAAGTCACATCAAGTGTTTTCAAGGTCCAGTGTCTACAGTTTGAAGCTTCATGAAAAAGTCCATGGAGTTCCACACTGTGACACATGAAGTCAACGTGGTGAAGAAATGGTGAAGAGAAAACAATGAGAAGATGTTGGAGAGGCCCAGCCAGAGTCCAGACCTGAATCCATCCAGAATCTGTGGAGGAAGTGAAGAGCAGAGTGATGGAGAGGAAGCCTTCAAAGAGCTGGAGATGGACACTTTGAGGAACTAAATCCCAGTGGAGACCTGCAGAAACACTGATAGACACTTGAACTAAAGGGAAAGAGTATGATTAATATGGGACATGTATAGAAATGGTTAAAAAAATGCATCACTAATACAATCTAATACGTTTTTCTATCTTTTACTACTTGTTTATATCATTTTCAACTAGAAGAAACCTGGTGATTGAATACAACTGACTATAAATTAAAAAATTGGCATGGAGGATGAATACTTTTTAGGCCAAAAGAACTGGCGATAGACACGAAAATGAATTACATCCCAGTGGAGATGTGCAGAAACACTGTTAGACACTAGAACTACAGGGAAAGAGTGTGACTAATATGGGACGTGGCATAAAAATAGTTAAAAATGCATCATTGATGCAATCTAACACAATGTTTTACTGTCTTCTGTCACTACTTTATATCAATTTTAACCAGAAGGAACGTGGCAATTGAATAAAAACTGACTGTATATTAAAATTTGGCTGGGGGATAAAAAATTTTGGACTTCACAGATCTGATGATGGACACAAAATTTCTCTAAATCCTCGCATAGACCTTCAGAAAACCTGCAGTTTGGTGTAACTACTTTGAGTTTACCTGTACTTTAGCAGTTACAATCCACCAGTGGGTGATATGTGCAGCTTATTGTGTGAAACATTGAAAAACAAAACCGAAAGAACCAAACATACAGTCTCCAGGCTATGTATGACGTCACGGTTTTCAATACTCCTCCAGCTCTCCCCCCTCGTCCTGCTAATTTATCTCCACCTCCAGCCGCTACACAACAACTCCAACACAATGTCTATGTGTGTTCTGTATCGGGGGTCTTTGAGCTCAGGAAGAGGCCGGCGTTACACACCAAACACACACACGGGATGAGAACCTCTGGCGTGGCCTTTCCCACCGCTGCCCTTGCTGAATCAACACACTCGTACAAACACACTCGTTCACACCGCCATCAAACGGGCTTTTGTCTTGCTACAATCGCACACTTATCTGCACGGGAGCTCATTACTGCGACCACAACAAACGCCGTCCTGTACGGTCGTGTTCTCCGCTCAACAATCAGCAAATAAAAAAAATCACATGGGGTGTAAAAATTTTTTAAAAAAAGGCACAGAATCAGCGCTGACACTTTCATTTTACCCTTAATATGTTTAATAATGATAATTCAACCAGCCACCACAGAATTAGGAAACATTCATCCTCGTAAACAAAATCCTATGGTGTTAATTACCTTATAAAAATAGTAAACACGATTTGGTTCACGTCGTATATAAAATTAAAGTTCAGAAAATATCACTGCCACTGACAATTCAATATTCTGTTTACATGAACACAACACAAATGAGTTATTAAGCAGAAAAATAAGAGTATATACACATTCCACATGTGATTACCAGGTAACAGGGGGGGAAAAATAACAATATATGTAGCTAAAATAGCAGCCGACAACTCCACGAGATCTTTGGCTAGTATGAGATGAGGTTGAGTGGATTGCAGTTTTCCTGCCGTGTGGGCAGATCAGTAAATGCCATTGAGCTTTAATGGCAAGCCTGACCTAACAGAAGGCACTTAAAGACGCAGAGAGCAGACGAAGGTCACAGTTCCACACACGGCCACAGGAAAGGAAGAGTTTGTTTTTAAGACATCACAATTGATCCTTTTTAAACCTAAAGCCCTTTTCAGACATGCAAAGCTGTCGGTTAATGTGACGGCATCTGAAAAAATGAGCACCAGGCTCAGTTTTCTGTAGTTAAATCACTATTTTAAAAGGTCGTACCGAGCGATACTTACATTTTTAACACCGCATCTTAATGGATAGACACTCACAAGTGACATATTTTGAGCAATTTTGAAGCAAATTGAGTTTTTTTTCCCACATTTAGGTGCCAAAAACATCACAGAGAGCAAAAGACACCATTCTCATTCCCTTTGTCCTACAATTTGCCATCTATTTAAACTAAAATGTCCATAAAAATGCATCTTTACTGCAATAAGGACAGAATCTGTAACAAGTCAGATTAATGAGATTCACCATTAATGAATGCAATCCAAGACGCTCATGTTTAGTTTGTTACTTCCAGCTGTTTAGGAGTATTTCCTCCAAGTTTAATAAATAAGTGCAGCATCAGACACCAGCAGTAACTTATTAAATACTTAAAATTCTAAACGATTCCTGACATGGAGACAGGAGGGGTCAGGATCTAACAGGAGCTGATGTTTAGTCTGTTGCTCCCAGCAATTTAGGACTCTTTCCTCTGAGTTTATTAAATACCCGCAGCACCAAAGACAGAGAATAAACTTTACTAATGGCTTATAAATGATCACTACACAGTGACGGGCTATATCAGGATCTAACAGGAGCTGATGTTTAGTCTTTTGCTCCCAGCCGTTTAGGAGTATTTCCTCTGAGTTTATCGACTACTTGCAGCAACAGACAGAGAGCGACTTTAACTTTATTAATTACTCCTGATTATAAACTATCCGGATGGCTCAGGATCTAACAGCAGATCACAAGGTGAACTTTTCTTCACTTCAGAGTTTCAGTTTATCAGCTGCAGGTAAATTATTTTCAGGCTGGGCGTTGAGCTCAATCACAGGATTTTTTTTATTATTATTTTTACTGCAGATAAAGTCATCATTAGATCATCATCACACATTGGGAAATCATAAATAAACTACACTGTTAGTTATTCGGAGAGCTTAGATTTACCATTTTGTTTTTTTAGCATTTCATTTAAACTTTACTTATTTCATTGTTTATTTTATTCTCTTTAACCCTTTTATTGTCTTTACTTATTCATATATTAATTTTAACTACATTACCTTCTATTGCCTTTAATGGCACTTGTTCATTACTCTTACTTGGATGTGGTCTTTTATTATGTTAGCTGGTGTTGTTGTGTGAATTTATCTGGACTGAGCAGCCTTCTGTTGTTTAATGTTCTTCCTTAAAGGTGCTATATGCGTAAAGCTATTGTTATTATCGGTTGTAGTGTCAAGTTTAGTACCGTTTCTCCGTCAGCGTCTGATTGAAGCCAGGAGGAATATAAATGGATTAACTCTGCCGTCACTTTAACAGACTGACAAAGCTGCGACTTTCCTTATCTTCACGTCTGAAAGGGGCTGGACTGCACACCTTTGCTTTCCCTCCCCGAAAAGTAAACAAAACACAGTTGCCATTATCACCACTTTGTAAGCGGAGTCACTCAGCGAGCTCAGATATGTTCTTTCTGCTGCACTCCAGTAAAAAGACAAGAGGAGTGACGGGAGAGCTTCGCCTTCCACCGACGTCAGAACTGTCCCCCTTGGTGTCATCATATATGCACAGGCTTATAGGAAGGCGAGCTCTGATTGACGGACGCAAACCTCCAAAAGAGATAAAATCTGATCAGACTGGTGAAGATTCCAGGTGTGTTTGGAACCTGCAATAAAAACAACACGGAGGGGTGTTATTATTTTAATCCTGAGGACTGTGATTACTGGCACAGATTCCAGTGCTGCGTCTTACCATGATGTAGTAGTCGTTGAGCTGCAGGCCGTAGAGCACCCAGGAGGTGGAAGTGAAGAAGGTGGCTACAGTCAGAGGGAAGGACAGGCACTGGACGTTACCACTGCGCACTATTTCCACCTGACAGGGAAGAAAGTAGTAAGAGAGGAGCAGCAATCAGCTAGCAAATCAGAGTTTTTAGATTCACATTGAATTAATTCAATTTTGTTTATATAGTGCCAGTTACAGGTCAAATTGTCTCAAGATGCTTTACAGAACCCATACGCCTGAATGAAATATTCGGTTACTCCTCTGCCTCCTTAACCCTTTAAGCGTCAGTCAATTCCAGGCGTTTTCAGTACAAAAAATCGCTAATATTCTATTTTTAAATAAAAAAAATTACGAAAAATACAGGGAATATTGGACGGGCATCGCAAGGTGCATTTCCTTGAAAATGACCAATTCGGGGATTTTATACCGACTTCAGGACATGTTTTGGACAAAATAGTTTACTGGCTTGTGTCGTCTGGATGTCCAAGGTTGGATTATGGCCGTTTTTTGTGGAATATTTTCATCTGTGTGTAATAATGAACCCGGAAATGTGAGTCGCGCTGTGTGCGTTGAAGCCGTGTATAGAGAACGGATGGATGAATATTCGTTTTTGTCGGACAAATGTGTTTTTCTCACCCGCTGTGGTAATCACATCTGAAAGTGGTTTATACCGGCGGATTCATGAGAATCTAAGCTTTCCATCGGCGTATAGTGTTTATATAATCGGGTTTGCAGCCGTCGGACATTCTTGAAATTCCTGTGCAAATTAGTAGGTGTATCACCGGTGGTACACTGAAGCTTAAGGGGTTAAACCATAATGGTACGTGTAATAAATGCAGTCTTTTTGTAGATCTGGAGGCGAGGTTCTCTGAATTGGAAGCGTGGTTCCACACCATGGAAAGCAACCCGCTGGCCGTTCGCCAGGCCCCCTTAGCCGGTGCAGACCGCAATAGCATAGCTGCTAGTGTAGCTTCTGCTAGCAGCTCCTGAGCAGTGGAGAAGCCAGGGTGGCTGGGTGACAGTTCAGATGTCCCTCACAACCCGCCGGCCAGCAGCAGATGGATCCCCCATATAGAGAGAAGGGTTTTGATCAAGGTTTCGTCTCGTTAAGAGTGATTTTTTTCTAGCCACTGTCACCTTAGATGTTGCTCTGGGGGTCAGGTTTATGGGTTCTGTAAAGCGTCTTGAGACAATCTGACTGTAATTGGTGCTATATAAATAAAATTGAACGGAATTAAATGTGCAGCACAGGGAAAGTACTCAGAGAGCGCAGCACTCCGCCAAGGCTGCTCAGTCGTTGGATCATTTCCCACACCTAAAATCATGAAAAAACTCATGGCAGAAATCACAGCAACATAGAATGTTCCCATCTAATCAGCGCTCGATTTAGACGGTCGCTCGATAAAAACGTCGCAAATGGCGACCTGGCGAGCGTCTAAATGGAGCGCTCGATCGAGCTGAACCGCCTATCATGTTTTCTTCATGGAGGCTGCCACTTTGTATGATGTCATCAACCTCCCATGATTCCCGGCGCTCGCGGCGACCGTCTAAATCGAGTGCTGTGTAATATAGATGTACCCACAAACAAAATGACCTTCCAGGCGTGTGTTACACATGTGTACCTTATGAACAGATAAGGAATCACGGGATATAAACCCCCCGTCAAAAGTTTTAGGACACTGTCTCATTCAAATAAAGTAGAACCTGTCCTACAGCTTTTGACAGGGGGTGTATTTCATCACATGGATGTGATCAGGGCAGGACTCTGATCATACATGTAAAGTTTCAGGCAGATTGGAGCATGTTCAGGGCATTTACACAGCATTTGAAATTTCATGGGGAAGGATCAAAATTCCAGAGGCCGCCACGGACACGCCCTTTGACTTTGGAAACAGATTTTAATAACTTTGGATCATTAAGGCCTCCTGTATGTACTGGCCCAATTTGAGGTGAATTGGAGTTTCCCCCCAGGAGGAGTTCACTCTAGAAAAAAATGAAAAATGGGCAAAATCTGACATTCAACGCAAAATAGCTCACTTCCTGTTGGGTTTGGAATGTGGCTGTCACTGACTTTTTGTTCAGCCTGATGTGCTGCACATGTGTACCAAATCTGGTAGATACACCCCCTGTCAAAGGTTGTAGGACAGGTTTATTTGAATGAGAAAGTGTCCTAAAACTTTTGACAGGGGGTGTACATAGAGCCCTCCGTAATTATCGCCACCCCTGGTTAAGATGTGTTAAAAGCCTGAAACTGAATTCAGTTTTTATTGCAGAAGCATACTCTCACACTGAAAATTGTAGAAAATTGGACTATAGGGGGTTGTACAAAGTATGAACATCAGGGGTGCTAATAATTGTGGCACACATGATTTGATGTAAAAGAATTATTTCTTAATGTGTGATTTTTTTTCCCCACTGAATAAATGCCCTTGAATTAAAGGTCGGATTTTCCTCTTTTTTTCATTGTGGTCCTCTATTATTTAGAAAAACCTGAATTTATTAGAAGCTAAAGAACACATCTTAACCGGGGGTGCCAATAATTATGGAGGGCGCTGTATATGTGGTCTGATTTACGGCAAAAATCTCGCGACGTCGCGCCGTAGAAACAGAATTTCGAAGTAAGTCGAGACCCTCCTGTACAAGCCGTTGTTTTGGTCCAACGGTGCACAACTTCAGCGTTTTGGTTCGGCTTTAGCAACACGCCACAACAGCTTTAGGAGTCGCTTTCATATCCTCACACGCTTAATATCAGGACGACCAAATGTGCATTGTTACCAGAAAGTGCTCCAAACTGAGTCAAGAAGTCTGTAATTGTGATGTGTGCTTTAAACACAGACCCTGGGTGGTACTTTCACCTTCCAGCTTTGCAAAACCTGCATGCCTCTCCGTCTGACTGTTCATTCCTTTGTGTATTTTCCCTTTTAGAAATTCCCCCGCGTGTCTAAATCCCAGTAATTGATGGCGACCGACGGCTACAAGTGTCGTATAAATCTGGGATTTCCACGTAAAAGCTACTTCCACCTCTGGAATGTGCTGCGATGCGGAGGGGGACGCGAGGACGGCGTCGGGTTTACTCGGTTTGTGCGATGCTCGGGTCTGATTACGTGAACTGTGAGGAGGAAAAATGTGACCGAGGGGGATGAGACGCAAACAGAGACAGAGACCGAGAATAACAGGAAGACAGATGAAGGAAAGAAAGGCAGGAAACCGACCGACTCGGGGTCAGTGGGAGCCGAGAGGCAGATGGAGGGAAGAAGGCAAACAGGATAGAAGACGGAACCGCGAGACGACATGAAGAGACGAAAGGAAAGGAGAGCGAACAGGGAGTTTATTCCTTCAGTGCACGTGCACACCGAGTCCATGTGAGACAAACACAAATGTGTGTCTGTTACTGAAAATAGGGTGTAAGTCCTCATGAAATGAGTAAATAGCTTTAGCAACACACCCAGTGCTTTGTAATAACAACTCCATTCAGTCTCTAACAAACTTGATTTTCTTGCTGCACAGCGTGAATTCCTTCAAAGTGAGTCTTTACTGTTGGAGGTACAACAAAATCTCAATTTCTGCATGATTATAAGTCTACTTTTGCCATTTTTTGATTCATAAAACAGCTCTTTTGTGTATATTTAATCATTTTATCTTTGGTTCCATAAAGCAGCAGCATCCTGAAGTCTTGGGTTCAAGAACTGTGCAGCGTTAAGTTAAAACGAGCTGTTAATGAGTGGTTTTCAGTGTTTAAATGGGCAGAAATGAGGCATTAATTAGACCCTCCAGAAAAACGTGATTATGCGATCGCATGAATTCACGCATTAATCACCAAAATGCCGCTGATTATGCGGGGGTCAATTATTTCCCAAAAGGCCGCATAATTCCCGCAAGAATCTCACATTTCCACAAAAAAAAGAGAAATATGCGGGTCCCGCTTGATTTCACAATTCCCGGATAAAATGAGAAAACTATAACCGATATAAATGGAGTTGTGAGTTTTTATGTGACGCCCGGCCTGACGTCATCAGTTCACGCATTCACACACACACTAGAAGCACGAGCTGATGCGGAGCGCGGCGCTCAGAGACGAAAAACAAGAACGGCGAATGCTCAAAGATCACATTTACCTACGAATATTTCAGCCAGAGACCGGTGTTATGAGAGTGTGTGGCTCCGTTATGAGAGAGGGAGAGAGAGAGCAGCGTGTGTGTGTGTGTGTGAGAAGGGGGGAGCGAGATGTCTGAGCGACCCTGAATGCAGCACGAGCGAGAGAGACGGCAGTCGGTTCGGGGGCCGAGCAGGAAGGGTTAACACCGGGCTAAACAGGACCCAGATTTGTGGGGAGAAACTTTTTTGCACCCCGTGCAGCATCGTTCTGGAGCACCGAAGAAAATCGACCGTGTTGCAGCACTTCTCCACGATGAAGCACAGCAAAAGGTTTGCTGAACACAAAGGACTCAAACATTCAGCGGTAGCCTAGTAACAGGATGTAGGAGAAGAATCACCTTTTTCCCCAGTTCTTACATATTTTGCATCTTTTTGCATATTTCACAACTATTCGCAGACTTTGCAACTTTCCGCAATTTCCCCGCATAAAATGGCATAAAAACCCGCATATTTGTTCACATAATCAAGGATTTTAGCTCGCGTTTTTCTGGAGGGTCTAATCAATAGCTCCCATAAAAGGTGGTTTACACTCCAAGGTCAGCACTGATGATAAATTATTATCCATACTCATGCTATACGTTTGTGGATACTGCCACTGCTTATGCACGATGTTCTTCCTGAGTATCCTCCACTCACTATCTCCCAGTGAAGTCCAGCAGCCTGTCTACATGCAGCCTGTGTGTGTTGCGTTTACCAGGTCGGTCAGCGGCGACATGTACATGCTGACGGTGACGACGCTGCAGGTGAGTCCCAGCTGGCTGAGCCGAGAGTCCCCTTCTGGTAGAAACATGCCGAAGTAGAGCCAGCCGCAGGTCAGGACCGTCCCTGCCGCCACCGTCTGGGACATCACCAGCCTCTGAAAGCAGGAGACGGTCAGAGCCGGCTGCAGGGAGGAGAGAATTCCTGCTGGAGGACAAGCCTACCTTATGCTTGGTGTAGTGGAAGTACATGATGATGTAGAGGATCTGCAGAAGAGCTCCGATTATGTTGACCAGGACGATGGTCTGATCTCTCTTCAGCATCCCATAAGACAACCAACCGAGGTTGCTACGGCAACGAGAGGAGGATTAGACGAGCTGGCATCATGGCTTAAGTCTGGCTCCTTCTACATAACTGACAGTAAAGCCTGCTACAGTGCACACAAAACTGGAGTTACATCCAGCAGCTACTATTTTTCTGGCAGAACTTTTTTGTGGAACCATTTCTTTTGCAGTTGCTGTTTCCATATTTATGCATTTTAAAAGCACAGCCAACATTCAAACACATTCATTAATGTTTAAAAGTTTGGGGTCATCCAGACAATTTCATGAAAACTCCCACTTCTATCCATGTGCTAACATAACTGTACAAGGGTTTTCTAACCATCAATGAGCCTTTCAACACCATTAGCTAACACAATGTAGCATTAGAACACAGGAGTGATGGTTGCTGGAAATGTTCCTCTGTACCCCTATGGAGATATTCTATTAAAAATCAGACGTTTCCAGCTAGAAGAGTCATTTACCACATTAACAATGTGGATTAACAACTGGATTTATCATTCATTTAATGTTATCTTCATTGAAATAAAATGCTTTTCTTTCAATTAGACATTTGTAATTCAGCCCAAACCTTTGAACAGTCCAGTATATTAGTTAAAGTTGCTCTAAATTATTTCAAGTTGCTCGAAAATGAGTTAAAGTTGCTCTTGTATTCATAGACAGAATAGTTGCAGATCAAATGTAATATTCCTTTTCCCCACATGTCATGCTGTATGACTCTCATCCAGGTTGTTTTCTCCTGACTAGATCCTTGTTTGTGTTGCATCTACTCCCATCACTTTGGATCAAACCATCTGCTAAACGAAATCATGAAAACTGTAGGACAAACAACATTCAGTTTGCTGTCGAAATTCATCCATCACTAATGTCAAGCAGGAGAGCCAATAAAAACAAATGATCAGCGTTGTTGCATTTACAGTTAAGTTGCGTTGAAAGATTTTTGACGTCGGACTTAGCAACACGCAAGAAAACGTCCAGCCTTAAAGTCGACATTAGCTGCTTGTTTTCTTACATTTATCCCCTTATATTTTCTTTGGAACAGCCAGAAAGCTAATAATAACACAATTAAATAAAGTCATCCATCACCGTTAATGCCAGAGTTCATCAGTGTTGAGCTGTAAAGTTGATTGGAACACTTTTACTGGCTCATATTATGCCAAATACTAATAATAATCTGACTCAGAAGAAGATACAGAGACAGCATACGGTCACAATACTTTAGATGGGAGCGTTAAGTTGTTTATGCAAAATGCAGATTTAATGAACTTTTCATAAATTCGGTGCAACATTTGATCAGTTACAGCTGACTAGTGCATGTAAACTTGTCACTGCAGGAAGAATAGTTACACAACGCTTGAAACGAAGCACGATCCGACTGTGTGTTCAAGGTGGTATTTAAACAAACAGCACTAAGATCCCGATAGGCGGAATAAAATACATCTGTTCTTCTGTGTCAATAACAAATGCGTTTGTGCCTGTTTTTATGAGTTACAGAATGTATGATTCAGGTTAAGCTGGGGGTTTAATTTAAGGCTTTTAAAGACTGCAGGAATGAAACCCGCTTTGAAGAACCAAACCCTCGAACAATGAAGGCTGACCCAGAAACTGCATCCAACGGAAAGAAACCTAAGTCTGGATAAACACAGGGTGATGTCCCAGCTGGTGGGTGAGCTGCAGGTCTTATTATCTTAAGACTCCACAGTTTTCATTTGTCACATGATCATGCAGTTTGTGCAGTGAAATGTTAAACCGTGCAATCACAATAAGATAAAACAAAAAACACTGCCTGAAAAAAAGAAAAGTCAGAAATAAATAATGATTGGGTGATACCTGTGAAGCTAAAATGCAAAATACGAGTGCACATGTGCAAGAGCTGCAGTCAGAAATGTGTTTGCAAATGTTCTACACATACAGTCAAGGAAAACAGGATTAGACCACTCTTGTTTTCTTCAATTTCTTGTTCATTTTAATGCCTGCTCCAACTAAAGGTACATTTGTCTGAACAAAGAGTAAAGAGTAACCGGACTTTCCTCTGCCTTTCCTTCATGAAGGGCTTCTTCCTGCCCTGTGTGACTTCAGAGCAGCTTCAACAAGTCGGTTTTGAACTGTCCTTGCTGAACAAGTCATATTCCTAAACTGTGTTCACTCATTTTTAAGGTTAATGGAAGCCTGAGGACGATTCCTGACACAGGAAGGGATGAGTGCACGGTTTACTTTTTAATGTTGTTTTGTCTTTTTGTGTGTAATTGTGTGTCTTGCCTTTAAATTGCCCCTTGGGGACAAATAAAGTTATCTGAATTGAACCTTGTGAGGTAGAACGACGTTTCCTGCCGCGACCAGCTAGCTACTTGGTAGTACCATCCTGGGCCTGTTTTTTCTGGGTGTAATGAACGGCTGTCTTGGACATCTTCAGTTGTTTCACTACCTGTCTCTCACTCATGCAAATTTCCAGCAGTGCCAAGATGGCTGCCTTTCTGGCTGCCCATATTTCTTTCGTTTTTGGCATTATGTGAGAGCTGACAGCTTGAGTTGTGCTCTTTGAATGTGACATGAAGTGTCCTCTTTATCTACCCTGAGAATACAATGAAGCTTAAACATGTCAAATAGGACATGAAGTTTTATGGAATTAGCTGCATTTATTGTCGTGTTCATTGTATTCTTCAGGTAATTTACCTTTAATGGCACCAGGCATTAAAATGAACAAGAAACTAAAGAAAACAAAGGTGGTCTAATAGTTTTTTTCCATGCCTGTATTTCCATTTATTTGTGTGCGTTAGGGCTTACAAATGAACTGCTATGATTTGGAATGTAAACGATAATTATCTTATGACCTTCATCAACAATTCAAAAAGCTGAACTTCCGCATCTGTTGCAGCTTTTTTTTTTTTAATCAATTGAGGGTTACATAATAAAGCTTATTACATGGTATGTGACTTCTCCTGTATTTCTACTTTGCATTGTGTCTGCAGAAGCAAACAATAATAAATAACTTAAAAAACAGACTTAAATAAGAAAATAACAGAAATTGTGTCACTCACTTAAGACATGTGGTGAGAAAAGGGAGAAACTGGATGTTGTCAGTACTTTTGGATTCTCGCATCGTCTTCAGGTCGGTCCTGGAAGCACAAAGAAACAAATAAACAAACAAAACAGGAAGTAAACACAGATACAGACACTGAAAACACTCGAAAATAACAGATTCAATGCACTTAGTTGTAAATACTTCTCACGTTGCTTCATTTTAAACTTGTCATGACAGTGTTTCACATGAATTCAGTTCAGAAAATCAGTCAAAACAGACCTGACAGCTGTGTAATTATACAATTGCAGCAGAAAATAAAGTTAATATCGAAGCTAATGCAGGACATTAATGAAAAATTCCACTTACAGTCCAGTCGAGAACATCCCGACGGTGAACACGATGCAGGCCCATGACAGAAGCTGCAGAAAATCCATAGAGCGAAAGAAAATCAATCTAAAAACACCCGCCGGCTCGATATTTTAACCTTCAATGTGCGTTTTTTTAATCACGGTTTGATAAAGTGCATCAAAATAAAGAGGGACTGCAGCTACGGAGGATCTGTTTCCGTGTTTGCAATCAGTGTTCCCCGGGTAGCTGCGCTGTGACTGGCTGCGCGGCCAGACGGGTGGGGTGGCTCTGACCAATGGGAGACCGGAACGTTTTAACGTGGCACGTAACGTCATGACGTCGCAAGAGTCTTGTATGTACAGTGTGGAGGAATGAAAGTTGAATCCAAGCGGGTTTGAACAAAAAAACCAAACATTCATAATAGTGCAAATATGCCGATTTATAGTGAACATTTATTTGAACAACTGGTTTATTTTGGCTGGAAATTAAATAAAAAAGTTACAAAAGACACTAAGACATTGTTTTAGAGATGTTAATGATAGATTTTAAAATTGTTTCTATATATTTCACTTATATTTTTGTAAAAAAAAAAAAAGTCCTTGAAATTCTTTCTTTTTTTGGCTGGGTTGCTCCAACATCTTCTCATTGTTTTCTCTTCATCATTTCTTCACCACTTTGGCTCCATGTTTCACATCATTGTCTTGTTGGAAGCTCTAATGCTGCCCAAGGAGCAGTTTGTCTGCAGGCTGCCTCATGTTTTCCTCCACAGTCTTTTCTCATGATTACTTAGACCAGACTGCCTGGTCCATCTGCTGAAAAACAGCACCAAAGCATCACATTCCCACCACCATGTTTGACCGTGGAGATGCTGCTGTTGGTCTTGAATGCTACTTCTTGCAACACCTTAGTTTTTTTGGTCATGGCATTTGTTGTACAAATTTAAAGAAACAAACATAAACGCTAACTTGTGTATGAATTACTTTTGGTTCCCAGCTGGTCCCAGCCTGGGGGTAAAGGCTAAGTCCACTGTGGACACCATGGACACTCATTTGTTGCTTTAAGGCCGGGTATAATTTCCATTTCGACAAGTCTGCTCAGGTCTGCTAGATATAAATGTGGACTTCTATGCATGCTGGCCAAAGTTTGTGGCCACTGTGCTACAAAGCCAGTAGTGCACATGCTCAGCTGTAGCTTTTATGTGGAAAATACGCACATATGATCACATGTGTAGAATGTAGCCCATACAGAAGACTCCTAGCAGGCTTGTAAGTGGCAATATAATACCAATAATTAAATGTACTTGTGTGGCATCTGTAAGGAAATACAATCAAGGTTTAGTACTAGTTTCTAGTCTGTTTACAGGACTCTGTAGTGTATATGTATATTTAGTCCTATCCATGCAGCAATTTTCATGCCCCTGGTATCCCAATGCACTTTTCGTGCCCCTTGGATCCTCAGCAGCCCTTTGTGCCCCTGGTTTCCCATCCTTGCCCTTTAGTTTTCCTTAGAGTCACCTGAACCATCCCTTAGTTATGCTGCTATAGGTTCAGACTGCTGGCAGACTTCTTATGATCCGATCAAATCTTCTCTTCTCCTCTCCTCTCCTCTCCTCTCCTCTCCTCTCCTCTCCTCTCCTCTCCTCTCCTCTCCTCTCCTCTCCTCTCCTCTCCTCTCCTCTCCTCTCCTCCATACAGTTACATACCATCATTGCATGTCACTAACTTTGTGTTGTCTGGTTTGTGTTTTGTCCTATCTGCAGATGTCTCTGGATTTGGTGAGGATGAACTGTGTCCCTGGTGAGGGTGGGGGGCGAAGCCTCACATTGCCACACACTGAAGCTTCGCCCCCCCACCCTCACAGGGGACACCTCACTCGCCTGGACCCTGGGCGGCGGGGGCCGCGGCCTGCCAGCCTGCGGGGTTTGCCTCCCCAGGGGGCCGCGACCACCACACGCCACTGATCTGGCCACTCTGCTGGGCGTGCCGCAGGTGCGCCGGCTGCCACAATCAGCCGGCTGACACGTCACGGGCTTCCGGCCAGACCCTTCTCAGGAAACTGTCAAGGAAGGTCATCAACATCTACAGTATCTTATAAAGGTGCCTGCATGGCTCAATGGTTGAAGCAACGGCGAACTATGTACAACAGCGTGGGTTCGTATCCCTTCACTGCATGTTTTCCCTCGTTTCCTGCCTGCCTCTCACTTTGCCTATCTAAATAAAGCCAAAAAGTAACTTAAAAAACATCTGTCTAATCTTTATTTGTCTGAACAAAAGAACTCAAAACTAGTGTACTAACAAGAAGACGTAATGAATGTTTTTGAAACATGTCCATAATAATATTATTCCTGGTTAATGGTGGAGCAGCCTGTGTTGCTTTCAGCTCATTTATTCTCAAGGTTTTGCTCCAAACTGGTTTAGAAAACATGTCAACCAGCCTCGTTCAAAACCAAAAGCATTTCCATTCAGAGCAGCTATAAAGGCGGTGTGTGTTTTTCATTTCTGCCTCTTACTGATTTTATTTTCTTGTTATTGTAAATATAAAATGAAAATCAAAGCATTTCTAAAATGTCATTAGCAAGTTATATTATACTGTGAATAACAAACTTGCAGACAACAGTGCAATAATTATTCTTTATTCATGAGGATTAGATGTCTGTGAACACTAATTTGCTTGATATTTGATGATGCAAAAAAGGACATTGTGATGTTGTAAATAGTGTTGGAGATTAACCCTTTAACTGATGTTCTCATATCTGTGAAATTTAAGTTGTGATGGAACTGTTCCCTTGCAGAGGAAAAAGAGACGATAGAGTTATCAGAAAGTGCAACACCTTTTATCATATTTTTTAAATTTAATGTTTTTATTTCTTCTTTTATTTCATTTTTAAGGTTTGGATATCCTTGAACACTTACTTGAACAGAATATAGATTCTGATATTGTTGCAAAGAATAATGTTGGAGATGTGCACTCATGTTGGAATAAATCCTCACTGTGAAGCAACCCTTACTGCACTGAATTGGAAATATTTTAGAAAAACACACTGAATTACAAGACAAGGCTAGAATTACACGACTTTAATAGTAATAGGTGGTGAATGTGAAATGTGAAAGTGGGCCGATCTGAGGCTCATGTCCAGGGCTGAAAATGAGTCCCGCTCCGGCCCTGAGCAGCTGTGTTATTTCATGGATATTACGTCCAGGAATTAAGATTCATATTTCAACCCGTGAATTAAAAGCTACTGCTGTCGCCTCATTTAGCACAGTTAAGGGCAAATTTAATGCTAATCACCTCAAATGTCCTCATTAACTTTCTCTGGCCCTTCCTTCCTCTCGTTCCTCCTGCTGTCAAGGCCGAGCTGCTTTTTCACTTTTCAGAAATCTTTCAAACTTGACCTTTAATAACAGTCTCTGATGTGTAATTTTCTCCCTTCCTTTCCTTTTAGTTCTCGGCATCTGTTTGACATTTACATTTTTTTCCCTTCATCGCTGTTTTTAAATGCTAAACAATTTCACCTCTTTATATTTGATCTTTCTCTTATTCCATTAGATTCACTTTCTTTTTGTGACATTTTTTTATTTGAAGATGATTGAATTCCTTTAAATGTTATGCCAACAAAATTTTAGAATGTTAAAGTTTATTTTTGATGAACCTCGATCTTTTAAAGTCATCGAAAAAGTGCCATACTCAGTAGAATATCACTTAAATGTCAAATGATTTAAAATGGTGCCACTTTGCAGTAATTGGATAACATCTAAGGTGAGCAGAGGGTGTTTTGCTCTGATGCAAAATTAAAAACTAAGTGTTTAGATTTACTATATTATAAATACAGGCCCCACTGTAGGATGCAAATCTATTTCTTTAAGTACGTCGTATGTCCACCGTTATTTCTGATGACAGACTCAATCCTCCCCAGCATGAAGGATTTAAAATTTTTGCGGAGATGTTCGGTTGTTTTTCTTAGACAATTTTTTTAGCTGCTCTTTACTGGAGGGGTTGTGTACCCCAAAGGTGTTCTATTGGATTCAAGTCAGTTTGTTTATCTTTCGAAACTTATCACAGTTTTTCTACTTTGAAATTCTGATGTGATTTAGTTCTTTGGATGGTTCTCCTGCTGGAACATTCTTCTAGCTTCATGTCAGCCAGTATTTTGGTTTATCCTCAGACATTCATCTATAAATGTCGTCTCCCCATATCATCATACTTCCACCTCCGTGCTTCACCGTCAGGACCTGGTCAGGTTCACGCCAAACATGCTGGACTCCACCTGAACTCATTTATCTTCATCTGATCAAAGAATGTTCTCCAACACTCATCAGGCTTCTTTTCATGTTCTTTAGCAAAGTTTCATGATGAAGTTTTGTGCCAACAGCTAGCAATGTTTGTTTTCTTGTCCTCTGTCCGTAGAAGTTGACGTTCTTCACTGTCTGAGCTTCACAGAAACTCTGACTTCCATTGATAACTCCTGTACCAAGTCTGAAGCAGCTGCTGTCTGTTTTTCACAGCTAGATTGTGAAAGTAGTTCAACTCATTTTAGGAGGACGACCGCTGCAGCTCCTTCTATACCTCCTGATTACTACTGACACTGTGCCTACTCATTTTTTCCTGATCTGTCTCCTTTTTTTTAAATCTTTTCCAAGCTTCACAATCAGATTTTGCAGTTCCTCTGTTCAGTTCTTTTCCATGTGGAGCTATGATGCAGACATACAGTCCATAGGCCCAAAACTTAAAGTTCTACTGTCCACACCTTATTTTATAACCATGCTCATACAGTCAGGCTTCCTGGAAATTACAGGTGAGCTCTGTTCAGTTTCACTTTTTATTTCTATTCAGGTCCTGTGTTTTCTTAAGTATTTATTCTTAATTGTTCATGAAAGGAAATTCCCTGTTGCCGTTCAACTTAGAAATGATGCAATTTCTCCATAAGTGATGCAGATTCGAATCATTTGACTTTTAAATGTTATTGCCCAGGTGTGTACTCGGTTCTATTGTACGTCATGCATTGATTCATTGTGCCGTTCACGCCCATGTTTGCACATGTGGATGACCTAATGCTGAAGGGAGGCCCTCAGTGTTGTGAAACCAGCCGTATTTGGTCTGCATTAACCTACACGGTGCTACAAGATTCCTGAGGCCGTGTGACCATGTGCAGTGAATTTAAACTATGCTGTTATATCGGAAAAACAAACAGCTCGCTTTTACGCTCCGACTTTTGGAGTGTGCATGTTGTGTGGTTTTACGAGGGACGGCGACTTTTGGCAGTTTTCCTCCAGCAGATACGAACGCTCGGCTCCTCCTCATTCCAACATACAGCCGAGCTTTACCTCAAAAAGAAGATGCACAGAGGAGCTAGAAAAGAGCGAAAGAGGAGGCAAGAGTGACACCTTCACACTGGGTTGTCAGTTTGCCCGCGGGCTTCTCTCACGATCTCCTCTCCGGCCTCCCTCGCTTCGTCTTCGTCCAGCTCCGGTGTTTGCTTTCGGGACTGTGGAATCTAAGCATGTTGTACGGCCACGGATGAAAGACAGAACAGCCAGAGAGGAGAAGGAGGAGGGAGGGAGGGATGAGAAAACTGCTTTTAGGGAAAAGACCTGGGGGAGATTTCACGATGCTTTTGCCAAAATATTGTGTCACCCATCAAAATGTCCATGACTTCAGCGGGTTGGTTATTGCAAAAAACCGACAAAAACCAGATTTATTTTTTATGACATCACATTTTTTTATTATTTCACATCTTAAAACAGTTTCTTATAGTTTTCTCTATGTACAAATTTACATATAAATATTTACAAAATGGCGCAAGCATGTTTAACAACTCAAAAAAAAAAAAAACAATTGGATTCCAGGAAGTCCCTTCAGTTGGAGGTTTGATGATCACATCTGCAAACATCTGCCAGTGTACCATGATAGCATCAAGACGTAGAAGAAAAAAATGAGTGAATAAGAAGAAGTAGTAACTGAAAATCTCATTAGTTTTGGATTTTATCTGTTCTGATCTCTTGATAAGTGACTCACAACCTTTTAAAGACAAAACTGAAATTGAAGTTTGCAAGAATTCTAATAGTTTCAATGCGTTCTTATGAAAATTTAAACTAAACCACTTGGAAAAAACACTTGTTTGAGGACTACTCTTCTCGACTTCTCGTCTTACGACTGAACTGAAACACAACGTCACATAAAACTTGACAAATGCGAAGGGAGTGGAGTGCTACACAACATGACAAAAAGATCCTACATAACCACGGTGGCAGTTGCCAACAACAATACACAAAATCAATAATTTCTCTACATGTAGAGGAAGAAAAAAAATGAGTGTGCACAACGGTACCAAGACGTGGAATCACACGATGAATGAGGGTGATGGAATCTTGCCGTCATTTTGATCGTTCTTCTGCTCGTTTTTTTTGTTCAAAAGTGTGCATCTTAAACGGTTAAATCTGAGAATTTCCATCCTCACAATAAAGTAAGAAAACACACAAAAAAGAAAAGATCTCTGGGGCGATCTACGCTCCACATTCACGCCACAAACACATCAAAACACACCGACCATCACACGCTGTCCATGCTCGTATAAAAAAATCTGTATAAAAAAAAAGTCTCTGGGTGTCCCGATGACCGGCGTCGGGTTTGAAAAGTCTCTGCTCCGTCCGGCTTTACTGCAGCGTCAGGGCTAATAAAACGGGGATCATGGTGAGGAGGATCGAGAGCGAGGCCAGCTGTGCTCCGGAGCTGCCGATCACCGGCTGGACCACCGGCTCGATCACAGCTGGGTCATCTGAGAGGAAAAAAAAGAGCGTTCGTCAGTACAGGGTTTCATCACTCAGGAATGGTAAACACACCCAGCTGAGCTCATCGCAGACACGCCATCACTGCTGTTTTCCCTTTTCTAAAAGACTCCTCACCTGCTGGGAGCCGGTTAGAGGGGTTGTGGACTCCTCCCGTGGCGTGAAACTTTCCCTTTCCTCCATCGAAGCTCTTTCCCGTGTCCTCGGCCTTGGATTTGTCCACATGAGTCTTCGCAGAGCCTTTGTGCCCGAGGACATCCACTCTGAGCCTGAGACAGTCCTGGCCGTGGTGGTGCATCGGCTTAGCTGGAAAAGTCAGAAAACAGGGAAAAGCTGAATACAGGAACACAGGGCTGCAGGTTAACTCAAGCACATGATGCATTTTCCATGACTAATCTGCAAGATACAGGTTCTTTTTTAAACTTTGAGAGAAAGTGTTTGGTTGCACATGTGCACAGAAAAAGGAGCAAAAAAACAAAGATTTGGTTGCAAAAAGTAACATAAGTTGCAGGGAAATGCATGCTTTAGCTGCAGAAATGACCAAAAGTAGGTACTCTGTCTGCAGTATCTTGCATTTGCTGCAAATAACAAGAGGCAGAACTTGCTTCCAAGTTAAATAAGCAGCAGAAAACTGTGTAAAATGAGTGCTGCAGCCAGATCTGAATGCTATCCAAAGCAAAAACCACCATTTTGGACGCCTCTACTGGAGTTACACCATACGAAAAAGCTTCCAAATAGCTTTTTCCAGCTTTCTTTTTATGATTTTCTTGCAGATTGTCAGGTTTTTCCCGGTACTTACAGATATAATAGTATCTTTCTCCTTGTCTGAACTCCTTGCCCAGCGTGAAGGGGGTGAATCGCTGGAACTTCTCCGAGAACTTCTCCGGAGCGTGAGGAGCGAAGGGCCGAGAGCACTCCCACCTCAGCTGGTCGAAGGAGTGAGGCTTGCACACATCGTAGTCCTCCTTCTCCACCATGTAGAGGACGTAGCGCTCGGCCGCATGCGACGGCACCTCGCCGTGGGCGTAGTGGGGGCAGACGATGTCCAGGTAGTCGTTGATCTTCACCTCCACCGTGTACTCGTCCTGCAGGAAGCTGCGGGGGGAGCAAGAGAGAGTCGATGTTACTCGCTGAATGTCAACACACACCCTCATTCAATACGTTTGTTAAGAATAATAAACACATTGCAGCGGGAGAAAACGAGTCGCTCACACGAACAACGCTGTTCAGGTGGTGGTCATGCGACGCCGCGTGTTTGTGCCGACGTGTTTCTGGGAGCTTGTGCAAACCCGTCTGAGTAACAGAATTAGAAAGATCAGGCTCGACTTGTTCCCTCTGTTTTTGGACAAGGAAACACACCCAGAGTCTTGTAAATCCCTGCCATCGTCCCACTCACACACACCTCTCTGCCCTTCAGCACAGATTCACTTCTCACCTGCTCAGCGGCAGATTGTGAACGACAGCTCGGCCCCCGCAATCTGCTCCTCCACCCTCCCAGAAGTCCACTTTTCTATCTGTGCAACTCTGTTTCCGTCAACTCTCCTTAAACTGTTTTCCCACTTTCTGTCACGTTCGTTTCTTTTCACCTGGATGTCTGTCCATCTGTGCCCCGGCTCCTGTTTTGGCTTTTTATTTCAGGCTAATTTGCCGTCTCGGTCTGCGAGTCTTTCTCTCTGATTTCATCAAAGACAGAGACAGAGCGGGTGGAGACAGCCAGACTTTCTTTCTCTCCCTTTTCATCTTTTACCCTTCATTTAGTTTTACTGCTCTTCTCGAGCCTCCCCGTCTCCTCTTTCCTCACTTCCTGGGCTTGTTTCGCCCCCGGAGTCCTAATGAGCTATGAGATGCTGAAAAATAAGTAGAGATCCTCTAAAGTCCTGCTGCTCAGCGAGAAAACAGAAGCCAGATTAACCCACTGAGCCTCCAAACCCCCCGATGGGCTTAAAAGGCATCTTGTCTTGGCAAAATTGCTCCATTTATCACAGCCAGAAACCATAAAAAGAGAGAGAACTGTCAGATTTTTACATTTCCGAGGGTCCTTCAAAGAAACTCAACCAAATCCAAGCTTAAAGATTGAGATATTTAATCAAAATCACTTTATTCTACATGACTTACTTAAAAATGAGCCACAAATAAACAGATTACTGCAGCCAAATTCTGTAAAAAGGAAAAAATTTTGCACTCCTTGACGAAAACACGGAGTCAGTCGGGAGTGTGCTGTGACCAACAGTAAAGTGGGAAAAATTCAGAAAGTTTTTTGGCTGAACTGCAGGCAGTGTTTAGACAAAGCAAAGGGAAACTAATAAAAAATGTCATACGCGGAGTGTTTTTTGTGAATGCTAGTAAATCCTGTGGGATCTTGGAAAAATGTTGTACAAGTCAATTAAATTTTTTAAAATTTTTGTAGAATTAAAAAAAAAATAGAAATTCAACTTTCAATTTACATTTTTTTAAATGGCATTTTACTGCACAGAAGACTTCATAGTTCTTGTTGACAGATCTACGAATCTACAGTGAACAAAAATGTGACAGGAGTTTACTGCAACTAAAATCTGTAAAAAAGAAAAAATTATGCACTCCTTGACGAAAACATGAAGGCATTTGGGAGTCTAGTGTGACCAACTGTAAAGCGGCAAAAATTCAGGGACTTTTCGGCTGAACTGCAGGCAGTGTTCACACAAAGCAAAAGGAAACTAATAAAAATGCAATATATGTAATGTTAATACGTTTTTTTAAAATATTAGTAACACCTGTGGGAACTTGGAAAAAATTCTACATGTAGATTACAGTTTTCAAAATTTTTGTATAATAAAAAAACTGCATAAACCCAACTTTTAATTGACGATTTATAGCATTTTAAGTGCATTTTGCTGCACAGAGGACTTCTTGTTCATAGCTGTTGTTTACACAGAGGTGCAGAACTTCGAAAAATGAGCAAAAATGTGCCGGGAGTTCAGAGAGTTTCCACCGTAGTAAAACTTTTACTTCCTGTTAATAAGTAGCTGAGGTTAGGCACTTATTCACCGGAGCAAGGAGTCAGATCTAATATCTTCTTGGCCTTACAGTGAACACGGTGCAGCTTGCCCGAGTGCAAAAAGCCAAGAAGTTGAGAAGAACTTTTTCAAAAATTTGCATATTAGTCCTGCTCCGTCTTGAGGCGCTCTAATCCCTGACTTGGTGGATGTTTGTTGGCATGTTGCAGTGAGTGAAAGTGACCAGAAGAAGAAGTGATCAAAGCTCTGCCCCCCCTCCTGTTATTGTGGCTCCTGTTCGGACCCCGTCGGCCAAGTCACAGACAAACTGGCTCCAAATCAAGGCCTCCAACCCCTCCTTCCTCCCTCTGCAGCAGTAGCGGTGTGTAATTGTGTGCATGTGTGTGTCCGTCGGCGCTAACCTACCTGTCAAAACACGCTTTGTTGGCTGAGCACAGCTACACTCTTGTTATCCGGGGCTAATAGGCTGATCACTACCCTCCTTTTACAATCAGCGCCCTCTCAGAAAAGCCTCTTTGTGCTGCAGGTGTGCGCGCTTTTGTGCGTTTGTCGAGGGCAGAGCGAAGGCAAAAAAAATAAAGAGACACATCTGTAGCCGCCTAATTGGCCGAATAATCTCCAAACTCATCTCCGATGTTTTCTTCAGTCAGACCGGTAATAACAGGGCTCGGGGAAAACAAGACGTTTGGAGGTCTCTGGTGGTTCCCTCTGAAGTAAGGAATAGTTCTAAATTGTAAGGCTTCACCTTCTCTTTCCCACACTGCGTCCTTGTTAGCGGTCTGGCCGACCCCGGCGCCAAAACACAGCCTCGTCAAAAGCCAACAAAACAGACGGATTCTGTTGCTAATTTCATTCACGGCCTTTAAGAAAACTCTCCTTTTATCCTTCCCCTCCCCTCCTCCTCCGTTGCTCGGGCTAATTAAAAGCCGTTAGGGGTCTGGGGCCAATGTGTTCGCTGCTAAAGGAGGGGAGGAGGAATGAATGGGGGGTAATTATACCCTTCCCCTCCCCAAAGACGCCTGAAGGCTGCAGGGCCTCTGTACCTTCACCCCTGTGGAGCTTTCACTACCCTCCGATATGTGGGCTGAGTGGAGCTTTAACACGGCTGAATGAATGTTTTTTTAAATCTGGATTGTGTTTTCTTTACGTTACCACAAGTCAAAGCGCTGGGAAAACCCGACAAACCATCCGCCCACTGAGTGCCGTTTGCCTCCAGCCACTTCATCTTCGTGACAAGAGAGATTATGTTCGCTTTTGATTAATCTGAGGATTATTTTCTACGTTAATTGTCAGAAAATGGTGAAAAATGGCATTTTTCCCCGTCCACAACACAAAGATAATCAGTCTACTGGCATAAAGGCGGAAAGAAACCAGGAAACATTCACTTTTATGAAGCAGCAGTAGACTTTTGACTGATCATTGATTAATCATTGCAGCTCTATAATAAACTGAACATTACAACTTTGATGAAGCCAAGATTTACTGAATACACAGTTTCTTAAAACAAACTGTATGTTTGTATCAATTTCTGTAAAAATGAAGCAGAGAATATTTTTCATCTATTTGTTAGGTCGATTAAAGGGCTGCACATAGCAATTATTTTCAGTTATTTGGCTTGTAAAGTTGTGAAAAATATCTTTTTTGTCCAAAGATATTCAGTTTTCGGTCACCGAAAAGGAAAGAAACCAGAAAAATATTCACATTTAAGAAGCTGCAATGAGAGATTTTAGCATTTTTCCTTTTATAAAGTTATTCAAATTGATGAAACGATTATCAAAATAGCTGTTTCTTTTTTAATAATTTGGTAGTTGATTAATCGTTGCAGTTTTAAATCTCAGTCAATCTGATTATTTTGGTCATTAAATGCCAGAAAATTGTTGGTAAATATCCTCAGATGCCTCCTTTTGCCCAAATATATTCAATTTAGTGTCATAGAGGAGGAAAGAAACCAGAAAAATATTCACATCTAAGAAGCCGCAATGAGAGATTTTAGCATTTTTCCTTTTATAAAGTCATTCAAATTGATGAAACAATTATCAAAATAGCTGTTTTTTATTAATTTGATAGTTGACAACTAATTGATTAATTGTTGCAGCTTTAAATCTCAGTCAATCTGACTATTTTGGTCATTAAATGCCAGAAAATTGTTGTTAAATGTCCTCAAATGCCTCGTTTTGCCCAAATATATTCAGTTTAGTGTCACAGAGGAGGAAAGAAACCAGAAAATATTCACATTTAAGAAGCTGCAATCAGAGATTTTAGACTTTTTCCTCTTAGAAGTCACTCAAATTGACTAACTGAACATGACAACAGTTAACTAATCGATTAATCTCCTCTCACTTTCCTGCCATCAAAGCGTCGACTCTCTGACATTTCTCAGGAGAGTGCGACTCGCGGCAGCGTGACGCCGGCTACTGATCCAGGTGTGTGAGTTGTTGTGAACCTACTTTCCGCTGGTTTGTGTGTTTGTTCGCAGCAGAGAGATTCTCTGAAGACCCTTATTGAGGACGTCTCATGCCTCGGGCCGCGAGCACATCTGTTTACGAGGACCGGAGCCTCTGCTGGGCTCTCCTACGTGTGACGGAGGCGTCTGCAAACAGCCAGGGTTGAAGGTGGTCGCGGGTTGTTCTTTTTTTTTCCTCTGCAGGCCATTTCTCACCGCAGTGATACTCTAGTTTTTGCGTCAGCGGCCGAGATGCGCGTGCGTCGAGAGTGTAAACTAGTAAAATAACTCGAGCACTGGCGGTCACTGCAGCAGGCGACTTGTTCAACACTTCACCCGGGCTTTGAAGTCTCACCATTGTCCTTCTGCCTGACAATCTTTCCTCTTCCTCCCCCTCCATGACTCCATTTGCCCCAAACAACTGACAACAGGGACTCTGGGGGGAGAGTTTCAAACTGGCAGCCGGGGCACGAGGTTAAAGTTCAGGGTCGCAACACACATCCGAGTCAGCGCTGAGGTTTTCACACACACTTGTGAAACTACAAATGTAAGACTTTATGCTTTAAACAGCAGTGAACAAGATGCCAGGTGCTTTAGTTTTGCAGAAAATTAGCTAAACTCACTACTGAGATGTTGTTATTGCTATAAAAGCGAAACTGAGTACTTAAAATAGACAAGATTTATACATTTTCTTACAATTTCTCAGCTGAAAACAGAGATATTTGCTAAGTTTAAGCCTTGTTTTTCATTTGAAATCACAGATTCTACCCAAAAATGTGAATTCTCGTGCTAATTTACGGTGTTACTTTTGCAAAAAAAGTTTGCTAAACTCGCTGTCAAGAGGTCGTTATTGCAACAAAAGTGAAACAGAGTACTTAAAATTGATAAATACAACAGGTTTGTTGCCCAGAACAAGCATCAGAAGACAGTAAGATGCTGCGTTAGAGAGGTTAATGGTGAGTTTTAATTATTTCTGCTCTTATTTTTGCATTTTCATGATGTAGAGTGAGTTTTTATAGGTTTATTTTCCACTAAAAATGCCCAAAACAAGAATCAAAAGATAGTAAGACACTGTGTTAGAGATGTTAATGGTGAATTTCAATGATTTCTGCTCAAATCTTTGCATTTTTAGGATTTATAATGAGTTTTTACAAGTTTACTCTCACTAAAAAAAAATCCAAATCGGGTATCAGACTACTTAAAATTGATAAGATTTATACATTTTCTTCTCATTTCTCAGCTGAAAATAGAGATATTTGCTATATTTAAGCCTTTTTCCCCCATTTGAAATAACAGATGCCACACAAAAATGCCAACTCTCGCTCCATTTGCTTTGCAGGTAGTCGGTAGTAAGTGTGCACACTTTGGAACGTACCAACAGCAGGAGGTGAAGGGGGGGTGGAAGTTGCGGTTTGGAGGGTTTACAGCACTCATCAAGTTTCCAGCCCCGCTCTCACACACTTTTACTTTGAGGCGTACACTTAATACCCCGATTAATTTGCCGCGGTGTGACGGATTCACACCTCCGTCCACACGAGGCCGAGGAGCTGTCAGAGCGGCTAACGGGCTTCGCTGCCCACCGGTGGGCCGCCCCAACAGAGTCAATCTAATATACGGTGAAGAGAGTCTTTCTGTGTTCGCTTCCAATGCAATCAAACCTCATTCTTCCTCTATCACAGTGTCTGCTTCCTCGTTTGTGCACTAGAGGCTTTCAAGGCCAGTGCTGCTTTATATTTGCCAGAAAACTTTTCAGCAAATTTTTCCTCATTTAAAAATACGTCAAAAATAAATTCTTTACTAGAACTGGATTCTGTAAAAAAGTAAAAATTGTGCGTTTTTCTATGCAACTGTGAAACTAAGAGTGACTCAGCTGCCACCAACAGAAATGTGACAAAAATTCAATGAGTTTTCAGCTGAACTGGGTTGAACTGCAGGCAGTGCTTTCAGCGCACACAGAAGACAGCTATGGAAACTAAATAAAAATGTAAATAGGATAAAATAGATTGTAAATAGTATAGAGTCATACATTTCCCCCTCAATATTGGTAGCATATGCGGAAATTTGGATGTTGTTGTACATATTGATACCATTTTTTTTATCTGTATGAAGAAAAATGTCAAAAATTTGTAACTTTTTTCCACTTTTTTTAGAATTTAAGACATTAACTGCATCATTCTGCACAGAAGACATTTAGGAGTTCGCTTTACTTCTAGAAATGGTTGTTCCGTTTCAATAGAACTTTAAAATTTGAGTGAAAAATGAGCCCAAAGTGAAGAAAATGTGCAAAAAAAACACCCAGAAACTGCAGCTTGGAAATCAGAAAAAAAATGCTGAACATTAATGAATATTCACCTGTTTAACAACTTTGCACCAATACAGCCTCATGCATAACAATATAAACCCAACACACTATTTTGCAGTTTCAAATACGTCAGATATGTGCATGTATATGTATGCATGTGTGCAGTTAGGACTCTGACGAATCCTCCAGCGGCTGCAGAATGAAGCCTTTAAAAATCACCAACAATGGCGTTCTCTCGCTTATTCAGCTCCGAACTTCTTCCCTCCCTCCATCCATCACTGTCTCTCCTCTCCTCCCTCTGTCTGCCTCCCTTCCATTCTTCCAAAATTAGCCCTCCCGGCCCCCTCCTCCCATTCTGTCCTGTCTCTTAACGCTGACATAATATACCGGAGCTCTTCATCCAGGCTAATTTCTCAAACACAAATCCCTTTCTGCGGCTCACCCTCTTCTCACCCCACACCCAGGGCCTCTCCACCTCCTCCTCCTCCACCGAGTCTTTTCACCCCTCTTTTTTTTTTTTTTGTGTGGACTCCCATTCTGTGTTGCGATGAATAGAAAGAGGCCAAACGGTATCATGCTTGGATTAATACGCTGCGGGTCACGGAGAGTTAATCTGCAAGTTCAGCAGCTTCTAGGAATCCGCGCGGAACATTTATTCTTCTTTACACCTAAAATGAATTTTCAGAAAGCAGACGCAAGTGCAGAAGTCACATCTGCTGCCGGTTCTGCCGTTAGGGGGCGACGGTGAGCTTGGAGTGGACGGTGAAGCACGTCTGAAACGCTGTGAATGAGCGGCGTCCACCCACACACGCATGCACGCCCACGCTCGCTGCAACGACGGCGGGTGGACGCTCTCTGATGTCGGTGGAAGCCGGCCTGAGAGCCGCTCTGTCCTCCTCTGGTGGAAAACTACTGGGGCAGAAAAATAACAGAGGAGGGTCTGTCAGAGGCAGGGAGACGGGGGAGGAGGGGAGGAGAGAGGGGGAGGAAGTCTGGACCACAGATAAGGAAGCGAGAGGAAGAGCAGGGAGAAAACAGAGGTGCACGGATACCGAGATGACGGGCAGGGGAGGAGGACCTGAAACGCCGATAAGATGAAAAGTCAAGGCTAAGCATGTCCGAATTTTGATTTGCAGTGAGTTTTTACAGGTTTGTTGCCCAAAACGAGCATCAGAAGACAGTAAGACGCTGTGCTAGAGAGGTTAATGGTGAATTTTAATTATTTCTGCATTTTCATGATGCACAGTGAGTTTTTATAGGTTTATTTTCCACTAAAAATGCCCAAAACAAGAATCAAAAGATAGTAAGGCACTGTGTTAGAGATGTTAGTGGTGAATTTCAATGATTTCTGCTCAAATCTTTGCATTTTTAGGATTTATAATGACTTTTTACAGGTTTATTCTCACTAAAATATCCAAATCAGACATCAGAACTTAAAAAAAGACACTGTGTTAGAGATGTTAGTGGTGAATTTCAACTATTTCTGCTCTTAGTTTTGCATTTTCATGACTTTTTAGCCTGTAAATGCGTTGTGAGAAGCCATATTGTGCAAATAACTGACTAGAGAACCACTGCATCAGCTGTTTTATTTACTGCATTGCTCTAGGACACAGTCTGAATGATATAAAAGCAACATTTTCTCAAAGCTGTGCAAAAATTTCAAAGTTGAGACTAATTTTGGGCATTGCAATTTCAAGAAAAGAGCTCGAATTTCTTATTTTAACTACATTTTACAGTCTTGTCACTTGTTTATGTCATTTCCAGCCTGAATAAACACATTTGTCAAACAACAATCCACTACAAATCAAATTTTAGCATGGATTAGAATTAATTTTTATCTCAAACTTGACAGGAAACCTCACTGACTTTTGTAGGAATCCAAAACCCGGAAAAGCTGTAAAACAACCAGTTTCATTTTCCAGTAAATTGACTTAAGCAAGTTTATGAAATGCACATGATCTAAATGCAAACACACTTGCATGCACAAGCCTCCAGAAGAGCTTTAATAAGGGGGATAAAGCTGGCAATTTGTGCACCACCATCATTTCCATTTTAGAAGAGAAAATAACGGCACTGTTTGGAACGCTTTAAGAGCGGCTTTTTGCAAGAAATGCATGAATTTGGACGCAAAAAATGTAAGAAAAATACACAAAAAAACAGCAAAAATCCATCAGCAGCATCCCTAACATGATGCTTTTCTGTCTTTTGTGGCTCGTTTGTTATTTCCAGCCAGAAGAAGCTTGCTAGAAGTCAAAATTTGGCATTCATGTGAATCCTTCTGGGCTCAATTGCTTACACTGTGCAACCTATATTCCCGTGTGTGAAGGTATGCATGTACATGCCTAAGCGTGTTGGGTAAGAGGACTGTCACATCAGCGGGGGGGAACGCACAAAGCCTTCTGATGATGAACGGGCAGGAGCTGTAGCATCCCATCTGGAGATTATGCTGGGAATTCAGGTTTATGAAGTCCTTTATATACGTTGCACACACACACACACACACACACACACACACACACACACACACACACACACACACACACACACACACACACACACACACACACACACACACACACACACACACACACACACACACACACACACACACACACACACACACACACACACACACACACACACACACACACACACACACACACACACACACACACACACACACACACGATAGACGACAGCAGAAACACACTGACCGGAGTTACGTCACAGGATCATAGAGGCATGTATGAATTATTCTACATGTGGAATGAAGGCAGCAGGAGGACGGTTTTGTGTCTATGGGTCAGATGGTCAGATTACAAGCCGTCTGTAATCTATGTTAGTGTGTGTGTGTGTGTGTGTGTTTTCTCATTCCGCCCAGATTAGAGGAACCAGACGGGACATGGGCCGGGGAGGGGTAAATAATGAGGCACGGCAAGCGCAAGCCAAAAAAATAAAAAGGGACATAGAGTACAGGAACAAAATGCAAAACATTTACGAGTTGAAGGGATAAAAAAAAAAAAAAAAAAAAAGGAGGGGACATCGACCACCTTCCACGGAAAAAACAAAAACCTCCGGGCGACGTTTGCGTGCTCAGACAGGCCCGAGAAGGCGGCCTGAGCCAGCCATGAGCTGAGATAAACACGATATTATGTTACAGCAAAGTCCCGATGAAGATATTTGGGCAGATACTCCAAGCCTGGATGTAAACTCAGACCAGGGGAGGCGGACAGAGGCAGCCAAAGAACAGAGAAACAAACAATTCAGTGTGTTAATAGCATCCACATGTGTGCTAAATAATAATTACCGTCACTGTTGATTATTTTCTTGACTAATTGATTAGCAGTTGGATAAGCAGAATGTCAAACAGGGTGGGAAATGTTTATCAGCGTTTCCAAAAAGCTCAAAATGACGTCCTCAAACCAATTAACCCTGCCAACTTGTGTAAACAGCGTGCTATCTTTTAAAAATCACCAAAATTACACCATTTATCAGAGCCAAAAGCTGTAAAAACAGAAAAATATTAAGTATTTCCTTCTTTCTGACAGTCCTTAAACTACTCATCTGTGAAATGCAGGTCCACCAGGAAAATTAACTACATTTAAACCATAAGTGCAATATTTCACCAAAAATCGCATTAGTCTGCATGTCTTGTTTAAAATATATATATAAAAAATTAACCGTCTTAAATTAAAAGATTCTGTAAAAAGGAAAAAATTCTGAGAGATTTGATGCAAATGTGAAAGTTTTAGTGATTCAGCTGTGACTAACGAGCACATGAGAAGAATTCAAGGAGTCGTCAGCTGAAATCGCTTTATTCTACACGTCTTGTTTAAAAAAAAAACTACAAAAAATAAATTGTTTACAATGTCAAGATTCTGTAAAAAAGAAAAAAGTTCAGGGAGATTTGATGCAACTGTGAAACCATCAGTGACTCAGCTGTGACCAACAACCGCACGAGAAGAATTCAGAGAGTTTTCAGCTGAAATGCAGGCAGTGTAATGGAAAATTCAACCTCGTGGAGTCGATGCACGATTTTACAACCTCTACAAACCTCAGCATCATCCTCGCTTTGCAGAGGTTGTAAAACTGGAAAAACTTTTGCTCACACCTGTGGGGACTCGAGTTGTGTTTAAATTTTGTTTAATAAATAAATCGATGAAGCCAAGGCTGTGCTGTTTCCATAGGAGCAAAAAATAATAAAAAAAAACACCCAGAAACTGCTTGAGGCTGAACAGTTAACCAGAATATAAAAGCAGTTGCACGTTAATTAGTGCACAAAATGAAGACATCTCGGATGGACTTGAGCCAGAGAGCAGAGAGGTGAAGTAAAGGATGGAGGGGTTGGGGAGGGCGGCCAGTTTGGGAGAAGATCCAGCTGTTAAATGAGGGAGTGTGGAGACGGAGAGAGGAACCGGCAGGTACACAAACCAACACAAGACCCACGCAGCTGACAGAGTGGAGTACAGTAACAGCGGGCCGGAATGCCGGCTGGAGCTAATATTAACAACCCCGGTCCTCCCTCTTTGCCCCCCTAGAGTGTGGAAGCGTGAGTCACACATTTATCATGTCTCGGCGAGGCTGCCTACAGTAACCCGCCACTCCCTGCTCCACTCTGACGTCCCCTCTCAGAAACCATCACACCGTCAGGAATAAATCTGCTTCCTGCTCGAAGTAAGTTCACCCTAAAAAAAGTCCACACAGGCTCAGACACGACTGAGGGAAACACGCCTCCTCATTTGCCCCAAGTTAGAACAGCACCGAGCATCAAATCCCTGCAGGACCCGGAGCTCAGGATTAAGACAAAAATCATTAAGTTGCACCGAGAGAAACGCACACAAAGCTGCTCCTCGCTGCTAAATATGAATGGGCACACTGCTGCCATCTGGTCACCGTCGGCTGCCTAAGACAAATCACTGCTGCTCACAATCAGACCCAGAATCAATTAGCATCAATTATGCACGGCCTGCTGCCGCCAAAGGTCACTGATGGATTGTGTGTGATCCGGAGAACAGGTGACTGATTGATCACCGGGGACGTTTCTGGGCAGGTGGGGCTTCTACAGGGAGATGCATGGAGGAGACAGGAGGCGGAATGGAAGTTTAAAACATGGAAAAAACACAGAATCAAGTAGCCTGTGGAGGTCAGCCTAATATGGTTCCACTTTGGGCTTCATCCTCCTGTTTTCTTGGTCAGAAGCAGCAGCAGAAGAGGCGATGATGTGTGAAGTTCTTGTGTTCGGCCACAGGGATTAGTGTTACATTCTGATTTTTCTTCTGGTTATGCAACTTCCATTCGGCATATTCAGAAATAGTCCGGATTAGATGTGACTGTGCAGCTACCAGACCACCTCGTTCTCTCTCTCTGCCTGATTTTAGCTGATCTCTGAGCTCCAGTTTCCTCCCTTTACGTTACGTGAGCCAGGTCTCCTCCCTCTCTGACTCAGGTGTAAAGCCCAGGTGGGTCAAACTCGGGCCACTGACTCACACATGACACAAACAGGACTTTTCCATTCCACTTGCTCTCATCCAATTATCAGGACAGTTGTTTTCCATGTTGCAGCTCTTCTTTTTTCCCCCCCATTCTATTGTCATTGTTAAAAAGGGCAATTAGAGAGCCGGTAATGTAATAAAGAAGAGACTAAAAGGCTATAATGGCTTCTGCCCTCTGCCTTTTCTCGGTGGCGGGTTTTAATCGACCTCTCCGGGCAGGAGCAGGAGCAGCGGGGACCGTCCTTCTGTTTCAGCCACAATAATACCGTCTTTCATGCGTCGGGATCAGCCGCTGCGCGCTAAAAGCCCAATAAATCTCACTGCGATATGTCAAAGCCGCATCGATCCCTCTTGAGTGGTCGGATTGCGTTACATGTCTGACCTCAGAACAAAATAATCAGCGCTTTTCTCCCCCACCAAACCCGTATGCGACTCAGTATCTCCCCCCCTCCCCCTGTGAAAAACCACTTATGTGAGTAAATGATTCATTTTCATTTACTTAATACGCTCCTGTTTCCATGACACACTCACAGGTGCAGAGGCTGCAGACAGCACCGGCCAAGTTCATACTAGTCGGTCTATTTTTTACTATTAGAGTATGTCTGAGTCTGTGCGTTGCGGTTAAATATAGTGGTGAATCTGTCCATCTGTCTCGGCATCCGCGCACAATCTTCTGTTTTTGCGTCCAGCTGCTGCGACAGTCTATGTTGGGCCGGTTTAAAGGGACACCACACGGGGCTGACACGCATTAAACCGTCTTAAGGATGAAAACAACCAGCAGGAGGAAAGACTTTACGCGTCAGAAACTGGACGAAAGTTTGATCCACTCGCCTCCTCCGAGGAGTCGCGCAGGATTGATGCACCACAACCACTCACACAGCAGACAGCCTCCAAAAGGCGCACAGAACAATACACGAAAGATGTGCACTTACTGTGGGTTCGAGCTGTTCCAATACACGCTGTGTCTCTCCGCGGAGGCAAACCAAGTACCCACGGTCAGCGCCAAGCACACCAGATACACCAAATCCATAGCTGCTCCTCTCCGCAGGAAGCTCAACAAGTCAAACTGGTCAAACTCAGAGTGAAGATTTCTGTGCGTAAAAAGGCGCACGAAAGCCAAACGTGGATTTTACGCGCCTGTTGTAGTAACTGAAGCGTATCAAAGGCAAATCACCTCACCAAATACTGCCGAAGCTCTTGACTGGTTCACACGAGCGCTACTTGTCTGTTTTGTGGGCGCGTAGCTCCGCCCACGAGGTGCCGCCGACCAATGGCTGCGCGTAAAATCTGAACGCACCGCCCAGCGCAGAGACGCGTCCTCCAGCTGCTCGCATTTTACACAGGATCACAAGAGAAGACAAAAACAGCTCAACTGGAGCTACAGTGAGACTGAAGAGGCGAAATAAACAAAGACCAGTCAAACTGGAACGCGACAGGATTTAAGGGAGACTTATTGAGTCAGCAGCCAAAAAACGACAATAAAACGAAGCAGCTGAAGGGATGAAAGGATGCATTAGTGCCTGTGAGATGCTCTAATCACTACTATATGCATAATTTGTTTTTCAAAGGTATAAAAACAGAGAAAAACGGAGAAATCCTTGCAAAAAAATGTGCTTTTGGACAACAGAAAGAAAAAATCATCCCATTAATAATGTAGCTTGGAGGTTTAACGCAACACTAAACATTAAAGGTACTTAAAGATAGCAATGGAATTTATGGAATATATTGTATTATGTTGGGATCTGTTCTCTGTCATTTGTTCACTATTTCACAGTCTACACTTTTGGACAGCAGAAAGAAAAATAATTCCCTTTATGGTGTAGTTTAGAGGTTTAAAGGAGCACTAAACACTAAAAGTACTTCAAGATTGCAAGAATATTTGGTCAAACTGATGTATTTTAGCGGGAAATATTGTGCTATGTTGGGATCTGTTGTCTGTAATTTGTTTACTCCTTTATAGACTATACTTTTGGACAGCAGAAAGGAAAATAATTCCCTTTCTAACATAGCTTAGAGGTTCAAAGTAGCACTAAACACAAAAAGTACTTCAAGATTGCAAGAATATTTGCTCAAATTGAAGTATTTTAGAGGATAATATTGTGGTTTTCTGGGATCTGCTGTCAGTTTTTTGTTTATTCCTTTATAGTCTACACTTCCAGATAGCAGAAAGGAAAATAATTCCCTTTCTAATGTAGCTTAGAGGTTTAAGGTAGCACTAAACACTAAAAGTACTTCAAGATAGCAAAAATATTTGGTCAAATCAGTGTAATTTAATGGAATATATCGTGTTATATTGGGATCTGTTGTCTGTTTACTGTTCCAAAGCTTATACTTTTGCACAGCAGAAAAGAAAACAATACCCTTTATAATGTAGTTTAGAGGTTTAAAGTAGCACTAAACACTGAAAGTACTTCAGGATAGCAAGAATATTTGGTCAAATCGATGTAATCAGGTGGGAAATACTGTATTATGTATACTTTTGGTGGCAGAAAGGGAAATAATTACCTTTATAATGTAGCTTAGAGGTTTAAAGCAGCACTAAATACTAAAAATATTTCAAGGTAGCAAAGATATTTGGTCAAACTGATGTATTTTAGTGGAAAATATTGTAATATGTTGGGATCTGCTGTCTGTTATTTGTCTACTATTTCATAGCTTATACTTATACTGCAGAAAGGAAAATAATTCTCTTTATGATGTACACCTCCTGTCAAAAGTTTTGAGACGCTTTCTCATTCAAATAAACTAGAACCCGTCTCAAAACTTTTGACAGGGGGTGTAGTTTAGAGGTTTAACGTAGCACTAAACACTGAAACTACTTAAAGATAGCAAGAATGTTTGGTCAAATCGATGTAATCAGGTGGAAAATACTGTGTTATGTATACTTTTGGATGGCAGAAAGGGAAATAATTACCTTTATAATGTAGTTTAGAGGTTTAAAGCAGCACTGAATACTAAAAATACTTAAAGATAGCAAAGATATTTGGTCAAATCGATGTAATCAGGTGGAAAATACTATGTTATGTATACTTTTGGATGGCAGAAATGGAAATAATTACCTTTATAATGTAGTTTAGAGGTTTAAAGCAGCACTGAATACTAAAAATACTTAAAGATAGCAAAGATATTTGGTCAAATCAATGTAATCAGGTGGAAAATACTGTGTTATGTATACTTTTGGATGGCAGAACGGAAAATATTCCATTCATAATGTAGTTTAGAGATGGATTACAATAGAAGTACTTCAAGATAACCAGATTATTGGGTTAAATCGATGCAATCTAGTGAATTATATTGTATTATGCTGTAGTCTGTTGGTAATCTGTTTTTTTTTTACGTTGTTGTGTTGTAACCCTACCGCATGTTGTAACTCATTGTGTTGCGTTTCATTGTTGGGTTGCTCTCATGCCTCCTAATGCAGTGTCGTGTTGTTTTTGACTCTTTCTCCAAGCTGTAAATGTGCTGCTGCACTCGTGCATTGTTTGTAAGAGAACCTGGCTCTGGCTGCTCCCACTGCTTGTCATTACAGTAGAGAGGCCTCTGCTCAGAGGTGTGTGCGTTCTTGCAGGCTGTTGTTGTCGTCCAGGCACGCTGCTGCGCTGATTACACTTTGTCAGATAGTGAAGAATTATTGCCGTCTTATCGGCCGGTCTAATCTCGTGGTCTCCGCTTCGGCCGCGTCCCCAGACAGGTAACGCTAGAAAACAAGCTCACAGATGGAGTGGATAAAGTCCAGGCCGTGGCGTGTCGGCGGGGATTGTGGCCTCAGTGGGAGAGGGCTTCCCTCGGGCGGAGATGGAGCGGTGCCTGGGTGAGCCGGTTCAGAGCTCCGGAGCTGCAGGGAGGGAGTGTGTGTCTGTTTGTGAGCAGGCAGGCCGAGTGTCTGGCTGTTCCTGGGCTTGGCTGGGCAAGCACTCGCACGTCCTGGCACTCGGAGAGGATCATATACCCGGCGACTGTAGATGCTGAAGGCAGGGGGTGGTAATCTCTGCTCAGGGTGCTTTTCCGTCCCACAAATGAGGGAAGAAGGGAAATAACGCACGCCAGAAATGCAAAAAGAGGTCATTTTAACGACTCCTGACACTGATAGGAAAAGATCTGGATTTTGGTAAATAATATTCCTTCTGCAAAACCAGATGCTCCTGCAAAATCTCAACCAGTTCTGTCCTGTGCAACATCACATAAATGTCAAATGATTCTAAGCTGAATCAACCCTCCATAACTGCACAATGTCTAAACTGAACAGTCGAGTATTCCCCCTCATGAACACAGAAAAAGAAAGACTATATTGAAAATTCATGCTCCAAAGTAGGAAACACCAGTGATTACTGAATCTAAACTGCTATTTCCAATCAGAGTAACTGCATGGTTAGAAAATGAGCAGCAGAACTTTCTCAGTTTTGGACCAGCGAGCTGTGTCTGTCCATGTCTGCATCATGGCTCCACACGGAAAAGAATTAAACAGAGGAACTGAAAAATATGATTGTGATGCTTCACAAAAATGGAAAGTTATCCTGGAAGATCAACTAGAAATCAGTGAAGCTCAGTGTCAGCGGCAATCAGGAGGTATAGAAGGAGTCATAGTACCACTAATCATGGCTGCAGTGGTCGTCCTCCTAAAATGAATCCACAGACAGTGAACTACTTTCACAATCCAGCTGTGAAAAACAGACAGCAGCTGTTGCAGACTTGGTACAGGAGTTATCAATGGAAACCAGAGTTTCTGTGAAGCTGTAAAGCATGGTGAAGGACACTTCAGAACATCAACCTCTATGGACAAAGGACAAAAAAAGAAAATTGCTTGAAATTTGGTACTGAAATGCAAGACGAAACTTTGCTAAAGAGCATGAGAAGAAGCCTGATGGATGTTAGGAGAACATTCTTTGGTCAGATCGAGATGAATGAGTTGTTCTCAGATGGAGTCCAGCATGTTTGGTGTGAACCTGACCAGGACTACCACATTGGATGCATAGTCTTGACAGTGAAGCACGGAGGTGGAAGTGTGATTTATATGGAGCTGAATGAGGGCAAAAGGTGTTGTGGAGGTAATATTTATAGATGAACGTCCGAGGATAAACCAAAATACTGTCTGAAAGGAAGCTGGAAGAAGAGGAATATTCCAGCAGGAGAACCATCCAAAGAACTAAATCACACAAGAGGTCCGAAAGAAGAACAAAGTGAAGTATGTCGCCTGATTTCCACGCTCACTTGTCGTGTCTTGTCTCTGGTCTTGTCTTGTATTGTCTCTTGTGTCTTGTCTTGTCTCTTGTGTCTTGTCTTGTCTCTTGTGTCTCGTCTTGTCTCTTGTGTCTTGTGTCTTGTCTTGTCTCTTGTGTCTCGTCTTGTCTCTTGTGTCTTGTCTTGTCTTGTCTCTTGTGTCTTGTCTCTCGTCTTGTCTCTTGTGTCTTGTCTCTCGTCTTGTCTCTTGTGTTTCGTCTTGTCTCTTGTGTCTTGTCTCGTCTTGTCTCTTGTGTCGTCTTGTCTCTTGTGTCGTCTTGTCTCTTGTGTCTTGTCTCTTGTGTCTTGTCTTGTCTCTTGTGTCTCGTCTCTTGTGTCTTGTCTCTTGTGTCGTCTTGTCTCTTGTGTCTCGTCTTCTCTCGTCTCCTGTCCTCTTCTCTTCTCTTCTCTTCTCTTCTCTACTGTCTGTACTGATTTCTTGTTTGGAATGGTGAAAATGTAAATACTGTCTCAGCAGCTCCAAACCAGCCAGTGATTCACTGATCTACCAGCAACAGGATCCCCAAGTTCTCACTGGTACACAACACCAGAAGTGACTGTCAGATTCCCTCATCGCCGACGGACTTCCTCTGCTCATACTTGGGATTTCCTCACGATACATTCCTGTAACACATAACCGTCAGTGTAGCGAGGCAGAAACACAAATTTAGACATTCACATCCCACAAATACACCTCCTCTTTGATGCTGCAGCCAACTTAACAGTCAGATGGTTGGGATCTCCCATGTATACGCATCTATACGCACACTGCACACAAACATGTAGGCTCCTGTGACAGGCTTGTTGCCGATAGAAACCACAAACGACTCTCAACGTGAGACTTAATCCTCCCACAAGAGGCAACACGGACAGGGATAACCGGGGTTTCTGAGAATGACAGCGAGGCAGAGATGGAGAGAAAATTAAAAAAAAAAACACCTCACAGAAAAAGTGTTTGAGAAGACGGAAAGCTCGACAGATCTAAAGTGGATTAAAAGGAAGTCGGGGGAAGACCTGACAGCCTTACAAACCTTCCGGCAGACGGAAACCAGCTTGTTTATTTTCTAGGGACTTGTCTCCAGGCGTCACTGTATCTGCCACGAGTTGTTGTGATCGGTGTGGAAATCCCACAATTACATAACTCGCTTTATATTAAGACAAAGAGCTTCAGGTGCTGCCTATACCTGGCAAGGCCTGACTTTCTTTTTCCTCCAACGAAAGCAAATAAAACTCTTTTTATAGGAGGAAAACACACACACACACGGGGGGTGGTTTTGGGGAGTGACGAGAGCTATAAAACTGAACCACATGGTGAGGTATCGGCACAGGCAGAATAAATGTTTTGATAAGATTGCGGTTATGTGGGAGACCGTTATTAAAAAAAAGAAAACTGGATTCCCTCCAGTCTATTAAATTTTCAGTCTCTTCTCCCCTCTGATCCTGTCGGCCTCAGGCGGGGATCAGAGCTGCCCAGAGATCTACGTCAAAAGATTTAGAGACACACGGACCAAACTATGAAGGAGTGTTTAAAAGAAAGGGAATCAAAACAGGGTGGAGCGAAGCTTTGCCGAGAACACAGTGACAGAAGAAGAAGGGTGTTACAGATACAAAGAGATGGAAACACTGGAACACAACAAGAAGCAAACAGGGATTAAACTGTCGCTGAACCCTGTGAACCCCCAAAACCTGTCAGCTGGCGAGAAAAGCATATTATCTTTGAAAAGAAAAATCTCCAAAGTGACACCATTTTCAATTTTCCTTGAACTAATCATGCATGATGTGCTTTCGTGGCAAATAAACACATTATCTTTTTTTAAATCACCAAAATTCCATCTTTTATCAGAGTCAAAAGCCGTAAAAACTGAAAAAAATGTTCGATTTTCAGCCTTCCAATAGTCTTTGAACTGCTCACCTTTGCTTTTTGGTTCCATCAGTAATATTTACCAAAGCCAAGCTTATAATTGTAATATATTATCAAAATTGCTTTATTCTACATGTCTTATTTAAAAAAAATCTAAAAAATATACCATTTTACACCAAGAGAAATTCTGTAAAATTAAATAAAAAAGATCAGAACTCAGTGGAAGTGAAAAGCCGTCACTAACAGTCACATGTCAAAATCCAGCACTCAGCTGAAATGCAGGCAGTGTAAACTGAGGAAGGACATGCATGGAAACAAATTTAAAATGTTTTTGTAAAAAGCGTAAACCTATGTAAAACTACCACCTTTCTATTACTAGCAGATGTTGGTTATTTTTTTCGATTTTCGAAATAAATTACCAATAAAATGCAACTTTGGATGCTTCTTTCCGTATGATTTCTATCATTCTAGCTGTATCTCACCATGCAAAAGACATTTCTGATGTCTGCGTCATGCTTTTTCTGGTTCCATAAGGGTGCAGAACTTTATATTGCAGTGAAAAATTAACCGACAGTGAGGAAAAACATGACAGGAGCAAAAAATACAACCAGAAACCGCATCAACATCACTTTTCCCTACATGTTTTGTTTAAAAAAATCACCAAAAATACACGATTTACGTAGAATATATCATGTAAAAATCAAAAATTCTGCACTTTTTGGTGCAAAAAAGGCAGAACTTAGCTGCAACCAACAGTATTTGGCTGAACTGCAGGCTGTGTTTATCCAGTTTTTCCATATTAGTAACACCTGTGGACACCTGGAAAAATGTACATGCCGATTCCAGTTTTTATAAGCATCTAAATACAACAATCACATCTTTTTCTGTGTCAGTCTGCACAGAAGACACCTCTGGGTTCTCTGTACATCTAGCCACGGTTGTGCTGCTTCACATTAAGAAAAAACAAACACGCACCGGGAAACAGCTTTGTGTTCAGAGGGCTAAACGCCTGTCTGAACTCCTCTGCTCAGACGCAGCTGTGCAGCTTTTTATTGGCGTTTGAAGATGTGTAGGAGTGATCTAATCCTTGATGCTGATGCTCCATTGTTGCTGCATTAGCAGAAGTGAGATGTTATCCTGTTGATCACGTTCCTGTCCTGACTTTATCACGCCATCGCTCTCGCCGTGCCCTCCAGCCTCGGCTGCTAATGCACACACAATATCCTCTGCTGGCGTTGGCATAAAGGTCATACAGAAGATCAACATTATGACACAATGAATAGGGAATAAAAGGGCTTAAAGGGGCCAAATGGCCGTAATATGCCCCTTATTGACTCTAGTTGATCACAGATTGTATTTCAAATGCTGCCTTTTGTTGAGCCAACCTCTGTCATTACCGCTAGCTTAGGCTTGTTAACGCTTGGCATTGTTTCATCTACATACGGACAGCTTGTCACCCCGCTGCCCTCGGTGCCTTTATCCCCGGCCTCCCAGGGCTCATAGCGGCACACTTCCACAAGCTGCTGCTTCTCCTGCACCACAAAGGCATGTCTCCGGGCCTCTATTCAGCCCCGGTCATCTGCATACAGGTGGAGCTCCATTCACCGAGGCACACTTCTGCTCCACATTGTTCCACACTGTTGCAAAAAAAAAAAAAAAAAAAGCTGTGAATTCCCCCCCGCATTTACACATAGAGGAACCTGTAGATGCGAATAAGCATCAAATGTCCTGTTTTTTACTGATTTTTTTTATTTATTGGAATTTCACATACACATAAAAATGCTAAATCCAAGTTTAATGCTGTAAATAGATTTCCAAAATGAGGTGCAGGAAGTATTGGCTATGTCATTTTACACAGATTACTTTGCTAAATTAGAGATATCATGTAAAATTACAGATGTTTTTGCAACAAAAATATTGAATTAAAGTATTTTCATCAGTGCTAATCTGTCTTCACTCTATTTACTTACTGCAATGAAAAGAATTTCTTTCTTTCTTTATTGGAATTAATATGTACCACATATTATAGATATTTTACAATTTACAGTTTCAATCTGTTTCCATGCTTGTCTCTTATTGGCCCCATGTAAACACTGCCTGTAGTTCATCTGAAAAGTCCATAAATTTTTGTCACATGACTGTTGCTTGCAGCAGAGCTATTCATGATTTAACTTTTGTGCCAAAGAGGACAGAATTTTTTGTTTTTTAAAGAATATGGTTATCACACAAAGTTTATTTTCTGGCAAATTTTTAAATGAGACTAACAAGACAAAACAATTTTGATGAAATATAAATATTTTAACCCTTACAGGGCCATGTTTCTGGAGAAGTACATATACTAAAACCACCTAATCCATAAAAATATCGATCAAGTCTTGCAAGGTCGCATTGTCGTAGACGTTCGTCATATTGAATTTCGGCCCCGATAAGAGCTTCGTAATTGCGGCTTCATTATAACGGCTCATACGGCTTTATCGTTTGAAATAAGCGAATTTGGAGCCAATGTTTATATCTCACCAAACATACGGGTGTGTGCGTATTTTATGTTAATTAGCAATCATAAACAAGTCACACGTGTTGAGCCGAGAATGTTCGGTTTCGGCTGTGTGTACGAGTAAGTGTGAACCGTGTACACTCTGTCGCGGCTTTTTAAGGGTTAAGCTTAAATTCCCTGCAGTTTTCCAAAATACAGACTGCATATATCAGTTCCAAGTACTCGTCATCGGACTCCGTGATTATTAACAATCAGCACTGACCCTGAAAACAGCCTGGCAAAAAAAAAGGTGTCTCTCGGTGCTACAGATATTTTACTACTTACATTTGTAATCTGATATACACTGCCTGCAGATCAACCCAGTTTAGCCAGAAAAAAGTCCCTGAATTTCTATGTTGCATCTGAATTACTAACAGTTTTGTGGTTGTGTGACAGAGTGCAAAATTTTGTGTTTTTTTACAGAATCTAGTCAGTGCAAACAACTTCCTTGGGGTTAATTATTAAACGAGAAACGAAGATTAAATGATTTCGACAAAATATTAACATTTTAAGCTTGGATTTGGCCCATTTTCTCAACAGAAACAGCACATCCCACATGATTAGGCAAAAATTCTGATCATTCTGTCTGCTTTTACAGTTTCTAGCTTTGATATATGTTGTCATTTTGGTGTTTATTCTAAAGATAATGCACTTTTAAAACATGCATTTTGGAGTTCTGAGGGCTAAAACTTTAAAACACCAACAAAACGCACTTTAATTGCAATTTACTGGTTATTTTGCAGTATTTTTTGGACTCCCCAGCTGCTGCACACCACCACTTTTTTTTGCAGTTTGCTTTTCTTTCCAGTGCATGCATCTACATTTAACCCTGCGGGGGGTAAAACACTCATTGCTGCAGTGACAAACCAAAGTGGCGTTTCGGCTCCGAGCATCCTGTTGTGGAAAGTCGCCACGGAGGCTAAGCTCTTTTCAAACGTGCAGCTATCAAAGCGAGCCCCACAAACACACAAACAAACCGACACAATGCTGCACGTGTGTGCTGCCCTGCCGTCGGGGGTAAATGAGCCTCCTCCCTCCCTCCTGGACCGACACCGTCTCACCATTCACACCACAGGAATCATTAACTCGCCCAGTCAACAGGCACACTCCACTCTCTGCCTCCGTGTCCTGCTTTGTGTCTCACGGGGACACACAAACACACACACGCCCATGCACACACACACACACACACACAAAAAGCACAAACAAGCCCCAGTGAAATATTTAACCGGCGCTGCTCGGCTGCCATCGTTTGTTATACTGTATCTCCTTGTTTGTCTCGCTGCCCGTTCTCTCGGCTCATCTGTCGTCTCTGCTGTCTTCCCTCGCTTCCCTTTCTCCTGTTCATCTGTTCACTCATTTCCACCGAGCCCCCCCATCAGCCCCCCGGCCACGACGCCACGTCTCTCTCTACCCTGATTACTTGTTAAATTTCACCCGGCTCTAACTCTGTTTTCATGCTCTATTGCTCCCTTCACAGTAGCCCAGATTTCCCGACTTCCAGTCTTTTTTTATCCCGTGTTTTTCTAAATTTCGGCCCCACAAGTACCTCAAGCGGTGTTAGGAGAGAATCCATTATCCTCATCCATCCATCCATCCATCCATCCTCCCACCCTCCGTCCTCTCTGGCCCTCTACTCCCTCGTTTCCTCGCATGCTCCTGGCCCCAGCCCTATATTCATTAACATGGTGTTAATGATCCCAGATGGACTGACATGTACTCTATGGGGGCGAAGTGCGACTGGCTTCTTCCAAGGGTGTATTCATGTGTGTGTGTGTGTGTGGGGGCGGTTGTGTGTGTGCCTGTAGGCATGCACGGCTGTCGGCTACATGTGTGCATGCGTGTGGGCACATGTGTTCGAGTAAGACGGGAAAGGTTTGCCTTTTTTTTTTTTTGTGCGTGTGTTTTTTTTTCCCCCGCTGGCAGTCGACGGCTGTGTTGTGATGATTTGCATCTCAGGCTCTGCTTTTAGAGAGCCAACAATGGAGCTGATCAGAGCGGCCGAGAAACGAGGACGAAGCTTCACGAGGAATTTGTTCCGCGGTGTAATGTACATCTGTGCTTTAACAATGAAGCAGATTCAGGATTGAAGAGAAATCAAACTGCTCAGAAGAAAACTGCCTTAATGGAGGTTGAGTCAGATTCATTCACGTCAATTTTAATCTACGTCATGTGGACCCTCGCGTACCTGCACAAAGTAGAAAGGTCAATTATGGCTTCCGCTTGAAGGATGCAGACTTTGAAAGTGGACAGCACCTGGTTCTATTCATACTGCAAAGAGCGCACATCGGACAGCTGAAAGTCGACATTAGATGCGCCTTTTTTTTTCCCATACTACAATGGTTGGCTGCATTGGACTGCAGATCGATGTCCGCCAAAGGATCTGTGTGCACGCTTGCAGACTTGGGGAAAAGACGAAATTCACCTCATCGGACACTCAACTTACTTGCAGAAACTACTCGTAGAAAGTATAAAGGCCAACTGATGCAAACTTCAAAAGTGGAAAACACACATGGTTCCATTCATACCACAATAGGTGCATGCCAATTGGCTGCATTGCCCTTTATATCAACCACAGAAACATCCTTTGGCTGCTTCAGAAAGAAAATCTTGATTGTTTCATTGCTGAGGTTGAGTTCTATCCAAGCTAAGCCATGATCTTTCTCCACAGACACACATATTGTTGCTTATACTACTTTCAAGGCACCTCACAAGACTTATAAATGCATAAATGTACTTATGTCATGTTCACACTACTGGGAAGCATGCAGAGTGTTGTCCCCGTGTCCAGAAACAAATATTGGGCTGCAGCTTGAAAAGGGTCCGTGTACACTCTTTCAGACTTGGGAAAAGGATGAAATTCATGTCATGTGGACCCTCAACATGCTCACAGATGCAAAAAGTATACAGGTCAATTCATGGTTTTTGCATGACAGATGCAGACTTATTCCTACTAAAATAGCTACACGTCGGTCGGCTGCTTTTCCCCTCATATCAAGCATCCATCGTCCTCCTGTAGAAGTTTCTAAAAAAAAGCTTCCATGTTTCAGCGCAGATTAAGTCATATTCATGCCTACAGCTTATTAAGTCTTGATTTTACTTCAGCTGTAGACACCACAGGTCTGTACTTGTTTCTTTTACTATTCTTTGAGTCCACTTTCAAGACTGTGTTGCATTAATATGCAGTAGACATCTACAAATTCCATGCATGCACACACTAGGAAGATGATGATGCTCCTGCGCTGTAACAATGAAGCAAAATCAGAACTGACTTTAAAACAGATGGCTCTGAAAAATTGCTTTGATTGAGACTGAGTCAGATTCGTTCACGTCAATTTTAATCTGTGTCATGCGGACCCTCAGGTACCTGCACATGTAGGAAGTATAATGATCAATTACGGTTTCCACATGACGCATGCAGACTTTGAAAGTGGACAGCAGTGTGCACTTGGTTCTATTCATACTGCAATAAGTACAGCTACTAGCACTGAACAAAGCATAGAAACATTCATAGGGCCCCTGTGGATGTGTCTGAAAGACAAATCCTCATTGTTCCATCGCTTCAACAGAGGCTGAGTCATCTTCATAAGTACAACTTAAGAAGTGAACACAGTCTAGCTGCAGACACTTAAGGGCTCATATCTGTTGCTTCCGTTACTCTTCAAATCACCTTACAAAACTCTGTTGAATAAATGTACAGAAACTCATAGCCACACATTCACACTACTGCAGAACACGCAGACTGCTGTGTGGTTGGACAAATTTTGGGATTCATGTGGGCATTCGCTGAAGGGTTTTTGGGCAACCATGCAAACTTGGGGAAGGATGTAGACCAATCCGATGACAACATGTGATTCAAATGTGCACCAGCTCGTGTATGTTCCGTTTGACTTTTAATTGGCTATTCTATTCTAGATTTTAAAAGTGGACAGCAGTGTGCACATGGTTCTATTTATGCTGCGATAACTACAACTGCTAGCACAGAATGAAGCATAGAAACATCCATGAGACTCTTGTGAATGTTTCTGAAAGAAAAATCCTCAGTGTTCCATCACTTTAATGGAGGTTGAGTCATATTCATACGTACAGCTTAAGAATTCAGCCTTGATTACAGGCAAGCTGCAGACACCAAGGGCACATCTTTGTTTCTTATGTTATGTCCATACTCGCAAGACTCTGTTGAATAACTATACATCTTATCCATGTACTTCAGCTACTGTGGAACACGCAGACTGTTGTGTATTCAGACAAGTTTTGGACTCCACGTGGACGTCCACCAAAGGGTTTGTGTTCACTCTTTGCAGACTTAGGAAGAGGATGAAATTTGCCTCACGTGGACCCCTGATGTACTCACAGATGCAGAAAGTATAAAGGCCAATTCATGGTTTCCACCTGACCGATGCAGACTTATTCTTACTACAACAGGCCGACTGCATCGCCCCTCATATTGATCCCTGTGGACGTTTCTGAAAGAAATTCCTCAGTCTTTCATTGGAATAATGGAGGTTGGGTCATATTCATACGATCAGCTTAAATTTTACTTCAGCTGTAGACACCACAGGTACATAGTTGTTGCTTTGGCTACTTTTCGAGTCCACTTGCAAGACTTTGTTTCGTACATAAGCAGCAGGTTTCATCCATGTTGTGTGGTCACAATTTTCGACCTCCACAAGGACATTCACTCAAGAGTCTATGTGCACCCTTGCAGACTTGGGCAGAGGATGAAATTTACGTCATGTGGCCCGTCAGTGCACTCGGAGATGCAGAAAGTAAAAAGGTCAATTAATGGTGTCTGCACGACCAGTTCAGACGTCGACATGTGGTCCGAGTCAGTGGATATTCCTGAGGTGTGTCAAGTACGGGACATCTGGAGAATTTCAAACTTCCCACTGTGTTTGAGCTCCGTTGATGGTAAGCATTTGGTTATTTTTGCAAAATTTTAAACTGTGCTTAAAGTCCACACATTCACAGATTTTGGGCTACATTCACAGCGGTCCATGCAGAGTCTCACAGACTTGGATGGATGACAAAATTTACGTCACATTTTGCAGAATACACTCAACAAGCACAGAGCAAAGATAGAAAAGACAAAATCCACTTAGAAATTTGTTCAAGAAGAAGGTAAAGCATTGAGCTTTGATCCTAACCTCAGCTAACACCACGGAGATAAATTGGGCCTTATTGGTGAACAGCAGAGCCGGATTCCTCCAATGTTAAAAATGCTACAGACGTGCGACTTTCCACTGTTGTAAACATTTTTCAGAAGACTCCAAACATGACATCCATGCACAGAGAAAAGATAGAATGGACAAATCCAAAGAAGAAATTTGTTCAAGAAGAAGATAAAACTTTGATTTGCCTCCTCAGAGCCTCGATCGTAGCCTCAGCTAACACCACGGACAAATCGGGTCTTACTGCCCAACAGCAGAGCTTGATTTCTCCAATGTTCAAAACGCTACAGACACCTGTAAATTTCCACTGTTGGAAACAAGACCCTCAACACGACATCCAAGCACAGAGCAAAGCTGGAAAGGACAAATTTCACATAAAAAAACGTGCTTACGAAGAAGGTAAGAGCTTGAATTGCCTCCACAGAGCTTCGATCTGAACCTCATCTAACACAACAGCTAAATTAGGCCTTATTGCCCAACAGCAGAGGTGGATTCCTCCAATGTTCCTGCAACTAAATGGAAGCAAAGTCATGTTTGACTTTGTTTTTGTATCCATTCTCGTCTTACATGAATCAGTAATTAAGCAAAATGATTTTTTTTAGCCGCTGTTTAGACTCCCAAACATGTCTGCTATGCTAAATGTCACTCAAAGGATCAGCAAGTTAGAGAAGGCAACAAGTTAAGCCCTGCTACTAACCAGGTTTAGGGCTTGTGGTGCACGTGCACACACACACATGCACGGTCTGCTAAGGTTACAATGTTACAGGTGCAAGGGCAGAGTGCATGAATGCGTGCCATGGATAGCATGGTTAGCATTCTTTAAATGCATACACACACTTTGCCTGACCCCCTCCCCATCTCCAAATATAGTTTTCTGCACACTCGCTAGCGCCATAAATCCACATGAGTGTGCGCGCCGTAAAAACAAGTTTTCACCCAACTTCAGCTGAGCAGCGAAACATTCCAAGAAACTCGTCCTTAAACGCTTCTTTTCTCTTCTCAGCGAGCCGTCACGCTTCCCTCTCTGCCTCCTGTTCTGTCTCTCTGTTCTCTCTTTGTCTAGCGTTGGCAACGGTCACGCTCGTTGCATAATTGCACACTTGCTTAATTATCGAGAACGCTCAGTCTAGCACTCGCCGTGTCGGGGGCCTGTCCCAGTTCGCTTCTACATGTCAGCACAAACAGAAGCGCAGAATCGATCGCTGTCCTCAACTAAAGCTTTGTTTCTTTTGTTTCCTCCTCATCAGATAAAGTGAAGCTAACATGCTGCTACTGTAAAAAAAAAACACCTGTAGATGCAATTACACAAAGCGGCCTACATTACAACGCAGCCAGATCCTCCCACACTCAGAGCTAATATGCTCTTCTGCGCGCTACACTTGTTCTTGTTGCAGGATGCTTGTATTTGCACCGCTTTGCACAGCAGCCCTACAATTACATTGTGCAAACAGCGCTAACGGAAACACTCACAGCGCAGATGTGATCCTTGAAGAGATCGTCTAATGAGAGACTGGAAATCAGTTTAGCGAGCACGGTTCATTAATAATTGAATAGCTCTCGAGTCAAACACTGGATAAACGTGTGTTTGTGTGTGTGTTTGTGTGTGCAAACTCCGGGCAAACAGTGGTCACCATGGTGATCTCCTAAACCAGGGGCTCGTAAATGATACAAGTGGGCGGCAGCAGCATCTTGACCAGCTACACACATGAGCTATACATACACTGCTTTTCTATTTTAGTATTGACTTGCAGGTCGTGCATTCCACCTGCATTATATTGGATTTTCTGTGATTTCTCCTGAAAAAAATACAGAAATTCTCACCAGATGACTGAATTTAAAAGGCTTGGGGTGAATTTGTAGGAGAGCGTCCGCATCAAAAATAAAAAATAATTTAATTGGATGGCATTCAGATCTGGCCGTGCACCTGTTTCTGGTCTTTCTGAAGCTTAAATATTTCTAATTTCCTGTTTTTCATCTCCCGTTTTCTGCTCGTTTCGCTGTGCACAAGTGACGCCTGGATGTCAACAAACGCTGCATCTTTTAAAGAAACTTAAACACGACCTCGATTTATTCAAGAACCCTTAAATCAGAGTAAATGATGTCCTATCAGACAGACTTCTCTTGCAGATTAGTCATGGAAAATGAGCCGGGAAGCAGCAAAATGAAGTTGCCGCGTGATGTGTTTGAGTTGATTTGCATTAACTCCAATTGCAGTGTCGATGCTGAAATGATAAATGGTGCGACCCAACAGTCTGGCGGCCTTAAATTCAGTTTAATTCTACATTCCATCCATTATCTGCTGTCAGACGTGTTTGTTCTAAGTGTTTACACCAGTTTGGGAATGATGCCGCAGCAGGGAACTGAATGCAAGTGGCCAAACTAGAGCTGTTTATGTAATATTTGTCAAATATAAGCAGGGTAAATACGTAAAGATGCTTATGGCATATTTACATTTGCACACATTGAAGCTAATCCTGATATTTTCAGATTAAGGCCACACTAATGCCAACATTTTTGCAAAATGAATAAAAATATGCAATTTTAGGTAATTGAAATAAAGATACTAAAAGTGTGTAAATAGTGTAAAATGGAGCACATGCCAGGAACTACAAGGATGATATCAGTTTCTTCATATCTGGCTAGGACAAGCAGTTTGTACTTTTTCGTCATTATCCAACCTGGTAGACATGGACGCAGTAATTAGATGGGTTTTAATCATGTAAAAATACCAAAACAGACCCGCCCACTGTTGTTCTTTGTGCTACCCCCTGATCTGCCTATCCCAGCTAAGATGCCCTCTTCCTGGAAGCTTGTAGTAGATTAAATCCCTCCATTGTAAAGGCATTGTTGACCCGGAGGAGTCAGGTGGAGGATTCTGAAGGTGCTTCTTCCTTTTAAAATTCCAGCTTTTAACCCTGTGAGCCATCAAACACACTGTCAGGTTTGAAAGCATGTTATCTTTTGAAAAAAAAAAAATCACCAAAATTCCATCATTTATCAGAGCCAGAAACTGTAAAAACAGAAAAAATTGTCAGATTTTCAACTTTCTGGGGTTTCTCAAACTACTCATCTGTGACATGCCTTTCTGCTGAAACAATTAACTAAAATCTAAGCATAAAATTGTGATATTTCATCAACAAAATCACTGTTTTCTGCATGTCTCGTTCAGAAAATGTCAAAAACGGTAAAAATCGATATATTCTGCACTTTGGAGACTACTGGGCTGAACTGCACGCTGTTTTTAGGGCAGAGAGTATGGAAAGTAGGGCTGGCCCGATTAGCGGTTTCTGGCCTCCGAATATTCGGGCCCTATTAAGGACGAATATCCAAATATTCGTTCCGCCCCGGATCCGTTCGTCTGGTCTCCCAGGTCCAAATTTTGCCTTCGTTTTGTCTTCAGTTAAACTGAAGAATTCCCAAACAGCGGAGGTCTTCAGCATCTTCTCTTGTGTTTATGCAACGAAGTGAAGTGTGACGTCAGAGTCGGCAGCAACCCGCCATTAGGGTGGTGGAAACAAACATGAATTGATGAGCCGAGATGAGCCGAACATGACGGGGCGAATATTCAGATACCAAAATTAATATCCGGATACCGCTGGAGCGAACGAATATTCGGATATTCGGGTCCAGCCCTAATGGAAACAAATTAAAATTGTATGCTGCTAAATATCTACTGAATGTGGGAGCACCACGTCTTTTCAGCATTGTAGCACCAGTGGACACTTGGAAAAATGTTGGACATATCGATTCAATTCAATATTTGTACAATAAATTGAAAAGAAACTGTACAAACAAAACAAATCGTGTAATTTTCAACTTTCCAAAGATCCTTGAACTACTCCTTTGTGATGCTCTGCGTTTGAAAGAATTAACAAAAAATCTCAGCCTAAAATTGTGATATTTCATTTTAAAAAAAAATCACTGTTTTCTACATGTCTCATTCAGAAAATCTGCAAAAATTCCACCGTTTGCGCAAGATTCTGTAAAAAACTAAAAAAAATTCTGCACTTTGGGGACTACTCGGCTGAACTGCAGGCAGTGTTCATACAAAGCACAGACTCATGTGGGAACACCAAGTCATTTCAGTATTGTAACACCTGTGGACACTTAGGAAAATGCCAATTTTTGTAAAATAAAACAACAAAAGTCAACTTTTTTGGTCTTGCTTATATAATTTACAGTCCTCTAACTGGGTCATGCTGCATAGAAAGAAGACATGTTTGCATTCTTTGTAGTTGTCCTGCTTCCATAAAGGTTCAGGATTTTATATTGCAAAGAATGTGAGAGGAAAACAGTCAAGAAAAACGTGGCTGCGGCAAAAAAAAACGCCCAGAAGCTGCTCAGTGTTTAGAGGGTTAAAGTGTGCACAAACGATGAAATGGCTGTGTTCGATTATATGACGCATTGTTGATGTAAACTGGCCTGGCATGCTGTTTAGAGCGTCTGTGGTCTTGTGCATTATGAAGATATTTGCTAAAACGAAGGTCGCACAGGTTGTGCGTCTAAAAATCGCCGCAGCAGCAGGACTAATCTCAGATAATAACTCCTAAAATCAGAACGAGGACACTGAATTGGCCTTATAGAGAAAAAAATGAGCCTCACGAATGTCCAGGTCACTAATCAGACCACACACAAACACACAGGCTAGGAGCTTTGGATGCTGTGTCCTTGGCAGATGGATTTATGCACAACATGTTCCTGTGGGATTTTCCACAGCGCTGCCAAACCCGATCAGCCGAGGGTCATCCATACACACCGATAGCTCCGCTCCGGTGATTTATTGACTGCGAGGATCCACGTTACCTAAAAGTGTGTGCAGGTTGTTCGTCTTGATTTCCGATGACAGTAGGTGACGGTTCGGGGCGGGGGGTGGAGGGGTACAAGGCCGGGTCATGCGTCGAAGGTTAAGGAGAGTTAAAACAGGCATCGAGGGAAAAGTTCAGCCGGGGTGGTGGTCTCCTCCCCGGCTAACGGCTAACAGATGGCGTCCCGCTAACAGAATGAAAACACCGTGATCCAACACATCGATCCTGCAGGGGAAGGGGCCGACGGGGATCTGAAGGATGCTTTTCACATCATTCAGTGAGCCTTTTCATTGGGGATTCTATTCATACAAAAAAATAAAAAATACCCCTCTGATGTGGGCTTTCATGGGGCTGTCAGAGAGAACGCGCTCAGAAGCGAGACATCTGAGTCACGAGGCGAAATCAGCGCAGCCTCAAATATGAATGCGATCCGTTGTGATAAATTTTGCAGACACGTCCCTTGATCATGTCGGATTTTCTGACAAAGACGGCGACGCTACAAGTCGACTCCAAACAAAAAAAAAAAAATCTGAATTGGACGGGTGCGTTCAGGCAAAACCCAAGACTTTGTGATCATGTTTGGCTTTGATCGCTGCCATCTGCATCGGCTCGCCGGCCAAACCTGTCAAAAAATTTGGAATAGTTCTCAGACATGGAATCACACAGTCTCAGATTTTGGGTGTACAACCAGCTCCAGATTTTAGATATTCAACTGAAGATTTTGAAATCGTATAAACCTACAGGCCTTACAGTTTTATCCTCTGGACTCAGCAATTTCTCTTCATTTTTGTTATTCACTCATGCCACATTTTTCTCTGCAACATAAAATCTTGCAGCTCTGTGGAAACAAAACAACCATGAAGAAGGAGAGAGAACTTAGAAATGTCTCCTGGGCAGTTATAGTGCCATAAAAATGCTCATTTATTCTACAAATATCTTAAAAACCTGGAATCAACATGTGCAAGTATATTTTAAAGTGTCTACAGATGACACCAACACTAGGAAATAAAAAGTGAATCTGCATACTGTAGATATTTTCCTATTTACATTTTTACAACCTCCACAAACTGTGTATCATCTATTAGCTCTACAAAGATGTTTCACCCTGCTGGATGTATCTTCCAACGACTTTACTCCTCTGTTTACTATTTCTGAGCCATGCGTCTAGGGCTGGCCCGAAAAGTGGTTTCTGGCCCCCGAATATTCGGGCCCTATTAAAGACGAATATCCGAATATTCGTTCCGCCCCGTAACGTCCGACGGGGGGAAGCGTGACGTCAGAGTCGGCAGCCACCCGGCCATTCAGGTGGTGTTGACAAACACGAATGGATGAGCCTAGATGAGCCGAACACGACGGGATGAGCCAAAGTGGGACGAAGGCGAAGGGAAGAGACGAGCTCCGAATATTTTCGTCTGGGGGGAGGAGGGGGTGATCACATAGACATATGTGTATATGTTTATGTGATCACATGACGAGATGAGCCGATGTGAGCCGAAGGCGGAGGGAAGACAGTAACGCTGAATATTCTTTCCACCCGGTAACGTCCGACCGGGGCGGGCGAATATTCGGATACGAAAATTAATATCCGGATACCGCCGTAGCGAACGAATATTCGGATATTCGGGTCCAGCCCTACATGCGTCATTTATTTTATTGATTCAGTAGGTTTTATTTTCCTCTCATGATCTTTTTGGACAATCTTTGAGTCACTCTGGACATATTTTGACTCAGTGCTTTACGTTATTTTTTTAAAGACCAAAAAAGTAGAATTTTGTTGATATATTTTACAAAAATTTAACTGAACCAACATGTACAATATTTTTCTAAGTGTCCACAGGTGCTACCGGTACTACAAAACTGTTGCTCTCACGTGCGGTAAATACATTTATGTAATTTTATTTGTGTATAAACACAGCCTGCAGTTTAACTGAGTTGTCCCCAAAATGCAGAATTTTAATTTTTTACAGAATCTTTTGTCAAGGGTTAAATTGTTATAGATTTGCTGAATAAGACATGTAGAAACAGCATTATTTTTGGTGAAATATCACAATTTTAAGCTTAGGTTTTGGTTCATTTTTCCGGTGGAAAGGCACATCGCAGATGAGTCGTTCGAGAATACACAGAAAGTTGAAAATATGTCCGTTTTTACCGTTTTTGGTTCTGATAAATGGTGGAATTTTGGCGATTTCTCAAAAGATGACATGCTTTCAAACATGCCAGTGGGTTTGGTGGATCGCTGGGTTGAAAGTTGGAGTTCAACACGTTTTTTCCTCACTGTTTCCCTTTTACTTTTCACTGCAATATAAAATCCTGCACCTCTATGGGATTACATTTTGGAGATTCTCTGAATGAGACATGTAGAAAACAGTGATTTTTTTTTTAGTGAAATATCTCAATTTAAAGCTTTTATTTTGATTAATTCTTTCAAACAAAAGGAACATCACAGATGAATAGTTAAAGAACCCTCAGAAAGTTGAAAACATGACATTTTTTTCTATTTTTACAGCTTCTGGCTCTGATAAATGGCCGCATTTTGGCGATTTTTTTCAAAAGATAACATGCTTTCAAACCTGACAGTGGGTTAGATGGATCACAGGGTTAAAAGTTGGAGTTTTAAATGGAAGAAGCACCTTCAGAATCCTCCAACTGACTCCTCCGGGTCAACAATGCCTTTATGGTGGAGGGGTTTAATCTAATACAAGCTTCCAGGAAGAGGTCATCTTAGCTGGGATACTCTTACAGGGCAGGTCAGGGGGTAGCACAAAGAACAGTTAAAGAACAACAGTGGGTGGGATTACGAAGCTCCTCGACGTCTGTTTTGGTATTTTTACACGATTAAAACCAATCTAATTACTGCGTCCACGTCTACCGGGGGGATAACGTACGAAGAGGAGGCTCGGTAAGTCTGCTTATAACAGGCTTACGGTTAAAGGCGATGATCTTCAAAGCGCTATGGATCATCGCTCTGAACTCTCAGTATGAAGCCTCTCATCTGTAGCTCACCTCCAAAACCTCACATCTGTGTTCGACTTCAGCCTGAAAATGGATCCTGATTTTTATCTCAAAGCGCCTCACCTCTCCGTCAGTGGAATAAAAGACTGATCCCATTATTGGATATTGTATGTAAGTGGGTTATCGTCAGTGGTCTATCTCCAGGATGTGTGTGCGTACATTCAGCTCAATCCACAGTGTGTGTTTTTTTTTTAAGTACAAAAACACTCTGGAATATGTCAGTGCTTTGGCCTAAATCAGTCAAAGAAAGACGTCAGATGTGGAAATGATTATGATGAACAGAACAGTAGCTTATGCCCTCATCAACATCAGAGCAGGAAGATCGTCTGGAGGCTCACATGTGCCAATAAGTTCGCATTTAAATGTGTATTTAATAAACATACTAAACTTACAGTTGATGTTTCTAATTTGTAGACCTTTGAGGAAGATTAAAGTGGTTGTTTTAATCCTTTTTCGGCTTTTGGACTCCACCGGAAAGACATTGCAGCGATTAATTTGACAGCAAGTATTAGAGAAAAGTCCAAATTACCTTTCCTTGTCCTTATTTCCTCTAACATTAATCCGAAGAAACCCAAAACCCACAGCGACTTCAAGAGGCACGGTCTCTTTTCGTAAAGAAAAAAGAGCCAGAAACTTTAAAAACAGAGAGAGTTGTCGGATTTTCAGCTTTCTGATAGTTCCTGAACCAAATCTGAGCTTAAAAGTGTGACATTTAATTGAAATAACTTTATTATCCATGTTTTTACCCCCCACAATATCCCAAAATACACCATTTTTACCAGATCCTGTAAAAAGCTACACATTTGAAGCAACAAAAATTCAGAAACTGTTCGGCTGAACTGCAGGCAGCGTTTCCACAGCGCAGAAAGGCGACAACATGAAAGACTGGGAGGAAAACCAAAGCTTCTGGATCAATAAAATAAACGCAGCATGGCTCAGAAACAGTGAACAGAGGAGCAAGATGGTGGAAGATGCATTCAGCATGGTGAAACATCTTTCTATAGCTGATGTGCAGAGACTGAAACACGGCTTAAAACTTGTCCAGAATGACTAAAATTCACCGTAATGATTCAAATCTTGTTTAAAATGACAAATTTCCAGATATTTTCAGGTACTTTCAAGTAATTTTGGACCATTTTGGAGTTACTTTAAAGAATTCCTGACTTGTTTTGGACATTTTTCGCTGCTTTAGACCAATTTCAACCACACCATTCTGCATACAGAATGCATAGGACCACCGATTTAGAGCCACGATACTCTCATGATTGCTGTCTTTCATCTGGGACGGCCGAAAATTGCACAGTGTGTAGAGGCCTTTACTCACAACCTAAACCATCTGAGTCTCCAGTGTCTCTCTGCGTCTCGACTTTGCTGAGATTACGCAACAGAAGGGACGTAAATTCTGGCAAACTTGAAAGTGGAACGCCAAATTAATCAGCGAACCCTTGAGTGGAGCTCTCTCAAGGTGTTTGCCGATAAAACCCGCCTTTGTGATCGCTCTGTGTTCGATGTGACAGATTTTAAGCGGTGCGGCTCGCCTGTTTTCTCACTATTCTCAGAAAAATCTTAATTGCAGTGCTTGGCTGCGGTGAGCTCGCTGTGGTTCCCTCGGTCACGGGACCAATCCCTGCAGCTCTGCTTGGCTTCTTCTCCATCACGGCTGCACTGGATGTAATCCCCTGGACTCTGAGAGGCTGCCAACGGGGGTTGCCGGTTCAGTTCCCACCAGCTGTTTGTCTTACACGCCCCAATAGAAAGAGGGCCGAGGAAAAAAAAGATGCACAATAGGTCAGCTCTGACATTTCTAATTACAGAATGAGGCGCGGTGGAGAGAGGGCCGCTAATGCACTCAGACCGGCTGCTATAATTACAATCAGGCCGGATTCAGGCTGCCAGAGCCGAAGCCGTCCACAGGGCCGAGGTGTTAAACCACCCGTGGCTCTCATTAGAGGACACGGGCTAATGAGTGCACTCCACACACATGCACATTGTGTCCAGAGCTCACTGTGGCTTTTTTACTGCACTCTGGCAAGCTTAATTTCACACTTTTGCCTCCAGTGGCACACACACAGACGGCCGCACCCTGAGAGGGCTACGATTTTAAATGGACTTATTATGAATGGAAGCTGGGAAAAAGCCAATTAAGAGAGTGTGATTCTAATTATTCTGTCCATTTTACGGCACGCCGGTCCACGAGGGAAACCGGAGAGAGCAGGAAATGAGCGCGAGGGAGAAAGCTAAAGAAAGAAATAAAACGGTGGAAGTGTTCCCAGAGATACAAGGAAAAAGAGAGAAGATTATGAGGTGGAGAAGGAGGAGGGAGGAGGAGAAGGGGAGAGGCTGAGGGGGAAACCTGATCTCTGTCCTGATAAAGCCAAATTTATTTTAGAGGGTAACAGAAACAGCCCAGTGTCACTACGCAGATCTACACACTGAGGGAGAACCCAGTGGATCCTGTTCAGCAGATGCACTGGAATTTAAAAAAAAGAAAGAAAAAAAAACGTCTTGTTACAAAAAAATGTTTTTTTAAAGAGTTTTTAACTGTAATTATCATGAACGATTTACTTTATTTTTTTAGTTTTTAAAACAGGTTTTCTATGTTTTGTGAAATTACATATAATATCTAGCAAAAAAATTGAGAAAATTAGAATTAATTTACAAGATAACTGGAAATAAACATACCAAAAGTGTAAAAAAAAATTACGGTAATTTAAACAGTATCAAATTATACTATTTTGTATATTTCTGAATTTAAATCTAAAATATCTATATATTTAAAATATTAAAAAAAGCAAAACTATGGATATCAAAGATTGAAAATAAATTTGAAAATTGCTTCAAACTTTTTAAAATATTTTAATTAATTTATTGTTGCCAGATTTTCACCATTTTTTACATATTTTTTAAACAATTTTTTCCTATTTTGTTAAAACTGTCAAAAAATTTAAATAATGTCCACATACAAACTCCTTTTTTTTTTTTACAAATATTTATAATTCATTCTTTTACAGAGGACTGCTTAATGAGAAAATGGGAAGAAAAACTATATATATATATATATATATATATATATATATATATATATATATATATATATTAAGTTCTGAAAAATGGTAAACATATATATTTTTTGCTGTTATTTTATAGAATTTTCCTATAAAGATATTATCTATTAAAGTAACTGAGATTTTAATCCAAATGTTTACTGTAAAAAACAGTATTTAAATGAGGTAAAAATATTTTTTTTCAGATTTTTGCTGTGATAGTATATAGTACGGTTTTCATTATTTTGTTACAGATTTTTTTTCTTTTTTTTTACAATTTACTGTTATTTGCCACAATGTCCCTATTTTACTAAATTACAAACAATACCTACTAAAATCATGCTAAGAAAGTATTGAATCCCATATGAACTGTAAATCAAAATAAAAACAACAAACAAAAAATAACAGGCCAAAACTGTAAATAATGTCACCATTAGCAATTTGTTTTACTGTATTTAAAAAATACTAAAATCAGATATCTGAATAAAATATTTTTCAGATATCTGCCATTATTTGAAAGATAACTGTGTATGTTAAGTATTAAAAATAGTTTAAAAAAAAAGCATTGTTAAACATGTTGTTTAAGCCGTTTTGTTAAAAGTACACATAATACCACTTCTAAACATTTTTTTCTGATAAACCCAAGCCGTATTTTTACAGTTCTTTAATGCATCGTAAAAAGATTCACGAGTCTGTCTGGTTGTCTGAAGAGGTCAAAGGTCACACTAATTACTGCTCTGCCACACGACCCGGAGCGATTGACAGCGAGACCCCTGAAAAAGCAGCTGTTTGGTGGGAAAGTCACACGACAGCTAATCAAAACAGAAATCACGACCACACTGACGTCAGCTCAAAATGTCAAGGGGGTGAAATCAGAGTTTTCTGAAGGCCTCCGCCCAGTGAAGCTCTGCCAGCGGGGCGGCCGGTCTCTGGGGTCTGGGTGGTGGGGTTTGAAGAGTCCGGGTGCTCATATATTTTTTAAACAAATCAGTCTTTTGCGCCTGGAATCTTGAAATTCTAGTAAGATGCACTGGGAGAAGGATTTAAGGGAGGAGATATCTGAGGATCTTTGGGCTGAGATTCTAAAATGAATCCATAAATCTTGTTTTTGTGCAAAAACTGGTCTTATTCAATGCAAACTGATCACTGCGGTTATTAAACTAATGCACATCTGTTAGTATTTTATAACGCGGTTTCACCATCTTGTAGTGGGTGTCAGCATTCCTCTGCGGACCTTATACATGTGTTTCGGAGAGAGATTTTTGAGACAATTTCTCATTTCTCAATTCCCTTCATTGCAATCTTTCTCAACAAGCAAAACAAACTCCTTTGCTTTCATCACTTTTTTGGCCAGACGACTTATTGTGACAAAGTGGAAATCACCCGTGCCTCCCTTCCATTGCCTCAGAGATATCCTGTACTTTCTCAGATTCTCATTTAATGTTTACTTTATTTTTATGACTATTTACATTGTAGATTCTCACTGAAGGCACATATGGAACTATGTAGCAAACAATAACGTGTGAAATAAATCAAGACATGTTTTATATCTTCGATTCTTCAAAATAGCCACCCTTTGCTTTGAGTACTACTTTGCACCATCTTGGCATTCTCTGGATGTCGCTGCTGGATGCTGTGGTAGCCATGCTGGTTCAGTGTGCCTTCAGTTTGGAATAAATCCCCAACAGTGTCACCAGTAACGCTCCCCCACTCCATCACACCTCCTCCTCCATGCTTCACGGTGGGAACCATGCATGTAGAGACCATCCGTTCACCTTTTCTGGTCGCACAAAGACACAGTGGGTGGAACCAAAGATCTCGAATTTGGACTCATCAGACCAAAGCACAGATTTCCACTGGTCTAATGTCCATTCCTTGTTTTTCTTGACCCAAAGAAATCTCTTGTGCTTGTTGCTTTTCCTTAGTAGTGGGTTCTTAGCAGCAATTTGACCATAAAGGCCTGATTGGTCAGTTGATGTAGAGATGTGTCCATTACTAGAACTCTGGGTGGCATTTATCTGGGCTCTGATCTGAGCTGCTGTTAACTTGGCATTTCTGAGGCTGGTGACTCGGATGAACTTCTCCTCGGCAGCAGAGGAGACTCTTGGTCTTCCTTTCCTCATGTGAGCCAGTTTGGTCGTAGCGTTTGATGGTTTTTGCAACTGCAATTGGGGATACATTCAAAATTTTTGCAATTTTCTGGACTGACTGACCTTCAGTTCTTAAAGTAATGATGGACTGTCCTTTCTCTGTCCTTAGTCGATTGGTTCTTATCATAATATGGATTCTAACAGCTGTCAAATAGGGCTGACTTCTGCACAACACAACTGATGGTCCCAACCCCATTAAGAAGGCAAGAAAATCCATAAATGAACCTTGACAAGGCACACCTGTGAAGTGGAAACCATTTCAGGGTCTACCTCATGAAGCTCATCAAGGGAATGCCAAGGGTTTGCAGTAATCAAAGTAAAGCGTGGCTACTTTGAAGAGCTTTTTCACACTTTCTTGTTTACTACATAACTCCATATGTGTTCATTCATAGTTTTGATGCCTTCAATGAGAATCTACAACGGAAATAGTCATGCAAAATAAAGAAAAACTTTAAATGAGAGGGAGTGTTGACTGGTAGTATCTATCTTTCTATCTATCTATCCGTATGTGACACCACTGTTTTTCTGTTTTGGAAAATCCAGTGAAAAGAAAAAAGGAAAAAAAAAGTCTGGATGATGCAGTCTAAAGTGTCTGGGTGGTGTAATTTCAAGCATCTGGGTGGATATGGTTCAGGATTGACTCACGAGTGCTGGCGCTGCTTTACGACTGTTGACATTCGTGCGTCATGTGTGGACTTTCGGCGGCCCAAACATCACTCGGATCGACTGTCTGACCCAAAAAAGATGAAAAAAAAACAAGGCTGCGTGTGCACATACGGTATTTCCAACTTGCCCATGCATCCAAAGGGACTGCCCTGACCTACATCTCACTGTCCATAGCTTCAGACAGCTCCAACAGTAGGCTAAGACCTACTTATCCACAACACTGCGGACTCCTACTGCAGCTTAAAGGATCCTGGTCCACTGCCATTAGTACAATGTTAATGCAGCTGTCGGAGAAAACCAAGGCTGTGCATTTGTGAATTAAGCGAAAAAGACAGTCGGACGACAAAGCGTATTTAGGGCGGTTTTTCCAGACATTCAGCCCTGATTCCCCGCGTCCTCAATGCGAGGCCCGGTCCGCCAGACTCAAATTAAGGCCTGGTTATTACAGTGGAACCTGGATGTTGCTGCCGGGTCTCCACAGGTCAGTGGGATTAGGCAGATTCAGACAGACTAAATTTAATTGACAGATGCCTGGGAGACAGAAAGAGCAGACGGAAAGCTGCTGTCTCACATACATCTATGGCAAAAAGACACGTCGTCTTGTTTCTGACAAGCCGGATACTGCAGAGAGGTTTATGCAGCGGGTATGGAAACAGGAGAGCAAGTGCAGGGGGGAAGGTTGTAATTAGGTCCTCCTTCCTACTGGTTAGCCTGTTACCTTAGCAACAACATCTGGGTGGAATTATAGGATGGAGAACTGGCAACTTCTTCACATATAGCATGCAACAGAAGCGAATATACATCCCCTTGTAATCAGACTTAAATGTCAAATGATTCAACACTGTATGACATTACAGTAATCAGATTACTTCTGAGTTGAGCAGTGGAGTCTTTTATCTTAGGTCCAATGAAAAACTAACAGTTTATATTTATTATATTAAAAATACAGGCCCCACAGTAGGAACTCAATGCAACAAAAGTCTATTTTTTCATTACTTCACATGTCCACCTTTATTTCCATCGACAGACTCAATCAAATGTCTGCAGACATGTTCTGACATTCTTCATCACAGACTATTTTTGTCAGTGTCTCTTTGCCGGAGAGGTTATGTTGTTCTCTTTAAAATGCCCCAAAGATGTTCCATTGGATTCAAGTCAGGTGACACACACTAGTCCTGGTTGTAGTTTTCACTTCTTTGGAAGCTCTTGTGTAGTTTTGTTCTTTGGATGGTTCTTCTGCTGGAACATTCCTCTTCTTCCAGCCGCTTGTCAGCCAGTATTTTGGTTTATCCTCAGACATCCATCTATAAGTGTCATCTCTCCAACTCCTTTTGCTCTCATTCAGCTCCATATCATCACACTTCCACCTCCATGCTTCACTGTCAGGACCATGCATCCACTGTGGTAGTCCTGGTCAGGTTCACACCAAACATGCTGGACTCCATCTGAGCCCAACAAATGTATCTTTATCTGACCAAAGAATGTTCTCCCAACATTCATCTGGCTTTTTTTTCATGCATTTTAGCTAAGTTTGGCTTTTCTATTTGCGCCTAAAAAGTGTTTTTCTTGTCCCCCGTCCATAGAGGTTGACATTCTGAAGTGTCCGTCACCGTCTGAGCTTCACACAAATGCTGATTTCCATTGATAACCCCTGTACCAAGTCTGAAGCAGCTTCCATCTGTTTTTTTACAGTCAGATTGTGAAAGTAGTTCACTGTCTGTGGAGTCACTTTAGAAGGACGACCACTGCAGCCCTGATCAGTGTTACTACGACTCATTTTATACCTCCTGATTGCTGCTGAATGTGGTTCACTGATTTTTAGTTGCTAACGATCTTCCTGGAATCTTCCTTCCCATCTTTCAGAAACTTCACAATCTGATTTTTTTCAGTGCCTCTGTCAATTATTTTCCAGGTGGAGCCATGACGGAGACATGAAGACAGACACAGCTCATGAAACTGAGAAAATTCTGCTGTTCACAGCTCATTTTAAAGCCACGTTCATGCAGTTAAACTGATTAGAAATCACAGGTGGGCCCAGTTTAGTTCCAGTGGATTCACTTTTGTTGCTTTGAGTTTCATCTTTGGGGCCTGAACTTTCAATATGGCCTTTGTAAAATATTTGTTTTTGATTGTTTATAAGAGGAAATGCTTGACTGTTTAACTTTGACTGACTTTTAACTGAGAACAGGCGTGTGCTCGCTTCTGCAGTTCAAGCTGCCAACGCAAACAACAGAGCTACTCATGAGATTGTGCTCTGAAGATGCAAATCAATTCAATATTGCAAGTGTGGTCGATTAGAAACGAGCGTGCACGTAAAGACTCGCTCGCTGCATGCTGATGTCGGCGTGGTGTGTGTGCCTCTGCTGCGTTGAGTCACACGTTGAAGTGTACGTGCAGCCAGTCATGGTTGGCCGAATACTGCAGCAGAATATTACCCCGGTGTGTGTGCACCTTGTTCCAGAAGAGATAAGAAAGTTGGCGGGGAAAGAAATATAGAACAAGAGAGGGAGAGTCATATTCGTGAGCCCGTTATCAAAACTCAATAAAACTTTTATCTTACGAGTGCGTGTGCAAAGTTCAACTCCGTTTCGTAAGAACGGACTTTTAAAGTTGTGTTGTTTTGTCCCGAATGATTGCAAGCTGAGCTCTGAGGCCTTTGTTTCTGAGTCTGCGGAATACATTAAAGTCCCACAGCGACAGGCACAGCGATGCTCACCAGGCTCCACACAGAAACTATTGTCCTCCATCAGACCACCATTGTCTCTGATGTGCAGGTTTATGCAGAAAGCCTCGTGCACCCGGAAAGTATCCATCAGTGCATGCAAGCGAGCGAGTTCAGGCTGTGTGATGTATCGCTCCAGAAATGCAATGTGAGTTTGAGCAAATTAACTCAAACACATCGGGCTGCAACTTCTTCTGCTGCTTGATAGGAAAAGAAAAGTCAGATGGTTCTCATTTTCTGTGACTAATCCACAAACAAAGTCTGTCTGACAGAACGTCATTTACTCTGATTTAATGTTTGGATTTAAGATTTCAGTTTTTTCTTACTTTATTAGCAACACGTGACGTTTGTTGGCATGCAGGCTCCACATGTGCACGGCAAAATGAGTGAAAAGAGGAAGATTTAATTGCAGAAAGAAGTCAGTTGTATGGAAGAAAGCTGCAGCTACAGAAGGAAATGATTTGTTTTCTTTGCAGATGCATTCGTCTCTACAACACTTCACAACGACAGGGGATGAAAATTGACATTCACACACATTTTCAGTGCATTTGCAACAATAAATTTGCACTTTGTACTCTGTTTTCCATAGAATCCCTCTGACAAGTCTGAACACTATCATTTTGAGCAAGTTTCCACTACATCATTATTCAGTTTATTATTATTCAGCTCAACCATAACATCACTTCTCTGCTCTTTTCATTCAGTTAGATATTATTCTGTGTTCCTGGATTTGTATCTTTATTTTTTTTAGCTACTCTATGAATCCATTTATACTGTACATTACAGGTAATTTATATATTATGAGTAATTTATTTTACATTTTATAGTTTTTTTGACAAATGCATCAATCTTTCATTTATCACTTAAAGGCAAAAGACATACAAAAAAGTCAAATTAAGGCTGAAAAATGTACTTTAACTGTGATTTATTTTTAAAAAATATATTTGATTTTATTTTCTGAATATCTATTTTTGGCTCTCCAAATGCCACTTTATTATTATTAATATTATTACTATTTTTTTTTTAATATATATTTATTTATTACCTTCTTTCAGTGTGGTGTACATTTAAAAAAAACAAAGTATTGCATAAATAATTAAATGTCAAATTAAGACTGCAAAATGTACGTCAACTGTGATTTATTTTTATTTATTTAATTTTTCTGAATATCTATTTTTGGCTCTCCAAATGCCACTTTATTATTATTAATATTATGACTTTTTTTAAAAATATTTATTTATTACCTTCTTTCAGTGTGATGTACATTTTTAAAAAACAAAGTATTGTATAAATAATTAAATGTCAAATTAAGGCTGCAAAATGTACTTTAACTGTGATTTATTTTTAAAATACATTTTATTTTATTTTTCTGAATATCCATTTTGGCTCTCCAATTGCCACTTATAATTATTTGTATTCTTCCAAAACAATTCCGTCCAAATTGAGTAAATCGTCTGCAGAAAATGTAAAAAAATAAACGGATTCTTTCCGACGTACACTGAAAACAAAACTAAATATTGCGATGTCATCTCATTTCCAGACTTTGTGTGTGCGTGCATCGCCGCATGTCTTCACGTCTTCACGTGGACTTTGGTTTTGGCGGACCAGCATAAAAATGATACACAAAGGGCAGACGGTGGAAACAGAAAGAAATAATGCTTGCAAAACAGTGAAAACTCCCTGGAGAAAAAGTCCCTTCATTTAGAATTGCAAAGTCTGACGAAATACTGATGCCATATTGAAGGAAAGAAACGAAAGAAAGCAGGAAAATAAAGGAGGCTCCTCGTGGCTCTTATCACGTATTAAAGCAGGTGACATCATGGCTGCTGGTAAACCCTCTGATACTACACTGTTTACATCACCTGACGCTCTAGCCCTGTTTACAGCTCGACCTGGCCTCAGTTTCCCGGTTCTGACTCAACCCTCGGTGCTGCAGCATCATTCCAGCCACTGAAACGTGAAACCGCCTGCTTAGTGTAACACTCCGTTTCCACTCTGGCGTTCCTGCTAATTGCAGCTTCTCCTGCGTCGCTGTTTGCTCAGACTTTGTTCGTGCAGTTTTGATTTGGTTTCAGGAGACTGTCAGCCTGAGCAGGGTAAACAGTGAAACTCTGTGAAGCAATTTAACTGAGGAGAGAGAATTTCATTTATCTTTCTGTCATTATATCCAAGGCCAGATGACTCGGTGCTTTTTTCAGCACAGAAATGCTCTTTTTTTTTTTAAACATCTCCTCATTTTATCATGAAACTTCTGGAGTTTTCTCTCTGCTGGCTCCCAGCCGAGCCACAGGTCGTCGTATCCATCCACGTAAATGTGCAAATTGTTGTGTTTACACTTCGGTTTTGTGCTGGTGGTTGAATTTACCGCTTTGACTGTGTTAGTAGTCGCTTTTCTCCATTTCCAGCCTTTACATATGATAAATAATTACATTTTTCTTCAGTTTGTTGGCTATATTTTAATTAACAAGAATTCCCATTACACCAGTATTGTTTTGTTTCAGATCAGCAGTTCTACCACATACATTGGAGGCATAGTCTGACTCACCAGATAACTAAATGTACGTTGCTGTAAAATCCCCTTCACTACAGGAAACAACAACAACTTCCAGTCAGCAACCAACACCCTGAAAAGCACAAGTCTGGCAAAAGATCTGCTTCGTCTTGGGGTTTTTCTGGTGAATTCGACATTTTAAATCACAGTACTCGTCTCCTTCCATGCAAATGTTCCACTAAAACTAGCTGCAGGTTTTCAGGTTTTACCTGAAGGAGCTGTCCATAAGAAGGTGAATGTCCGAGTCAGTTGGACTGGACATTAAATAGGCTTTATCCTCCCAGCTTCCTGGTACAAAGTCCATGCAATGTCCTAATGAACCCATGTGGTTCTGGAGCAGGTCATTTTCAGGAGAATTCAAGTCTGAAACAAACTATCTTTGTACTACATGTGCGAAAAAAGCTAAAGATTGTCGATTTATGTCCTTTTCAGACACTGTATGAATTGCAGACTTAATCAATGTAGTAAAAAGTTTACATGCTGTCATTTGGTCACAGGTGATTCTAAGTTAATATCGCTCACTGCGTCATTCAGGCGTACCCAAAAGGAGCCATGTTACATGCACAATAGACTACTGAACACTGCAGGAATTTTGCAGGCCATGGGTTTAACCTTTGTGCCTGTTCCCACCGCAAGAACGTGTTTCAGGACTGATTTCAGGGGAGAAAAAAAACTACCTACTGCAGGGAAGACTGGAAAGGTTTCTCCCTGGTTAAACTCAGACAGGACAACAAATGGCATTTTTGTGCCTTCTCCATATCCTTGTCCAGTAGCAGTCTTTTCTCTAACATTCCCATCAACAAATTCACTTACAAACTTCCAGTGTTCTACATTCTAATAGAACTGGTGTTAAGTCAGGTAACTATTTGTCACCGTATTGATGCACACAAAAGTTAAGGTCGCGGTTGACATTGTTGGATCCAACACCACAATGGAAACAGAAAGACTTAAAGGGCAGATTACTGAGTCATTTCTGTAAAAATTAGTGCTACTGGTCCCAAGTTCCTGCAATGAAATCAATGTAATATTTGCCATGAACTGACATATGTTGCTTAAGGTCTTTTCACCCACTATGTGAAGGGGGAGAAAAAAGTACCTACTCCATGGTTGGCAGCTCTGAGCAGCTCTGCAAACCTGCTCTTTGGCTAAATTTATCATAAAGACAAACATAACAAACCTCCATTGTTCTATTTACTGTCTACTCATAGAACTGTCAGGTAGCTACTATTTCTCACTGCTTTGGTGCACTCAGAGTTTACATTATGGATGACACCTCAGTGGAAACAGAAAGACGTAAAGGGACGATTACTGAGTCATTTCTGTAAACTTTTGCGCTACCTGTCCCAAGTTCCTGCAATAGGAAGTCACCTAATGCAGTATTTGCACAAGACTAAACAGTACATAAACCTACTTATAATGCATGAAGTCTGTTAACCCCTCTATGAAACAAAGTTTTCTATCAGGAATTCTGTGCATGTCTATCTGTTAATGTGAGTCATCCCTGCAGAATTTGGTTCACGGATGGTTTCAGGGGGGATAAAAACTACCTACTGCATGGTTGGTAGCTCTCAGGAACTCTGAAAATCTGCTCTTTGGTTAAATTTACCAGAAAGACAAACATGATAAGCCTCCATTGTTCTATTTACCGTGCACTCATAGAACTGGAGTTACGCCAAGTAACTACTATTAATCATTATTTTGGGGCATTCAAACTTAAAACCGCGGTTGAAACGACTGGATCCTGCACCTCAGTGGGCCGATTATTGACCCTTTCTTGTTAACTTTTGCACTACCTGTTCCAAGATCCTGCCATAGAAAACCATCTAATATTTGCCAAATGCACAAGATTGTTCAGCACAGCAAGCGACGTATAATGCATAAGGTCTTATCACCCACGATAGGAAACTAAGTTTTGTATCAGAAATTCTGTGCATGTTTGTTAATGTGAATCGTTCCTGCAGAAACAGTTTCAGGGGAGACAGAAGTGCCTACTTCATGGCTGGCAGCTCTGCAAACCTGCTCTATGGTGAAATTTTCATAAAGACTAACATAATAAACCTCCATTGTTCTATTTACCGTCTACTCATAAAATCGGTGCTACATCGGGTAACCACTATTTGTCACTGTTTTGGTGCACTCACAGTTTACATTGTGGTTGAAGCTGTTGGATCCAGTATCACAATGAAAACAGAAAGTCTTAGAGGGACGATTATTGAGTCATTTCTGTAAACTTTTGCGCTAACTGTCTGGAGTTTCTGCAATAGAAAGTTACCTAATGCAGTATCTGACATTTGCACAAGCATGAACAGTGTCTGAATTTACATATAATGCATGAGGTCTTGTCGACCACTCTATGAAACCAAGTTTTCTATCTGGAATTCTGTGCATGTCTGTTCACGTGTGTCGTGATTAGGGCTGCAGCTAACGAAGCCTCGAGTAATCGTCTCAGCACGATACGTCATCAAAAGCGGAAGTGAGCGCGCAATGCAACAGAAATCACCGTCCGACCGGTGCGCGGAACACGGACGGACACCGGCGCTGCATCGTGCATGTATTATGTATGTATAATACATGCACGATGCAGCACGGACGTCCGCGTTTAGATGCAGCTGTAAAGTAAATGCTGGCATTGGCGCTTACTATAGATCGTGGACGTCCGCGCTGCATCGTGCATACATAATATATGCACGATGCAACGCCGATGTCCGTCCGTGTTCCGCGCTCTGATCGGATGGTGATTTCTGTTGCATTGCGCGCTCACTTCCGCTTTTGATGACATATCGTGCTGAGACGATTACTCGAGGCTTCGTTAGCTGCAGCCCTAGTCGTGATCTATCCATCTATCTATCTATAGTGGAATACAGGATTTGGTGCATTCAAAGCTAGCATTGCGGTTGCAGCTGTTGGATCCTGCACCTCAGTGGGCCAATTATTGAGTCCTAACTGTAAATCTTTGCGTTACCTGTCTGGAGTTTCTACTGTGGAAAGTCGTCTAATATTTGCCAAATGCACCAGATTGAACAGCACAGTGAGTGACATATATTGCATGAGGTCTTGTCGACCACCGTACGAAACTAAGCTCTACATCGGTACAGTAGAATTCTCTGCATGCCTATCTGTAAATGTGAATCGTCCCTGCAGAACCTGGTCCTGGGCTGGTTTTAGGGGCTAAAAATTCCATGGTAGGTAGTTCTGAAAACCTGTTCTTTGGTTAAATTTACCAGAAAGACCAACATAACAAACCTCCATTGTACTATTTACCGTGTACTCCTAGAACTGGAGTTATGCCCAGTAATTACTATGAATCACTGTTTTGGGGAATTCGAACTTAACGTTGTGGTTGAAGCTGTTGGATCGAGCACCTCAGTGGAAACAAAGACTGAAAGGACTGATTATGGAGTCCTTCCTGTAAACTTTTGCATTACCTGTCCTCTGCAGTGGAAAGTCACCTTATATTTGCCAAATGCACAAGATTGAACAGCATTAATGCAAGAGGCCTTGTCACCCACTATATGAGACTAAATGGAACGTCTGGAACTCTGAATTTTAAGTGTTTCTATCCGCTAATGCGACCGCAAGCAGTTCAGACTTGTGCTGAAAGTGATTAATTCTGGAGTCGGACCTGATAAGACTGCCGTCGCGACTTCGGCCTAAAAGTGAGCAGACGTGAAGCAGACGCACTGAGATTCCGTCAGATTAATGCATCGGACCGAATGTCTGAAAGGGGCTTTAAAACACTACCTCTAAGCACAGCTAGTCTGACGCTGCAGGAACCAGCGTGGCCCGGCTCTGGATTCTAGGTCGGGGGGAGATCAAAGGCTCTGCTCGTCTCCCCCAATCAGCCAATCTCTGGCCGGATTTGCTGCAGCTTCCTCGTAGCGCAGAGCTCTCCGTGGCTGTCAGAAATCTGTTTGCTTCTGCTCGGTGATGGATCTGAGCAGAATTCGGTTGTTGTCCAAAGGGAAACAATTAGATCAGTGTGTGCGGCGGGTTAGCGGGTTGTGTGAGGAGAGCAGGCGTTCAAGGCTGTCACCGAACAAACCCATTAACTGGCCATTTGTTAGGCCTGAGACAGGACCAAACAAGGCACAAAGACGAAAAAGGCAGAACGGAGAGAGATCTGGGAATTAAGCGGAGGAGGGAAACAGAGAAAGGAATTCAAAACAGACAGAGAGAAAGTTTGTTTGGGGCTTAATGATTGCGGAACTGATAACTTGGAGCACTTTGAAAATCCTGCAAACAAACACAAACTGGGGCACACAAACCAGATTCTACTATTTATGTCAAAAGAGCTGTGATAAGTGCCAATTAACCTTCATATAGCTTCAGCTTCCGAAGCACAATTCACCTTCTTTTTGTCGATTTTGATTGAGAAACACATGCAAGCATAACAATCCGTCCTGCAGCAATCATGAAAAATATCTTAACGTGAATCTAACTCCATGACAGGAAAAACACAGGCGTTAACAGTCTCCTTGCTCTATTCAAGTGTTGGAAAACAGTAGGCAGACCACAGGTGTAAATAATAAAATTAACAATGGCTTCAGTTCACCTGCTATTGTGCAGGCTGGCTCGCTGCCACGCCGTCAGAATGAAAAGGCTGAATAGAAAGGAGCCATTGTTAATGTTGTTAGTAACACCTGTGCTTCTCTTACGGCGGCGAGTTAAACTGTCTGCTGTGAAAAAAAAGGAACAAAGGGAAAAATAGATCCCATATTCAGTAGATAGCTACACTTAAGCCAAAAGTAATTAATCCTCAGGCCAAATTTTTTTAATTTATGGCAACGTTTTGTGTGATCAACAGGTTTCTCCTGCCTGGAAATGGCACAAACAAGTGACTAAAGACGGTTGGATGTTATGTAAGATGATGTTAATGATGAATTTTTAACTATTTCTTTGCAATGTCCAACATTGTTAAAATACTATATCAGTCCAACAGTTATTCTAGTGTGTCACAGTGCTTCTCCATTGGGATTTAATTCCCCCAAGAGAGGCCCAAAATTACTCATCCTCCAAGCCAAATTGTGATATATAGTCAGTTTTTTTCAATCACCAGGTTTGTTCTGGTTGAAAATGATATAAACAAGTGACAAAACAGTATCAAAGTCTTTCTTTTCCTCCACATCCATAGTTCCAGTGTCTAAGACTGTTTCTGTAGGTCTCCACTATGATTTAGTTCCTCCAAGTGTGGGTTTAGAGACCTTAAAAAATATAACTGCAAAATATTAAGTATGTTAAGCCTCAATTTATTCCTCCCTGTGCAAAATCTCGATTTATTGTCAATTATTGTTTGACCAGCAGGGTTCTTCTGGCTGGAAATGACATAAACAAGAGAAAAAAATACTGTTTTTTGCCCAAACTGATCGTTCCTCTTCCTCAGTAATCATCATCAAAGTCTTTATTTTCCTCCATATCAGTAGTTCTAGTGTCTAACAGTGTTTCTGCAGGTCTCCACTGGGATTTAGTTCCTCCAAGTGTCCATCTCCAGCTCTTTGAAGGCTTCCTCTCCATCACTCTGCTCTTCAATTCCTCCACACATTCTGGATGGATTCAGGTCTGGACTCTGGCTGGGCCGCTCCATCATCTTCTCATTCTTTTCTTTTCATTTCTTCACCATGTTATCTCCATGTTTCACATCATTGTCTTGTTGGAAGCTCCAATGCTGCCCAAGGAGCAGTTTTTCTGCAGACTGTCTGATGTTCTCCTCCACAATCTCCATGTTTCCTCTTTTCTCATGATGCCGTTTCCTTCAGACATGACTTGTAATTGAGCAGTAAGTGAGTAGAGAAGTGCTGCAGGTCCAGCTGAGCTTTAGTGTGTCTGTCTTGGAGAAGTGGAGTCCTCCTTGGTCTGATCCATGGAGACCAGCCTTGTTGTTGGTCTGCTGGAGTGTCTGATGGACATGTTGCTACCAGAAGTGCTCACATTCATCAGGATGCTCTTGGTGCTGATCCTTGGATTCTTCTTGTCCTCTACCATTCTTCCAGTGCAGGGCTCACGTCTGTCTTCCTAGCAGCTCTTTGACATGTTTCAGTGTGGAGCTCCTTGGACTTTTTCATCAAGCTTCAAACTGTGGACACTGGACCATGAACACTCTGATATGACTTTATAGATTTTAAACATCTTGTGAGCAGCAACAATATGGAACTGGAGGTTCTCACTGAGATCTTTGGTTTCAGTCATGACTTGGAACTGACTACAGAACTACTACATTATCTGTTCTCAGTTTATAGTGTACTAGAATGCCTTAGAACAAGGTGGAAATGACCAGGAACATTTGGAATGGGACAGTAGGTGTATTTTCTCAAAAAACTGTCCCAATATTAAGGATGTATGAATAGTCCTGGACGTGTCATTTTTCGTTAAACGTTAAAAGAACACATGCGAATCGCTAAAAATCACCGTGAACATCTCTTTGTTGAGAAATACTGCATCAGCTGGTCTCAGTTAATAGTGTTTTAGAACACTCTTGGCAGAACTTACCAGGAACATTTGGAATGACATAGAAGCTGCATTTACTCAAAAAGTTGCACCAGTTTTCATGAACATAGTTAATTTGGACATGCAGGGTTTTTTAGACAGGCCAACTTTATCATCTCTAACACAATGTCTTACTGTCTTTTGTCACTTGTTTATCCCATTTCTATCCAGAAGAAACTTACTAGTCCAATAAAAACTCATTCTAAATCACAATTTGTCTTGTGTATGAAGAATCCCCCACTCTTTTTGAATCTCCAGGCTTATGCTAGTTGGTTATGTTTCGCATAGTGGACATACTCCCATTAAAATGAGCAAAACTGCATTAGAAAAGTTGTCTTTCTGACCTTCTAAAACTGCACTTTAAGGCCACTCACCAGCTTTCACAGACTTTCTCTGCTGCCAGAATGGAATGGAGGGATCCTCAGTGGAGCTGCAGATGCAGAAACATCTAAATCTTTGCTGACAGTGGCCTCAGCAGATTGAGATCCAAAGCGGCCAAAAAAAAAAGACGTGTTGTGGTCTGAACAATGGTCACAACAACTCTCACTCTCAGCCCACCGGGAGACGCTTGCTGTTAGTGTCATTATCACCTCTGCTATCACCAGCATGTTAGCAGCAGCGGCTGGATGAGTCCGGGCATGTTTGCTTAAGGGATGACGCAAGGGGTTCTGGGAAATGTAGGCAGAGGATGCAGAAGAAACATACAAAAACGGCTCTTTTCTTTGGGTTGTAATAAAAATGCCTCAGTGGATGCTGCATTTGAGCCCACATTTGTCATTTTAAGACAGCAGCTCTGAGACGGTGAGTCCAGATGTTCCCAGATTATTCCTCCATCATCATCCATCATCCTTCCCCTTCTGTGCCGCCCCACTGACTCACTGCTGTTAATGTGTGTAATCCGCACTTCTTTTTTTTTAATTTCTTACCACTCTTTCCGTTTAATCTCCACTCCAATACAAAGCAGTATTTTTGTCATATATAAGTCTTCGGAGCTATTTATAGGCCGTAAACTGGAATGGAATTACCCCCCTCAGCAGACGTGTGTTAATGTGCTGTTGATGCCAGAATGAATCAAGGCCAGCCTGCAGGATGTGTGTTAATGAGGTGTTTGGATTCGTTATTATGTACTGTACTGCGTGTCAGTTACTGTGTTTGTGTGTGTGGGTGAGTTGTATGGAAGCATGATCCACAAAGACCATCAAATCTCCCCCGGTGCATTAAATCAAATCAACATGTTCCTTATAAATAACCCGTTCTTTAACCCAAAATAGAAGTGAAAAGCGTCTATTACGTGTTCCAGATAAAAGTAGGATTAAATGTTCAGGGACTTATTCTGGTTGTGCCACTTTGCTTCTTTTTTGTGGAATTAATGACCAAATTTGTGGCACTGGAGGAAACTATTATTGATGTTATGAAAGCTGGAATAGAATAAATACCCTGCACTCTGGACTTTACTAAAAATGGAAACATGCACTTAATAAATCCACCCAGTCACTCTAATGCAACATCCCAACTATAAATTCTATTATTAGACTCTATAAATACTGCTAACACTATCTGAGAGGTGCTAATTCAATTTTAAATGAGTTTTTATTATTAGTATGTATATTTTTCATCCACTTCATTGGCACTTAAGTCTAAAATTATTCACACCCATGCCACATTTTGACATTACACACTGGAAATGACATAAACAGCAAACAAAAGACATTAAAACATTGTGTGACACCAACATTATTCATAATTTCCAGCCAGAACACACTAAAAACTTACTATAAAACCAAAATTTGGCACGAGTATCAGATATTCTGGTGTTAGCCGGACTGGAGTGTTGAGAAAATCATTTACAATTCTGACTTGATGTACAAGAGGGAAAACGTGAAAGCTTTGGGCGATTTCTTTTATATTCTCATCTTTAAAAACGCCCTGAATTCAGTGAGTAACAGCTGAAACACTGTAAGGTCAACATGAACTCTTTAGGGATCTGTGGATAAAAGATCTTTGTGCAAAGGTTTGAAATACAAGAAGTCTACTGACAGAAAAAGTTTAAAATCTGCATAAATTCAAAACAACCAGATGGTTTTCAAAAGACTATTAAATTGATCAACATTTGATATGTTGCTCTTGTACTATTTTCAATTAAATACAATAATAAATACAAAAAATATTTAGCAAATCCTTTCTTTTCAAACCTTACTGGAAACAGAAAACAGTGAAGATCTTATTTAAACGCATGCAATCTGCAGTAAAATGCATATTTCATTTAAATTTCCAAACACTGCACGCCCAATTAATACAAGAACAGTTTTCTTCTCATTCTCAGCTCTGTATACTCAGAAAATGAAGTGACAAATTAATCTGTTTCATCTGGTTTACAGAATTAGTCGGATTAGATCTAGATAAGAGGGTTTGACCAGCCCAGCTCTGTTCCCAATTAATCCTTTGACACGGACCACATTTACTAAAAAAATGAGCAATTTTATTGATATGTAGAGCCATGCCATCACATTATATCTATTTCTGTTCAATTTGCAGGTGGTGGTTCAATTTTTTTATGGAGTCACAGGAGTGCCACATCAAAATATAAATAAATAAATAAATAAATGTGGAAATATAAAGAGAAATAAACAAATAAATAAAAAGGAAAATTTTGTCTTTGCTTTTACCTTTTCTGTTTTTTCCTTTTATTTATTTATTTATTTCTCTTTATATTTCCACATTTATTTATTTATTTATTTATTTCTCTTTATATTTCCACATTTATTTATTTATTTATTTATTTATTTATTTCTCTTTATATTTCCACATTTATTTATTTGTCTTTATATTTCCACATTTATTTATTTATTTATATTTTGATGTGGCACTCCTGTGACTCCACAGTTTTCAGTGATTGTAAATTATAATTCTAGTGTAGTTGTGCTGCATCATAGGTATGTACAGCGAGTCCTGTATTTGTATTTGTGTCTGGCAGTAAAATAATTTGTATTTTAGTGGAAAAACTATTTTAAAAATGGGGGAAAAAACCTTAGCTACCAGCTTTTATTGAACTTGTTTCCAAAAACTCTCAAGTGCAACTTTACGGAAACTGATGCAAACAAAAAAAACACCACAAATGTTACATATTTTTTTAGTTTTAGTATTACCAGGCAGTCAGAGAATATAATAGTTATTGCTGTTATAAAAATGCATCCAGCAGTTTTCATGTTGGCTTTAGATTTATCACAACTAGGTATCTAATCGTCATATATTTGCCATTTCTTTTGTTGCTTTTCTGTCTCTCCGTTTGAGTCAACTGATCATATATTGGATTGCATGGGAGTCGTCACCATGGCAATCCAGAAAACGGAGGAGAATCTTCAGACATGTTGCCAAAGTGTCGCAATTTCACCCAAATCATGACATTTTCTTAAATCTTATTATGTTGTTTTGGTGTCTAAACTGAAGCAAGCCTCTCAAATGCAGTTATCACTGTAAAGGTGTCAACTAAAATGTCAAATATTTGTGAAAATGAAACTTAAATCTGAAAGTAATGGTTCCACATACGATGCAAAAACTGGTACTGTTGCAGACTGACTTTCCCCTCCTTCCTCCCTTATTTTGTCAACTTTGTGGCTCATTCAAAGCCAGAAGAAGCCTTTCCTGCTCCCTCACAGTGTTACCAGGAAGCTATTCTGCTTCCAGTACAGGAACCTTGGAGGAGGTTTAGGATGCTACATGCCAGGATCTTCGGGACAATCTTGGTGATAACTGTCAGGATGTTTCATTCTGTGGCCCACAAATGTCTGCAAACAGTTTAATGGATATCCATACTATAGCTGTTGAGTTATTTCTGTCTGCACCACCACGGCGGTGTAGATCGACAGGCCAGCACTGCTTCCCCGGAGCCACACAGCTTGAGAGTCTAAAAATAACAATGGAGTTGAATCAACAGCACTCTGACACCCAACATCAGCAAATCACAAACATCTGATCCATCGCCGGTCTGTTGTATTGGATTGTGTTTGACTGCGTGGGAGTACATAGTAAATTAGCGACTCAGTGTGTAGTATTCCAATTTAAAAATATCAATATACAGAACCCGACGCTGAAATATCCTCTCAGACTGCGTCCCCCGGGGGCGGCTGCTCCCTCCTGGGAGCTGAAATCACATTTCTGGAAATGCTGAAATATTTATCAGCGTGTTTCCTGTGCATAATGACACACATAATCAGGCTTTTAGTCGGAGACGGCGACTGACACACGGCCGTGTTTACGTTAATGTGCATAGGTAATAAGCCGATTAGACCCTTAAAATGATTGGAAAAGCCGGTAATTCAACAAATTCATCCTGTTTGTTTCAGTGTTTTTAGCCATGCAGGTGACAGGGCTCTGTCTATCTGTCCAAAGTCTGCAGACAATGAATCCCAGTAATATTATCACCATAGCACCACTGTGAGGTTTGGGGATTTTAAAGGAAGTACTTCAACAACTATTGGATGTACTGTGATAAAATATGATGCAGAAATACGGAGTGGAGAGAAGATGAATGATTTTTCATGATTTTTGACTTTTCATAGCCACCAACAGGTCAAACTTACCTTTTTTTTTTACTGAAATATATCAACAAGTAATGACAAACTGATTTGACTTCTGGCTTGGTGAAAATGAGGCATGGATGTCCGACGCATCGTGAAACAGCGAAACTCGACGTCATCGAACAAAATTGAGGACAGCTTCAGCAACTGCACAGCTCATGTCTCAACTCACATGCTTTCAGAAATGCTTTCTGCTCAACTGTTTTCGTCATAAAAGAGAAAGTTTGCGATCAGGCCGCCATGCCGGTTCGACTCCTCTACCGGACTGAAGGGCTGAAGGTCTGTCATGTGACCAGTAGTGGCCCGCTAGTTCATGCCCACCAAGTGCGCTATATTCAGATGCAATGTGTTCCCATGAGAGGAAAATCACCCCTGTGGACACACACCTTAAGGAAACCCTGCTAGTTTTTTCGATGGAATGTCCATTTTACTGACAGTGTTCGTGTCCCTGCATCCAACTATCCAACTGTTCCAACTGTCTCTAGTTTAGGGAGACACCAAAGCCATGTATCTACCTTCAGATGATATGTCTGACTGGTTTAAAGAAATACAAACAGACCAGAGCATTTGTTTTTCTCCTATAGCAGAGTGATAGTGAGGTACAGTTAGACCAATGTGTTCTACAGAATGGATGGGCTAAACGAGGCTGATCAAAGCTTAATCAAGCCTCAGAAATGTGAATGTCTGCTACGGTGGTGATCTCCAACCATTTTTGCACCATGGACCAATTTCAAGCAAGACGCGGTCATCATGCACATGACAAATAGTTTTTTTTTGTCCTAAAGTATACTAAACAAATAAAATGACTTTATAGTGCTAAATACGTCTTTATTTCTTAAATATTCTAAATATGTATTTATGTCTTACTTAATTCTGTCTCAGTCTCTCCCTTTTGCCAAACGTTTCCGGGGAAATGTTTGTTTTTTAGCACCTAGGGTCTACATGACGTACATTTCTTCATCTCTGCAGGTTTGACCCATGGGAAGTCCAAGTTCAGTGGCAACTAGTATGCATGCTTGAAATACGTAGATTCAACTAAGGCCCCATCCACACGAAGACAAAACGCTTAACAGTTTCAAAAATGATCGCCATAAAGACGAAGGCGTCTCAGAAAATGTGTGCGTCTCAGGCGTAAACTAACCGTGACGTCACTCGTTGGTTTCAACGCCGAGAAAATGAAGCCCGGATTTTGCTACTTCCTGGTCGCCATTTTGGATTTTTTGGAGTCAGTGACGTAAAAAGCGTCATCAAACAGACTGGAACAGAGAGCAACTAGGGGCAGGACCAGTCAATCAAGTATAGCCACACCCCCTGGCTCCACCAACTTTAACGATTTATTTAAAATTCAGTATTGACTTATTTTAAGATCGGCCACCTGATCTCTCATTTTGACCATGAAAACTAACGAGGAAAAAATCCTGAGCTGTAGAACATCAGTCTATCAAATTTTATTTTTTCCAAAAACGAATTGGGGTCTATGGAGCAAAAGCTTTTTGGAGCCAGCCCTAGCGGACGGCGTGATATTGCAAGTTTTTGACACTTCCGGGTGGGCTTCATTTTTGGGGCCAGATGCTACGTCCATCTTTATATACAGTCTATGGTGCGTCTACATGAATGCACTCGATATGCATGGAAACGCTGTAAAACACATGCCAGACCTCTAGGGGCGCTGTAACGATATGATGGAAACACGCGCAAACAGAAGAAAAAACAGTGGGCATGCGCACTTGTGGCAAAAGTTGTATCCATAAATTGCCGTAATGTGTCCTCGATAATTGTTTGTTCAACTCGGTGATGATTGAGAAGAAGGAGATTTTGCTGCAACGGGGATAGTAGGGTCACTAGCTTCGTCAGAACATTTGCTACAATGTACGCTGCCATCGTTGTTGTCGTTGCCGCGTGTGGTGCATGCGTGTCAATGAAGTTATGAAACTGCGCATGCGTGTCAATGAAGATACGAAACTATGACGCAAGCGTGTCTGAAAAGTAGCAGAGAGCCAGTAAACATGGAGCTGCGTATACGGCGTTTCAAAATCTTTCCACTCTGGAACCTGGTTTCAAATATAATCGTTTACAGACCCCCAAAACGCCGTCTTCGTGTGGATGATACGCAGATTTGGCAAGAATCTTATGCGTTTAGACCTCGGTTTGTCTTCGTGTGGATGGGGCCTAACTGTGCATGTATGGAACAGAGTCTGTCAAGATAAGTAGAAATTTAGTATAATAACAACAAATGTCTGCAGCTCTCTGTGCACATATCCACATGGGAGTATAATCAAGGCTTCAGGACAATAACATGGCTTTCACCCAGGAGACCAGCATTTGTATCCATGCAGGACCATTATTCTTAGATTACAGTTTAATTTCCACTTGTTTACTTTTGGCTTTCACTCGCTGTTTGGTCAGTTTTAGTGAAATATCACAATAACGCAACATGTCTGAGGCTTCTTCTCCAATTTTTCCAGTTGGGCAATGAAATAAATGGCAAACCTATTCAATCACAAGCAAACATATTCTGTCACGGCATTCGAGTTCCTCACAGTGGAATTCAGTTGAGTTGTGCAGTTGGAAGTCAGATCTGTGGATTCAGAAAACTACCAGGAGCTCAAACTTTGTGAAAGCAGAGAAGGCCAGCATGAACAAAAACAGCACTTACGTATACGTTGTGTGTGCCCTCGCTACATGAGGCAAGGATAACTGCGCCTTACAAAGCAGAGGTTGCCGATTAGAAGTGAATACCTGTCCTTCAGCTGCTGCCTGTTGGATAGATATGAAAGAGAGTTTCCACAGAAATCTTTTCAGCAGCTACAGATAAGAACTATTGGTCAGAATTACCTCATGTTCCAGCAAGAGTACACATGTAGCAGCTGATGAAAGGATTTCTGGAGAGGCAAAAGAAGAAATACAGGCATAAAATATATAAAAGTGCTTGGGAGTGGTCTTTGTTCCCCTGTGCCATACAGTGCCGAGTGCTGAGCGGCATTATTTAAGAAATATGATGGCGAAATTGCAGTTGTGGTGCAATCAGGGCTGATTATATGGTGTGTGCAGGCAGGAGAATATCGGCTTTTGCCTCCCACGGTTGCCTCTTCGCCGCTCTGTAAAAGGCTGCCGTATTTAATTTGTGACCAGCATGAAAACAGGCCCCCGGAGCCCGGAACAGAAAGACGGCATCAGCAGAAGTGCATCTTTTGATCCGCGGCGCACATCACAGCAGCCGTCGCACTCTTCATTATAATCCTCGCAGAAAATGTGACAATTACAGTCAGAAAACTGACTGTGTGCTTTTGTGAGCGGTTTCTGAGTCATGGACGCTCGAAGGAAAGCAAAAAAATGCTGCGGCTCGTGCGAAAATAACGCCGAGAAATTCTCCTATTTTATCACCTTATTGATTTAATGAGCTACATGAGAAAACAGATCTCTATTAGATCTGACCTCTGGCTTATCGACAGCATTCTGTATTAATGAGACACCTCTGCAGATCTATATTATGAAATGCCCGGACCCGAATGTTCCCATTATGTAGGCAACATCCACTGGGATTAATCACATTAATAACCGCGTTACACAATTGTCATCATAATACCCAACTTCCCACTGTCATTATCAAAACAGTTGGTGTATTTCTGGCGTGTGTTTGATGCGGAGGTCAGGGTTCGGGGCAGATCAGGGCAGCCCACGGCTCAGTTATGAAACCGCAGCATATAACGAGCCATAGGCTTCCACCAAATCCCATTATGAAGACACAACTCGCATAACCATTAGCACATCTGAGCCGATCGTTAAAGGAAATGTCTGCAGATCTTTTATTCAAGAGCGGAAAAACGGTCTAAATTTCCATTTTTTTTAACAGCCGGCGTTCATCTGCACTTGGCAAACTCTTGACCCCTCATAACACGGCTTGATTTCAGCATATGCAAAGGGCAGAAGATTACGTGCGATGCGGCTCAAGATAAATCCGAAGGCGATTTGAAATTTTTTGAGGGTTGATTTGAGGTAAAACCGGCGGCGCAGATGAAAAAGGAGCGATCTGGGACGCGAGAAGAACAGCTTTGAGAAAGTCGGCCAGAAGCAACTGCAACATTAAGCCAATGTTGATTTTGTAATTACACGAGATAAGAAGATGAGCGGAGGTTTAGTGCAGAATGAGAGAGGTTATTTGCGTTACAGGGGCCAGCGGGATGATAGACTCATTTTGCGAGCTTAGCCCACTGCGCTGTCTGCTCAGAGCATCGGGGCCACCGGAGGACGTCTCGCTCGTTCCCTCTCCCATGTGCTGACAACTACACGTGTAATTAAACACGGAAGCAAACACAAAAGCCCGAGTCGGCACACGTGCAGCTACACTTTGCCCTTAAACTCCTCTTTGTCATTTAAAGGCACCATAACCTGCATTGTCGGGATGCAGGGGGCGACCCTGGAGAGGCCTTGTGACTGTTTTGAATTTGCATTTAGTTTCCAAGCATCGCTGCAGCAGAGACACTCGCACAGGATTGTCAGCGTTGGAAGTGAGCGGACAAATAAGCGTGTCCATGATCCTCTTTGCCTAAATTAAGAGGGAATGAGAAAGGTTGGAAACAGAGGAGAGCTTGTGTGCTGTCCTCGCTGCAGAAACCGATAAGGATTTTTAATTAACTCCCGTGACCTGGGGTTCGTTTAGGAGCAGACCGATGTCAAATTAATGGCAACTTTTGAATTTTTTCTCAGGGGGAATAGGTCGAGTGATGGATTTTCAATTTAGTGTCATAATAAGTGAGAATTTATAGTCATATATCTGCAGAAGTAGGATCAGTTTTAATGCCAAGTGGGAGTTCACATCCAAAGAATTTGACTCGGTGGTTTGGTATATAGCAGTAAACACTGAGAAGTACGACATTTTTTTAAAAGAAAAGGCTAAAAGGATAACCCTAAACCCAATGTATTTTAAAATAATAATAATACATTTTATTTTTATAGCACTTTTCAAAACACTCAAGACACTTTACACATAAAATCAGCAAACATCATAAAACAAGTCATAAAATACATCATAAAAATGTAGCAGAAACATTTACAGTGTGCAGATTATTTGTCATGAATGTTTTCAAGTCGTAGTATACGGTGCAAACAAGCTGGAATATACAAAGCATAATAAGAATAATTCTATTTTAAGCTGTCCTTACTGATGAGGCCTGCTGCTGTTTCCAGGGAGACATACGGTGTGATGTCATTCCACCTCAGACACAGATGGCATCGTTCCAGCTCGGCTATCGAATCGAAGTTCAGCGTTTTAATGATCACGTAGGATGCAAGTAGAATTTTTTTTTATCACTAACTCTTTGCTTATCAAGATTAAAACACGTCTGTCGGGTAAAACGCTTAATCAGAAATGCATCATAAAAAGTATACAACAGAAGCCGTGCAATATTAATTAAATGTCACGTGACAGAACACTCATACTTTTCATGACTTTATTGTTTCAAAGCTGAACGGTAAAGTATTTTCTGAAATTAAAAAAATTTAAAAAAAAAACTTCAAAATGAAAACATTTAAAGTACAGGCCCCAACGTAGAAACCCAGTGTAACAAAAGTGAATCCAGCTGTAATCTCCACTCAGCCTGACGACATGAACATGGTTCTAAAATGAGCTGTGAACAGCAGAACTTTCTGTCTGTCTGCATGCTTGCATCATGGCTCCACATGGAAAAGATGTGACAGAAGACTGGAAAAACCTGATTGTGTGACTTCAAAGAGAGTGAAAAAGATCCAGAAAGATGAGTGAGCGACTAAAAATCTGTGGAAACAGTGTCAGCGGGAATTAGGAGGTCTAGAAGGAGTCATAGTACCACTAATCATGGCTGCAGAGGTCGTCCTCTTAAAGTGACTCCACAGACAATAAAGTGCTTTCACAATCTAGCTGTGAAAAACAGACAGCAGCTGCTTCAGACTTGGTACAGGAGTTATCAGTGGAAATCAGAGTTTCTGTGAAGCTCAGACAGTTTCAAGAACAGTTCATAACTTCTATGAAGAGCATTCAAGGAAAACAACCTTGCTTGCTTTCTCGTTCAACACTACACGATAAAACTTTGCCAAAGAACATGAGAAGAAGCCTGATGAATGTTGGAGAACATTCTTTGGTCAGATGAAGATAAATGAGTTCAGATGGAGTCCAGCAATGTTTGGTGTGAACCTGACCAGGACTACCACAGTGGATGCATGGTCCTGACAGTGAAGCACGGAGGTGGAAGTATGATGGTATGGAGCTGGATGAGAGCAGAAGATGTTGGAGAGATGACATTTATAGATGAAGGTCTATGGATATACCAACATACTGGATGACAAGAAGCTGGAAGAAGATGAATATTCCAGCAGGAGAACCTTCTAATGCGATGCAATTTTGTTGCATCATATTCCTACTGTAAGGCCTGCATTTTCAGTATAGTGAATCTAAAATGTCATGGTTTTGCATAAGCATTTTTCGAAATAGAACGACACTGCCAACGCGATGATAGAAACATTATACACCGATGGAAAGCTTAGATTCTCATGAATCCGCCGGTATAAACCACTTTCAGATGTGATTACCACAGCGGGTAATATAAACACATTTGTCCGACAAACAACGAATATCCATCCATCCGTTCTCTATACACGGCTTTAACGTACACAGCGCGACTCACATTTGCAGGTTCATTATTACACACAGATGAAAATATTCCACAAAAAAACGGCCATAATCCAACCTTGGACATCCAGACGAAACAAGCCAGTAAACTATTTTGTCCAAAACATGTCTTGAAGTCGGTATATAATCCACGAATTGGTCGTTTTCAAGGAAATGCACCTCGCGATGCGCGTCCAATATTTCCTGTATTTCTCATCATATTTTTATTTACAAATAAAATATTAGCAATTTTTTGTACTGAAAATGGCTGGAATTGACTGCAACTTATAGGGCTACCATGAAATAAAAATACTCTACTGCTCAACTTAGAAGCAATGCAATTACTTTAAGGTGACACAATTTGAAAACATCCATCCATCCATTCTTTATAAACCGCTTTATCCTCATTAGGGTCATGGGGGGTGCTGGAGTCTATCCCAGCTGACTCGGGTGAAGGCAGGGAACACCCTGGACAGGTCACCAGTCTATCACAGGGCTACATATACAGACACACAATCACTCACATTCACACCTACGGGCAATTTAGAGTAACCAATTAACCTCAGCATGTTTTTGGACTGTGGGAGGAAGCCAGAGTACCCAGAGAAAACCCACACATGCACAGGGAGAACATGCAAACTCCATGCAGAAAGATCCCAGGCCAGGATTTGAAATCATGCAACATTTAATTTATATTCACTAGAACATTTTGCACCGCATTCAACCTTTTTATCCGGCAGCCACGTTTTGGTTTGCAGAGACTCAGTGTTAAGGTTCAAGAGCTATTGTTCTTGTATGTGATAATTCAAACCTTGAACTTTGATTTTATAGTCGCGTTGGAATGATGTTTATCTCAGGATGACATACTACTGTTGGTATATCTGGGAATCAGGTCACAGCATTAGTGGCGCCAAAACAGCTGGAAGGTTCAAGGTGGACAGGAGTTAATACGACCCACAACGCTCGCTAACATGACCTACTAGAAAGGTTTTAATGTCAATGACCAGAGGAGGTTGTCAGGAAAGTGGATTATAGATTAATACATTCTCAAACCAACATGTAAAAAATGTTTTCTAAGTGTTATCAAGGCCTCAGATGATTTTTATAAGATGCTCCTGTAATGTGATAAATTTATAAAGGTGGAACATTCTGTCTGCAATGTTCTGAGGCTGTTCTGGGGATGTTGTTGAGGAAACACATTATAGAATGTGATTCTGCTTAAAATTGTCAGAATGTTTCATGATTACAAAGGAAGAATGCTCAAGGACACATTCAAAAAAAGGCTGTCCAGATGTTTTTGAGGTCTCAGGTGACAGCATGTTTCATTTAAAGCTTTTTCTTTTAAAGCAAAAACGCAATTTTGTTGAGGGAACACATCATAGAATGCTGTTCTATAATATGTTTCCACAGTGATAACAGAGGAAGGATGTTCTCAAGGCAACATTCAAGTCACTTTTTCCGAATGTTCTTGAGACATCAGATGACAGAACATTCCTGATAAGACGTTTCTCTGATGCAATATATGAAAGGCATTATGGAGGATGTTTTTTTTTTTGTTTAATTTGTCTGATTCACATAAAATGAATATACTGACCTTTAGTGGACTTGTATGTACGGTTTCTAAAAGAATAAATAAATAACTGTGGACATGGCAGGACCTGAAAAACATCAGCCAATCAAAGCGCTCGGACCGAGGCGTTTGGTTTGCTCCCTTTCCTGTCAATCAAAAATCTTCCGGCTCAGGCCTAGTTACGTAGATTACGTACGCCTTGGACTTACGTGTTTTCTGTATGTGTTGCTTTGGTATAGCTTCGTAGTTAGCTGGCGACTTGTTTTGCTCATCTTTTTTGACATAATGGCAGATAAAGATCCAGGGGGACCCAGCCGTAAAAGAAAGCTTCACGAGTCCTACGCAAGTTTCTGGAGGGGGGCGTTTCTTCGTAAATGTTAAGAGGGGGGAGGTTAGGGGGGGTGAGGGAGAGGTTGTATGTGCGCATGCTACGTTCAAAGTCATAGGAAATTAAATCTCCTCTAATGCCTTTAAGAAAGGTGGAACCTTCTGCCTTCTGAGGATGTTGTGGGGGTGTTGTTGAGGGAACACATATAGAATCTGTGCGTTCCCATGGTGTTACATTATTGGAAAGAAAAAAGCTGTTTAGTTATCCTACCTTTACGAAGAACATTCTGACAGAAAACTTCCTGCTGAAAACATCACTAGAACTTGGCAGAACCTTTTTGGAAGAGAAAACTTCTAGCTGGGTAAGCGTTCTGCAGCTACACAACCCCAAACACAACAAGCTGCGATATCTTGTGTATTCTAGCACGTTTTTATCACAGCAGCATCCTGTTTTTCAGCAGTTTGTGCTACCGTAGCGTTAGTAAACCTTGACCCTGACAAGGTAGAATTTGTCAAAGTCTCCCAGATTCTTACTTTGGGCATTTTTCCTGCATTCCGGGACCAACTTCAAGCACAGACTGCCCACTTGCTGCCTCATAAATCACACCCACGAACAGATCTGTAACCACATAATCAGCGTTATTCACTTCACCTGTCAGTGGTTTTAATGTTGCGGCTCATCGGCGTTTCTGCTCAGTCGTTTCAGATGTGATTCACACACATACACATCAACACAGTGTCCCACTAGGACAGCCTGTTATTTCTTTCCTCATTAATTCCTATTTGGCCAAAGCAGTACTTAGCAAGTTGCAATGTGCCCACGGCTTCAGTCGTGCTCATCAGCTGCTGTGTGTCGGCCAGACGGCTCAGCTGTTTGTTTCAGAGTTGTTGGGCATTTGAGGGACTTCTGTGGATAAAAGTGGAGATTGGACTCTTAGAGTAGAGAAAAAAAAGGGGAAAAAATGCAGGCTTTTTGTGCAGGGACAAAAAAAAATAAGAGCCAAAATGAGACACATGAGAGATTAAGCTGAAATCTAGGGACTAAACAGCAGCTAGACAACACACCATATGCCCTGTGGCCCATTAACCAGCACTTTGGTCTCGCTTTGCACTTATTTTCACGACGTGGGGTTTTCAAAGCTCAATCCAACAAAAAATAAAACAAAGTAGAGCAGTAAGCCTTCCATTTTGCAGGTCATTTCCAGATAAGTGCATTTTTTCCCATTCATTCTGAAAAATTCCAAAAATATAATAGTTGCGTATTAAACACTAACCTCCAGGATTAAGAGGTACATTCTTTTGAAGAACAGTTTTGGGAAATACAACAGAGCTCAGAAACATGCCAACCAGGACCTCTGCAGCTCGTTATTAATCAGCAAACACACCTTTAAACCAGTGTATAGAACCTGTTTATTGGTGAGATTTTAAGTGCAGGGGGGCATATTTTCAAACTGTAGACTCTGTTTTCTCCTCGCCGGTATGCAAAGCAAACCAAGAAAGCAAATCAATGCATTTAGACAAATGGATAACACTGCAGTTTTTCATACTACTACCACAGCACAGCTGGCTTCATGTTGTGCTGTAGCAGCTCGAGTGTGGAATATCTGATGAAGTACTCCAGTTGTGTAAATTAAAGTATGCAGGTACAAACAAGAGATACTTTAACTCCTTCTCTTGAGGAAGCAACTCAACCCAGAAGGAGGAACTTATTGAGTTCTGCCCGGTTCTCTGCCAGATAACGGTGGTTCGCTTCCTCATTGTTGGGGTTGAGTTGCTGGTCCAAGGGATGAAGTTTAGGTATCTTGGGATGTTGTTCACAGATGACATGAAAATGGAATGTAAACAAAACCGACATTGGTGCAGCATTAGCGGTGGTGCTGCAATCTGGAGCCATCGTGGAGGTGAACCAGAAGGCGAAGCTCTCCGTTTACCAGTCGATCTACATTCCGATCCTCATCTCTAGTCATGAGCTCTGGGTAGAGACTGAAAGAATGAAATACAAGTGGCTTCCTCATGGATGGCTGGCCTCAGCCTTAGAGATAGGTAAGGCAACAGCTAAGGTGGCTTGGGCAGCTGATTGGTATGTTTTTGGGAATCTTCCCTTGGAGGTTTTCTGGGCAACTAGGAGGAAAAACCAGGGTAGATCCAGAACTAACAGAAGGATATACATATCTCATCTGGCCTGGAAACACTCTTACTAGATCCTCTAGTAAGAGCTGCAAAATGTTGCAGGGAAGAGGAACATCTTAACCAGTTGCTACGGAAGAAAATGGATGAATGGATGGAAGGTATAAGCCAACAGTTGGTGAATCAACTGAGAACTTGCAGATGATGTTCCACTTGAAATGCCTTATCATTACATTCCAACTTCTGTGCTTCAATGTCAAGACTATTCACACAGGCCAGGTTCGCACCAAACAGACTGGACTCCACCTCCAGCATTTTTTATCTTCATCTAAGCAAAGAATGCTCTCCCAGCATTATTCAGGCTTCTTTTCAGAGTTTCATCTTGCAGGTTTGTGTGATTTTCCTGAATGCCGTCCATAAAGGTTGACGTTATAAACTGTTCTTCACCATGATTAGTGGTACTATGACTCCTTCTATACATCATGAATACATCATGTTCACTCATCTTTCTGCATCCTTTTCCATCTTTTTGAAGGCCATAATCACATCTTTGGCAATTCTTTCACACGTGGAGCCATGATGCAGACGTAGACACAGTCCATAGGTACCAACAGATGTTCACAGCTCATTTTATAAGTGTCCTTCACATTGTCTGTGCTTCATGGAAAATGTATATTGGTCTCTTCTGACCAAAGAATGTCCTCCCAACATTCATCAGGCTTCGTGTTCTTTAGCGTTCAACAACAAAAGGAACCGAGATATTGACATCTCCTGCCAATCAGCCACAATCTCATCCTGACTCTTTGCCTGTAGCTTTCTGCAGTATTGATAACTTAGTTCATTTGACGTAGTTTCTAGGATTAAACAACCATTTATTTTGCCCTGTTTAAATTAGAGGTAAAGCAATTGAAGTATTTTGGTTAGGTTATCTTGTTGTGGATCTGTTGAAATGAATTTGACTCCTCAGACAGGTCAACATATTCTAAACAAATACACCCATTAACACATCTCAACAATCTGCTGCTGTGGCTGCTTTGGAACTGCAGGGGAACATGATTCAGTTTCAAATTATGTCCCTAGACAGGACATAACACTGCCTTTTGCTAAGGCAATGAGAGGATTATGCTGCTCTCATGTCAATTTGGAAAATTTCAATAGCTGCTGATAGATTCTACTTATAAATGTGTCTCGGTGGTGCTTCAGAAAATGTGACAGGATTTCAAGTTATTAGCATTCATCACCCAGAGACTATGAATGCCTGTATAAAATCTCACGTCATATAGTGTGGACGGACGGTCCGGCATTGCCTTCCCTGGAGCCTCACAGCTTGAGTGGTTAAAAATAACAGAGTTGAATCAGCATCACTCTGACCCAAAACCTGCCAAATCATTATTCGCTTCACCAGCACATCATGTATTGTAGGGTGTCCGTGCTGGATAGTATTTTAATGGGTGGGTCTAACTTGCAAATTTCTAACTGTATAATTTAAAAATGTTAACATACAGACGCGAAACTATAAGTCTGACCATAGCCACTGTTTTTCTTTAAGTAAGGAAATTAAAGTCTTATTAAAACCACCTTCCATGTCTACTGAGGTGGAGTGTTTGACATTCAAAAGATGTATTCAAGGCTTAGAGTCAGTTTAGTTATTCGCCTGTGTAGCATACCAGTCGAAATTAGTGAAAGCCAGGACTGATGGTCGAATGTCTTTTATTACAGGTCATAAACCAGGCTGCAGTTTGCACGTCCAACTTAGACCAACGTAGCTCAACATAGGACCAACGTAAGAGCTAAAATGGAAACAAACACAGAAAAATCACATTAGCTTGTCACGCTAGCTTCGAAAGTAACACCGTATTTCCTTTAAACCATAACCTTGAGAAGATATAATTGCCCTACCTTGTTGCCACTTTCAACTGGAGCTAAATTCCTTATTACACCTTACTCTCCCGTTTATCTTTGCCGTTTTTATCACTCCTTACTCTCTGTGCTTCTTACCGTCATTACCGTGTACTGTTTACCTTTGTAGCTCGCTATACGCGCTAAGTGACCTTTCAAAATAAACTTCCTTTAAAACAGGAAATAACATAAAACACATTTCAAATTAAAATCCACACATTTTAACCATAATGAATTTGACTTCTTTGCAACCTGTGACTCTGCGGTGGATGGAAGCGATATTTTAATCTACAGCACAAAAAAACCTGCATGGAAATTGTTCCATTTAACCGAACATCCTCACATTTATCATATTCCCACCCTGATGACATGTAATTTCTGTCATCCTGACTTGACATTTGGGCTGAGAAGTAAACATTTTTTTTCCTCACGTGTGGCAGGAGAAAATGAATACATAAATTCAGGGTGTTGTGCGTATGACCGCGCACGTGTTGCATGTATGAAGGAATTCATTACACCCTGAAGACCTCACAGGAGGTGAAATAACACAACATGTGCGACCTGATGGCAGACCGGGGTGCATGTGGGCGTGTCTGTGTCACAGTTTGTGTGTGCATGCGGTTTGTGAACGAGCTGATATACACCCCCTGTCAAAAGTTTTGAGACAGGTTCTAATGTATTTGAATGAGAAAGTGTCTCAAAACTTTTGACAGGGCGTGTATATGGGATTAGACTGCTGTGTAACCTATGCAGTGTATTGTCATTGTGCAGGAGGATCATTAGTGTAAATCAATGCTTCGTTGATGCTCAGAACTTTACACGAACAAACCTCAAAGGACATGTCCAAGAAGAGAACCGCTGCTCACAAAAAGGCACAAAACTTCAAGATTAAACTTGCACAAAAGCCTTAGCATAATCCTTGTGAATATTAACTCTCTGGCCCGATTAAACAAAACAAAAAATACGTTAGGATCAAGTGGGATCCAGCAGGTTTGGCGTGGAGTTGACCAGGACGCCCAAAGTAAGTGCATAATCCTGACAGTAAAACACGGACAACAGCTCACCACAAATTAAGGCAGATGAACAAAATATTCAGAAAAACTAAAGTTTGCTTGTTCAGTTTATTCTTAAATATTGACTTGTCACTATAATTTCATCAGTTAAATGCTGCTTTTCAAATCAATTGGCTTCATTCTTCTTGAACTTGGCTAAAAAACAATAAAGGATTGTTATTTCCTTTGCTAGCCAAGCGTTTAATTATTTTTTTTTTTTTTTGCTAGAGGTTTAATTGACAGTTTTATGCAATTTATAGTTTATTTACAGTTGCAGAGTTTGGCATTCTTCTCTGAATGAAACTACAGAACTGTGCTGTTGTATAAAAAATGTGTTTTATAAAGCAATCCTAATTAAAGTCCATTTTCTCACTTTTTCTGTGCTTTCAACCATATTATATCAGCTTTACTTTACAAATATATGCCATGAATCGAATTTTTAATTGAAAATACACCAGCATTGTGTGTACAAATGATCTTAAAGTTCTTAACAATAAAGTACTAATTATGCATATTTCAGAAAAATATATATTATGTTATTGGATTATAATTATTGATGCTTAAAAGGAGGTTTCACAATTTTATCTGTTAAGTTTCTTGTAAATTGAAGGTAATCAATAAAGTTTTATCTATAATAATATATCATAATTTATTAGCTGATTGTATTTCATGTCGTCAAAGCAAATAAACTTTCCAAATAAATGTAGTGTAATAAAAACTACATTTCCTTTGGAATTTTAGTGGAGTGTAAAGTTGCAGAAACAGCACAAGTACCACAAAACTGTGCCTAAATATAATGCTTGAGTAAATGTTAGTTGGGTAGTTTTAGATTATACGTGGAGGATCTTTTGTTAAGACCTTTCAGTCATTTTTGCAGTAAAACAGACTGTGCTTTTAGTGAGACGAGGGACTGTCCTCTGTTGACAGTTCTAACAATCAATGTCAAAACACATTCAAGAAAAGGTACAGACGTCATACATCTAAGACAGTTCTGTATTGTGTGGATTCATCCCAGCGTGCGTCATCTGGACAGGAAGAACAAGTTGTTGTTGTTGTCAGTGGGATTGCAGAGATCCTGGACGTAGACTAGAGAACGTGACTCCGGACGTCTTAGGGCAGATAATCTGGTGATTAGCGGACAAGAAAAGAAGACATAGCTGGTTAGAGGGACAATGAAATTACACAGCTCCTCTGCTCTTAATTAATTAATTAGATCTAAATCCATTAAGTCTATCCGTAACCTTGTCTGACCTTAACACCAGTTCAAAGATACAGTTCAACAGCAGTGAGGATCACACCAGCGTCAAGGGATTTAAAAGAGGAGCCACTTCTCAAGAAGTGCATTGTTTCTCTGCTGAACAGTGCTCTGATGAACAACCAAAAACAAATACTTTGGAAAGACTAGACTGAAAATACAGGCCTAAAAGTAGAAAATTAGAACTCTATTCTCCCTCGTATTTTAGTTCATCCTCAGACATTCATCTATAAATGTCATCTCATTCAGCTCCATATCATCATACTTCCACCTCCGTGCTTCACTGTCAGGACCATGCATCCACTGTGGTAGTCCTGGTCAGGGTCACACCAATCATGCTGGCCTCCATCTGAACTCATTTATCTTCATCTGACCAAAGAATGCCATACCAACATCCATCAAGGTTCTTTTTATGTTCTTTAGCAAAGCTTAATCTTGCTAGCCTAGCCGCGCTAGACCCAGGTCTGAAGACATAAGAGTCTAGGAACTCTCGACAGGGAGGGAGGCGGGCTAAAAGGTTGTCTTTCAAATCACTCTGCAGCAATTGGGTAGGTATACAACCAATCAGCGCAAGGAATAGGCTGACATAGTTCCTAGAGCGTCAGAAATGAGAGGATGCGGGAGTTTGGTGAAGCCTTATTTATCTTTCTTATCTTATCCTTTGTTTATCTTTCAAGTTGAATTTTAGCTTCAAATCTTTAAGGGCTGTGGCCAAAGCCGAGTCGAAAGATAACTGTTTATTGTGCGCAGCCATCTTCTTATCTATCCTTGTTTCTATGGTTGTTTCCGGTTGTTTCTGTCAGAATCATCGCACCTCTGTTGTCACTTAGTTACGCCCGCCTTCTGACTCTACACTTCATGGTGATTTGTCGCCCAGTTTTAGGAGAATCCAACCTCAAGGCTTACCGAGGGTAACTAGACCCACCCTGGCAGAGAATTAAATTCGTTAGCGTGGGTTGTCTAGCGCGGCGAGGCTATAATCTTGCAGTTTTGTGCTAAAAAGCGCAAAACTGCTACGCCATCCATAGAAGCTGACTTTCTGCAATGTCCGAGCTTCACAGAAACTCTGGTTCCCTCTGATAAACCCTGTGCCAAATTTAAAGTAGCTGCTGCCCGTTTTTCACTGCTGGATTGTGAAAGTAGTTCACTGTCTGTGGAGTCATTTTAGAAGAACGACCACTGCAGCCATGATTAGTGGTACTATGACTCCTTCTATACCTCCTGATTACTGCTGACACCGAGCTTCATAGATCTTTTGTTCCTCACCGATCTTTCTGTATCCTTTTCCCTGTTTGCAAAATGTCACAATCAGATTTTTTTACCTTCTCTAGTAGTTCGTTTCCACGTGGAGCCATGAGTCAGACATGCAGATAGACACAACCCAAAGGTCCAAAACTGAGAAAGTTCTGAGGTTCACAGATCATTTTATAGCAGACTAAAACTAAAACTTTTGCTGCATCGAGTTTCCACTTTATGGCCTGAATTTTCAATATTGTCCTTCTAAAGTATGTTTTGTTTTCTCAGAAGAGTATTTGCTCTACTGTAAAGTGATATAACTTTGAATCTTCTGACATTTTAGCGATATTGCACACGGGAGTGCCAGCTTCTGTTGTTTGCAGCATACAAGCTGTTTGTTTTTCTAGTATTGTGTCCTGAAAAAACACTCCGGGTTGAGTTTAGGTGAGTTGCAATCCACTTTTATTTATTCTCTCTCCAAACTCAAGAGTTTTCTTAATGAGCGTTTCATCTCCAGCGTGTTTTTGAATGTCTGCGCAGCTTAACGTGCATGTGTATTCCTTGGATGTGGATGTCAGACGGCGAGACGGAATAAATCTAACCAACCCATCTGTCGGGGCCGTGCAGATGCTGTCTCGGAGACAGAAGATTAGTGCTAAACTTAGAGGAGGGGGGCATGTGAGGCGAGGACGAGGGGAAAGCTCGGCAATGACTAACGCCAAAAGCATAAATCTGGAGGCGACTGACAGCATTGGAGCAGCCGTTTGGAGGGTGGATGAGAAAACAGAGGGTGTGAGGCTGTGATGGAGCAAAGCATGCTGAAACCACGTGAGCGGCGAAGAATCAGGGAGAAGGAAACTGTACAAATAAGGACGATGGGGAGAGATAAGCAAAGATGGAAATATGCAACTTTCAAAACTGTCACAACATCTCATTAAAGCAATATATATGCTTGGTTAAATATATCCACTGTGAGTTAAGGACAGGATGATGCAGCTGTACGGAAGAAAAGTGTTCATATGTCTTTGACTTTGCAAACATAATTACTTTTACTGACGCAAGATCAGTCACGACTCCATTAAAACTTTCTGAGAAAAAAATTAATGTCGCTTTAAGGCATCCTCATTTCAACACAAAACTTAAAATGATGACCCACAAGACAGTCCTTACTTTATTCATTTATTTAGTGGAATGCTCTTCGGGGCCTGGGTAATGTCCTCAGTCCTTCAAATGTAAAATAGAGAACTGAGTGTTTTGAATTTGTACATCGGTCGGGATGCAAAGAGGCCCAACGTTTGATTGGCTTTTCAAGGATGTGTCCAGATTCCTACTTGCTTTACTTTTCTCGTTAAAATACCCCGGCGATATTCTATTGGATTAAAGTCAGGCATCATATTTGTCCAGGCCGTAGCTTTCACTTTTAGTTTCTCTTCTTTAGAAGCATTTGTGTGATTTAGTTCTTTGGATGGTTCTTCTGCTGGAATATTCCTCTGCTTCCAGCTTCTTGTCAGCCAGTGTGTTGGTTTATCCTCAGTCATTCATCTATAAATGTCATCAACATGTTTTGCCCTCATTCAGCTCCATGTCATCACACGTCCACCTCCGTGCTTCACTGTCTGGACCATGCATCCACTGTGGTAGCCCTGGTCAGGTTCACACCAAACATGGCCCAGATAGCAAACTATGGGTGAATCAATGTTGAATCTATGTTGAGACCTAATGTCGAAATTATACAGAAAGCGCAAGGTTGATAAAATGTTGAGTCAACGTTTGCTTACATAGATTACATGTTTGCAAACATAGATTCAACATTAATTAAACATTGACCTGTCAAACATTTTAATTAAACCAAAATACAACGTAGATTCAATGGTATCTTTTAAACACAAACTTCAATGTTGACAAAATGTTGTTGAATCAACGTTGATCCAACCATCAGTCTTCAACCGTAACCACAATTCAACCTTCTTAACCCTAATTCAACATTGATTTAACATCTTTTGCTATCTGGGTAAAGTGTGATTTATGATTGAAAAGCAAACGTTGACTCAACATTTTATCAACCTTGCGCTTTCTGTATAATTTCGACGTTAGGTCTCAACATAGATTCAACATTGATTCACCCATAGTTTGCTATCTGGGGCTGGACTCCATCTGAGAACAACTCATTTGTCTTCATCTGACCAAAGAATGTTCTTCTTTTCCTTTCGACTTTTCCCTTCAGGGGTCGCCACAGCGAATCAATTGCGTCCATCCAACCCTGTCTGCTGCATCCTCTTCTCTCACACCAACTACCTTCATGTCCTCTTTAACCACATCCATAAACCTCCTCTTTGGTCTTCCTCTAGGCCTCCTGCCTGGCAGTGGGAAACTCAACATCCTTCTACCAATATATTCATCTTACCAAAGAATGTTCTCCAACATTCATCAAGCTTCTTTTCATGCATTTTAGCTAAATTGGGCTTTTCTATTTGTACCAAAAAAGTCTTTTTCTTGTCCTGCGTCCATAGAGATCGATGTTCTTCACTGTCTGAGCTTCACACAAACTCTGACTTCCATTGGTAACTTCTGTACCAACTCTGAAGCAGCTGTGATCTGATTTTTACAGTTAGATTATGAAAGTACAAAGCCGATCCAAAAATCGAAGCTCCACACTCTTGGCTTTCAGCAGAACGCTACGACATCGACTCAGCACGCGAGCAGCTGATCTGGTCCAGTGGCAACGACGATCAGGGTGACTGGGCTTTTAACAATCCCCACTGATTGTAAAGGAGTGACAGGTGCACCTGGCCACTCCTGCTGGGCGTAACATGAGAGAGGGAAAACAGAGAAAAAACACAACCTGCACACAATCACACACACCACGGACGTAGCACAGTTTTGTGCCAACAACTAGACAAGATTTTTTGGATGCCATTTGTAGAGGTTGATGTTCTTCACTGACTACGTTTATACGCCATCAATATTCGGGTTAAGGTCAATATTCCGGTTTCTGAAACATTTGGAATAACCCGTTTCCATGCCTAAACAGACAGAGTTACTCCTGTTGTGTGACGCTGTGCTGACGCTGTGTGGGTTTCGCCATGTCTGTTTACCTCTCCTTGTGTATTTCCGGTGGGTCACGCGGCATACAAGTAGTTGCCGTACTCAAAAGACCAAGATTCCTTTCGGATGAAACATGTGCAGAACGCATGTTATCTTATTCGGGTTTTTAAAAACCGGAATATGAGCATATTCGGGTTTTTGCGGGTGTTTACATGGCCGTACGCAACCAGGTTATTGCTAATATTCCGGTTAAGAAAGGGGTTTTGACTGCATATAAACGTAGCCAATCAGAACTTCACAGAAACTCTGATTTTCAATAATAACTCCTGCACCAAGTCTAAGTACTATGACTCCTTCTATACCTCCTGATTACTGCTGACACTTTGTTTTGACTGATAGTGACTTTCTGTATGCTCTCCATCTTTTGAGGTCTCACAATCAGATTTTTCAGTTCCTCTGTTTAGTTCTTTTCCATGTGGAGCTATGATGCAGACATAGACACAGTCCATAGGTCCAAAACTGTTCACAGCTCATATTAGAACCATATTCATGCAGTTAGTCTGACTGGAAATAACAGATGTATAAACCTTTGTTGCATTAACTTTGGGGCTTGAATATATATTTTTTTAATAAAATCTTTGTATATTGTACTTTGAACACTTATTTTGATATAAGTACTCGTCTACTTCAAGATAGTAATTGTTGAATCTCCCAGTAATAAAAACTCATATCTTCCTGATTTCTCAGGTACGCAGTTAAATGAAATGTAAATCATCCGCCGTCTTACACAAGCGGGCTATGAGCTGATTTATTATGGAATGGAGAATCAGAATGCATTTATATGAAAATGCCATAGATCATTGCCTCAACCTTAAGGCTTTCAAAATGACGTTTGAGAAATGGAATGGAATGATCAGCATCACTGATCGGAGATAAAATTGCATCTTTAAAACCCAGTTGGTTTCCCTTACGAAGCAGGAGTGGAAGCTGTTTTAGCATTAAGCAGACGGGACCAGGAATTATAGCAGGGACGCTACGTGGAAGCAGGATTCGTTCAAAACCTTAAAAATGGTGTCGCATCGTAAAGAAAGAACACAAACAAGATTTAGATCTTTGCTTTGTTTGATTCAAGGATAAAAGTAGCAAAAGATTGTTGCCCAAGTTCAATCAGCATGCAGATTTAATGACTGAGAACCTGGGTGTAGATTTCATACTCGATTTTCTTCACTTTGGTGACATTTTGTACAACAATTTGTGCCTTTTCTGCATCAATTTAGAGAGACTTTTTCTCTCTTCTCTGTTCATCAGCTGTAGAAAGACGTTTCACCATGGCGAAAGTATCTTCCAACAACTTTACTTTACTGTTTCTGAACCATGCTGCATATATTTTATTGATCCAGTAGGTTGGATTTTCCTCTCATGATCAATTTAAATACTTTTGTGTCACTTTAAACAGGATTTGAGTCGTTTTGGAAACTGTTTTCAGTCATTTTGGACACCTTTGAGCCATTTTAGAAAACGTCTAAAGTCATTTTAGACAATTTTGAGCCATTTTGGACAATTTTCTCAATCGTTTTGACAAATTTAGGTCACTTTGGGCAAAATGTGAGTTATTTTGGACCAATTTCGAATTATTTCCATGTTTCTAGCCTCTCCAGACTTTTCCCCTCTACTCTGCTCATCATCTGTAGAAAGATGTTTCACCATGCTGGATGTATCTTCCAACAACTTTACTCCTCTGCTTATTATTTTTGAGCGATGGTGCTTTTATTTTATTGATCCAGAATGTTCGGTTTTTCTCTTAGAATCTCTTGTTGTCTCCTCTCTGCTCTGTGGAAACCCTGCCACTTACTTTCTTCAATGACTTGTTGACACCTTAACTTGAAACACGTTCATTCTTGATGTCTCACCTTTTGGTGATTCTCTGAGCAACAATTTGTGCCTTTTCGGTGTCAATTCATGGTATAAATATCTTTATTTACACGTGCTGTTTGCTGGATCTATCCCCTGCTTTCCCCCTCAGATCCACGCCTATGATTAAGAGATGATTTTCTGAATTTGGCTCCAGGTGCCTCAAACGTGACATCCGTGACTCAGCTCGTTTTCACCTTCTGGTTTGGTTCTGGAAAGATGCTGCGTCACTCATCACATGCGGACACTTGCACAAATGCACGTATGTTACAAGTCCTCCATCGGCCGCCCTTATGTTCGTGAGTCAATGTTGACATAACGTGAAAGTTCACGTGGCGGGAAGCAGATTTTTTTCCAAACGGGATCCATAAGGCGGAGTAGGAGGGCTTCCTTTTGCCTCGTGGCTGCACAGCATCGTCACCACACAGACGTGACCGCAGGAGCACGGGGAGCAGAGACAGCGTCAGCAACAGGGTCATCGGTTTCATGTGTGTCGTCGGCCGTCTGGGCGAGCTGGAGATGGATGAGCGTTGAGAGGTTCGGCTGCGACGACATGTTTAACCCTCTGAACCCTGAGAAGTTTCTGGGCCTTTTGCTCCTGTTGTATTTTTACCCACAGTGGGCTCATTTGTAACGGCAAGAATCTCTATGGAAACAGCACAAACCATGAACGAAAGCACTAAAATACCCCCCCACACGGTTAAAGTTCAATTTCTTTGATTATTCATTTTACATAAATTGAAAGAAAACCCAAAACGAATCAAACTGTGAAACTCTTTTCCAAGTGCCCACGGGTAGATGTTTCCCTTTTCGAACGTCTACGAACTTTTTCACACTTCTCTGCTCTAGAAAGATGTTTCACTGTGCTGAATGGATTTTCCAACATCTTGCTCCTCTGTGTAACTTTTTGTTGTTGTTTTTTAGCCATTTTGCATTTATTTTATTGATCTAGTAGGTCTGATTTTCTTCTCAAAGTGTCTAAAATTTCTCAAATCTGTCACAACAAAGTCTTTATTGACTTGTAGCTTGTATAAAAATTTGTCCACAGTAACAAAAAAGTCCAAAATTCTTCAAAAAGGTCCCTAAAATGAATATTTTTAAACTTATTTTGAGCAATTTTGACTCCAGTTTTGAGCTATTAAACTCTAGAAAGATGTTTCACCATGCTGAATGTATCTTCCAACAACTTCCTCCTCTGTTCACTGTTTCTAAGCCATGCTGCTTTTATTTTATTGATCTAGAAGCTTTGATTTTCCTCTTAAGCCTAGTAAAAGTTATTCAAAATGTGTCTTAAATTTCTCAAATCTGTCAAGAGAAAATCTTTATGGACTTGAAGCTTGCATAAAATTTGTCCACAGTAACAAAAAAAGTCCAAAATTCTTCAAAAATGTCTCTAAAATGACAATTTCTTCAATTATTTTGAACAATTTTGACAAACTTTGTCACACTGCTCTGCTCTAGAAAGACATTTCACCATGCTGAATGTATCTTCCTCCTCTGTTCACTGTTTTTGAGCCATGCTGCATTTATTTATTGATCCGGTAGCTTTGATTTTCCTCTTAGTTATTTGAAATTTGGTCAAAATTACGTGACTTGAAGCTTGTATGAAATTTGTCCACAGTAATAAAAAAGTAAAAAACAAACTTGCTTATGCTAGAAAACAGTAGCATAGATCTACTTTGTCATTGTTATGGAACAACTAAAAGTAATTTAGCAGTTCTTGTAATGAGCAGCACCAATAAAAGAACACAGATTCATTTTGACAACACAGTTTTTTTTGTTTTGTTTAGAAGAGAAGATGTCTTATTTCACTAGGCAGTAAGTTTGGGGTTCAGAAGAAAAAGTAGGAGGTTCAGTTCATGACATCTTTGAGATTTTTTTCATTCTTATTAGTTCTGGTAACTCTGTTTTCCAAAAACCGGCAGATGGCCATACAGGTTGTCAGCTGCAAAACTGACCTCCTATACTTGATGCAGTTGTCTGGTTTTCTGTGTAATTAGGCCTAATCAACATGTTTAAAGAGAAATAAAGGTGCAGCTCACCTCTGAATCTGTTTGTCTGTATGACTGTGTGTTTTCCATGATGTTCTGATGACATTTCATCTGTGGCAGCTACGTGTCCATGTGGGTTTGAGTGTTACATAAAACACTCCAGGATTTAGATTAGAATGAGTTTTGGGCCAACAATGCATTATAATTACAGTTAGAGCTGTAGAATTAAACATACAGCCATTTTACATAATTGTTCCCTTTTTTTCCCCAGTATTTTTTCAAACACATAAAAACAATAATAATAATAATAATAATAATAATGGATTAGATTTATGTAGCGCTTTTTTGGCCACTCAAAGCGCTTCACAATGGACCCATTATTCAAAAATAGCAGTGAAATTACAACAGCAGTTTAGATTGAATTTACATGAAAGAAATCAATTAAAAAAAATGCAACTCTTCATATAAAATTTTTTACAAATATTTAATTTTATTTCAGTGTAAGAGACTGTTATATTCATATTAGTAAAATTAGATATAATTCACGATAAATTAACAGAAAAATAACTATTTGTTGTCTGTTTTTAACTTTTATTTTGTAGGTAATTTCATAATTTTTAACATGAAAATGTTTTTAAAAATCTTTTTTTTAAAAGTAAAATGTTTACAACAGTCTATATATCTTTTATATATATTTTTTAAAATTAAATCTATCTATCTTAAAATGTTTTGAAAGTATTTAGATTTCTAAAAAATGCTTATAACATTAAAAAGCCACAAAAAATACACAGCAAAAAATATTTAATGTAAAATTAAAGTTGAAAAATGTAATTTAACTGTGAAAAATACGTTAAATGGATTTATCTATTTCTCGCTTCCCAGCTGCCTCAGTAATACGCTTTTTTCTACTGTTTTTTTATTTTTATTTTTGTTGTTTTTGCAGTGTGCTGTACTGAACAGACTTCAGGTCAGCCACGCAGTGCGGATGTTTCGGGTTAATTGTAGCGTCAGAGGTCCTCAGAACAGAACAACAGAGTGGTGTTTGTGTGTTTCAAACGTCGTCAGAACAAACCCATCGCAGACACATTTACAAGCCTGCTCATGCATATCATTGGTTTCTCTGTAAAACAAACACAATCACAGGGAGTAGACGCTGTTTTTTCTCCCCTCCTCAGTCTGGCTCGTTGTGATAAATGAATGCAGACACAAAAAAAAAGCTGCTTTCGAGCCGGTGACTGGAAGACCTTGAGTTTAAAAAGCCATTTGCTGAGGCCTCGGATGGGTAGTCGTTGCATAATTTCCTCTAGGTGAGAGTCCCTGGCCTCCAGCGCCACAGCAAAACCTTCTCAGCGAACTCGACGTGAGCACAAATAAACGGTTATATCATAACAGTGAAACAAATCTGCGCGTTTAATCCGACAAATCTAGTTACACAACGGCCATTGTGGCTATAATGGATTTATGTATTCCGATAAAGGATTACAAGTGAGGGGCGTTCAGGAGCAGCACCTCTGATGGCTGGAGCTGTGACTGAACAGCAACCCTGTGTGGGCAGCATCCGCCACTGCAGTCAGGACGTGAGAGGGTCTCTGATTTACCGAGCCAGGAGTTAACAGAGCTGGAAACAGCCTGGTGCATTCTCCTTTTGGTGGAGACATGAACAGGATTCATTCCATCTAGACACACAGACCACATCACAGACAGTCACGAAAAGGAATAAACATCTGGGAAGAGACTTGGGAGTTTGCTGTTGAGGGCGTTTCTCAGAAATACTGATTCAGTTTTGGGGGGAAATCGGTTTGCTGGGTGGCGTCGGTGGGAGAATTCATCCCCTGGAGTCTACTTTCCAGAGAATGAGTCACCGCCTGTTTCATGATGCGTCTGCTTCCAGATGGAAATGATGATACACTTTTCAGATCAGCAGGATGAGATTGTTATATTAGTTCACTGCACCATTAATCCAACATTTGCTGCATTTTTTCTCACCGTTAGTTCATTTTTCACTGCGATATAAACTTCTGCACCTCTAACGGACTCCAAAATAAAAGCCTAAAACAGTCAGAATGCCAGAAATCCTAAACAAGAGGGAACGTTTCCTTGATTATTTGTTTTCCAAGAAGCAAAAAATCAGCATGTGGAATATTTTTCTAACTGTTCACAAGTGTTAGACGGGAAAAAAGGAGCTTCTACATGCTTTGCTTTTACATTATGTTTCTATACTTGTTGAATATGTGCGCTGCAGATGCACCGCCTGTTCACGTTCCCAGTGGAATTGCATGTCGCAGATTTCCAGAAAGCTGAAAACCAACATTTTTTTTAATCTTCTGGCTCTGATAAATAGTGTCATTTTGGCAATTTCTTAAAGACAACATGCCTTCCAAACCTGCTGGCTGGTTTTGGGGTTCAGGGTGTTAATAAAGGAAACAATCAAACCACCCACTTCTTCTTCATAGCTGCAAACCAGCCGGAGCCAAAACAGGACTTTTCCAGAGCCAAAATGTGTTTTAAAAAGTGTTTAGCATCCTTCATTACACAAACGCTGTAAAACTGACTGAAGCAAATCTGCAACTAATGATTCTTTTCATCATCAATTAATGTGCTGCATAATTTCTGCGGGGTTTGATCAATCATTCAGAGGTTAAAATGTCAGAAAACCCTTTTCTTTCCCCCTTGTGACATCTTAAAACCTCCTGTTCAACCTCAAACTAAAAGATTTTCACTTCACTGTGGATCTAAACCTTCTCGTTTTGAATAAAAACATGATCATGTGAAGCCGTTCAGACCTTCTCGGTGACCCTCTTGGCCCTTCGGCTTCACACAATCGGCTTTTTTTGGTGAAGAACCTTCGACAGCTCCTTCAGATTTGACGGACAGATCGGCTGAAGACTTTTAGCTGCAGCGAAGGCCGATTTCTCTCCCAACAGAAACTTATTCAAGCCTTTATTAGCGCTCCGTTAGACGACTGTAACATGTGGGTGTGGAACTGTCGTCTCTGCAGCTCCTCGAGTTTTAACGTGTGAAAATAAAAAGCCTGATCACACAGCTCCAGTACCGACGTCCTTCTACTGGTTGTGTCTTGATTATCGAGAATGCATTGTTTGTTTTTAAGGTTTTAAATGTTCTTGGAAACCCATTTTTTCAGAGTCACTATGGGCTTTAATGGTGCTTTTATTATTCTTTTGCATCAGTTGGATTATTTATTTCACCCTGAAATCCAGTTTTCCTGCATTAGGAATCCTTTCCTGTGTTGTACGACTCTGTTTCTCTACTTCTCTGCTCCTTTATGTTTTGTTTTTTGTTGCCTAGCTTTCAGTTATTGTCTCGCTGAGTTTCCTGTTTTTTTGACTTGTCTGTCAGAGCACTTTGTAAACTCTGCTTTTAAAGGCTGCCATATAATTACAGCTATAGTTAAAGTTATTATTATTATTGTCATCATTGCTTCCCTGCTGAGGAACCAGATGTTCTGTACAAAAAAAGACAAACTGAACTTTTACATTTCCAGGTACAAATTGCAGTTTAAGACCTTTTATTGGCATTTAAATAGAGCTTGACTTCATCTTTTACAGCTGATTAATTTTCTCTTGTCGCTGTGATTCATGGTTTGCCGGTTTATGAGGCACTTTGCTCTGATGCTTGTCGTTTCTAAATATGCTTTATAAAGAAATCTGATTTTAAATGTCTGACAAATTGTTCATTTATCAAATTGTCTGAAGAGAAAATATTTTGCTTCCAAACAGACAGTAAATCAAGGACGTGAGAGCCTATTTTGTGCCTTTTATGCTATATAACTCTACTTTTTTCCATCTTTGCTGACCTTTTTCTGTCCCAACTACTTCCTCGTGCCTTCATGTCAGTCAGCAGAGAACAACTTTATTTATTTCACTGAAAAATGGTGAAAAAAAGCCGTAAACCCCAACAGGTGAGACCAAAACCCTAAAAAAACAATAGCTCTACATACTGTAGACATTCTACTATTTGCAGTTGTAATTTACTTCCATGCTGTTTCCTCTCTGCTCTGTTCAGCTGAAAATTCCCTGAAAATTTACCACGAGTTTTGGATGCAACCAAGTCAGGCATTGCTTTTTGGTTGCACCAAGGAGTGGAGAATTTTTTTGGTCTTTACAGAATCTGTTAAATGCTCAGCGTGAATGTCAAACGGCAGCTTGTGTTAAAACTGGAGCCAGAAAATCTCCTCTTTTTGCCTTTTATGCAACTATCTGTCCCACCTATACTTCCTCATGCATTCCTCTCGCTTAGGGAAGAACAACTTGATCATTTATTTTACTAAAATCCCCACAGGTGTGACCAGAACTTTCAAAAAAGTGGCTCTGCATATTATATATATTTGACGATTTGCATTTTTAATTTGTTTCCATGCAGGTCTCTCTTCTGCGGAATCTGCTGAATGCTAATTGTTCATTTTTGGTAATTTTTTTAGTAAATGCCAAACGGTAGCTTGTGTTAAAACTGCAGCCAGAAAATCAATTATCTAAGCGTCCTCTTTTTGCCTTTTATGTAACGATCTGTCCCACCTACTTCCTCATTCCATTCTGTCACGGCAGAAAAACCTGATTATCTATTTTACAAAAACCCCTACAGGTGCTATCAGAACTTTGAAAAACAGTGACTGCACATATTCCACAAATTTTTTAAAAATTTGTTTCCATGCGGTTTCCTCTCTGCTCTGCGTAACACTGCCTGCAGTTCAGCCGAAAAGTCTCGGAATATTCGTCACGCGACTGTCGGCCACATCCGTGTCATTCATTGCTTTTCGGTTACGGCAAGAAGTCGGGAATTTTTTGTTTTCTACAGAATCTTTTGAATGCCAACTGTTTGATTTTAAAGAGATGGCAATGTGTCAAAACCGGAGCCAGAAAACCAAGCATCTGAGTGCCACTTTTTGCCTTTCATGCTCCATATCTCTCCATTTTCCGTCTCTATCTGCTGACCTCTATCTGTCCCTCCATCTTCTTCCTCGTGTCGTCCTGTCAGTCAGAATGACTCCACCTGTATGACAAAGACCTGTTGCATAAGATCAGACAATGAGCCTGGCTGCTCTCTGACATCAGCGGCGGCTTTATCCGTCCATCAGCCGCCGCAGACACGCCGCCGGCCCGTCCCATTGTCATTCAAATGTCGGGGCTGGTGATTGAAGCGCTTATCTCCCCTAATCGGAGCGTGTAAAGGTATTACTGCCGGGGGAGAGCCTTGCCACACCAACTTTGATATGGAAAATCACATCTATGAGCTCCAAAACAACATTATCTACAGAGAACTCAATATACCAGGTAGAGCCTTTCCCGCAACCCCCTCCATCTGTTGTCTTGGATTATCGTCGTGGTTATTCCCGCTTTTTTCCCCCCCGCCGCCCGTATCGTCAAAGAACAGAGAGCGAATAAAGAGGCGAACACACATGTGGGTAAAAGTAACATTTGTAAGCTTATTATTTTTGTTATCATGATCATCGTTATAACCTCTGTTATGGTTTGTTCAGTTTACAGTTTATTTTCAAGTTCATTTAAAGTCATTCCAGTCGAAGGTAAACATGATTGTAAATTGTTGTTTCCAACACTATTAAATGCTTTTGTTGCTTTGCCAGACAACAATCGGATCACACACACACACTCTCACGCGCACGAAACAAAGACTCGGTCGCTCTCGCATCCGTTCACCTGCACACACACACACACACACACACACATTTACACACACACACACACATTTGCACATCGACAACAAAGACTCCCGCAGTCATGAAGTGATTAACCAGAAATGAGCTCTGACTCATTCACACTTTTCTTGCGCTCGTGTCTAAGTTCATAAGTGCAACTTCTTGAAGAGTGATTTACCCTCTGCGCTAGCTCTTCTTCCACCCTCCAGCTCCTCCACACCTGAACCTTTCCCCACCTGCCCTCCCGACCGCGAGGCGTACGAGCACCTGGGCTGCACTGCAATGACTCTTTGTTTCCACGTTGAGGCACGACGTCTCGTCTGGGTGACGAGATCTACTGCATTTCTGTTCATCTGTCGTTTGCACGTGTGTGGCCAGACTGCACTGAGAAGAAAAAAGCCTCACAGAAAGGTCGAAAATAACTTCTTTAGAGGAGAATAACAGTACAGAATGACATCTTGTATATCTCCGACTCTTGGTGGTCCAAAGGGGTTGCAACACAAATCTTGTTCTGCAAATTTTTTTCCGAAGAATTCATGATATCAGCATCCTGGACCAGATAAATGCTACCTGGAGCAGACGTAGCTTCAGGCTGTTTTCCACTGCGGGAACTCACGGGCCAGTTTACAATCACACAAACCTTTATGCATGTTCTGACTGCAAGAAGAGCCTCGGTGGAGTCAATGGCAGGGAGAAAAAAAGCGTAGAAACTTCTGAGCAGACCAGAAAATGCATTGTGCAGATCTTGAGTTTGGTTAAGATGACACAAAGCACCATTTTTTCTCCCCTGATCGAGTAGCTTCAACAGGCTAACATACCAAGCATCCATTGTAAAAGAGTAGGTAGATGCAAAATAAACAAGATTTAGCTGCAAACAGTCAATTGAAGTCAACAAATGAAGCTAAAAAGACGATTAAAACAGGTTTTTACACTACAAAAGCAAAGCAAGGTGAGTTTTTTCCCATTTGTTATTGAAAAAGATGGAAAAAAATGGACGTAACTGCAAGTGATGTGCAAATTTTTGCTACACAACTGGCTCAAATCTGCCACCTCTGGTTTGAAGCGACACCTGTTTTGTTCTCTATGGTCTAAGTAAACTTTCCTTCAAAATTAAAGCACTTTTTACTGCACATAAGCTATACTAAATGTGCACTTGCTGGCCTACAACAACAAATTCGTGTAGTTTTGCTTTGTTTTTACCAACCCGTATGCATTCCTTCTCAAAAGAACTGGAATTAAGTCCAATAGCTACCATTTGTAGTTTGTTTTTAGTGCACTTGGAGTTAATGTTACGGTCAAAGCTGTTGGATTCAACACCGCAATGGAAAAAAAAAAAAGCCAAAAAGGTTGATTAGGGATCATTTCTGTAAACGCTCACACCACCTTGTGTCACAAATTCCATCCATCTTTTCATTTTCTGCTGCTCAGGGTTACGGTTTCCAGAAGGTTCCTCCATCCAGCGATGTCTTCCAGTTTCCTCCTGGAGCATTTCAAGGTGTTCCCAGGCCAGATGACATATGTTCACCCTCCAACGAGTTCTACGTCCACCCCGGTACCTGAAAAACCTCCCAAGATCGTTGACTCCACTCCAAGCTCTTGGAAGCTTCTCATTTGACCTCCAATTCTGAGCCCAACCACCCTCATTTTGGTCGACTGCATCCGAGAACTCATGACCATGGATGAGGTTTGGAACGTAGATCAAGTTCCTGCAGTGGAAACCCACCTTTTGATTCAAACACTTCAGTTTAGCAATGGTCAGTGGAAAATGGTCAAAACCATACAGAGAACAGGATGAGGCGTTGCAACCAGAACTGTTGGATCCTACAATTCCCATGATGCAACTCTTTGACATCTTCTGTTGGACCTTCCCTGTCTATGATTTTCAAACATCATGATCATATTCATTGCACATTTCAGACGTTATGCAACAGTCTGCACAGGCTGAGTAACACTTACCGACAAGTCAACTCATATTCGGGTATTATTGTTGGAGTGCTGCTTCATGGAGACAAAATATAAACCCTCAAAAACAAACTTTCAAAGATACTTTAACATTAAAAGCGGAGAGACTGGCAGCCCAAGTTTCCATACGGCTCGACCCGCCCGGTTTTCCAACTTTTAAACCCGTCTTCCCCCTCAAGATAACCGAATATATACCACAGCGAACTCAACAAAAACTGTAATTAAAGAAAAACAAAACAACCACAAAGAAAACAAATGAACTTCAAGTTTGTAAAAATGCTTACATCACATTTCACCTCGTCAGATTTTTCAGGACATTTTCCAATTTTCCATTCTGTGTCCGTTTCGACATTTACACGAGTACTTGAACGTCTCACGTGCCGGTGGGTGAGCCGCCGCGAGGCCTTCATGGCCCGGCGGTCGGCTCGCAGTCCATCATCATCATCACCACCACCATTATAATCAGCATCACCTTCATCACTGCTATCAGCTACTACGGTAAGCCATGCCCCTACTAGAGTCCGTCGTTGGCAGGGTAGGGTAACCATGGTGAATAAGGTGCTAGTTGCTATGGAAACGCTATTCTGAAGCAACCGACTGGTACATTTGTTTGTGAATTGCTGTACCTCCCCACCAAAGCACTTGGTATTTGTATGTATAACTTGTTGCTCTGTTTTTGAGATATACCATTTTTTGTTTTTTGTTTTTTTTCGTTTTGCATTTATAAGATGTACAGTATGTGGATGTGTTCTCAGGCTGTTAGTACCATTTAAAATATCCTCTCTCACTCTCAAAGACAAACACGTTTTTTTTTTTTCCCCTCACTCTCATGGACACGCTGTAACAGAAAAGAAGAATAAAACTGTGGCATCTGACATGTGGAGTTTATGGAGAATGAAGCCGGCGGAGCGGAGCTTAAACTTGTTAATGTCCGGACGTGTTCGTGTACGAGGGTAAGTATTGCTGAGTGTGTCCATGGAAGCTCCCGTAGCCATCCATCGTGTGCTTCGTTAACCTCGGAGATGACGGAGGACTGACCGGAGAAAGAAACACAGCAACTTAGAACACCGACAAACCCTCAATGGCACATCTGAGCTCCTTTTTTTTTTCCCTCGTTTAAATGCTCTTTAACTCCCTTCTGCAGACCAACACATAGTGGAGATGGCAACTGAAACGGCGGCGTTGGTGTATGAACTATCAGCTACTTTGACTAGTCTCCTACAAAAAGAACCGGCAAAGTTCGTCGGCTTGTTTTTTTTTCCCTTCCTCCGAGTTCCCGGCGTCAAATTCGACGACGAGAACAAACAAAACAAAAAAGGCAATTTCAGTTCAATTCGATCCAGTTCGTTTGAGTTCAGTCTTGTTGTAAGAAACTATGGCAACTAGCCCCCAAGGAAGTGTTACAGCCAATCGGATTCCGAGGGGGGAAAAAAAGTCTTCGAATGTTTATTTTTTTTGCTACCAATCGGGTGGTCTTCTTTTGATAGCGCCTCTAAATGCTTCGTGTGGTTGTGCATGATTCAACAAGCTCGACAACGTGGCCTGCTCAGACACACAAACACACACCTGGGCCCGCTTTAATAGAGTCACTGAGCGCCTGAAGGTCTTCCAGCTCCACCGAAACCACAATCCCTCACACACACACACACACAGCTGCACAAACTCACACACACATTCACACTGTGATGCTTCAAAACTCTAATTTCAGAGTCTTCTTCTCGCTTCCTCTCCACTCCTCTCCATTCTCCCGCTCTCCTCCCGCCCACTGATACTGTACACCGTCCCAAGGCTAGTTGGCATGGTGACGCTGATGGGATGGCCGTTGCTAGGAGATGAAGAGGGCGGCCAGAAAGAGCATCGTCACGGTGAGGAGAAGGCGATCCCTGGACGGGCTGCTGCCGCTGACGCTCTTCTCCAGCTTGGGAACGAACGGGTTAAATTCATCTGCAAATAAACACAAAACAGAGACAAAAAAAAAAAAAGGAGAGCTAATGATTTATTTGCTCCTGTCACATTTCTACTCACTGTAGGTTCACTGCAATATAAAGTCCTTCACCTGTATGGAAACAGAACAACGATGAAGAAGAAAAATTTAGAATCTATGCTAATCTATAGCTCCTCTGTTTACTGTTTTTGATCCGTGCTGCATTTATTTTATTGATCCTGTTGGTTTTATTTTCCTCTTATGATCCTTTTGCACAATTTTTGAGTCATTTTGGACAAATTTTGGACTAATTTTCCATAATTTTGTACCAGCGTGTCAGATTTTTTACCTTTTTTAAAACTATTTTCTGACAGATTAACATCACTTTTGACAAACTTTGAGTCATCTCAAGTAATCTTTTTCATCCAGTATGTTTAATTTTCCTTTCAGCAAGTTACCAATAATAGAACAATAAATGGTGACTCTACATACTATAGATATTTCCTTATTTACATTATTAATTTGTTTCCATACTTCCTTCTCTGTGGATTCTTTGACATGAGACTGTTGGTCATACCTGAGTCATGGATTGTTTTTTGTTTGTGCAAAAAAGTGCAGATTTTTCAGTTTTAATCTACCATTTTTGGAGCCTAGCCGCGCTAGACCCAGCTCTGAAGATGCAAGGGTCTAGAAACTCTCGACAGGGAGGGAGGCGGGCTAAAAGGTTGTCTATCAAATCACTCTGCAGCAATTAGGTAGGTATACAACCAATCAGTGCAACGAATAGGCTCCTAGAGCGGCAGAAATCAGAGGATGTAGTAGTTCGGTGAAGCCTTATTTATACAGTCAATGGGTGAAGCTCAAGTATATTACAGACATGTTAACAGAAAGATTATTCAGAGTCGCTGCTAATGGAGCTCAACGACTGTTGTCGTTTTTGTTGTCGACCCTGGCAGAGAATTAAATTCGTTGCTGTGGGTTGTCTAGCGCGGCTAGGCTAGTTGTTTCTTGTTGTTTCTGTCAGAATCGTCGCGCCTCTGTCGTCACTTAGTTACGCCCGCCTTCTGACTCTACACTTCATGGTGATTCGTCGGCCAGTTTTAGGAGCATCCAACCTCGAGGCTTACCGAGGGTAACTAGACCCTTGCGTCTTCAGAGCTGGGTCTAGCGCGGCTAGGCTACCATTTTTGCAGATTATTTAAATAAAATGTATCTGAAGCGATTTCTACTTTCCCCCCTTACTGCTCTGTGTAAACACTGCCTGCAAGTCTGTGAACATAACTGTGTTATAAATTCACAGTTGTGTTGAGAAGACATTTTTTCTTTGGTTAAAGCAAACAAGCAAAGTGATTTTAACGAAATATAAAGATTTGTAGCTCGGACTTTGTTCATTTTTCTAATTGAAGTGCATGTCACAGATGATACATTCAAGGACAGTTTCTGGCTCTGATAAACGGTGTAATTTCTGTGATTTTTTACACACACTAAATGACTTTCTAACCTGTTGGCAGGTTCACAAGGTTAAAACCTGAAAAGGAACATTTAAAAAGTGTTTATACGAGCGCCTGAATGCGCTATAATCTGGTTACACAGCACAACATTTGGTAAAAACATGCCAATATTTTTCCGCTGACTGAACAAAAGGCAGCTTTGAGCCTCACACCCACTGAAATATGGCCGATCTGCAGCACAGCAGCAGAGCCACAGTGACTGTAGCTGTTATCAGAGAGCTGCTATTGTTCTAATGAGGCGACACATTCACAGACACACATAGTTTACACACAGAGACGCTGTTTACACTGTCAGGCTGCACAATATGTAGTTTCAGCAGTGGTGGATAAAGTAAGGCAAATTAACTCCTTTTAAGGGCTGGCCCCAATAGTGGATTCTGGCCTCCGAATATTTGGGCCCTATTAAAGACGAATATCCGAATATTGGTTCCACCCCGTAACGTCAGACGGCGGAGACGGCCCGAATATTCGGATCCGTTCGTCTGGTCTCGGGTCCAAATTTTGCCTTCGTTTTGTCTTCAGTTAAACTGAAGAATTCCCAAACAGCGGAGGTCTTCAGCATCTTTTCTTGTGTTTATGCAACAAAGTGAAGCGTGACGTCAGAGTCGGCAGCAACCCGGTCATTCAGGTGGTGGAAAGAAACCGGAATGGAGGAGCCGAGATGAGCCGAACACGACGGGATGAGCCGAAGTGGGCCGAAGGCGAAGTGAAGAGACGAGCTCCGAATATTTTCGTCTGGGGGGAGGAAGGGGTGATCACATAGACATATGTGTATATGTTTATGTGAGGGGGGCGGGGGCGGCACGAATATTCGGATACCAAAATAAATATCTGGATACCGCCGTAGCGGACGAATATTCGGGTCCAGCACTACTTCTTTTGCAGCTTTACAAAGAAAGAAAACCTCCACACTTCTCATTTTCCATGACTGATCTACAGGAGAAGTCTGTCTGATAGAACATCATTCACCCTGATTTAAGCACTCTAGGAGCCTTTCTTTACATTTTATTAAAAAGAGACTATTCATTGACCTGCAGACTCCACGTGTGCACAGAAAAATGAGCAGGAAAGAGGAGAGAAACACTGAAAAAGATCACTTAAAATCATCAAAAATAAAAACATCTTTGGAAGCATTTACCAGTGTTACACCATTTTCATTTTCAGTGCTGGGGAAATTTCCTGCTTATTTTAAAAAATAAATATTGCAGAAAAACTAAACAGCAATGCCATCTTGTGCAGATGTAATATAAACTAGTTTTTTTTTGGGGGGGGGGTATTTTTGCTTCTTTTTTAGAATACAATATCTTTAGTTCAATTGTGGTGTTTTAGTGCATAATAAATAAATACAAAGTGCATAGACATGTATGTCCACTACTGGAAATACAAAAAAATATATAATATAAATAAAAAATGTATAATATAAATTTAAAAAACAAAACTGTTGATTACCGTAAAGACACAAAAATCCATTTTTCACTTTCATATTTAGGGCTTTAGGAAAATTTAAATGTATAAAACAGCTGCCAGAAAGCACAAAACTGAGTATTAGTTAAACAATATTACAATCAAAATAAGTTCAAATTGTCCATAATGATTCAAATTTACTCAAATAAGGGTCAACAAAGACAGAAAATTTGCTCAAAACGACTCAAAAATATTTTAAAAAAAGGACTCCTAACGTGTCCAGAATAACTTCAAAAATGTCTAAAATTATTTAGTTTTCCAACAGATTTAGAAAATGTCAAAAATGACACAAATTTGACCTAAAAAAACTGTCCACAATGACTTAAAATTTTCCAAAATTACTCAGAAATTGCCCTCCAACATCTCAAAAACTGTCCATGTGTACTTGAACCTACCTAAAATGACTCCAAAAGTCTCCAAAGTGACACAAAACTGTCTATAAGGTCTCAAACTTGCCCAGAATTACTTGAAGTGTGTCTAAAATAAGTTGAAAACTGTCCACAATTCGTCAAAACTATCTAGAAGACTCCGAAAATGTCCAAAATTTGCACAGAACATTTAAATGCTAATTGTTTACCAGTGTTATGCAGCTCTAACAGAAATAGTTTTGCTGCAAAATCAGACAGATTCGACTGGTTACTTTCATATTTGGCTTTTTCAAGGTATAAAATCACAGCCAGAAAGCAGGAAACCCAAATATTGCAATGTCAGCCCTGATCTAAACCATTACCCCCATCAACCCTCCTGTATGTGCACCTTAAACCACCTAAAAATAGCTGCGGTCTTTGTCTCAGAGCTGCGTAACGTCGATGTCTGCTCGCAGCCAGACAGTTCGCTGCACGTCTGAACCTCGGAGCCACGTGAAGCCGACACACCTTCTGTAAGTCAGTTGATTAATGAGACAGGAGACCAGACACGAGCACAATTTTCCGTCTGATGCCGATTAGCAGCTCCTGCGTTTGCCTCGGTGTTTCCGTCCACCTGCGGGATGTTTGAACCGAGGGTCAGACGGCAGAGTAATGGCCGGCCCACACCTGCTTTTAGAGTCCAGCCCCGATCTAATGAGGTCTGAGCGGCGGCGGGGCTCGGGTTAAACGCTCCGACCGCTCTGTAACCGAGCCGGGTCGGGACACCGGGCCGCTGAAGGGGGGGATATGATTCGGGAGACGCGAGCATCTCGTCCGACCAGCTCTGAAGGCTCATTACACAACGGCAGAAACACACCGTTGCAGACAAACACGGAGCAGGCTTGTGACGAACACCGTGAACTTGTGACATGTAGAGAAACCAAACTGTGTGGGTGTCAAGGCTGCAGCTTCCACCTGGTAATTAGGAAGCTCAGACACCTGCAGGCGAATGTGAACGTTGAGGCGACACGGAAACGGTTGACGACAGACACGTCAAACTCATTATTTTATATCTATGAGAATTGGCCCGCAGGTATTTTTGACTCATTGATACTCCAAAAAAAACCCGTTGTGGACTTACCGGGACTTCTCCGTCAGAAATGATACAAGGAACAATTGATTAAATTGTGGGGGTGTTTTCGAGTCCCATCAGTTCCTGCTGCCCTACATATTTAGGTCACATGATTCGGTAAGGTCATTTTATTTGTGGGTACATCTATGGGTCATTCCATATCATTTTAAACATAGAAGGGTTTATAGAAGCAAGTTGTACTTGGTGTCAAAATTTAGGGAAATTCCTGTAATTTCACATGATGTCTTATTTTTTGATACCACCTATTCCACATGCCGATATTGACCTTTGAATCCGAAGGTCGGACAGATATTTTTGATGTTTAGCTCTTCATATTTCATGCATTACATACCATAGCACTTTCATTTTATACAGATCCAATCCTTAGATAGCCAAATTATACCACATAAAATCTCTAATGGATATGATGATTAGTTTTTGTGTAATGGGAGGCCAAATGTAGCAGTTTAGAAGTTCGTGATGGATAAAATCGCAACTTTGTCATTCTCTGTAACATGCAGTTATAAATATAAAGTAAATATTTTCACATTTCTGAGGACTATAGGTCACTGTGAAATGATTCTGAAAATTTCAGATCTCTATCTTTTGTTGTTCAGAAGTTATAGAAGTCTGAAAATGGTCAAAAATTTCAAGTCTTAATTTTGGCTGCAATAATAGGGTTCCCCCTACCTACTTCAAATGGCCATAACTTTGAAACTAATGACAATAAAGCATTCACATTTTGGATTTTCCCATCATATATAATGCACTAAATGTATGTAAAAACTTAGCAAAATCTGAGAGGGTCAGGTGGGAAGTTTTCTTAAAACTGGTTGATTTCATACAGAATGACCCCTATATTAAATGGACACATTCTATGTTGACATGATTTCTGATCATCAATAAGTAATGAAAAAATGCTGCGTTTCTGCCAATGCCATATGGAGGAAAGCGCAGCTTTGGAGGAGGACTCTGAGCGCTTTTCTACTTTGAAATTTGTTCTCTTTACTTGTTAATCCGTGATCTTGGTTTTGTTCCGAATTCTTTATTATGACTTGAAAAAGCTAAATTCATATTTCTGTATGAATGATTTCTGACCATACATCTTGTCCTGGTTTGTCCGTAATAAGCCCACAGTACGTTCTTATGTTTGGCCTCCTCTCTGACGCTGCTTTACGAGCATCTGTCTGAGTTTGCAGCCAAAATCTAGAAACAAACATCATAAAATTTATCTGTACAGTGAGCAGGACTTTTAGAAAAACGACATAGCTTACATTATGTTTCCCCAGATACTGCATTTTATGAACAGTCAAAGTGCACCGTTAAGCGATTCAGTACACAGACCTGTGATAAATACTTTATTAAAATAATAACTTTAATTGCTCCTGGCACTGTGTGAGGCGTGTTGGATTTATACGCTCCACTTTTACGACTTTAATTTAACAAACCGGCGGCATTAAAGGTTCCAATTACAGGAAGCTGCTGGGGAAGTTCAGCAGCATCACGTTTGTTTTATCGTTATGAATGTTTGTTCCATGAAAGATTCATCCATGAACAATAAAAGCATTTGTTTGCATTCATATAATATTCTCTAAAACGCAGCTTCTTCTTTTTGTACTTGTGGATAAGTTTCAGGTCATTTGGACGCGTTAGGAGTCCTTTTCAACTATTTTTGAGTCATTTTTTTTATCAAATTTTGCGTCTTTATGGACTCTTAAGTTCTAAATCATTATGGACAGTTTTAATTTATGTTGGTTATATTATTATTTTCAAGCCATTTTGAACAAGCTGCTGTGGTGTTTTTGTTATTTTGGGCAAATTTGGTGTCACTTTATAACCTTTTGAAGTAGTTTGGAAACTTCTCCAGTCAGTGTGGACGGTGTTTACCTTGTTTTTTGGACGATGTTTGTGTCATTTGCGATTCGTTTTCAGTAATTTCTGTCAATTTTGGATTCATTTTGGGCAAATTTTGTGCCCTTTTTGGACATTTCCGGAGTCTTTTGGATAATTTCAAGGAATTGTAAACAGTTTTCAACTTATTTTGGGCAAGTTTGTGTCACTTTGGAGACTTTTTCAGAACGTTTCAAGTGCATGCCGACAGCTTTTCATTTAATGGAGCACATTTTTGGCACGTTGAAGTACTTCTGGACAATATTTTGAGTAATTTTGGTAAGCTTTAAGTCACTGCAGACAGTTTTTCCACATAGTTTTCACAAGTTTTAATTTTTTCTGTGGTAAAATTTGTGTCACTTTGGACATTTTCTAAACCGGTTGGAAAATTTCAAGTGATTCTGGACAGTTTAAGTTCTTCTGGAGCCGTTAAGAGTCATGTTTGGACATGTTTTGTGTTTCCGGAGTGATGATTTTCAATAATCGAAACAGGAAGAAACCGACTTGTGAAAATGATGCCGCAGGTGCCCGTGTTTGTTTTGTGATTAGATCTTATCAGTCACACAACATCATGGAACTCTACAACTAAGCAACCATGTGATGTGTGTTTTTAGGCGTGTCCGTATTCAGAAACTAATCTAAAACGCTCATCTCCACGGAGAGCGTTAGAAAGAAAACATACAGGTGTGAACGGTACCTAAGGAGTTATCGGGACGTGTGACATCATCCAGTGACATCACCTGTTGATCAGCTGGCACACCTGGCGTTCTGTCGCTGTTCACAGACTCTGATGGTTTTAAAGCTGGAAACGGCAGTGAGGCCGTTGTGAACTCGTAATGACGGAACCAGACAGTTTTTATAGGAGTGTTTAGGGTGAGAGAGGATTAATCACATCACATTTCTTTTATTTTCTCAGTAAATCACAACAGGACAGTCATCATTTTTTGGTTACTCACTCTTGTTATTTGCTAACGCAGACAGACTGTCATGATAACTCACAGACAGTAATAAGTTTTTAGGATTTAAATGTTGGAACCAAACTTATTTACAATGAAAATTACATAAGACAACATGACTCCTCGGTCCAAAGCGTCCTTATTCTTCTCAGGATCAAACCGTATCCATTCAGATTTTAGTTTCTTTTCTTCTTTTACTGGAGGTTTTGGGTCGGTCTGGCATTTTGAGTAATTCTGTTACAGTTTCTAACTTGCTTTGGACAAGTTTCAAGTCCTTTGGGACAAAAAGGACATTTTTTTGTGTCATTTTGGAGCCCTTTGCAATCATTTTAGACTGTTTTGAGTCTTTCTTTGCAGTCTTTACTTTATTTTGCACAGGTTTGAAGGAATTTAGGATAAGCCGAAGTCATTTAGGACATTTTTTTGTGTCATTTGTGGCGAGTTGTTAACTTGTTTTGAACAAGTCTGAAGTAATTTTGGACATATCTGGAGTAATTCTAGACTGTTTTCAGTGTTTGTTTATAATTTTTTTTAACTTATTTTGGACAAGTTTCAAGACCTTTTGGACAAATTGCAGTCCTTTTGGATGGTTTTTGTGTCATTTTGGACACCTTTGGAAGGTTTCTCGACCGTTTTGAGTCTTTTTTTGTAGCCTTTGCATACTTTGGTTAGGTTTCAAGTAATTTAGGATAAGTTGAAGTCATTTAGGACATTTTATTTGCATCATCTTGGACATGGACAGTTTATATTTATTCTGGACAAGTTTCAAGTCCTTTTGAACGACTTTTTAGTTACTTTTCACAGATTTTGTGTCATGAAGGTCACTTTTAAACTTATGTTTGACAAGCTGAAGTCGTTCAGGACGATTTTGTTGCATCATTCTTGAGCATGTTTGTTTCCAGAGATGTTTTTTTCCATACTTAGTCTTTAGGAGTCTGAACAAGAGCTGATTCTAAATCATAAACACTTTAACTCCGAAAAACTCTAAAATCAGCTTTTCTGGTTGGTTGTTGCCGTTAGCATAAACCTGCGTGGGAACAACAGCTGCAGAGAAATGGTTCAGCAGAAAAGTTCTACCAGAAAAATCCTAGTTTTATAAGCACATAAAGTCCTCTGACAGACTGTTGGTTGTGTGGGATGGCCAGACTTCAGTCAGTTTTAAATATCAGCTTCCTATTGTGGTATTAAATTAGCACGTACAGCGTGTGATGAATGAAATCAGCGTTAGTGCTGCTGAAGGATAAAAAGCACAAATGGGACTTTTGACTGATATTAAAGATGTACGATTCCCAGATATTTATAAAACAGATTTGGACTTAGCTGACACCAGTTTTATTCTAGTTGGCGTTCTATTGAGGTAGTTTTTGATGAATTCTGTACAACTTTGGAAATGTCCAAGTATTTCTGTACCAGTTCTGTGGTATTTTGACCTCTTCGGGGGGTCTTTTTTGGAACGTTTCATGTCATTTTGGACAATTTGAGTAATTTTGGACACTTTCTGACACAGTTGGGAAGGTTTTAGGTCACTGTAGACAGTTTTTACATGTTTTAAAGGCTTCACGTAATTTTTGGACGAGCTAGAGTCCATATGGGACCATTTTTGAGTTGTTTTGGACACATATTATATAATTTTGGACATTTAGACATTTTAATTGTGCTGGGAACAGCTATAGAAAAATGGTTTTGCACAAAAGTTCTGCCAGTTGGTTGTGTGGGATGGCCAGACTTTATTCAGTTTTAAATATCAGTTTCCTATTGAGCATGTGGTATTAAATTAGCAAGTACAGTGTGTGATGAATGAAATCAGTATGGGTGCTTCTGCAGGTTAAAATACACAAATGGGACTTTCTGGTTTATACATTTAAGATGCACGATTGGGAGATATTTATGAAACAGTTTTGCACTTTGTAGTGACCAGGTTTGTTACAGCTGAAGACTTTTTGGGCAGTTTTTGAGTCACTTTGGACATTTGTAGTCATTTCAGACCGGTCAATGTCAGTTGTGGGCACTTCTGACCTTATTTTGGACACGTTAAAGCGCTTTTGGACTAATTTTGGGTAGCTTTAGGCAAATTATGTACAACTTTGGAAATTTTGAAGTCATTTTGTTCAAGTTTTGTTTCATTTTGGTGTTTTCAGGGTCATTTTTTTAGAAAATTTCAATTCCTTTTGGAATATTTTTGAGTAATTTGGAAAGGTTTTACGTCATTATAGAAAGGTTTTAACATTTTTTTGGACAGGATTCAAGCAATTTTTAGACAAGCTAGAGTCCTTTTGGAACCATTTTTGAGCCATTTTGGACATTCAGACATTCTAGTTGTGCTGGGAACAACTGTAGAAAAGTTCTGCCAGTTGGTTGTGTGGGATGGCCAGACTTTAGTCGGTTTTAAATATCAGTTTCCTATTGTGGTATTAAATTAGCAAGTACAGTGTGTGATGAATGAAATCAGTATGGGTGCTTCTGCAGGATAAAATGCACAAGTGGGACTTTAAGGTTTATACATTTAAGATGCACAAATAGGATTTTTGACTTTATATATTTAAGATGTACGATTCCCAGATATTTATAAAACAAATTTGACTCTTTTTGGAGACACGTCGTCCCTTCAGACTGTCATAGGTCAGTTGTGCAAAGTATGCATCTTCTTTTGGACAAGTTGAAGCCCTTTTGGACTCGTATCAGAGAAATTCTGCACAACTTTGAAAGGTTTCAAGTCATTTTGTACACATTTTGTGTCATTTAGGACCTGCTTGGGGACATTTTTTAAAAGCTTCAAGTCATTTTGGAGCATTTTTGAGTAACTTTGGAAACATGTGTCGCTGTAGAAAGTTGTTATGGACAAGCTAGAGTACTTTTGGGACTATTTTTGAGTCATTTTGGACATTCTAGTTGCCTTGGGTGCAGTAAACTTGTATTTCTGTGAGTACACAAAGCCATCTAACAGACTCTGTGTTGGCTGTGTGGGATGGCCAGACTTTAATCAGTTTTAAATATCAGTTTCCTATTGAGGATGTGGTATAAAATTAGCATGTACAGTGTGTGATTAATAAAACCAGTGCTTGTGCTGCTGGAGGATAAAATGCACAAGTGGGAGGTTTAAGTTTAAATGTATGATTCCCAGATATTTCACACTGGCTGAATTAAACCACTCGTCTCTATAAAAGTGAAACCAGATGTGACACTTTGCTCGGCTCTGCTGAAGTGCCCCAAACACTCGGCAGCTCAGAGGAGCGGTAATTTCCAGAATAAACCCCATTAAAGAAGCAGCTTTGGGTTTTCGTGCTAATGGCCGGACCTGAGAGTCGGAGAGCCAACAGGGCGGCTAAACGTGCGTCCGTCGGTAATCGCACGGCGGCACTGGGAGCCGCCGGCAGCGTTCCATCTGCGTCGCAAACGAGATCTAAATGAAATCTAACACCGGAGGCCGAACCCAGGAGGGAGCGGCCGTAGAGCTGCGGACGGCGATCGAAAGGGGCAGGAAGCAAAATGTGGAGGGGAGAGGAGCTGCAGCATCCAGCCCGGAGAAACATCCTCCACATTCCAGCTGCTTTCTGTGCGAGCTCTGAATAGCGGTGATTAAAAGTGCGATGTGATGAGTCGGAAAGCCCGGCCTCTTTGTTTTCGCTTCGTTTCACATCTCCCTGCTGACTCGCTCGCTTCCTCTCGCACCGCTCGGGTTATCCTATTAATTTAATTGGCGTCGCGGCACTACAGGTGAAAATGACCCACAGGAGCCGGGCTAATTTGTGTCAGCCAGGCACCAAATATTAGCAGTGTTTTCATGTCCCTGTTCCCCATTAAACACGGCGTTTCTTATGGGGAACAATCTCAACTTTTCTTGACATTCTCGTACGAAACTTGGAACCAGGTGCTAATTGGAATAAAAATGTGTATTTTCTGCTTTTGCAATGAGCGTCTTTTGCATTTTACTGCATCTTCATGAGCATTTAAACAAACAGAAGCAAGCAGAGCTGATTAATTAATCGAAATCTCAATGTGAAACGATGCAATTAGCAAAGTGCACAGGATTTAGGTCGTGCAAAAGGTTTCAAAGTGTCGTCTCAGTGGTTTTACAGATTCATTCCGTCACACTTCCAAAGGCGTCTCGAGTGTTAACGCTCCATCTCAGGTTTTACATCTGTTGCACAGTGAAACAAAGCAGGATTTTAAGGAAAAAAAACAACAAAATCAAACCAAATATAGGTCCAAAAAGACACAATTAGACATTTTTCTCCGTTCTAGAAGGAAAGACAACAAGCATTATATTGTTTCTTATTGGAAAATGATGAAATGGGTCCAACTATTGATCATTTTCATTGCTGATTTGGTCGATGAAATGTCAGAAAATGGTGAAAAAAATGCCGAAAAAAGGTTTCCAAAAATTGACAAATGTCTTGTTTTGTCCAAAGATCTTCAGTTTGTTATCACAGAAGAGGAAAGAAACCAGAAATATTCACAGTTAAGAAGCTGCAATAAAAGAATTTTGACCTTTATTCTTTAAGACATTCAAATTTATCAGTTTTAAGGTAGAAAACGTCTCTTAATTCTTGCTTCTCTAGCTGCAATTTACATTGTTTATACACAGAAATGCAGGAATGTCTTAGATACATGTTTGTGTTTATTGTTTTCTGAATTAATCAGTCAGTTATTTGGTCTATAGAATGTCAGAAAATGGTGAAAAATGGCGATCGATGTCCCGTTTTGTCCAAAGATCTTCAGTTTACTGTCAAGAAAGGACAGAAACTGAAAATACTCGCATATAAGAAGTTACAATAAAAGAATTTAGACTTTTTTCTTTAAAAAAATACTCAAACCGATCAGTTTTAAGGTAGAAAACTTGTCTTAATTCTTGCTTCTCTGGATGCGATTCATGACACTGTTGATTATTTTCTCGATTAATCGGTTATTCGGTTGATAGAATTTCAGAAAATGTCTTGTTTTGTCCAAAGAATATTCACATTTAAGAAGCTGAAATCAGATAATTTGAACTTTTTATTCCCCAAAAAATGAGGCAAACTTGATAACTGGACATCAGTTGAGTTGACGATTAATTGAATGGTTGACAATTAAATGATTAATCAATTAATTGCTGCAGTTCTGCTAAATATGCAACAAAAAACTTGAATAACTTTGGAATTAAATCATTTCTCCTATTTAATTCAGCTTACATCACCGCTTTAAAACGCTTTAAAACCTCCAGATGAATATCGATTTGATGTAAAAAAAACAACATTATTAAACGAGGGAAAAACTCAATTTCACACATCGAAAGGTGAATAAACTGAGCTTAGGTAGTTTTCCTCTTCACCGCTTTGCTGCTCGGAGGAAATCTGGACGAAGACGTGAATTAAAGGGCAGCGGGACGTGGATGGAAAGGAGACGAAATGAAGGAAGAAGCAGCAGCGAGGGAGCGGCTGCATGACCTGCAGCTATCCAGGAGGGAGGCGTTTTCTGATGACAACTATTAGAACAAACTGATTTATTACCCGCAAGCCTGCACAACAAAACCCAACTTCATATTTTACAAGAGCCAGGCAGCGAGCAGAAAGCCAAAACTAGGCGTGCATGTTGTAGCTGTACTGTTGCCACAACATCCAAAACCAACCATACGATCATCGGGTGATTTATCGATTTGCTGCTCAGCTTCTCCCTGAAACCGCTGCCAGGTTTCACACAGCTCCAAATTCATTTTCAAGATTTAACCCCAAACGCAAACGTAGCAGCAGATCTGAGCGAGCCGCCTCCTCCTCCTCCTCCTGTTTTATGAATGAATTTTTGGACTTTTCTCGCCTGTAAATCATCATGAAAACTCCGTGTTCTTTGCTCATCCGGGTGAAAACGGCGTGAGATGAATATTCATGCCGCTGTTCGCCGCCACCAGCAGCTTGCCCGGCCAGCTGGTGCTGTGAAGTTAACGGCGCCGGATGTAATTCTTGAAAATGGCACATTTCGCTCCGGTTGGCCACTTTTTGACGCCGCCATCAAACATCAGCGATCAATTTGCTGACATGTTTTAGGAACGAGGCCGCGGATGTTTTCTATCCCTCTGAACTTCGGGCAGCATCTGAAAATCTCTCATTTCTTGCTCAGTTTGTCACATTTTTTACTGCAATCTAAACTCCTGTAGCTCTAAGGAAACAGAACAAGAAGGAGGAATAACTTGGAAAAACTCCCCAATCTTTCACCGAAAACTCTTGGAGCTTTTGTCATGTGACCGTTGGTTGCAGCCGAGACACGAAAGGCTTCAAAGTTGTGCTGAGAAATGCAGAATTTTTTGTTTTTTCCAGAATGCTGGTAATGCGAAGGGTTTATCTGTTGAGATCTTTTAAATGAGACATGCAGAATAAAGTGACTGTAATGAAATATCACCGTTTTACGCTTAGATTTGGCGATTTTGTTTATCCTACAATTTTTCTTCTTTTAAAGTTTCTGGCTCTGATAGATGGTGCCATGTGAAAGTGAAAAATGTTCTATTTTTACAGTTTCTGCTTGTGCTAAATTGCGAAATTTGAGCAATTTTGTGAAAAGTACAAACCACATGACTTGTGAATTCAGACTGGTGTAATCTGAGTGAGCCTATTTTCATATTTTAAGCTTACATTTGATTAATTTTCCCAATTAAAACACATGCCGCACATGACTCACTGAAAAACTGTGTGAAACTAAAAAATATGTTCATTTTTTCTATTTTGACCGTTTCTGCTTAGGATAAATTGTGTAATTTTAGAAATTTTGTGAATAGTACAAACCATATGACTTGTGAATTTAGACTGGTGTAATCTGAATGAGTCTGTTTTCATATTTTAAGCTTACACTTGATTAATTTTGCCAATTAAATCACATGTCACACATGACTCACTGAAAAACTGTGTGAAAGTAAAAAATCTGTTCATTTTTTCTATTTTTACAGTTTCTGGTCGTGATAAATGGTGTGATTTTGGTGATTAAAAAACAGAACTGGCAGCAGGTTATTTGGGGGGTTCTAAAGATTGGGCAGCATGTGAAAAGTACAAATCATATGACTGTTCTGAGTTCAGACTGCTGTCATTTGAATCAGTCTGTTGCCATGACTCCAGATGTGAGGCAGACAGATGTGTTTGTGCACGACTCACCGATATCGTCAATTTTTAGGCCTGGTCTAAGCGTGTAGTCTGGTTCTGTGGGCTCCGGCTCGTCGTCCACGTCAGAGGCTGAGAGAGAGAGAGAGAGAGAGAGAGAGAGAGAGAGAGAGAGAGAGAGAGAGAGAGAGAGAGAGAGAGAGAGAGAGAGAGAGAGAGAGAGAGAGAGAGAGGGAAACAAACTGAGTGAAACAGAGAAAGCACACTGCAAAAACCCCAAATCTTACCAGGTCTATTTGTCTTATTTTTAGTCCAAATGTCTCATCCCACTCGATTTAAGGTAAATTCTCTTAAGAGACATTTCAGCAGATGGAAGGGCTTGTTTTAAGACAACGCATCTTAAATATCTTAAGTCAAACAATCTTGAAATTGTGTTGTTTTGAGTTGAATTTTACAAGAAAACTTGTGTCGTCCTGTAGGTCAAATTGACCCGTTTCATAGTTTGAAAAACAGTGAAACGTCTGAGGTCCACATTTTCAACATTTTCCGGAAAATTTTGAACATTTTTTGTGGAATAACAGAAACGTTAAAAAAAATAAGTTTCTTTAAGAACATTCACATAAAAATGATTTTTATATGAATGTTCTTAAAGAAAATATTAGACGTTTTACTGATACACATGGAATCACTTTAGATATTTTTTGCATTTTTTTTGGAAGATTTTTTACTAATTTTTTGAAAATCATTACAAGAATTTTCTTGACAAATTTGGGGGATTCTTTTAAAATAAAATTTTCAAGGGAAACTTTTAGAGAATTATTGGAATTTTCCTCCTGAAGGTTTTGCAAATTTTCAGAAATTTTGGGAATTTTTTGGATTTTTTTTCAAACAAGGAAACAATATTTCTTGTTGACTTTTTTGAGAAGATTTTCAGTAATTTTTTGAAAATATTTTCAAGAATTTTCTTGCCAAATTTGGCGGATTTTGTTTAAATTAAACTTTTAAGGGAAATTTGGAAGGAATTATTGGAATTTTCTTCTTGAAGTTTTTGCAAATTTTCAGAAATTTGAGGATTTTTTTTGCTAATTTTTTGGATTTTTTTAAGACAAGGAAACAATATTTTAGGAGAGTTAATACATTTCAAATTAGGAGGTTACATGAAAGTGAAAATGTATTTTTGAGTGAAAAACTGCTTCATTGTTTTTTTTTAGCATGTCTGACTTATTTTAAGACACCTAAGCTTGATAATCCTGGTAAAATAGAGCTTAAAATAATTTTTCCAGCTAATTTTAAAATCTCAATATTCTAAATATCATATCGTTTTGAAAGAAATCTTACCAAGCCATTTTTCACTTGTTCTATTAGTAGATTTTTCCACTTATTTCAAGGTAAAAGTTCCTTGAAATAAGTCTTTTTTTCTTGCTTTGAGGGGGGCATTTTTTCCAGTGCAGCAGGTGCTTCAAACTAAAGGAGCTTAATTACATCCAGCCCGATGTCTGGAGAGAGGCAGGGGTGAAGAAAAACACACCGACGGCGAGAGGAGAGATCAAACTGAAGAGGAGCTGTGGAGGGGGGGAGAAAAAAAAAGCAGAGCGATGGAGCTGCGGGGGTGAGTCGGGGGAGGAGAGGTTAATACTACAGGGCTGTGGAAGTTAAAAGGACCGGACAGGCCAGGGATCAAAGTGTGCCGCCGTGGATGTGTGAATGTGAGCGTGGGCCGAGAGATTGAAGGGTGGCAGCAGAGGATAACACTACATATACACAGCCACCCACTGACCGCACACAGCAATAAATGGATTCTGACAGGGGAGAGGAGGAGGGAGGAGAGGGGAGGAGGCCCTTCAAAGCTGCTGCCAGAGAGAGAGAGAGAGAGAGAGAGAGAGGAGCTGAAAAACAGAGGAAGAGGAGGAGAGAAAGTGCTGCAGGGAGGAAACTCAGCAGGAGTATTAATAGAGCTGCCTGTTTCAGATCCAGCATGCATCTGTACACAGGAGGACGGCGGGGGAGGTCCAGATGTGCGGCGATGTCCAGTGAAACATCTGCAAATGGATTCTTAGTGGGTTAAACAGGAGAAACTCACCTGTGGCGCAGCAGACGTAAACTCGTAGTCTGAGACAGCTGCGTCCGTGGTGATGGGTGGGCGTGGCTGCAACGCAAAAAAACAAGGTCAAAAAAAGCAGAATGCAAATGGAGAACGTCCCACTGGAGGATTTATAACTATAACAAGTCATAAAAGAGCCTAAAATAAGCCAGCCCGAATAAAAGAAACGTTAAAATCATTTATATAACTGTCCAGATACACATTTAGATGATCAGATCTGATAAAACGGCTTCAGCAGATCCAAAATATACACAAAAAATGTCAAGAAAGTACAACATAAGACAGCCAACGTCCCAGTGGTGAATCTGTAACTGCAAAAACTATAAAATCCCCCCAAAAGAGAGCCGATAATAAGCCAGGCTGAATAAGAGAAATGTTAAAATAACACGTTTACGAAGGAAAAATATATAGAAGTGTCCAGAAAACACATTTTTTACATTTCAAATTAAACAAAACAGCTTAAATATGGCAAAAATATTACAAATACACACAAAAAAGGTCAAAAAAGTACAACGTAAGACGGCAAGCGTCCCACTAGTGGATCTATAACTGCACAAGCCCCCCAAAAAAGAGCACAAACGAGTTAACTCAACTAATAGAAACTTTAAAATCATAAAGCTAGGAAGCAAAAATATACATATATATCCTTCATAAACTGTACAGGCACACATTTCTACATTCCAAATCAGATAAAATTGCTTTAACAGATCAAAAATACGACAAATAAACTCAAAAAAGATTTTAAAAAAAACTGCAAAGTAAGACGGCAAACTGCTCACTAGTGGATCTATAACTGCACATGCCATAAAAAAGAGCCTAAAACATAAAAAAAATCATAAATTTACGAAGGAAAACAAAATAATGGTCCAAATACACATTTTTACATTTCAAATCAGATAAAACGGCTTCAGCAGACCAAAAATATACACAAAAAATGTCAAAAAAGTACAAACTGCAAGTGTCCCACGAGTGAATCTACAACTGCACAAACAATAAGAGCGAGCCTAAAACCAGTCAGCTCAGATCAATTATAACAGAACAGAATATAATTCATAACTAACTGCAGCTGCAGAGCTGCAATAACTGATACATTTTCAGTTAATCAGTTTGTTGTTTGACATTTTTCACCATTTTCTGATATTTCTGGACTAATTTATCGTGTCTTGCTTTGCGTACAACTCAAAAACGTCGAGTTTTCTGTCATAAAGGCAGAAAAAACTGAACAAATTCAATTCTCAGACCCTAAAATCAAAGGATTTTGACTTTTTTTCTGATTGATTATGAAGAAAAGGCAGCGTGTTTCCAGCTGAAACGGCTTTGATTTGGGAACTGAAAGCTACTTCTGCAGCTTTTCTGGTTCAAACTTTCCACTGATGCAGGTTAAACTGGTCCTCTGTCGTCATGCAGCCGGCGCACTGCCATGTTTGCTCTTGATTTGTTCGGCGACGAGCTGAAAGCTCATCATTTTGGCGCGAGGTGTTGCGAGTTAATTTGATTAGTGATCAGCAGAATGGATGAGCTGCTTGACTGCAGGCTGATGTGATTAGAAGTGAAGGAGCCATTCATTATCCGGAAACAACCGGAGGACGCTCTCCGGCTAATCTGAGCCGAGGATTCATCAAATTCATGTAACAACAGAAAAAATGAGCTTCCTGCTGGAGTCATTTTCCAGTTTATGTTTTGAGGACATGCAGTAAAATAGAAAAAATGAATTCAGGGGACCCGTTGCAGTCACTTGTAATTTTTAATTCACCGATTTAAGTCAACATTGTAAGGTTCAAACATTATTTTGATGGGATGGTTTGACACAATATGACACAATTTTTTGTCTTTTCTGTGTTCAAATATAGTGTAGTTCATAGTAAAATCATAATCACCAATGATTTAGCCTTACAATTAATAGGGCTGGACCCGAATATTCGTTTGCTACGGCGGTATCCGGATATTAATTTTCGTATCCGAATATTCGCGCCCCTCCCCCTCCGAAATATTCGGAGCTCGTCTCTGCCTTTCGCCCCACTTCAGCTCATCTCAGCTCCTCCATTCGTGTTTCTTACCACCACCTGAATGGCCGGGTTGCTGCCGACTCTGACGTCACACTTCACTTTGTTGCATAAACACAAGAAAAGATGCTGAAGACCTCCGCTGTTTGGGAATTCTTCAGTTTAACTGAAGACAAAATGAAGGCAAAATTTGGACCCGGGAGACCAGACGAACGGATCCGAATATTCGGGCTGTCTCCTAGGAGATGAAATGTTTTATTTGTGGTTGATTCTAACTTTTACCTGTTTTCAAAGCCATCCTGCCCTTTGAAATGAACAAATAAGAAGACAAAAAAAATCTGAATAACTTGTAAAAAAGTGAATTAAAAAGTATAATATTCGGATACGAATATTCGGATATTTGTCTTTAATAGGCCCAAATATTCGGAGGCCAGAAACCACTATTCGGGCCAGCCCTAAAAATTAATGAATATTTTAAAAGTTACTGGAAAAAAGGTCAAAAACTGCAAAACAAAATGTAATTGGAGCAATTTCACTTTTTAATTGCGTGTCAACTTTTAAACTTGTGTTCATAATTAAGGACATATTACACAAAAATTCCCTTGAATTCTGTGTAAATACCAGTTATTTTGCTTGTTTGGGCTCACTTAATGTTTTGTGCATAAATGAAACTCTGATTTCATGTTTCTTGTTTTTGTTTGCGAGATTCAAATACTGTGTTTGAATACAACGGCAGTTTATAAAAAAATTAACTTGATTTCTGGTACTTTTGCCATAGAATGAATTAATTTGTTAAAGGTTACTACATGAACTAAAAGCTGAAAAACTACAAAAGAAAATCTTATTGGAGCAACTCAATTTTTTAAATATTTGTCAACTTAAAAACTTCAGTTTGCACTTAAAGTAATCAAGTGGATATCACACAAAAAAAATCATTAATAAAGCTTCATATTTATGCAATTTGAAGTCAAATTACTGCATTGGTTGAATAAAAACTAAATTGATGGCTAATTGATGTAAAAACAATTTGGTTTAATGACTTTGAGGTCCAACTAATTTAATTTCTATAATTTGCCTTTATAAAAACTTCATAATTGCAGTAATTGAGTATATGACAGCTACAAATTCCTTCTAAATAAGATGCAAAAACTAGTTGGAACAACATGTGTGATGAATAATTAATCTAAAAACGTGTTTGTGCTTCCAATCATTACATAAGTGCTAACTTTCTTCTAACTCTTTGCAGTTTGTTGGTTGAACATTATTTTATCAGTTGTCAGAGCTCAAAAATACTAACAGTCATAGTTTTAGTGGAGCCCAAACATGATTTTTTAGATTAAATAGTGATGGTTTGATGTAACCTCATACTCACAGATGTAGTAGTACTCCTGGCCCACGTGGAACTCGTAGCCCAGCGAGAAGGCGCTGTAGCGCTGGAACTTCTCGGAGAACTTGATGGGGGCGTGTGGGGCGTGGGGCCGGTTGCACTCCCACCTCTTGAAGCCCAGCTGGGGGTCGCAGTTCCGGTAGCCGCGGAAGCTGACCATGTAGAGGACGTACTGCTCACCAGTGCCCACCATGCGCTGGCTGTCGTTGTAGTGGGGGCAGTAGATGTCCAGGTAGTCGTTGACGTTCACCTGCATCGTGTAGCCCTCCCTACGCAGACTGAGACACAGCAACACACACGCTTAGAGTCCATGGAAATACAGGGTTAAATACAGAAAAGCATGCACATCTCCTTCTTCTGTTCAACCCCGCATCACAACACATCACAATGTGGAAAAACTAAAAGAGGGAGATCCTGAGAAATGTCCATTTTTTAATGTGTGTGCACGTACTTGTACATGACTGCAAGTAGATTATATTATCAATCCCTGGAGGGGAATTAAATTGCTGCAGTAGCATGGGTATTCAGTAAAGGGGTAAACAATAAGATAACACAGAATATTAGTGTATAAAGTGAAAATAAAATAAAAGGAACCAGCCACTGTTGTCACTTCCTGGGAACTACTAAGTTTTAGGACACTGTCTCATTCAAATAAAGTAGAACCTGTCCTACACCTTTTGACAGGGGGTGTATTTCATCATATGGATGTGATCAGGGCAGGACTCTGATCATACATGTAAAGTTTCAGGCAGATTGGAGCATGTTCAGGGCATTTACACAGCATTTGAAGTTTCATGGTGAAGGATCAAAATTCCAGAGGCCGCCACGGACACGCCCTTTGACTTTGGAAACAGATTTTAATAACTTTGGATCATTAAGGCCTCCTGTATGTACTGGCCCAATTTGAGGTGAATTGGAGTTTCCCCCTAGGAGGAGTTCGCTCTAGAAAAAATGAAAAATGGGCAAAATCTGATATTCAACGCAAAATAGCTCACTTCCTGTTGGGTTTGGAATGTGGCTGTCACTGACTTTTTTGTTCAGCCTGATGTGCTGCATATGTGTACCAAATTTGGTAGATACACCCCTGTCAAAAGTTGTAGGACAGGTTCTACTTTATTTGAATCAGAAAGTCTCCTAAAACTTTTGACGGGGGGGGGGGGGGGTTACCTCATACAGGTGCAATAATAACCGCCTCACTCATGTGCAATATCCAATTACCACTCATAATATGTATATATATTAGTGCTGCTACTATAATTGTGTTCTTATGGTGTTTTATTCAGTTTTTATGGTGTCAATTTTGTGGAGTGTCTCTATAAAATTCATTTTATTTTGTATAATGAAAATAAAGGTTTTCTATGATATTCTAAAAACAACATTTAAAATATTGAAATAGAATAAAAACATACACACTAATATAGAAAAAAATCAAACAGAATACACAAGAGTGACACACAGATGTGCAAATGAAAAGAATGTGCTTGGATGTTGCAAATGACATGAAAAGAAGTATCAGAAAAAAAACTACGTAAATACACGTGATTTAATAGTTCTCCTACCCTCCTGAACCCCAAAACCTCGTGGCAGCTTTGAAAACACATTAACTTTAAAACAAGGAATTCCAAAATTACATTTATCAGCACAAAAAAACTGGAGTTTTCAACTTTCCGACAGTCCTTGAACGCACCATTTGCTGTAAAAATTTGGCAAAAATCACCACTTTGCTCAAAATAGATTTTGTTGAAAACAAATAATTCTGTGTTTTCCCGTGCAACAGAAAACCAGCAGTGACTGAGCTGTGGGTAGCAGTCATCTGACAAAAATTCAGGGAGTTTTGGGATGAACCGCAGGCAGGAAGACAACCACGGAAATAAAATACAAATGTAAGCAATAAAATACTGAATATTTATTTTCAAACTGTTGGTAAAACTTCTGAACTCCTGGAAAAATATCAGACATGTAGATTCCAGATTTTTTTTTTAATAAAAAAATCAAAGATGTTCAACTTTCATCTCTTTTTTTGTAAATATTTAAGGTATTACAGTTTTGCTATTCTGCCACATAAGACATTTCTGAATTCTCCCTTCTTCTTCTTGGTTGTCTTGTTTGCTGCAGGATTTTATATTCTAGTGACAAATGAACCCACAGTGAGGAAAATGAGACGGGAGCAAATAAACAGCCAGAAACTGCCGCTCAGAGTTCAGAGATTCTCGTATTTCCGATCGTCTGTCAAATAAACTACAGTCAACGCAACGCTAACCGGACATTTTCTTGATTTGCTTCCCCTCCAGTGAATAAAAATGAAATAAAAGTTGGCAGTGAAGGAAGCAGAGGATGAGAATCTGCATTTGGCAGCCGGTCAGATTTCAGCTCCGAGTCTGAAGCTTAAAAAGTGGTAGTAAAAACTGTTATTTATACGATGAACTGCAGCCCACAGAGCTCAACACACCACCCACTCACTCACACACGTAATAAATAAAATAATAAAGGAACAAAGGAAGCCATGCACTACTACAACACTGCACTCATGTTTCACTCCTAAATAATATCCTGGGTGTCCAATGGTGCACAAACACTCCACACAGTGTTTTTTTTCTCTGAACTTGAGCCAATTTATCATATTTTGCATAAAGTTCCACATTTGGCTGCTTCTAATTCCTAATTAAGAGTCCTTATTTTCACCTGTTCTGGTATTTTAATCATACAACTACACATTACATGACAAAATAAATGCAAAATCCAAAACTCCTGCACAAAGCGATGCACCTGACAGCTACGGCTGCAACCGTCGGTCATTTTCTGGGATTAAAAAAACTTCTAAATCTTTATTTATTTGATTGGGATCAATGCATGTTAATGAACAGACATGAAAAAAAAAACATGAAGTAAACATGCCAGATTATAGCCTTCAGGCTAATTTCCATCTGTAGTCCACGGGACAGGGTCAGGGAGAAGAAAAACATATTAAATGTATTACATTAAATAAGTAGTCAATATAATATTTCACTCATATCTTCCAACATTCGTCCTCTATAAAACATTCACTCTACATGCTCACCTACAACACAATATACAGACGTTTTCCCCTGGACATATATACAACAGTCTAAGGTACTCAATAATGTGCACATTCCTGTTTAGACAAAAGCCAATTCCTTTAATTTGGCCTTAAAAGAATTATACGTAGGACAGTCTCTTAACGTTACTGGTAGACTATTCCAAAAAATGCCCACCCCGAACAGACAAGGCCATTCGACCAAATGTGGTGTTTCTATGAGGTATCGCCAAATCGCCTCTGCTCATTGCTCTTGTGGTTCTGACATTATCATCATAACTCGTACTTTTAATAAAAACCTTCAGGGGTGGAGGAGCGAGGGAGTGTAAAACTTTGTAGATCAGACAAGCCGATTTTAAATTTATCATATTTGTGAAGTCCAATAATCTATGTTTTTTCAAAATGTAACAATAATGAAATGATAACGGTTTTTTATCTAAAATTTTTAAGCCTTTTTTATAAAATTGTTCATCAGCGTGTCACAAAGACGACAAATCTCATTTTGTGCAAGAATATTCAGTTTACTGTCACAGAAGAGGACAGAAACCAGAGAATAATCAACTATTTTAAAGGCTGCAATTGCAGAATTTTGACTTTTCCCCCCTCAAAAACTGACTGAAATTGAGAAATGAAACATCAAAATAGCTGCAGAACTTTTGTTATTCCAACCGTCGCTGCAGTTCTGGTTGCAATTCACATTCTGTGATCCACAGAAACGTATATAGGACTCTAATTATTTTCAGTCATTTTCTGAATTAATTGCTTAGTTTTTTGGACAATAATCTAAATAGTTGTTGATCAATCGTTTCAATTGTCAACACAATGGTTCTGAATGAGTACTGCATTGGACTCGTTTGTATTTTGAATTAATATTTTGGGTGTTTGTGGTGTTTTCTCTGAACTTGGGCTCAGTTTGTTATAGTTGGCATAAATTTAAAGGCCACAGAGGAGGGAAAAAAATCTGAAAATACTCAATTTAAGAAGCTGCAACTGGTGAATTTAGACCTTATTTTCATTTTTAAATAACATCTTGGGTGCTATTGGTACATAAACACTCCACATAGTGTATTTTTGCCTCTAAATTTGAGCTAATTTTGCCTCGATTTTCTTATAATTGGCATGAAGTTCCACATTCGGCTGCATTAAATTCCTAATTTAGCATTCTACAAATTTAGACCCGCACATGCCGATCATTTTCCGGATTTATTAATTAACTGTTTGGCTTAAAATGTCAGAAAACGGTGAAAAATGTCCATCGGTGTTTCCCCAGAGATGATGAACGTCTTGTTTTGTCCAAAGACATTCAGTTTGCTGTCACAGAAGAGAAAAGAATCCAGAAAATATTCACATTTAAGAAGCTGCAATCAGAGAATTCAGACTCGTTTCCCCCAAAATATTAGTGAACAGCACTGGACTCACTTTCATTTCAAAATAATATGCTGGGTATGTGTGGTGTTGGGACAGTTTAGCCTCAGTTTTACATCATAGTTGGCAGAAAGTTCCACATCTGGTAAATGTATGAATCCGTTTAGCGTCACAGAGGAGGAAAGAGAACAGAAAACATTCACATATAAGAAGCTGCAATCGTAAAATTTAGACCTTTTGTTTCAGTTTTCGGCACAGCATTCAGTCTAGCTTTAGTTGTATCATAGTTAACATGCAGCAGCTGCACATGCTGATTATTTTCTGGATTAATCAATGAATTGTTTGGCTTAAAACGTCAGAAAACGGTGAAAAATGTCCCTCAGTGTTTCCCAGAGATGACGAATGTCTTATTCAGTCATAGAGGAGGGAAAAAAAACCAGAAAATATTCACATTCAAGAAGCTAAAATTGGAGAATTTAGACCATTTGATCATGAAAATAGCTGTTGATTAATCATGTTAGGCTACTTTCTTTTCATTTAAAGATGGTTGTCAGCGGTGCACACACAGTTTTTGGAGCCGCTTTAGTTTTATGACAGTTTGCGTGAAGTTCCACATTTATTTCCTGCTGGTTTTGCGTCTATAAAACCTGCACATTTACTCAGCAATCCCCGTCACACACACACACACACCAGTGCAAAGCCAAAGGAAACACAAACCAACCAACAAAAGACAAAATTTCACAAAAATGAGACACAAAACGACAAAAATGAGACCAAAAAACAATGAATGCAAAACACGAAATGACAAAACAGAAGCGAGACAAAAGGGAAACACAAACCGACAAAACAAGAACACGACAAAACACAAGACAAACAAATAAAATTAAGACAAAAAAAACAACCAAGACAAAATTTTTCAAAAACAAGACACAAAATGAGATAAAAAAAAAACATGCGAGACAAAAAGGAAACAAACCAACAAAAAGAAACAAACCGACGAAAAAAGACAAAATTTTTCAAGAACAAGACACAAAATGACAAAAATGAGATAAAAAAAAAACATGCGAGACAAAAAGGAAACACAAAGCAACCAACAAAAAAAAGGACAAAATTTCACAAAATGAGACACAAACGACAAAAATGAGACCAAAAAACAATGAATGAAGCAAAACACGAAATGACAAAGAAGCGAGACAAAAGGGAAACACAAACCGACAAAACAAGAAACATAACGACAAAAACACAAGACAAACAAATAAAGACAAAAAAAAAACCAAGACAAAATTTTTCAAAAACAAGACACAAAATGATAAAAAAAAAACATGCGAGACAAAAAGGAAACAAACCAACAAAACCAGAAACAAACCGACGAAAAAAGACAAAATTTTTCAAGAACAAGACACAAAATGACAAAAATGAGATAAAAAAAAACATGCGAGACAAAAAGGAAACACAAAGCAACCAACAAAAAAAGGACAAAATTTCACAAAAATGAGACACAAACGACAAAAATGAGATAAAAAACAATGAATGAAGCAAAACACGAAATGACAAAACAGAAGCGAGACAAAAGGGAAACAAACCGACAAAACAAGAAACATAACGACAAAAACAAAAAACAAATAAAATTAAGACAAAAAAACAACCAAGACAAAATTTTTCAAAAACAAGACACAAAATGAGATAAAAAAAAAACATGCGAGACAAAAAGGAAACAAACCAACAAAAACCAGAAACAAACCGACGAAAAAAGACAAAATTTTTCAAGAACAAGACACAAAATGACAAAAATGAGATAAAAAAAACATGCGAGACAAAAAGGAAACACAAAGCAACCAACAAAAAAAGGACAAAATTTCACAAAAATGAGACACAAAACGACAAAAATGAGACCAAAAAACAATGAATGAAGCAAAACACGAAATGACAAAACAGAAGCGAGACAAAAGGGAAACACAAACCGACAAAACAAGAAACATAACGACAAAAACACAAGACAAACAAATAAAATTAAGACAAAAAAAACAACCAAGACAAAATTTTTCAAAACAAGACACAAAATGAGATAAAAAAAAACATGCGAGACAAAAAGGAAACAAACCAACAAAAACCAGAAACAAACCGACGAAAAAAGACAAAATTTTTCAAGAACAAGACACAAAATGACAAAAATGAGAAAAAAAACATGCGAGACAAAAGGAAACACAAAGCAACCAACAACAAAAAAAGACAAAATTTCACAAAAATGAGACAAAACGACAAAAATGAGATAAAAAAACATGCGAGACAAAAAAAAAAAAAAAAAGAAAAAAAAAAAATAAAAAAGACACAAAATGACAAAAAAATAAAAAAAAAAAAAAGGAAACAACACAAAACCAAAACAAAAAAAGACAAAATTTCACAAAAGAACAAAGACAAAATGAGATAAAAAAACATGCGAGACAAAAAGGAAACAAACAACAACAAAAACAAACACAAAAGAGACAAAACGACAAATGAGATAAAAAAACATGCGAGACAAAAGACAAAAAACAGAACAAAAGACAAATCAAGAAAGACAAAATGATGAGATTAAAAAACAAACATGCGAGACAAAAAGAACACAAAGCAATCAACAAAAAAGACAAAATTTCACAAAAATGAGACACAAAACGACAAAAATGAGACCAAAAACAATGAATGAAGCAAACACGTCACCTCCTGGTACGTTCACCTGGTGTCAAACAAATCTGGGCTCCGGAGTCATCCAGTTATTAATAACACAAAGCAGGTGTGTGTGTGTGTTTGAGTCTGCTGCATGCACAGAATGTGGCTCTTCGGCGTGGACTCCAGGCCCCGGGGCCACGGCTCGTTCTCCCGGTGTCAGCCAGGCGGCGTCCCCTAACCCCAGCGCTCGTACATCAACCTGAACGCAACGTTGCGCTCACGTCAGCCGTCAACGTCCCGGCCACGTTTGTTCCCCCCAAAGCTCATATATCAGCGTCAGGCCTAAAAAAGCCTCGGCTTGACAGCGAAGATAAGGTCTGACTGTGCTGTGTGTGTGGTCGTGTGGTGTGTCGTGGTGTGTGTGGTGTGTTGTGTGGTTGTGATAGTGAGACAAAGATGAAGTAGATCTTTCGCTGACATCACAAGCCTCTTTTTCTCCCCATCACAGACACGAGCCCATATCTGTGTGACAGAGACAGGTTGCAGTTGTAAATCATGCACACACCGGTGAGCACACACACATTCATGAGGCCCCGTCGTCGCCGCGGTGACGCCGGAAAGTCACAAGGGGGCAGCAGCGCGTCGTCCTCGGCGCCTCCGTCTCCGAGCTGCTTCTAGTCACGTCTCCGGGGAGATTATTATTCAATTATTAAATGAAGATCGAAACGCTGCTCCCTCTCTCCACACTCCCTCAAATCCTTCCCCAATTCCTCTCCATCCACTCTCTCTCTTTTTTCTTTTTTTTTTTCGAGAGTCGGAAGATTAATTGTTTCAACATTCATCCTCATCTCGCTCTTCCTCCTCTTCACTTTCTCTCATTACATCATTTACTAGCCTGCAGAGGAGATTTACTTCTGCTGGTATTTTAAAAAAAAAAAGGCGCTTTAAGGGAATTATATTTATAGAGAATGCAAAAAAAAAACCCCATAAAGGATGAATTTGGCTCCACCAGGGAGGCGTGGATGCAAATTGAGTAAACAGCAAATAAAGAATGTGGTAGGAGGTGGGGGTTTTAAAATGCTGCTAAAGAAGAGCAAGTCTTCCAAGATGAAGGGATAATGGGAGGAAGGAGAGGGAGGAGGAGGGCAGCTCAGGGCATTCACGCTAATCTGAAAGCAAATCCACATGAAAGATGGCTCCGGGTTCCCACTGCGTTTGTGTTCACCTGCTTTGGTTTGTGGATTTCTGAGACATCCGAGCAGAGACAGAGGCACGATATCGGAGGAAACTGACGCGTTTTTTGGCAAAAATATACGGAAAAAAACGCAGGAATTTTCAGCAGATGACTCGAAAAACTCAATTTGGACAGAAATAATCACTGTAGTGGAGTTGTATCTGCATCAAAAATGTAAAAAAAATCATTTTAGAAAGATGTGCAGACAGATAATTGATAGGTAATGAAACTATTATAGATTTTGCTCATGTATAAACTGGTGAAATTATAGTGGAATGAAGAGTTGGGAATAAATGCAAATAAATGGTTGAACAGCTTTATAAACTCTGCATCTGATTTAGAGTAAAATCTCAGATTATTAGAGGAATTTCTGTGATATCCGAGCAAAGATGCACGATATCGGAGGGAACTGACGGATTTTTCTGCAAAATATACGTTAAAAAAATGCAGGGATTTTCACCAGATGACTCAAAAACAACATTTGGGAGGTAATAATCACTCCAGTGGAGTTGTATCTGCATCAAAAATCATTTTAAAAAACGATCCGCACACCAAACAATTGATGGGTAAATTATCTATTACAGATTCTGCTCATGTGCACAGACAACATGACAAACTGGTGACAGTGGTGCAATTATACTGGAATATAAAGCTGGGTAATTAATGCAAATAAATGGTTGAACAGCTTCATAAACTCTGCATCTAATTTGGAATAAAATCTCAAATTATTAGGAGAAAAGTTTCTGTGATATCTGAGCAGAGATGCACGATATCGGAGGAAACTGACATTTTTTTCTGCCAAAATATACAGAAAATAATGCAGGAATTTCACCAGATGACTCAAAAAACTCAACTTGGAAAGAATAATCACTGTAGGCGGGGTCGCATCTGCACCAAAAAAAAAAAAAATCATTTTCGGAAATGATCTGCTGACAGATAATTAACAGGTAATTAAACTATATTAGATTTCTGCTCATGTGTGCACAAACAGCATGATACCAACTGGGGAAACTGGTGGCAATTATACTCGAATAAATGGCTGGGAATTAATGAAAATAAATGGTTAAACAGCTTCAGAAAGTCTGCATCTAATTTGGAGTAAAATTTCAGATTATTTGGGGAAAAGAATGCTGAGATTTTCAGAATAAAGTTGCATAAATTTATATTCTACTAATTAAGTTGTAATTTTACCAAAAAAAAGGCTGCATTTCAAAATAAACACAATTTTACTACTTTATTCTCTTAGGTTTCCTGTAAAATTATGAATTTATATCAGAATTTCAAAACATTTTCAAGTAAAATTATTTAAATATTATGAATATTCCCAAACAAATACATCTTTTCTTCTCACATTATTCCATTTATGTGTTTTTCTCCAAAATATTCTGACTTTTTCTTGAAATTTAGCTCCTTTTCTCTTCATCTTTAGCCTCACTCTCATCCAAAATAATTTTATATCTTTGGGCGCCATTTAGATTAGAACATAGAGCCGATTTAAATGCTAAAACAACTGATATTGTGTTAGTTTTTGCAACCAAATCTTCCTTTTTAAAATTTTCTTGTGCACATGCGGATCCTGCAGGTCAACAAACTCTACATCAAGTGAATAAAGTTAAATAAAAACCTCTAGAAAGCATTTAAATCAGATGAAACTTTGTTTTATCACAGATTTTCTTGTAGATTAACTCATGACAAGTGACAAAAAGCAGCAAAAAAAACTTGTTCCAGCTCATTTTCTCACTTTGCGGCGCGATATTGACGCTAAAACGATAACGGTGCAGCTCTACATTAAATCACGCTGCGCTTTAATCTGCCAAACCTTCATTTACGCTCATAAAACACACAGAGGCGCTGATTTCGCCGCGTTAACAGTAAATCCCACATCATGGAAACGTGGCATCAGAATCTTTGAAGACCTTCTCGTGCTGCGGTAGATAAGCGGAGCGAGTTGCATGATAAAAGCATCGTTCTTCACATGGAACCTGCAGTCACATCGCGCCGTGACAATAATTTTCCTGCATAAACGGAGCGAGCATTAAACATGGATGCTCTTTAACGTGGCTCTCACACTGCACTAAAGAGAAACCAGCTGTAAAATACGACATATGTAAGACTGGAGTCCCTATTTTAACCTGTTCTGTCATTTTAATCACATATTAACCTAAAATATAAAAAGATACATGCAGAAAAAGTGTAAAAATGCTGCACAACTGTTATGTAATCCAACTCTAGGGCTGCAATTGATGATTTTTTTTAGTTGTCCATGCATCTATTGCATATTTTCTGGACTAATTGGTTCGTTTTTTTAGTAGAAAATGGTGAAAAATGTCCATCATTGCTTCCCAAATATGACAAATGTGTTGTTCCGTCTGAAAATATTCAGTTTACTGTCACAGAGGAGGAAAAAATACAGAAAATATTCACATTTAGGTAGCTGGAATGAGAGAATTTAGGCGATTTCTGTCCAAAAAAATGACTCAAATCTGAAATGAAATCTCTTAATAAATTATCAAAGGTGTTGTTGATTCATGAGATATTCAAAACAACAGTCTGAGCTGACATACACTCATTTATTTTCAAGGTAAAGACAATAAAAATGATGCATTTTGCAGGAATTAGTGTGCAGATTATTTCTCAGATTAATGCTGTCATTCTTTTTAAAACCAACTCCTAATAAAATTAATTTAAAATTGACCAAAGTAGGCTCTGATGCAGCCGCTTTCCTCTACTCTGATTGGTTGCAAGTCAAGACCAACAGCCAATCAGCAGTGAGGAACAAAATACCATGAATTTGGGTGTTATTCTACACTTTAACACCAACATTTCCATTTAAACAGCTCGTATACGTCAGCTGTCGGTCTCCATCGGTGCAGTTCATTAAAATTTTTAAGTACTAGTATTTAATTTACGTTTTAATAATGTTGTCAAGCTATTTGAACTGCACATTGTATAAAATGTCAACAAATGAAGCTTAATTGCTAAAATTTGGTCTCAACACATCATTCGACCCCCTAGTAGTTCAAGAATTAAGTGAATTTGCGCTTAAATATTATGAAAACGGCTCCACACAGTGAAATAAACACATTTTAAGCAGAAATATAATCGAGATCAAAGCTAATAAATGCTAAATAGGTTCTTGATGTCAGTTTTTGTTGCGCTGCACTGTATTATAAGGCTGCGATTTCCACAATTATTAGCTCTCAAGTCGAAAAAGCAGCACAAAGTGTCAGAAAAGGCACTAAAGTAACACATATTGCTCTACTTTGCAGTGAGCTGAAGTGCACAACAGAATGAAGATGCTTTATTAATAAAATAAGCTGTTTGCTAATGAAAAAAAAAATCAATAAAGTGACCGCACAGAGGCTTCAGTTTAAGTCAAAAGCTTAACTACAAACTGTCCTGTTGGGAATCTGCTCTTTTTTTTTTTCTTTTTATCCCTGAGCCAGTCACAGCCGTACTGTTGCTGCACATGAAGGAGAATGCAATAAATATTTTAATTTTAAGACAACGATTTCCCAAGAATCGGCAGAGAAAGGCCTCATTTCATTCCAAAACGTGCAGCCTCGTTTCGGAGTGTTTTTTCTGGCGATATTGGGCAGAAATCCCAAATAAAAAGGCGTACGGGAGGTTATGAAAAACCGAGATCCCTGCTGACGCCTCCGTGTTCCTGATGCGTTGAATCACCGCTAATTTCCTCTCCCGTACCTGTCCGGCCAGAGAGCCGAGAGATGGGGTTTAATCAGCCGAGCAAAGAAAGAAAAGACGGCAGACGAAGGAGGAGGACGTCCACTGGAGAGATGGAAGGATGGAAGGATGGAAGGAGGGGGAAGACGGGAGGATTTATGGGATGAGACGAGGAGCAGTTGGGGAGCCGAGAAGAAGAAGCAACAGCTAAGAGCTCAGATCAAAGTGGGCTCGGATCAATGTCGCTACTGTAAAATCACATCAGAGGCCGGCGAGAGGGAGAGAGAGGCAATATAAATCAGTCATCGGCAACATAATGCCACAGAGTTACCCCCCGCCCGGCCTGTTGGAGCGTCAGGCATCAATAAAACACCGACAGCCAGAGCAGCCGCCGGTTTTTTGTAACGAGAACTCTGAGGACCTCTCTGCTGGCCGGATGGAAGAAGGTTCAAATATTAAAGCCAGATAAAGTCACACCGCATTATTACGCCACGTTTGTTATAAGAATAACTCCTACTGAGCCACAACCAAACCACGATTCACACAGTGTTATCCGTTTTAATCGACTAATCAACCAATTAGAAGGTGTTTCCAACAAATAGAAGTGCTTTACAGAACCAAAGGTTATAAAAAAAAACACCCAACAACCCTCCTAATCTCCAGCAGTCTGTCATAAAGATGGACTCAATAAAAGCAGGAGCCGAGGTAACGGCGTCGTAAATAACGGCGATGAGAAAACGCCAGAGGAGGGATGAGTGAAAGATTCACGCCAGCGAAAAAGACAATAACGCTAAAGTGAAGTGAGAAAAGACAGATTAAAAAAAGACTAAAATGTTTAAATAAATAGACAAATAAATGCATGAAATTATTTTTTAAAGCACTACTTCTATTATTTGAGCAAAATTAACAATTAAAAAAAAATTAAATAGTGAAATAAAATAAGAAAAAATGTAAGAATAAATGAATAAAAATTAATTGAAAAGTAATTTGAAAAAAAGAATACTACCCATACTAGACATACGTGTAAAAATAAATAAATTAAATTGACCAAATAAATAAAAAATAAAATACTACTACTACTTCTACTTATACTGCAGAATAAGTTGATATTTATAATAGCAAAATATGACAATTTTTAAAAAATGAAATGATAAAAGACAGAAAACAGCCTGCAATGCAAATAAAGACATAAAATCAACTAAAGAATCATTTAAAAATATTTTATTATCACTCCTAGACTACAACTACTACCAGGAATAATAACAATAATAATTCAGGATAAATCAAATAAAGAATAACAAAGTAAAGCAATAATAAAAACCAACATGGTTAAAGACAGATAAAAAAAGACTAATATAGATGAGTATAAATAAATAGGGAAATAAATTAAATCAACTTAAAATTATATAAATATACTATTATACCTCATAATAAAAAGGCAGAAAAATTAAAATAACTTAATGAGTTAAAAAGTACAAAAACAATCTACGTACGAGTACTACTCCAAACCCGGATAATAATAATAATAATAATAATTTTGCGGGTCATAAGCTACAAATTCAGAATAGCAATAACTTAGAAATAATGGAAAAAATGACAAGATAAAAGACAAAAAATAAACAAAGATGTAAAAAATAAATAGAAAATTAATAAAATAAAATTTCATTTAATTAAAAGGTTTGGATTTGAGGGTTGCTTTTAAAAGTTATACAGAGTCTGGGTTTACTTAAAAGGCTGAAGGTTGTACAATGTTCACAGAATTAATCCAATAAATAAGCGGAACCTTTCAGAGCTTTATCAACCAATAAAATGATGTTAAATCAGTTTTAAAGCAGACAGGAAGCAGTGCACAGATTTAAAACTGCTCTAATGCTTGTTGTTCTTTTTTCTTTAGACATTTCCTTCTTGGAGAGCAGACAGAAAAACAGCAGAGTCTGTGCAGAGACTGCAGTCAGAAGCAGTCGTACTCCGTAAACGTTCTGTACGTTAGAAAACCACTGAGCTGTCGGTCTGTGATTATATGCACAAACTGTTGTAACAAGGCTGCAAACTTCAAACAGGGGAAAGGAAATAAAAGCTCAACAGCCAAAGTGGGAAATGCTACTTATTAAGGCGCATTTTTCAAAGAGCTTATTAAAGCCTCTCATCATGACGGGTCAGCAAACGTGGGAGAAAGTCCCTTTATAGTGCGGCTGTAAAATAATCTCAGTGGTGACCTTGAAGATTACCATAAAAACCAGAAGGAAACACATATGGACAACAGCTCGCCAGTGGGAGACATTAGCTTCTGCTAACAAACCGACTTTTTATGGGAGATGTTTGCTATGTAGGTGGGAAATAAAAACTTCAAAGAAAGATCAGCAGCGACATCTGCAACTTCTCCTACTGTGACGAGTCAAAACGTTTGCTCGGTATAGATATAAGTGGAAAATATGACCTAAAATATGAACATAAGTGGAAAATATGACCTAAAATATGAACATAAGAGGAAAATATGACCTAAAATATAAACATTAGTGGAAAATATGACCTAAAATATGAACAGAAGTGGAAAATATGACCTAAATATAGACATAAGTGGAAAATATGACCTAAAATATAGACATAAGTGGAAAATATGACCTAAAATATAGACATAAGTGGAAAATATGACCTAAAATATAAACATTAGTGGAAAATATGACCTAAAATATGAACAGAAGTGGAAATATGACCTAAAATATGAACATAAGTAGAAAATATGACCTAAAATATGAACATAAGTGGAAAATATGACCTAAAATATGAACATAAGTGGAAAATATGACCTAAAATATGAACATAAGTGGAAAATATGACCTAAAATATAGACATAAGTGGAAAATATGACCTAAAATATGAACATAAGTAGAAAATATGACCTAAAATATGAACATAAGTGGAAAATATGACCTAAAATATGAACATAAGTGGAAAATATGACCTAAAATATAGACATAAGTGGAAAATATGACCAAAAATACGAACATAAGTGGAAAATATGACGTAAAATATGAACATAAGTGGAAAATATGACCTATAATATAAACATAAGTGGAAAATATGACCTATAATATAAACATAAGTGGAAAATATGACCTAAAATATAGACATAAGTGGAAAATATGACCTAAAATATGAACGTAAGTGGAAAATATGACCTAAAATATAGACATAAGTGGAAAATATGACCAAAAATACGAACATAAGTGGAAAATATGACGTAAAATATGAACATAAGTGGAAAATATGACCTATAATATAAACATAAGTGGAAGACATGACCATAAATACAAACCGATACATTCAGCATGGTGAAACATCTTTCTGCAGCTGATGAGCAGAGAAAAATCTGTAGAAGGTGTAAAAATGAAAATATGTGTTCAAAATGATGCAAAATTTGCCCAATATTCCTGAAAAAATGATTCAAAATCTCTCGATTTGACCAAAAAGATTGAAAAATGACAAACCCATCCACAGAACTTGTCCAAAACGACTTAAATCTTCCCAAAATAGTTAAAAATGGTTACAAAATGTCTAAAATGATCATGAGAGGAAAATCATACTGGACATACTGGACCAATAAAATAAAAGCAGCATGGCTCAGAAACCGTACACAGAGGAGAAAGTTGGAAGATAGATTCAGAATGGTGAAACATCTTTCTACAGTGGATGAGACTGAAATGGGGTTTAAAACTTGCCCAGAATGATTAAATCATCCTTAATGACTCAAATCTTGTTTAAAATGACAAATTGCCAGATATTTTCAGGAATTTTCAAGGACGTTTGGACCACTTTTGGACATTTTTTGCTACCTTCAACCAATTTTGAGTCATTTTGGAAAAGTTTCAAATAGTCTCAGACTATTTCAGAGTGAAAATCAAAGCTACTGGATGAATAAAATAAATGCTGCGTGCCTCAGAAACAGTGAACAGAGGAGCAGGTAGTTAGAAGATAAATAGCTAAATATCTGTAGTACGTGAAGCTGCCATTTCTCCCAGAGTTGGGACATTATGAGTTCACGTTTTTTTATTTAGAAATCTGTATCATTCTGCATAGAAGACTTTTCCGATTCACTCTCCTTCATGGTTGTTCTGTTTCCATAAAGCTGCAGGAATTGTGTGACGAAGTGAAGAAAAATGTGAACAAAAGGAGCAAAATTCAGGAGGAGGCCTTCTTGATTTTGTCACCTTGATGAAAATAAGTTTTCTCCAGGAGTTTAGATCACCAAAACGTTTTTTTTTTTTGCTTTTTTGCTTTTATTGCATAGACATTTTTATCTTTCCAGTCAAAAATCTCAACATCCGTGAAGCGTAATCATTAGAACTTGAGAAACGCTTCATTTCTCTCTCAGCTGGCCTCCGACAGTAACCCAGCAGAGTGAAACACGTTCAAAGTTTGATCTACATGCGAACACAGCCGGCGATTTAGGTGTCGAAGGTTTCCAGCATCAATCTGTCCGCCTACTGGGCGATAAAACGCTGGAGACCATGGGTGGCTGATTGGCTGCGAGGCTGCAACTGTTTGAGAATCAAAAAAGAGAAAAAAAAAAAAAAAACCACACGTATGCAGAGATAAATCAAGGTTAAAGAAATCAAAGGAGACGCTGCTGACGGGCACAAGGCTGGATTAAAACCCGCCTGATTGCCAATCAGGACTTAAAAGCCACTCCGTCTCCAGAGGCCGGAATTCTTAATCCCATCTCGGTCCGGTGCGGAGATGCTAACATTGTTGCGGGAGGACTCCAATCAGCCGGTGGAATTGAAAGGCTCCCCCGCTGAATGGAGACTCCTGGAGATGTGGAGCATCAGTGAGGCCTTCATCAAAAAGCTTCCTCGCCACTCTGTCTGCTTACATTCACTTGTTGTGCTTCTATGTTCAGCAGAAAGCACGAGGAGCGTTCACATGTGGCCTTTACTGCCCGACTTGACGTCTCAAATCCAGGTTGCATGATGGAAAGAAAACGCAGTTTCAGTTGGTGCAACCGTGAAGCTACAAACGACTCAGCTGTGACCAACAGTCACGTGACAAAAACTCAGAATCTTTTCAAATTAACTCCGAGGAGGAGAATTAAAAATGTCAGTAATGGGTAATTTACTGCATGTCATTCTCCCACTCTTCCACTGTCCTATATATAACAAAGCCAAAATAAAAAGGTCAGTAATGAAATATCTGCAGTATCTTCCATCATGCAGAGTTTTCTGGTGCTGCAGGATGTGCACAGAGAAGCTTCTAGTCCACAGCAGCAGCAGCTCAGACAAAATAAAAAGTAAATAAGGTGTTCTAATGTCAGATTTACCAAAACTGAAACCAGATGATTTTAATGACACAGGCTGGTGCATGTTAAAAATGAACGGTTGCAGTCGTCATATTACAAATTCCAACAGTTACAATCTGTTCTTGCCATTTTGTAATATATTAAAATGTATTTAAATCAATGTTTTTCATGTCTAACGTAAAACAGGACATGATATTGTATAATATATTGAAAAGACTGCAAAAGCAAGTGTTTAAAACATAAAAAAATACACTCTCCCTGCTTTCTGAGACATTAATTAAGGATTAATCATGCATTTATTAATGTGACATAGGATATTTACACTGGAAAAAATGCTCCTCTCAAAACAAGAAAAAAAATTATTTCAAGCAACTTTTACTTTGAAATAAGTGAAAATCTGCCAGTAGAACAAGTGAAAAATGGCTTGGTAAGATTTCTTGAAATAAGATGTGATATTTAGCATACTGAGATCTTAAAATTAGCTGGAAAAACTTATTTTAAGTTCTATTTTACCAGGATTGTCAAGCTTAGGTGTCTTAACCGTCCTGTTGTCCTCATTGTTTCCTTGTCTGAAAAAAATCCAAAAATTCAGCAAAAAAAAAATAAAAAAATAAAAAATCGCCAAATTTATAAAAATGTACAGAACCTTCAGAAAGAAACTTCTTTCAAAGTTTCCCTTAAAAGTTTTAATTTTTTTTTAATTCCCAAATTTGGCAAAAAATAAAAATTTAAAAAGGAAACAAATGGAAATTGTAAATATTTTCAAAAAACGAACACATATCCTCCAAAGAAATCCTAAAAATATTTAAAGTGATATATATATATATATATATATATATATATATATAAAATATATAACTTCTAATAATATCTAAGAACATTCAGGAAAAAAAAATCAACCAAAATCCAGCAAATTTCGCTGGATTTTGGTAGATTTTTTTTTAATGTTTTAAAAGAAACATTTACATTTATCATTTCTATTTACCATCAAAAAATGTGCAAAAATTCCCTTAGAAATCTTGACCATATGGAGGTTTTTCACAGCGAAAAAAAAAAAAAAAATATATATATATCGCATATTTTCAAACTTTTAAACAAATCAATTTGACCCGTGGGACGACATGAGGGTAAAAATGAGATAATTTCAAGATTGTTTGACTAAACAAGATATTTAAGATGCGATGTTTTAAAACAAGCCCCTCCATCTGCTGAAATGTCACTTGTTAAAGGAATTTATCTTAAATCCAGTGGGATGAGACATTTTCACTAAAATAAGACAAACAGACTTGGTAAGATTTAGAGTTTTTGCAGTGTGGGCATTCTCAATGGTTGTTGCTAGAGGTACAGACCCTAAACCTGACCCTAACACTAACCTTAACCTTTGCTTACCTTTCAACAGTTTGCAGTGGTTAGCAGCTTCTTGACTCACGAGACTCACATATGCGTCCGTATCTGTCTGGCAAATGGAAAGTGCCGTATCCGTAGGCCACAGGCTACGGGTCCGTATCTGTAGACACTACCATTCTCAATAGATACAGAGTTTTATTTTTACTTATATTATGCCTTATTTTAGGCCTTCACAGTTTGGTCAGGGTCAATTTTGACATAAAATATGAACATATAAGGATTCATATCAAAGTCAATCATCTTAATTTCGTTGAAGGAAGCCAAAACTGTGCTCATGATTAATATTCAGTTAACTACGCAGCCTTTTAACTGGCTTTAAGCTGCTTTTTTCCCAACCAAATCTTCATTTTTCTCACTTGTTTCTTGCTAATTTTGCGTCTCAATGTATGCACGCAGCCTTAAAACTCAGAAATAACACTTTACCAGGCAGAATAGATTATTTATGAGAACTGTGCGTTTCGTTTTTGCATTAAGCAGCGAAAATAAGTTTCGTTTAAGTCAGTTTGCCGTCTTACATATCATGCACAGTGACTAATGTGTGATACCGGTGATGAAACCACACGCTGTGCAGCCCTCTCCCTCAGTGACGGCGTCTCATTCCACAGCTGTACATGTGTGTCAGCTGTGTGTGAGAGTTGTGTAGCTGGTTCTAAATTCTCACCGTTGGAATCGATACCTGTCTAGAGTGTGTCCAGCAGACTGGATTACGCCGCCTCCTCTCAAGGCCACTTCTCACACACGTGGCCTGCAGAGTTCCTCGTCGGTAATTGATCAAAGCATCACACGGACCCACAACACGAGCAGCAATCTCACAATTTCCACCATTTTCTTGCATCTTCTCTCTGCTCTCGTCTCACTCCTCTCCATCCATCACCCTCCTCTTCCTCTGGTTATCGACTGTGGCGGTGTGAGAAAGAGTGTTCAGGCAGCACAAAACCTGATGGCAGCTGTTATTAGCCCTTTGAACTGAGCCGTCTCACTCTCGACAAACACGCCCACCCCGCCCCATTATCGTACGTAATAAGCATGTCGGCCTGCACACGCATGTTGCTGCAATCAATCACGCCGGCTTTTGTCGTGGGCGCTGCCCAAACACACGCGACAGAGACGGATGGACGCGAGGAAATTAAAATGAACAGCCGCATGAAAGTACAGATGAGGTCGAAACATGTGCGGAACGAGAAGAAATGAGGCCGAAGAGATCAGAGATGTGACTGAAAGTAGAATTCAAACCACAACTTAATCAAATCCATGTTTGCAGGACAATAAAAACCCTTTAAGTTATTATTTTTGATGGACTGGGTACCATAATAATGCTGCACAGACTTAAAATTGTGTGAAAATTAAACCCGAATTTCTGCACAAAATTCACGCTCACAAAAATTGAGCCCCTCCTCTTCCTCCTACATAACTTTAATTCTAATACTTGCCCACTTTAACCCTTTAAGCTTCAGTCAATTCCAGCCGTTTTCAGTACAAAAAAATCGCTAATATTCTATTTTTAAATAAAAAAATTACGAAAAATACGGGGAATATTGGACGGGCATCGCGAGGTGCATTTCCTTGAAAAGGACCGATTCGGGGATTTTATACCGACTTCAGGACATGTTTTGGACAAAATAGTTTCCTGGCTTGTGTCATCTGGATGTAAAAGGTTGGATTATGGCCGTTTTTTGTGGAATCTTTTTTTTTGTGTATAATAATGAACCCGGAAATGTGAGTCGCGCTGTGTGCGTTGAAGCCGTGTATAGAGAACGGATGGATGAATATTTGTTTTTGTCGGACAAATGTGTTTTTCTCACCCGCTGTGGTAATCGCATCTGAAAGTGGTTTATACCGGCAGATTCATGAGAATCTAAGCTTTCCATCGGTGTATAGTGTTTGTATAAGCGCGTTTGCGGCCGTCGGACATTCTTGAAATTCCTATGCAAATTAGTAGGTGTACTGCCGCCGGTACACTGAAGCTTAAAGGGTTAACATTTGAATTACTTGTTTATTTGAACTTTTAAAGCTGTAAACGGCATTTTTGATCGGCTGGGCTGATGTTATTTTACGCTAATTTAATACTGTGCGTAAACTCAAATTTACGTGTCGAAACGAAACTCAAGTTGAGATAACTTAATAAAATTGGCTTGACAACTATATTTTCTTCACGCCAAGGTTAGAATTTCAAGTCCCTTCCCCTATTTATTAATTATTGGAACAACTTTCAAAAAACTGCACATTTAAAAATATGGAAATTAAGAATATAACATTTAAAATTCCTTCTAAATAAAACATTTGTTGAAACAAATAAAACATTTCATGAATAATCAACCATAATCCAGTGATAATTAACAATCCCTTTAAATATAGAAGAAAAGTTAATTCCACAAACTCACTACTGTTTTTTGGTTGAACATTATTTCATTATAAGTTAAAAAGATCGACACAAACTGCTTGATAACTAATTTTTCTTTCACCTTGAGGTCAGGATTTCAAGTCTCCCTTCTAATCAATTTCACTGATGTTTTGCCATTTTTTTTAATTAAAAATTAAATACATAACACTTAAATTTCCTTTAAAAATGACATGGAAAAAACAATTGAAAGAACTACATTTTCATGAATAATCAACCATAATAAATCATTCATTAAGTGTTAATTAATCTCCTTATATTAGAGAGGAAAAGCTAATTCCACTAACTTAATATTGTTTGTTGGTTGAGCGTCATTTCCTGAGTCGACTTAACTCAAAAAGATTGATGCAAATTTAGTCCCCAACTGCATCCATTTCACTTTATTTTGAAAAATATTCCAACTTCAAACTAGTGATCATACATGTTGACTAAAACTTAAACTTTTATTTTAAATTTCCTTTTAAAACACTAAAAAAAAAATTAGTCAAAACTATCAAAACGACCTAAAAACTTTTGTTCATGCCACTATTTTTAGAAAATAGGTGGTTATCAGCAATCTCTTTTTTTTGTCGTGAAAAACCTGCTTTCCCTTAACTTAATATAGTTTGTTGGGTGCTCATATTTGCAACGGAAGTTCAAGAACTCTCTGCCTTTTCGGTTGAACTGCAGACAAAGTTCCCAGTAGACAAGTACGGAAATATCTTAAAATGTAAGTATTTAAAGTTGTGCGCTGTGTGGAGCTAACACCTGTGGGAAAATAAGCTGAAATAAGCTGCTTTAGTTGAACCCAAACATCCCTTGTTTTTTTTTTTAGAGTGTACGGTGGACCAAAGGATGAGTGACACGAACGGGAAGGGAGCGAGACAGAACGGTTCAATTAAGAAAAATGTTGTTTAACCTGTGAATAAGGCCGGGGACTTGTGGTCTTTACCTTAATTTGTGTGTTTATCGATTTTGTTTTCGACTCTAATTTATCGCCCGTTTCACCTCCATCCCGCCCACGCAACCTATTTTACGCTCCACGGAGTTGGCGCCTCACATTAAGGCTTCTTCTATCCCTCTCTGAACCAATCTTTCCCTCCCTCTTATCCTGTCGCTGGGCTCCCATCAATCCCCTCTGTTTCCCTACGACTCTGTTCCCAAAGCCCTTACATGAGCAATAGTGATCCCATCAGACGGCGGGCCGGCAGAGGCAGGAGAGAAGAGAGAGCGAGCGTTCCCTAAGCTCTGCCGTGATTGATAGTGATCCCGTCTGATGGCTGTGTATAGACTCAGCACTCAGCGAGACATTACCCTCTGACCCGCCTATTGATTCTTGCATTCGCCGCCCCAAACACACAAACACCGGCCCTGACCCCGCTGCACGAAAACACCCACCGCTCAGCCGTGCGTACAGTCCTGCAGATTGATAGTTTGGCTGCGAAACCTGATCAATCTGCTGCATAACAAACTTCCTGGCCGGGTCGCATAGCGCCGGGTGTCCCGCTGACTGATGTGTTTGGGTCAGGCTCTGGAGGCTCGAATATCAGGGAGAGGAAAAGAGGAAGAGCGCCCACATGGGTTGCTCTCTCTTCTGCCTGCTTACATTAATTTGTTCTGTTTCTATGTTTAGTAGAAAGCATGAGGAGTGTTGTTTGAGAGCATGTGTGGCCTTTAGTGATGCCATCTCACTCAATATTACTGATGGAAATGACACTCCTCTCTCAGTAACATCTACTGCATGTGTTTGCCTGCAGGTTAAAGCTGAACAATATTGGAAAAAAACTGACATTGCAATGTGTTGTTTTTCTGAATAAACAGCTTAGTAAACATAGAATTTATATAATATACAGTACCAATGGCAAGATGCATCCCAAAGCTCTGCATCCAGACTCTGAGCAGCTTCTCTAAACTCCATTATGATGTTGCATGATGGGAAAAAATGCAGTTTCAGTTGCAAGTCCTCATTAACAAAGTCAAAATTTAGACTTATGTGGAGTTCTGTAATTAGATTGGACCACAAGTACGCTGTACCAACATGATATTCCACTTTGACAGCTCTGTTTCAACTTCTGCATTGAGTTATTCAAGGCAGCTCCAGAAAAAACGTGCGTGATGTTGCTACAAATCGCTTGTTCAGCAACCAGATCATGTCTTCACAGCCGTTTTTTAGTAACTGTGTTAACTCTCTGAACTCCAAAACCTGCAGATGGGTTTGAGTCATTTTATATTTAAAAAAAATATAAATCACCAAAATTGCACCATTTATCAAAGCAAGAAACTGGGGGGGAAAAAAAAAAAAAAAACAGAAAAAAACTGTCAGATTTTCCACTTTCTGCGAGTCCTTGAACTACTCATCTGATGATCTACGACCACAACTAAACACTAAACCGCCACAAAGAGACACAAAATGACCACAAAGAGACACAACATGACCATAGAGAAACATAAAACGACCACAAAGACACAAAACGACACAAAACTACCATGAAGAGAAACAAAATGACCACAAACTGACACAAAAGGACCACAAAGACAAACAAAACCACCACAAAGAGAAACAAAACGGCCACAAAGAGAAACAAAACCACCACAAAGAGAAACAAAACCACCACAAAGAGAAAAAAAACACCACAAAGAGAAACAAAACGACCACAAAGAGACAAAACCACCACAAAGAGAAACAAAACGGCCACAAACAAACACAAAACGGCCACAAAGAGAAACAAAATGGCCACAAAGAGACACAAAACGACCACAAAGAGACACAAAACGACCACAAAGAGAAACAAAACGGCCACAAAGAGAAACAAAACGACCACAAAGAGAAACAAAACGGCCACAAAGAGAAACAAAACGGCCACAAAGAGAAACAAAACGGCCACAAAGAGAAACAAAACGACCACAAAGAGAAACAAAACGGCCACAAAGAGAAACAAAACGGCCACAAAGAGAAACAAAACGGCCACAAAGAGAAACAAAACGGCCACAAAGAGAAACAAAACGGCCACAAACAAACACAAAACGACCTCAAAGAGACACAAAACGACCACAGGGACACAAAACCACCACAAAGAGACACAAACTGACCACAAAGAGACAAAACCACCACAGAGACACAAAACCACCAGAAAGAGAAACAAAACGACCACAAAGAGAAACAAAACGGCCACAAACAAACACAAAACGGCCACAGAGACACAAAACGACCACAAAGAGAAACAAAACGGCCACAAAGAGAAACAAAACGGCCACAAAGAGACACAAAACGGCCACAAAGAGACACAAAACGGCCACAAAGAGAAACAAAACGGCCAGAAACAAACACAAAACGGCCAGAAACAAACACAAAACGACCACAAACAAACACAAAACGACCTCAAAGAGAGACAAAACGACCACAGGGACACAAAACCACCACAGGGACACAAAACCACCACAGAGACACAAAACCACCAGAAAGAGAAACAAAACGACCACAAAGAGAAACAAAACGACCATAAACAGACACAAAACGACCACAGAGACACAAAACGACCACAGAGACACAAAACGACCACAGAGACACAAAACCACCACAAAGAGAAACAAAACAACCACAAAGAGACACAAAACGGCCACAAAGAGAAACAAAACGGCCAGAAACAAACACAAAACGGCCAGAAACAAACACAAAACGGCCACAAACAAACACAAAACGACCTCAAAGAGACACAAAACGACCACAGGGACACAAAACCACCACAGGGACACAAAACCACCACAGGGACACAAAACCACCACAGAGACACAAAACGACCACAGGGACACAAAACCACCACAGAGACACAAAACCACCAGAAAGAGAAACAAAACGACCACAAAGAGAAACAAAACGACCATAAACAGACACAAAACGACCACAGAGACACAAAACGACCACAGAGACACAAAACCACCACAGAGACACAAAACCACCACAAAGAGAAACAAAACAACCACAAAGAGAAACACAACAACATTAAAGAGACACAAAACAACCACAAAGAGACACAAAACGACCACAGAGAAACAAAAAGACCAGAAAGAGAAACAAAAAGACCACAAAGAGAAACAAACGACCACAAAGAGAAACAAAACGACCACAAAGAGAAACAAAACAAACACAAAGAGACACAAAACAAACAGACACAAAATAACCACAATGGGACACAAAATGTCAGACTTGAAGGCACAAAATATGACAGCACATAAGGGTGAACGTCGCAGTCAATCATGTTAATTTAATTGTGGGAGGCCCAAACTGTGCTCACAATCGTGCTTATCTTCAGTGTACTGCTTGTACTTGTGTCTCGCTTGTTTTGTTGCGCTCCGAGTGCTGTGACGAACCGTCCACAACAACAACAACAACATTACTCAGATCCCTCTCCTGAGCCACGTTCGGGGCAGGAAGAGAAGCAGGAACGAGAAGCAGCGCCATCCATCAAGCCGACCCGGGTCAGAAGGCGTTTGCAAATGATTCTTTTATCTGCTTGCTCTACTTGAACTGCGAGGTGGGTGGGGTCCGCTGTGTTAAAAGACACGGGGAAAGCGTTTAAAGCTTGGCCAATATAAGAGTTTCAAGTGGAGTAAAACAAAAAGGCCGAGAAGAACGTGAAGCCTCGATTCGACCCGATATCACGAACCCAAGAGTTAAACACACAGAGGGAATATTTCCACTATTGTGAAGTCAAAAGGAGGCGAAAGCCAGAAAGAAAAGCGAGACGGAGGAGAGTGCCAACCGAGCTCCGGCCTAATGGGCTTCAGAGACAAAACCACAGCTGGCTGTCGACATTAGTCTCCATGACGACAGAAGAAGCCTACTTATGGAGCCATTGTAGGAATAAAAAAATAAATAATTGAAAAAGAAAGAGGCGGGCTGGTCGACAGGGGTCCACTGCTTTGTGCCCATCCCCTCTTTATCCACAGCGTCCCCTCCGTCTCTCTAATGGCTAATTAACTGCCACTTATTACTGCTCCGCATTAGCACAAATCATCGGCTATTACCGGAAATTTGGTTTCAGGTGGACACGTTTTTTTGGTTCCATTTTACATCTCAGCTTGACTAAAAGCAGAACTGAGGTGAGCAACAAAGAGCTGAGAGATTTATTACAGTAAAATGTACAGGTAATTATTGAGCTTTTTACAGCTTCAGTGGGGATCTCGAGTCAGATCTTTACCACTTTTACCGATCTATTAAGCCTCACAGGTAATAAGTTGAATGCTAAAAACACACATGAACAAGGACAAAGGAATGAATTCAGCTTCACACATTCAAAGTGGATTATACAGCACCGTTTTAACCTTCGCTATGTTCCAAAAAAGGTGTTCGCCTGCCATCAGGGGCAACTGGCAGTTCAGCGTCTTGCCCAACGACACTTGGGAAAATGAAAGAGTTGGAAACTGAACCATCAAACATTAAGATTAGTGGAAAACTTGCTCCATCACAGGTGGTCAAGGACAAGCCAGAAAAAATAGATGAAAAATCTGGTACAACCAGGGCAAAACTTGAAACTTATTTAGTGACTCATCCAGATTGAGACTGGATTTAAATTTAATGGACTTTGGCAGGTGGACATAGAATAATGAGTTGAAATGAACATGATATGGAAATGGGGTACTTGATGTCCTATTTTATTTTATTGTAAATCTTTCTGTTGCTTTAATTGTATTTTTTTTTCTTTTTCTCTGTCTCTTTCTGGTTGCGTCTATGTATATGTCTTTAACTGTTACATTGTTCTAAAATTTCAATAAAATTATTACTTAAGAAACTTATTTAGTGAAATAATTAGGGCTGGACCCGAATATCCCGAATATCCGAATATTCGTTCGCTACGGCGGTATCCGGATATTAATTTTGGTATCCGGGAATTCTTCAGTTTAACTGAAGACAAAACGACGGCAAAATTTGGACCTGGGAGATCAGACGAACGGATCTGAATATTCGGGCCGTCTCCCCCACCACAAGCCCCTCCGTCGGACGTTACGGGGCGGAACGAATATCCGGATATTTGTCTTTAATAGGGCCCGAATATTCGGAGGCCAGAAACCACGATTCGGGCCAGCCCTGGAAATAATTGGAAAAACAAATTAATCATCTACAACAACAACACCTGGAAGCAAAATGAGATGAACTTAAACACCTGAATCGCCCTAATGATAAAAGTAAGTCAAACTTTAGATTGTTCTGCAGGTTATGTCAGAGTTCTTAGCTTGTGAAAGTTTTTAAACATCTCAAACGGGCAGCAGCTTTCACAAGTGGTGCTCTGCAGACTAGCATGCCTAAGGAGACCTGCACAGAAAGGACAGAGGGAGCGCTGGAGGGTGAAAGTCGCTCCATTAACAACGGATGGGACTGGATTTTGTGATGCAGTGAGGGAGCATGTTTGAACATGTTGCCATTTTTTTAAACAAAAAAAAAAAAGATTTTTGACATTGACTGTATTTGCACTTTTGTTAACCTTTTTTCTGTGATTTTAATTACATATCTGTAATTTAACAAAACAATTTAAAAGATGATTCACTATTTTTCAGTTCTTAATATGCATATTTTTTCTTTTAAATTTGTTTTTGTTTTATTTCATTCATTTGTAAAATAAAAAAAAACACAAATAAAAAATGTTTCATGTAAATACAACAATCACCAAACAAATGAAAGGGAGCAGAAAGAAGACAAGTCTTCCTTTAAATAATGACAAAGATCGGGAAAATTATATTTTTGTTGATTTAAATACAGTGAAAATAGGGAAATGGTCTTAGTCAAACATACAAGAACAAATTACCATTTAGAAAAAAAATAGATTTTTATTTTATTTACAGTTTTGGCTTGTTATCTTACAGTTAATGCAGAAATTTCAACTTTTTTCTGTGATTTTAATGGTTGTAATCTGTAATTTATCTAAACGGAAAATATCAGTAAATCAACAGTAAATTGTTCTGAAAATTACAGTTAAAAAAAGGGATTTTTTTATGTATGCACCGACATTTGTACAATAATATCATGGCACTGCGAATAAACATCAAACAGCTTCCAGCATGTCATTTTGCATGCCATTTCATTGCATTTGAGCATTCTCAATTATCAGATTTAGTAAAATAAAAAAGTTTAACTTCAAGGGGTAGGGGGTCATTTTTTGCATCTACGTGGCATGCAGTGATGCATCAAATGCAAAAAGAAATGTGTTCAAATACCACATGAAGTGACTATTTACAGGCTTTTTCCCCATTTTCATGACATCAGGCTGAACGTTTTTGTTTTGCGCATTAATGGCGGTTTGAATTTGTTACATTTAAGTCCAACTTTCCTGCTGTTATTGATGAAATATATGTTGCCCAGACCTACTTTCTGCTAGATATGTTCAGATCCACTTTCACAGCCTTACACAAAGCAAAATAAGGTGAGATATGAAGACATATTGCTCTACAAAGATGCACTATTCTATGACTTTGCTGTCAACTGACCATGTGTGGTTACAACTCATTAAAATTTTCCTCAAACCTGTATTTCTCAAGAGCAGACACATAGGTTTTAAGCCAAACAGAACCCGTCTTACTCCCACACTAAGACACAAAGACGGTGAGATGAGCAGCGGACTTAGTCGGACAAGCTGGCACCGGCACCCAGTCTTTAAGTGTTTAAATGCGTCCGAGTCAGTTCTTGTCAGACAGAAGACGACACCGAGCTCCAACATTTCTATTAATGCACAGTGACGTGGAGAATTAATTGAACGTGTTCATATACACTCAGTCACAGAGGCCTGAAATTAAAGCACGCGCACACATACTCAGACTGTAAGTGCTCAATTACCCGTTGAGGGAAAATGGAATCAATGGAGTAAAACAACGAAAGGGGAGGGAGGGGGGGAAAAAAAAATCACACACTAAAAAAAAAACAATGTTCAGCCTGACTTGATCTGGAGAGTTTTTCTATTTTTATTTTTTATCAAAGCAGAACATAAAAGACCTCCTTCCGCAGGCCAAACTGATAAGAGAAACAAAAAGATTCTGTCGGCTGATGAATGAGCCAAAAGTCCTTCAATGTCGGCGTCTGGTGCCGAAAAGGAAGCTTTGTGCAGTTTACCGACCAGCCCAACAGCTGTGTGTACACTATGAGTGGGTCGGTGGTTTCTGACTGTTAAACACCCAAACTGTGCAAGCTTTCTCCTCAGTCCCTCACCCTAAACAGACCTACAAATTGACACCAGATGGTCCTTTTTCCCCCATCAGCCGATGTCTGACTGGAACCAGGACCTCCCAGTTTAGGCGTTTCCCACCAAGGTTCAAACAAATTCTACGCCTACAAACGTTTAGAATCAAGAACTGCTGATGTCATGAGATGGAGTCGGGGTTAGGTGACCAACACAATGACTAAAACTTTGTGGTTTCCTGTTAAAAACCACAGCTGGTCTGAGTAACCAAAAGAAGATCAACCAGAGTTTCAGCTCTCCCAATGCTGTCCGATTTTATAATATTGGTTGCAAATGCCAGAGTTGCGTCCACAAGCACCTACAGACATTTACAACGATGTGTACACTGATAAAACAGCCATACTAAAGCTTCAAATGGCAGTAAAACTGAGATGCTTTCCAGCAACAGTCCACAAACGTCTTCTCTGCACTTTACTCACAATAAACTAGAGAGTTTCAAGAACAAAATCTATATTCTTGAGAGAGTTTCAAGAATAAAATTCAAGTTTTAAGAACAAAATCTACATTCTTGAGTGTTTCAACAACAAAATTCAAGTTTCAAGAACAAAATCCAAGTTCTTGAAAATTGCATTTTGTTCTTGAAACTTCAAAATTCATGTTTGAAGACAGACTAAACAATGCTGCAATGACGTAGCATCAAAAAGCAAACAGGCCTTTAAAAGATCTGCAGCTTGAACCAACTTTAAACCTGCAATAGCACCATCGAAAACATAATACCTGGTCTGTATTGGTAGAAAAGGGGGTAAAAGCGAATTAGTTTGTGCTTTTTGTGTATTTGCTAGGTCACAAAAGTACATTTTATGTAAATTTCATCATCTATGATGTCCACAAATATGGAAAATTTATGACCGTGTGGACTACAAATGTGCCATAAAAACAAATCCTTGTTATAAAAAGAGACTATGAGGAAATTCTCAGTCATCTACAGCTTTAAAATTCATGATTATTAGTAAAGGTGTAATCAAAGTAGTAGGTGCAGGATTTTTAAGGTGATTTAGAGGTGTACAATTCAGAATTTTCCATATATCCTGTGCTATATTCGCCCACTGTGGTAGAAGTAATACCTCGTCTGTACTTGAAGAAAAGGGGGTAAAAGTGTTTTACATTATGCTTTTTGTGTCTTTATTTTTATCACAAATGTACATTTTATGTAAATTTCATCATCTATGATGTCCACAAACAAGGAAAATTTGTGGTCATGTGGACAAAAAAAATGTGCCAGGAAAACAGATCGACCCTAAAACAAATCCTGGTTGGAAGAAGAGACTCGACATGGAGATTCTCAGTCCTCCACACCTTTAAAATTCATCATTATTATAACAGAAGTAGCAGTAGCAGGATTTAGAAGGTGATTTAGAGGTGTACAATCCAAAATTCTCCAGATATCCCGTGCTATATTCACCCACTGCGCTGGACACATTTCAGGAGTAATGACCGACGCCGTGCTACAGTCTGATCTGCAACCAGCCGCTGTTGTACAAAGAGCAAAGTCGCAACCTTTCAGAGACATCCGCAGGAGTGTTTTTCTGTGTTCAATACGAGGGCCAATGTGACCATCAGCGAAACAGATCAACACCGGCCCATCTGCTGTCTGCTTTCAAAACCTTGACCTTAAGGCTGCGTTCACACTGCAGGGCTTAATGCTCAGTTCCGTTTTTTTTTTTTTTTTTGTGAAATCCGATTTTTTTGCGAGTTCGTTCACATTTCCAGTTAAATGCGACTTGTATGTGATCTCCTGTGTGAACCTCACACGACCCAAAAGTGTCCCACATGCGCAGAAGAGGACACAACAACAACACACAGAGAGCGTGTTCAGTGTTTACGGAAGTAAACATGGACGCTAACAGTAGAGCATGTCTGGCCATTTTAAAGTTGTTGTCCAGCCGGAGCAAGCATATTTATAACTTAATCGTTTTAAGGAGAAGGTCAAGAAGGAAGAGAGCCAGGATTTTGGCCCTGGCGTTTTGTGGGGCAGTGGCAGCAACGTCTGTCCAGAGAACTGTGTGGATGCGGAGTCGCAGCCAGGAGTGGTGGAATAGTGATGTGAGAGGCTTCACAGATGCAGACTTCATTCAGAATTTTCGAATGACAAGGGCGACCTTTACCTACATATGTGAGCGCCTCTTTTTAACACTCTCACGGCCAGACACACGTCTTCGGCAGCCCGAAGACGTGTTTTGCCTGAACGCAGAATAGTGACGTTTGTCGTGTACCAATGACGTATATGTCGGATAAATGCGACCTGGCCGTTCAGGCTGAAGTTGCATGGCAAAAATCCGATACGTATCGGAGTTAGGACCACATATCCAAGTGGCCTGGGTCGCATTTGAAGAAAAAAAAAAAAAAAAAAATCGGATCTGTGCCGTTCAGACTGTCATGAAAAGATCAGATACAGGTCACATAGGGGCAAAAAAAAAAAAATTCAGATTTGGGTCACTTGAGCCTGCAGTCTGAACGCAGCCTAAGTCAGCCTGCTGCTAGAAACCTCTGACTCTCCAGTATTCTGCCTGCAAAGGGCACAACTTCGTCGACAAACAGGGTAATGAAGCAAAGTAGCGATTTTAAATTGAATTATCTGCAAAGAAATACAGTTGTGCAGCGGTTTAAATTGTAACTAAATCACAGATGGGCTGCAGAGAACCTGTTGGTGTGGGATTACCAACATTAAGCCTCAGATCGGGCTGATTTTCCGAGCTCGTGCATCCCGGCCTGCATGTGTTTGGGGGTGTCGGTGTCAGCGCCGATGATGTGGCTGCCTCTCTCCACTGAACATGAGCAGACTCTGTCAGAGCCGACAGTCTATCAGCGCAGCATCCCGACCATCACTCGCTCTCCTCCTCTGTCTCTCCAGCCTTATCAGTGTCCTTCCATCCATCCCGCGTTCAATTTTTCATTTCAGGTTCAATCTTCCTCCACGTCCTCGCGCTCCTCCTCTTCCTCCCCCTCCGTCTTCCACCGTCAATCTGTCGTCCCCGCCCTCCCCGTCTCGTTCTCCCACGAAGTCGATGTGCCTCTCCATGCGGTGGCAACCTGTCAATCATCGTATCGGCCCGGCGAAATGTGCACTCGTGTGGCTCTGGAGGGGCTTTTCTGAGAGCGTATGGGAACATGTGCGGTACACAAGACAGGAATATCTGAAGTTTTGCTTGTTTGAAGCAGTTTCTGGCTGCTGTTTTCACATTTTTCATCACTGTAGGCTCATTTTTCTCTGCAATATAAAGTCCTCCACCTCTATGGAAACAGAACAACCATGACTAGAAGTAGAGAGAACTTAGAAATGTCTTCTGTGCAGCATGACACAGCGAAAGTACCATAAATATGCCAAAAATGTGCAAAAGTAACTACAATCGACATGTATGAAATTTTAAAGAATTTCCTTTTGCATTAATAAAGTCGCTCCTCATCCTGTTTTATCTTTTGTGAGTGTTCATAGATGTCACAAATACTAGACTAAGTGATGATTTTTGTAAATATTAAATGACTTTCGAACCCGCTCCCAGATTTTGGGGTTCAGAGAGTTAACACATTTACCAAAGAACTTCAAAAACCTGCTTCGCTCGCTGAAAAGTTCCTGAATTTTTGTCATGAGGCTGTTGGTCACAGCCGAGTCAATAATAGCTTCATGGTTGTACAGAGGAGCGGAGAATTCTTAGTTTGTAACAGAATCTACTTAGAGCAAACCATTTATTTTTGGCAAATTATTAAAAGACTTTGATAAAATGTCACGATTTGAAGCTTAGGTTTGATTACTTTTCCAAACTGCAAGTCACAATTACTTCAAAGACCGTAAGAAAGCTAAAAACTCAGCCACTGTTTTTGCTTTTACAGGTTCTGGCTCTGATAAATGGTGTAATTTTGCTGATTTTTTTTTAAATATAAAATGACTTTTTAACTCTGCTGGCAGGTTTTGAGGTTCAGAGAATTAACACAGTTAGAAAAAAGTTTAAAGAAAAAATGTTTTAAAAAACGGATTCGGTTGCTAAAAAGTCTCTGAATTTTTGTCATGAGACTGTTGGTCACAGCTGAGTCACTACTAGCTGAATGGTTACAAAGAGAAGTGCAGAATTTTTTGTTTTTTAAAGAACCTACTCAGAGTAAACAGTTTATTTTTGGCAATTTTTTTTAATGAGTCATGTAGAATAAAATTTTGATAAAATGTCACTATTTTAAACTCAGACTGAGTTATGTTTTTAGATGTAGCAGTACATTACATGAGAGTAAATGGATTTCTTTTGGTTTGAACAGTGATAATGGTGCAATTTGGTGACATTTTGAAGGTTTACAGGGTTAAAATGCACACAAATATCCCCTAAATACATACCACACATGATGTCCACATCCTAAACAGTTACTGTGAAAACATGGAAAGTGGAAAACCACCTCTAACAAATAGTATCATGGACATGGAAATAAAAATATTAGGCTCTTCCGTCTGTGTTTGTGTGTGGGCGTCCTGCGAGCTTTCTACTGATCATTCGCTGAAACTCCGTCCTATACTTCTCCTTTGAAGAGCTTCGAGTTTCTGCTGTTTCACCCTTTTCTTTCATTCTAACTATTGCGCTCTTCATCCGTTTTATTCCAAAACAAACTGCAGCTGCTGCCGGCGGCATAAAAGACATCACTTTCCGTGTGCCCAGGGGTATTTCTCAAGAGGGAACAGGAAATGAAAAAGGCATCGGCTGAATCACTATTGTGCTTCATAAACGGGGGGGAGGAAAGTAGCGAAGTTGGCATTTATTCACATGAAGATGCTGCAGGTTATTACGTTAAGTGAGTCCTCGTGCAGTAAATGACACGCCAACAGACACCGTGAATCACACAACAGCTGGCCACACGGGTCCGTTTAGGATCTAATGCCAGTGCCCGGCATTAAGGTTTATGGATATGTAGGTGTCCTCCTGAAATGTGTTGTATTTATTCGGCATTTATTCAAAGGGGACAAAGCAGTGGGATGCGCATATGAGCGCTCATAAAGTCAGCCCACGTCCCAGTGCAACATCCTGGCCATATAAGCAATGCCTGCTCTGCTCTGCTTTTGCTGCTGGAATATGAAATATGCATGGACCATAAAGAGCATATGGACCATCCATCTCAATATCTGCTACACCAAACCATCAAAAAGATCATTAAACGCAACACACACCGGCTCGCTCGCACGCACACCGACACACAAAATGGCACATAAACATGCACTCCCACGTCGTGCATAATGGTTTATCAGTTTCAGCGCCAACTTTGTGCTGACGGTGCACACGCAATAAAGGCGCAGACACACGCAAACGGGGGTGGGGGAGGCCGGGCATTGATTTGCTCACTTTAGATTATAAATCTAAAAGACATCGCAAACAAAGTAGTCTTCAAATGGAGAAACGTGTCTTTGTTGTTCCGTCTTACCCCTTTTCGACCAAAAAGAACCAGGTGCTCGTTCAGCGCTGGTGCTTGGTTGGTTCAAATCTCGTGCCTTCTAAGAACCGGTTTGCTTTTCCATTGGCAAGGAGTCAAGTTAGAGCCACGTCATCGCGTCACCGTAAAACGTCAGTACGTTACTGCATGTGTAGCCGTTCAACAACGTCCACGCACCTAAGCCATGCAAGTGCTGTTCCTGAATTTGCAAGCATCCACTGCCATCCAGAAACAAATAAACAGTTAGCAGCTGCGCGTCTTCATCGTAGTCACAAGCAACGGCGGCTAAGTTTGACAAGACACTGATGTTAAGATTTAAAACATCATCGTCAAAGATGCGGCATTCAGGGCCTCGGTTGGAATCATGGAATGCAGCAGGTCAAAATGGGATTCTTTTGGCCTACCACTGCTGCGTCCCAGCTCTATTTTCTGGTTCGTGTAGTCATTTTTTAGCTTTTACAGTTTATTGAGGAGTTAGTTGAGGCTCCGCTCGTACCCAGCTGCAGCCATCTCCCACTGGCTCAGTCAACGAGGCTCCCTGTAACTTCGACTGAATTTCATATGAAGACCACAGTTCCAGGAAGCACTGGTATCCTCCTCAGACCACTGCTGCTTGGATTTGGCATCCATATTTATGGGTTTTCAAAACATTAACACTACTACTACTACTACTACTACTCGCTAGGGTGTTTAAAAATGGCAGTTCTGTGTTTTCACCGTCAATTGGTGGTCACCGTAACCCCACTCCAACCCGTGATGTACTCTGTTCTTAACTCTGGCCCAGCAAAGAGTTGGTGCCTGAAAAGCTCCAGTTTTTGGAGCCTAGAGCTGGTGCTTTGTTGGTGGAAACACAAAGAACTGGTGCTAAGTCAGGCACCGGCTCTGAACTAGCACTGGAACCAGCTTCGTCAAAAAGGGGCATCTGACTCCTGCACCTCTCCAAGCCGTCTACGTCTTCTTCTGCACACCTCTGTCGGCCTCCGTCACCATCTCTGGCCCTCCACTGCAGGGAATTAAAGTTTAATGCGAAGCTCAGAGGGAGAGAATCGACACATCCATATGCACTGTGGGAACGAATGCGCAAATAAAGAGGGGAACAAAAGAGAGAGGTGCGGGACAGGAAGTGAAGGTGATGGATGGAAGAGAAAATGGCGGAGATCAGGAGGAACATCAGGATGACTCAGGAAGTCGGTAAATTCTCATTCACTCCGGTTTCGCAGAAAATGACAAGTGAAAACAGAGACTACCGCTGGGTAAGCACCACTGTATCTAAATCTATCCATCTGTCCTCTTTCATCGCCCCCCTTCTTCTCTCGCATCTCTCTAATCTCTAACTTGTATGTGTCAGCAAGGAGCCTGACACTAAGTCAGAGTCATATTCTATCATCCATGCCGACAGAGACGGGACAAACAGGACAGCTACAAGACGGGCTGCGTTTTTATCTAATCTCCTCACTCTTTCAGCCTTTTTCCTTCCACCCTTCCTTCCATTCCACTTTTCCCCAACGGTTGTCAGCTCAGGTGCAGCGAGCATCAATCTGCTAATGGGCGCCGCTCGCTTTGCACCACAGCCTAAAAAGCCCCAAAGTTTCATTTTATTTTCTAAGAAAGAGGCCAGAAAAGGAGGTGGACAAGACGAGTGCGAGTTGGAGCTGTGCGATACATCATTTCAGCTTCAACTTCTAAATGTGTGAGGTGAAGCAAATGAACTCTATTTTTGCTGCTCGGTACAAAAGAGAAAACTCTCATGGTTCTCGTTTGCAATGAAAAATCTACAAGAGAAGCCGGTCTGATGGAACATTTGCTCCAATTTAAGGGTTCTTGTTCATTTTTCTGACTTTATTTTAAAGACAAAGAGTTTGCTGACATGCAGACTAAACATGTGCACAGCAAAACAAAGGAGTAATGGGAGGAAAACAAAAAGGAGGGTTTAGTTGCAGAAAGAAACGAAATTTTAAGTTTCACTGCATGAATACTGTGAGTTTTACCAAACTTTGACACTTATGCACAAAAGCTCATGTTTTCAAGGAGCTCCAGCTCATCGGGGGTCTTTCCAATGCAGGAACTCGGGACAGGTTTTCAGTGAGGCGAAAGATCCAACACCTTGGACAAGATGCACCAAAACAACAACAAACTTCTGTTTTACAAGCATGTAGAACAATAAAGGTTTCTTATGTTGCCATATATGGTCAATCTTGGATTGAAGATGGCCATGGGAAAAAAAAAAAAAAAACAGGACTAGTAACAGATGAGAACGTCGAACCTGGAGTTATGTCTAGCCCTGAAAGAGGTTCTAAAGGGTCGGCACAAAAGACGAGACCACCATAAACATGCTACTGCAGAGGGAACATATCTAATGCTACCTTACACAGCTCATTTACAACATGAATGAGATTTTTTTTTACACACACAAACTTGGATGCCCATAACACTTCCTCCCACTCATATTTCTCAACCACCCATCTGGGGATTCGCTCCATCGTACCTCCAGTGTGCTGAATATCACCAAAAAACGTGAATGCAGCAGTAGTCGGGGACTGTCATTTGTCGTGCTGCAGCCTTCTGCTTTGAGATTTAAAAATATCTCTTTTGAAACCAGATGTGCCACCTGCTCACCCCGGCTGCCGTGGAGCTCTTTTGACTAAACCGGCTCCCTGTCTTGTTAACAGCGCTTTGATTCAGCCAATTTCAGGGATATGAAAGGCTGCCGTTATGTCCTGGGAGGCCGTTGTTGTGCCTTTACGGATGCTCGGTGTTTACGCGTGCAGCTGGATGAGGAGTGCCGCCGCATGTACGCCTTCTTTCCTCCAGGATGTGTGCAGGAACGGGCGCAGCTGACTGAGGAATGAATCAACAGCGGTTTGACGTTTTCGTCCCCGCCGGCAAGGACGTTCTCCTTCGCTTGCCATCCTCAAACACTTTCTTTTTCGGTCTTTTCCGCCTCCGTCTGACATCACCTGCTCCTCTCGTCTCCTGCGCCAATCTAGTGTAAAGTTGTAATCCCTTCTTCCTCTCCTGTTGCTCGCTTCCTCCTCTATCTTAGTAATTATCTCTCCGCCCCGTCCCCTTGTTGCACCCCCTGTCATCCATCTATCTGCCTCCATGTAAAATATCTCCATCTGCGTCGCCTTTCCCGTTTCTCATTCCCTGCCCTCGCTTATCTCCCCGCGCTGACCCCTTCATCTTTCTCCCCTCGTGCCTCCATCTTTCCATCCCTCCTGCCCACCGCCGATTGAAATTCAAACCCGAGCTTTAGCCGGAGACTCGTGCGGTTTGGCGATTTGCTTAGCACACATTCCTGTCCGGGGCCGCGGAGGTTGCGGCCAATCTGGTGTCGGGTGTTAAGAGAGAAGATAAAGCGACATCAGAGGCCGCGGCGACCGACTCGTCCGTCCATTAGCCCGCTGTAATGTTTATCATCGCCGCTGAGCCGACACCGCCAGCAGTCGCTCTGCTACCGGTATCTGGTTTGTGTCTCTGAGCCTTTAAACTCCCCTCATGGCCTCTGTGCTGCTGCTCCTCTGCACATTTTTCTTTCTGTCAGCCACACTTTCTCGCCTTTTCGAGTCGGAGAAAAGGCAAAGCAAAGCAGGAAGACGTGAAGGTCGACGTCTGGGTGGACGGAGATTGCGTACGGTTCATGCCGGGCAATGAATCGATGCGAATATGAATATTTTAAGATCCCAGAAGTCCCGCACTTTGCTTATCAATTTGCCTTTTCCTGGTCCTCAAGGCCGAATTCTGGTTTCTGAGATTATTTGAGAGTTGTGATCCCAAAATCACAGCATTACATAATAATAAAGGTATTTATTTTACACCTCTGAAACTCAGGACGGTCCGAAACATCCATTTTCTTACACTTTTGTCGTCATCTTACACCATTTATCAGAGCAAGAAACTGTAAAAACTGGAGAAAATGGCCGGATTTTCAACTTTCTGGTTGTTAGCTGACAAATAATTTGGTTCCGTCATCAAAATGAACTAAACAGAATCTCAAAATTACTATTTCACTTTAAAAAATGCCAAAAAATATCACTTTAAACTTAATAGATTCTGTAAAAAACAAAATATTCTGCGCTCCTTTGCACAACTGAAAAGCGATGAATGACTCAGCTGCAACCAACAGTCACAAGATGAAAATTCAGATTTTTCAAGCGAACTGCAAGGTTTTCTGATGTGATCCCCACATCATAGCATTGCAAATTAATATCAAGGTATTTATTTCACACCATTGAGCACACAGTTCGGTTTAAAACCTATTTTCTTACTTCTGTCTTCCTAAGATATTTAGCAGAGCAAGAAACTGTAAAAACAGGAGAAAATGGCCAGATTTTAAACTTTTGATGGCTGGTTCAATCATGAAACTTCACTAAACCTAATCTCAAAGCTGTAAAATATTAAAATTATCTCACTTTAAAAATTGCCAAAAATAATCCCTTTACATTTAACAGATTCTGCAAAAAAAACTAAATATTCTGCACTCCTCTGCACAGCTGAAAACTCATGAATGACTCGGCTACAACCAACAGCCACACGACAAAAATTCTGATTATTCAAGCAGTGCAAGGCTGCATTTAGGTTTTCAGAGATTACTTGAGAGTTGTGATCCCCATGTCATTACATTACATATAAATATCAAAGGATATGTATTTTGTTACCTCTGAACCTCAAAACATGCGGGTAAGTCTGAAACGTATATTTTCTTACTTTTGTCTTCTTTTTCTCAAAATATTCTGTACTCCTTTGCACAGCTGAAAAGCTATGAATGACTCAGCTGTGACCAACAGTCACATGACAAGAAAAAATAAAATTTCGCAAGTGAACTGCAGGCAGTGTTTACGTCGAGCAGAGAGGAGACAGCAAGACAGAGCAAAATACAGCATGTTTGAGCTGTAAAATAAACGCAGCATGGCTTGAAAAACACTCAAGTTTATGTACACACCTCTGCAAAAACCTCAAACATCTTAGAAAGTATTGTTAGAATAGATGACAGAGAATGGAATGTAACATTTGTGGCTCTTTTAATAACCCTGTGAACCCAACAGCAAGTTTCAAAGACTGTTATTTTTAAGAAATCGCCATTCATCAGAGCTAGAAACTGTAAAAGCAGTAAGAACAATCAAATTTTCAACCTTCCAACGCTCCTTAAACTGCTCGTCTGTGATGTGCTGTTATCAAATCTAAGCTTAAAATCATGGCAGTTCATCCAAGTCACTTTATTCTACATGTTGCATTTAAAAAAATGCAAAACAAATAAACCATTTCCTCTAAACAAATTCTGTGAAAACCAAAAATTCTGCCTTCCTTTGCACAGCTGTGAAGCTAATACTGACTCGGCTCTGACCAACAGACAAATAACCAAAATTCAGGAACTTTTTGGCATGAACCGGAAGTTTGGTCGCCAAGTCCAGACAAATATGCAAAAAAAAATCAAAATTTAATGAGTAAAATATCTATAGTTGGTGTGTAGAAAGAAGTCACAGCGACTGAGTAAATAAAATAAATGCAGCATGGTCAAAAACTGTTAGAAATATATTTCTCGAGTGTATGTGGTCTGAAAACTTCAAATCTGTAACTGAAATGAGTGCAATAGTTAAATATTTATGGCATCTGGGTACTTGGGAAAATGTTGCATGTGTCGATTCCAGTTTTTTTTTTTACTATTTTATATGAGAAAAAATAATCAAAGAAATTCAACTTTTTTGTCATTCTAATTGTGTCAAACTGATAGTTGATTTCTTTCCCTTTCTAGCTATGGTCGTTCTGTTTGCATAGACGTACAACATTTCAATACTGCAAATAAATAAAGAGCCAACAATGAGGGAAAATGTGAAGGAAGCAGACAAAAAACAGATTCTAAATCATATTTCCAGAAAATGTAAAACCTTTACTGCAATACTGACATTTAATCCCTTTAACATGGGCTAAATAACAGTTTTACAAGCAAAAAAATCCCCTAAAAGCTGCTCTACAACATGAGAACCTCTACCTTTTCTCGCTCTTACGTGACAGTAAATTGAATATTTGCACCGTTCAAATGAAGTCAAATCAAATAAATAAATCAATTAACACCTGTCTTTGCATAACCAAGATCCCGGAGCAAATGAAGGGAAAGCGTCGCTGCACACAACATTAATTGCAAACAAAGAGTTGATAAGCAGATGGTGTTTGTGTGTTTGTGCCTGCATGTGCTGGAAGGTGGTAGCCGGCCAGACGACAGGTTACATCCACATTTCCCACATGTGTGTGTCGGGGTGTGTGTGTGTGTGTGTGTGTGTGTGTGTGTGTGTGTGTGTGTGCAGGTCGGTTTCATGTGGATTTGTTTGCCGTGTGTGTGTGTGTGTGTGTGTGTGTGTGTGCGCGTGTTGTATCTGCGAGGCTGTCTTGTGCAGGACAGCTGCTTCAAAGATGGCAGTGTGAGCTTTTGTTCTGTCTCTTCAATCAAAGTGCTTCCCCACAGCTCGGCCTGCCAGACGAGAAACCAAAGTCAGCCAACGCCGGGGCTCAGAGCTCGGCTCAATCGGACCGAGAGGAAAAACAGGGGAGGAGAAAGAAAGCCGGAGACCTGCGGGTGAGAGGCCACGAGGTCTGTTTCTGTCTCTGGTGCAATGTGATGAAACCGGCAGGCAGCCAATCAGACATGACGACGAGCCAACCGGGGAATAACCCGCAGGTCAGCGAACACACGGGCGCACGCACGCGCGCTCACGTGCACTCCCGGCTGCTTTGAATCGCGGCATTGTGTCGGGCAGACTTCTTCCTTGATATCGAGTGTTGCCTGTAGAAGGTAATTGGATTGGTGGTAATTGGTTGTGGTCGGCTGGTTTGAATAGCAAACGCTGGCTTTGCATAAACACACAAATTAAAGGCTTGTTTATGTTGTGCGTCTACGCGGGGGATATCCGTTTGTGTGCCGACTCTAACAACAAAGAAACGGCTAATTTTCTTTGCTGCGGGAAAGAGGGAAAAAGGAGGATCTGTGAGTGACATGCGAAACAAAAGGAACGAGGGATGAAGAAGAGGCAGAGCGAGAGGCCAGAGGTCAGCGGGAAAACCAAGGCGGAGGCTGCAACGATGTTCAATGCGCTGTGTGAATGCATATATGTGTGTGTCTGAGGCAGCGCTCCGTTACAGGAGGTCACGCCGGCGGTAACAAGGGACACGCTGCTGTTCATTTATATGTAGCAGGTGGATGTTCTGGCATCATGGCGGCTCTTTAACATGCCAGCGAAGGCAGCGGCAGACAGTCCAGACCGCAGAATTAAGACTTCAACACCTGCATAAATATGTTAAAAGTGAAACAGAAGCCTAAAACATCCAGGGAAGTAAAGCATTAACAAATGATGGTGGTTCTTTTAACAACCCTTTAACCCAATGATGAGTTTGAAGGGCTGAAATCACACAGGACAAGCTGGAAACTGTAAAAGCAGAAAGAATAATCCGATTTTCAACTTTCAAACGCTCCTGAAACTGCTCATCTGTGATGTAAAATCATAATATTTCATCTAAGTAACTTTATTCCACATGTTGCATTTAAAAATTTGAAAAAAAAAACCCAACCTCTCCTTAAACCAGATTCTATAAAAAACAAAAAATTCTGCTTTCCTCTGCACAACTGTGAAGCCATTAGTGACTCAGCTGTGACATACAGTCACATAAGCAAAACTCAGGAACTTTTTGGCACGACTGTTTTGTTTCCATAGAGGTGCAGGACTTTATATTGCAGAGAAAAATGAGGCAACAGTAAAGAAAAAATGTAAGAGGAACAAATTAAACGCACAGAAACTGGAGTTCAGAGGGTTACAAGAAGCATTTAAATGTTGATGCTTTCTGTTATGTTTGTTTTTTTAATATTCAAGCGCTTGTTTGGTGCTTTTGTTCAGAAAGCTTTTTTATTCAAAAGGATTTTTTTTATCCTCATTCTACCCAAAAATGGGAAGCAGAGTCTGAAATCACCTGAGCTCCAACGGCTGCATCGAAAAGCAATTAAAAGCTTTAGAAAAACAGACTGCAGCTTACAAGGCGGAGGCTTCGTTTGTGATCCCACAGGACTCCTCAGTGACCGGCAGTGGACACCGGCAGCGATTTACTGTGTAAATAGTAAAATCTGTTGCATTTAACTGGCCTCAAAGTGCAAAAAAAACCAACAAAGCGTGCACGTGACGCCGTCCACGGCCGGGTAAAGGTTCCTGCTCCGAGGTAAAGTCAAAACGAGAAGCTGCCAACATGTGGCTTCCAGCTGAGAGACAACGTGATAAATGTCAGAGCTGACTGACATTATGAAGGTCGACGGCCTTCAGGAGTCCAAACGTGCTGATTTAAAGAGACGGCTCACTGGGCAGGGCTGGGAAGGAACTAAGCATTAGTTACTATTACTTATTAGGTAAGTAACAGACAATCAGCGAGGTTTGGCTTTGGCACTTTAAATCAGGGGAATGACTGAGTGGTGGCAGCAGACTTTTGGCGAGACTGTTGTAAACGTCATAAATGTGCCTGCTGATTGTATTTCAACATTTTTGTTGACTGGACAGAATCTTCTAAAGTCTTGCAGCTATTTTCCGGCAGAAAACCTACTTTGTTATGCATACTGGTGTTGCAGCGGCTTTTAAATCATTGATATTGGAATTAACTGTTACCAGCTGCAACATTAACGTGACAAATGCATGCGTCAATAATTCTAATAATATATTGTTCTGAAATAGACCTCTCTGGATGATGGGTGCTTTAACTTTTGATATATTGTGATGCTAATTCTTTTGCATGCATGCTTAAGTAAAAACTTTTAATGTATTTCTACACTATAATATCCGACTTTAAGTATCATATTTTCCACATCTGTGAGCCTGATTATTTCTGTGCGTTGGTTTTAAGACTAAACAGTGAAAGTTTCAGCGGATAGATGAGCCTGCACAACAAATGGATGTGTTTGTCTTCGTTGTTTTATATAAAGCACACGGTTCACAGAACTTCATAATCAATGAACGAGTTCAACTCTAATAAACTGTAATGAATTCTCTATAAAACTCTTTATCCACTACCTGCCTTCTCTTTCACTATTTATCCTCCAAACACTTTCTGCTCGTCTTTTATCGGCTCCTTTTAACTATAAATTTGTTCACTTGCAAGTCTGTGCATCTCTCTGCTAAGTCAGACATCTTTGTTCACGTCTCACATCCCAATTAGAGACTTTCTGCACCCTGGAAAACTTTCATGAATCAGTGGAATATGGTGAATTTTGGATTTTCTCCAGTCTGGCTCCATTTCGTCAGTGTTTTATTCCTTCCCTGAATCATCTCCGAGCTCCGACACACACGCAGAAACACACACCAAAGATTATGCAAAAGCCAAAACACACACTAATGTGTCGCTGGCTGGCTGACCCACTTTGCTCTTCGCACGGCGGTTATGTAAAGTGTCTTTTCGCTTGCTCGAGCGCGCGCACACACATGCAGAAAGGCCATCTATGCATTGTTATATCACCGCTAAGTGGAGCGTTTAACTCTCCGTCATGGACGCCGACGGGCAGCAGTGAGACGTACCAGCGGCGTCGTACAGCCGCACGGACATCTTCATCGCCGTCCGACAAATAAGTGGAGAGGAAAGTGAAGAAGTTGACGGAAAAAAAGCGCCTAGAAACGAGGGGGTAATAAAGGCTGGGAGGCTGACGGCGCACATTCGTGCTCGACAGGAGGCCCGGAGCGTTTGTGTGTTTGCTGCACCTCTGAAGTGTCTCAGAAAGCACAGCTGATGTGTCTGGACGGTAAACTAGAAGTCGATTCCATACGTCGTTTTGTTATTAGCGTCGGCTATAATGAGAGTTTTATTGGAAGCAGCGTTTCCTGAGAGCTGCTTCGGTGAGCGTTGGCGTGCGGCGCTCTGCTGGATCCCAACGCTTTCTTCTGTCACCGGGAGGACGCTGCTTTCATGGTGACGGGAGGAGAGGTGGCCGACTGTCCGCCGATCGACCACAAAGCAACAAAGCAAAAAATGTGGAATTATTTCGCTCGCTGCCGACAGTCGGGACGAGCTCACAAACAGAACAAAGCCCGTCTGTGAAAGATGTTTTACCCGCACAGCTACGTCTTATCTAGGAGCCGGGTCTCTGTGGCAGCAGAATGAAGAATCAAGAATCTTTATTGTCATTGTGTTTCCACACAGCGAAATTACGATTGGCGACTCCCAGGCATAGATAAAAAACAGAAAAAGGCACATTATATACAATTAAAATTTTAAAAAATACTGAAAAGATATAAATATGTGAACAGAGTTAGTACACATGAGCAGTAAGAGGAGTAAAGTGCAGTCCAGTGCAATACTCAGTTCCTTAAACAGAGAATAAACAGAGCATTCCAGATGTTTTCCAGCTCCTCCTGGCTCATCCAGAGGTGTTCCCAGGTCAGATGAGATATGAAACTCCTGGGTCCAACCCGTGGTTTCCTCCCAGCTGCCCAGTATTGTTGTAAAATTTAATTTGTACTTAGAAGTGTATTTATAATGTGACGATGACAAGCAAGTCTGGTGTGACCGTTGATCAGCCTCATAATAGACCAGACTCTGATTAACTTTCTCTTTTTAGACCGCCAAGGAATGTGGTGGAGTTATGTGATGATCGGTGTTGGTTTGTTCGTCTGTTAGCAACATTACTCAAAAACGGATTTGGATGAAATTTTCAGGGAACTCAGAAATGACACAAGGACCAAGTGATTAGATTTTGGCAGTGATGCTGCTTATAGTCTGGATTAGGACTGGGCGATATGGTCAAAAAATACAATCTCGATTTTTTTTTTAAGTCATCTTGGACGATTATGATTTTAATGGATTTTTGTTGTTTCTTTGCGGTCTGGTTGCTATGGCTAGTGCTAGCCATGCTGCACTCCCGTAGCTGCAGCACTCTTCCCATTCTTTAGGATGCCTCTGCTGGAGGTTCTGAAAGAGGTTAGTTGTGCTGCTACTCTTGGTTTTCACAGTACTTTTGCAAACCTTGCACATGCCTGTAGTTTGCTCTGTGTCAGTCTTGTCAAAGTCAAACCACTTCCATATAATCGATGTAACATGAGGCCCTTTTCTCGCGACCAACTCTTCGTCTGCTGTTCTGTCCGCCATGACGGGGGTGTGAGTGTTTTGGCGGAAGGAGATGAGAGGCGGAAGCAAACGCCAGTGCACAGGTCGTGAAAGGCAGAAGAAGAATCTGTATTGTTATATTTTTAAGCTCGCCTCGATTTTACGATTTGGCAAATTTTCAAATCATCAGGTTTTAAAAAGGTGAATTAATTCGATTTATCGCCCAGCCCTAGTCTGGATCCACAGATTTGTTAAAGATTTCTGTATCATTGGGAGATAGCAGCACGGTGACATTGTAACCATGACAACAAGTGAACACTGTCAGCTGCCTGCTGATGATCACATGAGTGTGATTCTACTACAAATCCACCAACTTACCAGGATTTATCTGTAAGAAATGATACAAGAGGTGTGTTTGTGGGTACATCTGTATTAAATGACCACATTCTATATTGCCGTGATTTCTGATCATCAATAGCTAATAACAAATCCTACATTTCCACAAAAAATGCTGCATTTCTGACAATGCCATACGGGTGAATGAACAGCCTCGGTGGAGTGCTGTGCTCTCTGAGTGCTTTTCTCGTTCTGTGATGATGTTGTGACCAGAGTCGAGCACCGAGGTCCGATAACACAGAGACTGAGAGGAGTGTGTGTCGTCTTCACGAGAAAGGCAGCGCTTTGCTGTGTGAAGGACAGATACTATTAAAAGTCTGCGCTTTGTATTTCTGTCTGGGTCGGACCTCTGCCCTTTCAACTGGAGAATTCACTCCACGTTTCTCTTCTTTACTATTCATCATTACTCATTCTTGAACAAATTCCAAAGTCAGATCCTGTTGACTGTTTTCGCTATACGGCTCATTCAGGTTTTCTACAACACCCAGAAAACCTCCAAAAGAAGGTGCTCCCTCATTTTCGCCACTTGCATGAGCAATCTCATTCTTCTGGACCGAACGCTCCTGATGCTCAGAAAGCATCAGAGCATAGACCAGCTAGTAAATCAAGAGCTTTCCCTCTTTCACCACAATGATCCAGTTTAGTTCAGTTTTTTGCTCATTTTTCAGTGCAACATAAAACCCCGTACCTCTATGGAAACAACACAACTATGACTCGAAGTAGAGAGAACTCAGAAATGTCAGAAAGACAAAAATCATAAAAACATGAAAGCTGAATTTTTTTAAATGCAAGTGTGGATCTTGCCAAAAACATGCAGGAAAGTAAGTGTTAACTTTACATTCTACGGATATTTTACTGCTTATATTTTAATATCGTCTACAAACTCTGCATTTTTCATATTTTAGAAAGCGGTTTCACCATGCTGAAACCAACACCTTGCTCCTCTGTTCAGTTTTTTTTTTTTAAAAGGCTGCATTGATCCAGGAGCTTTGATTTTTAATATCTGCTTCCACAGTCGTCTCTTTTCTGCAATTCACCCAAAAAGTTGCAGAATTTTTGTCACGTTGCTGGTAGTTGAAGCCGAGTCGCTAAAAGCTTCACATTTGCATTAAAAAGTGCAGATTTTTTTGATTTTTACAGAATTGGGTTAAAGCAAATCATTTATTTTTGGCTAATTTTTAAATTGTTTTCACACTTGTCTCCTCTCTACACTGCCTGCAGTTCAGCCAAATACTCAATACTTTTCTGTCATGTCATGAGCACAGACTTAAAATATTTAAAGAGATATAGAAAAGATTTTAAATAAACATCATGATTTTATAATTTTACTTGACTGAACCTGATGTCATGTGATGTGTTCAAATGCCGAAGGAGAGTTGACTTTCTGTTTTTGGCATTTTTTTTCCCCCAAAGTTGTCGATGAGTTGGAGTCATTTCCAGCTTTCTGTCAGACTCTTCTACACTGTGAGATGAAGGGCGGCGCTAACGTCGCTCTGAACACAGACGATGCTCCTCTCACTTAGCCAACACTCATCAACGAGGCACTTCAACATCAACTCCAGCACCACCGCAGTCCTTCGCTAATATTTTTCATTTTTTTCCCCAACGTCTTCATTGTTAATTCGGTTTTAACATGCATGGGTAAAGACACTTTTAAGCACTTCTCGCCATACCTCTCGGGCTCATTAATTCTGTTCAATTACAAACGGCACGGAAAACCTCGGAGACATCCACTTCAGCCGGTGAAGGTGATCAGCCAGTGAGAAACAGAGGCTGGTAATTGTTTTTTAAAGAGTTGCATCGGCGCTCTGGCAACAAGCTGCAGAGCTCCACGAACAACAAGTTCACTTTGTCCCCACGGATAAATCGCATTTGGAAGGAGGAGAATAAAACAAACAGACTTCATCTAAAGTTTTCTGGTTTGATTTTTCATTTTTTCTGTGTAAATAAAACTCGGTTGAGCTGTGAGTTACAGGCCGGATGATGGAAGATGGTGAGGATGGGGTTGCATGAATTGTGAAGCAGTTGCTCAGCAATTTTGGCTCCCGTCACATTTTTCTTGACTCATTTTTCACTGAAATTTAAAGATCTGCAGCTCTATGGAAACAGCACAACTATATCTAGAAGCTTCTGTGCTGGATGACCGTTAGAATGACTAAATATATCATTTCGTTGAGGATTTATTTTGCAAAAATTGATAAAACCTGTGATCAACATGCACCATATTTGTCCAAGTGCTCACAGATGTCACCAATCCTGGAAACTTGGAGGCTCTACATGCTATAGATATTCTAATATTTGCATTTTTACAGCATCTACAAAGTTCAGACTATGCACAAAGATGCTTCACCATGCTGAATGCATCTTCCAACAACTTGCTGCATTTATTTTTTATTCCGTCTTCAGTCTCTCTAACCTGCGTCCATAAATGTCTCCTTTCTGCTACACTGCCTGTAGTTCATCTGAAAAGTCTTAAAATTTTTGTCACGTTGCCGTTAGCTGAAGCAGAGTTACGAAAAGCTTCACAGTTGCATCAAAAAGTGCAGAATTTTTTGCTTTTTGCAGAATCCAGTTTGAGCAAACGGTTCATTTTTGGCAATTTTTTTTAAATGAGACATGCAGAACAAAGTAATTTTTTAATGAAATATCACAGTTTTAGGCAGAAATTTGGCAGATTTTATCAACAGAGCAGCGTCATAAAGATAAATGGTATGACCGTCATCAGAAAATTTAAAATCTGCAGAATTTTTTCTATTTCTTACAGTTTGTTTGTGATATTTGCTGTAATTTTGGCTGTTATTAGGAGATAACCTGAGTTTAATACATGTGACAACTCTGCAGATGACGTGATTGAGTAACTAAAAGCTTCACAGTTGCATCAAAAAGTGTAGAATTTTTTGCTTTTGGCAGAATCCAGTTCGAGCAAACGGTTCATTTTTGGCAACTTTTTTTTAAATGAGACATGCAGAAAGAAGTAATTTTTTAATGAAATATCACAGTTTTAGGCAGAAATTTGGTAGATTTTACCAACAGAGCAGCATCATAAAGATAAATGGTATGACCGTCATCAGAAAATTTAAAATCTGCAGAATTTTTTCTGTTTGTTGGTGATATTTGCTGTAATTTTGGCTGTTATTAGGAGATAACCTGTTCTTTACACCTACTGCAGATGACGTGATGAGCAACTAAAAGCGTCACAGTTGCATCAAAGACCGCAGAATTTCGCGTTTCTTGCAGAGTCTGCTCAGAGGGAACATTTTATTTTTGGCTAATTCTTTAATGAGACGTGTAGAACGAAGGGATTTTTATAAAATATCCCAATTTTTAGCTGGAATTCTCCCGACAGAGGAGCTTCTGTTTCTTGTAACTGCTATAATTTTGGCTATTTTTCAAAGATAACATGTCTTTTAAACCCTGTGGTGCTTTTTGGGGGTTCAGAGGGTTAATAAATCTGACAACCCCTCATTTGAAACGCGACTGAGTTACTAAAAGCTTCACAGTTGCATCAAAGACCAGCAGTCTTTGGATTTTGGCTGCATCTGGTTAAAGCCTGTGGTTTATTTTTGGCTCGTTTCCAAATGAGGCACGAAGAATAAAGTTATTTTAATGAAATATGTTTACTTCCAGCTTACATATGGTTGTCTTTGCCAACAAAACTCTGTTCTAGTGTGTCATTTCTTTCTGACAAATGGTGCAAAATAAAAAATAAAACACGCCCTTCAAACCTGCCAGCAATTCATCAGGACCCGAGCATCAATTTCGACTGCAGGGGTGAGTCGGGGCTAAATCGGCCTGAAACTCCTGCAGCTTCGGCTCCAGTAGGTCACTCTGTTCCCCTCCACGTTTAAAGAATTTATTAGGATCATTATTCAGGAAGCGAAAGTTCAGAAGTGATGAACAAGGATTACTTTCTGCCACCCGGTGACAGCGAGTGACAGTCATTAGCAGGAGATATTAATAGACGGGCCATTAGCTTATGTCGAGGCTTTATGTCAGACTCCGTTACGACGACTTTCTGTCTTCCTGCTCTTCATCTTCACCCTCTTCATCCTCCGTCCTCTCCGTCACTTTCCTCGCTCCGGGGCCAAACCACTTCCCCGCAGCGCCGTTGTCCATCTAATCCAGTTTTCCATCATTCCCAGCTTTTCTCACATCATTTCTCATCATAAATCCCGTCTTTTCGGTCACTTAGAAACACTCTCTCCCCACTTCAACCCGTCCTCTCGCCTCGGAAACACTAACGTACATTTATTTATGTCCAGCTCCATCTAAGGTCCTCTTTGGAAATATTTCCAAGCTGAAACTCTGAAAAAGGCTGATTTTAAGTTAAATGCTAGTTTGACTGCCGGTAACCGTTGACATGATGACGTATTGAGCAAACTATAAAAAATAAAAAAATAGATCCACAAAAGACAGCAAAAAACCTGGTTCCAGAAAAAAAAAAAAAAACTCATTGTTCTACAATAAAAATGGTTAAAAACTCTTTTGAAGGAAAAAATAAAATCAGTAAAAAAAATAGATTTTTATCGGATTTAAATAAAGTTTATTTAGTCATCTTCTAAAAAGTGTAATTTTACGTTAACATTGTAAAAGCACAAGTTAATATATTTTTATGTGAATAATATGCAGTTTTTTTTACAGTCAAAATACTTTTTTGTCATTTTCCTAAATATTTTATGTAATCTTAAACTAAACAGGGAAAATCCGTCATATAAAAAGATTTTTTTTAATTATTTACCAAACCTTTTTATACATATTTTTCCTTCAAATAACAGCAGATGTCTGTCACATATTTTGATAAATCACAGACAAGTTAACTTACATGTTAACCATAAAAAAATATTTTAAAAATGTAAATAATGGCAAAAAGATATTTTTGCATAATTAGATATTTTTTTACAAGATTTGATCATAAAAATTAAAATAGTTTTACTGAATTTAAATCAGCAAAAATATTATATAAAAATACATACACTTAAATTTAAAGGAAAGGCAAATATGTGCAAAATTACAATATATATTTGCTCAATTATTCAGCTGAGCCAACTATATTGATACGTAATATTTTATGTGGACATTATGTGCTGTTTTTTTTTTGTTTAATTTTTTTTTTTACAGTCCAATGGTAAAATTATATTTTCCTGGAATTTAAATTATATGTAATTTACCACAACAAAACTGGGGAAATCAGCAAAATCTGTATTTTTAAAAAAATGATTTACCATTTTTCAAGCCTTTATATAGATAAACACACCAAAACAGTAAATGTAAAAAAAACAAAAAAAAACAAAAAAAATCTGTATTTTTGCATTTTAAATTTTACAAGGTTTGGTCATAAAATAACTTTTCTTACTGTACTTAAATCAGCAAAAACATAATGCATATTTTCAGTTAAATAAATGCAAATATTTGTAAAATCGCAATATTTTTTGCTCAATTAAATCAACCAAACCAATTAAATTGATTCTCGATTGATTAAAGTTTTATTTTAAAGAATAAAAGCCTAAATTCTCTGATTGCAGCTTGCTAAATATTCAGATTTTCTGGTTTCCTTCTCTGTGCCAGAAAAATGAACATATTTAGACAAAACAAGACATTTGTCATCTTGTCAACTAATTAATTAATGTGGCAACAGATCAGAACACAGATTAATCAATAATTAATGAAACCATTAGCTGCAGCTCCAGTTATTAATAATCAGTAATGGCGGCCACCCTGAATAAACAATATTAAACAAACATGATCTAAATGCAAATACCAGAGGATGAACACATTTGTGGAAGCAGCAGTGATTACATGAAGCTCAGCGCGTTCGTATGAAGTCTGAGTGCTGTTTATGGAGCAGCTGCTGCAGTAAATATGTTGCAGACATGCATGACTGAAGGCTGGACCAAACTAGAAACGACTTCCACGGCCGCTTGAACCCCACATATCCTCGCTTCTGTCGTTGCAGGTCGTGTTGAAGACGTCACATCTCTCCGTTTTGCATTTGTGCGTGAACAACATGAATGTAAAAGACATAAGAGCAGCTGTTTTGCATCGAAGGAAACATCTGGCTGCTTCCAGCTGATGCAGAGACGCAGATAAAACCGACAACGAAACGATGATAGCATCGTTAGCTCACTGTGAGGTGATGGAGGAACGCAGAGTAAATATAGATGCTTACTTTACCAACCCTCTGAACACAGAGCAGCAGCTTCTGGGTGATTTTTATTCACTGTGGGCTCATTTTTAACTGTAATATAGAATCCTGCACCTCTATGGAACCAGAACAAACTCTACTAGAAGGAAATTGAATTCAGAAACGTCTTCTGTGCAGAATGACACCGTTACAGTGACAGAAATCTGACAAAAACACAAGGAAAAGTTGAATTTATGGGATTATTTAAGCGTAAATCTTGAAAATAATGAAATCAACGTGTACGGCTTCTTCCCAAAGGTCCAAATCTGTTAAAAACAAACGTCGTGGGAAACACATGCTGCAGACATTTCATCATTTACATTTCTACAAACTTTTCCTCTCTGCTCATCAGCAGTAGAAAGACGTTTCACCATGATGTTTCTGAGCCATGCTGCATTTATTTTATTGATCCAGTAGCTTTGATTTTCCTCTCATGATTCTTGTGGACAAATTTTGACTCATTTTCAATAATTTTTTTAACCGGTGTATCTAATTTTTGATGATTTCTGAGCCATTTTCTGTCATTTTTCACAAATTTTGAATAATCTCATGCCACCTTTTAACAGGTTTATGACATTTTGATGAGGTTTACTACAATATTTGATTTTTTTTTTTACAACCTGTATGAACTCACTCTGATGTGCTCATCAGCTGTAAGATGTTTCACCGTGCTGAACAACAACCTGCTCCTCTGTTCACTGTTTCTGATCCATGCTGCTTTTATTTTATTGATCCAGTAGCTTTGGTTTTTCTGTCTCTCGTGTCTTTTTTATCTCGTTTTTGTTTTCCATTTCTGTTCTTTTGTCTCTTGTCTGTTTTTTTTGTCTAATTTTGCCTCGGTTTTGTCATTGTGTGTGTCTGGTTTTGGTCACTTTATCTCATTTTAGTTGTTTTCTGTCTAATTATTTCCAACATCTATAAAATGCACTTTTTTTGTGCCAAACTACAGGTAACTAGCGAAAAAAGAAACAGGCCAAATTGTAAAAAAATAAAATTTAAATTGCATTTTATATAAAAATCTGTATTGTGTAAAATGACCATAAAATGACATTTTGTTGCATTTAATCAGCAAAAATTCTTATACATTATATCAAATGATTTTTCTCTCACAAAAAAAGGCAAACGGTATTCTGTACATGCACTTAGTCTCAGTTTATGGTGTAAATTTTCCGTTTATCAACGATCCAAAAGCACGATGATGAATCTGCTGAGCTGCTAGAAGGTGGAGGAGGAAGTGGAAACGATGCGCAGCGATGACAACCATTTAACAGATGGAAATAACGGAAAACGCAACCGTTTCTTTCATTCTTTCTGTGGAAAAACAACAAAAAAAGGGCCTCCATCCTTCACCCCAACGCTCTACCGCCTCCTTATTCCTCTCCAACAACCTCTCTGTCGTCCCTCCGTCTTTAACAAATTCCCTCATTTCTTCCCAATCATCCAATCTGTGGTCTTCTCGCCGCTCCACCGTGAAGCCGTGACCCCGGCGAGGGCGAGCGAGCTGCACTTGGAGAGGCAGAAACGAGGGAGGAGAGAGAGGGCGAAGCTTCGATTTCACAGCAGACAGATGGGCCGACCGGACGCAGGTAACCTCCGCAAATAGGTTTTCGATCTCTAATTCTCAGCAGATCCCCGCAAACGATTACATGAAGACACACGAGAGAGAGACGACAGATGCAGAAAAAAAAAGCATGACTCTTTAGACGACACCGACGTACAGGTTTTACAGATCGGCTCAGAGTTTCCCGTCTGCTCGGTGACTCAGAATCTACAGCCACAGCGATTAAACAAAGCGGCGTTTAAACGCATACTGCCGTCACCCACGCCGCATACGGCCGCAGGTCTGACCCTAATTGGCTTCCTTCTGTTGGTCTGACCAGATTTGAAAAATTATTTGGGAAAATAAGGCCTCACTGCTTATTTGTGGCTTTTTTTTCTTCTCCAAACTGGCTCCAGACACAACCGATGTGATTTGGAATAACCTCGGAAACGATGCATCCCGTTATTCTAAATTACAGACGGCTCATCGCTTAGAGGGAGGCGCTCATCCAAGAGAAACTAACTCATATCACACAGGATAATTATTAAGGTATTTTACACGATCTGCACATATATATAAAAAAGTATTTGTTTTAAAAAACTGCCAGAAAAAAAATACATAAAAAATTAAATACTGTAAAAACTGGAAGAAATAAAGAAACAAAGAACAGAGAGAGAGAAAAAACTGTAATAATCATTTGATGTGATTTTAAAAAAAAACTACCAGAAAAAAATATATTTAAAAAAGTTGGCAATTTTGTAAAAACTGTAAAAAAAAAAAAAAGAGACAAAAATCTGTGAAATAATGACATTTAATCAGATTCAAAAACAGCAAAGCAGATTAATTTCAGTTAAACTTCGTGAAAGTCGAATTATTATTCGATGTGATTATTTTGACAAAACTGACAGAAAAATATATTTTAAAAAAATGTTGGAAAACTGTAAAAACTGTTTTAAAAAAGACAAATCTGCAAAGATAATGACATTTTAATCAGATTTGAAAACAATAAAACAGTTTAATTTACAGTCACATTTTGTAGAAGCAGAAATTATTTGATGTGATTATTATTTACAGTTTTGGCCTGTTTTGTGTTGTTACAGTAGACAAGTATTTATATTAATAAATATTTTTGAGTGATTTCAGTAGATATCTGGAATTTAATAGAATTTAAAAGGGAAAATCTGTAAAATAAGTGAAAAATAATATTTACCATTTTTCAATCCATAACATGAATATTTTTACTGCTAAATAACAGTTAATATCTATAAAATTGACATAACTAGTGAAAAAATAAGGCCAAACCAAAGAAAATATTGTATTTTACATAAAAATTTGACTGTAAAATGACTCAGCATATTTTTATTGTATTTAAATCAGCAAAAACATTTATTAATATCAACTACTTTTCTTTCAAATTGAAGCAGATATTTGTAAGATAATAATTTAAACAATTGATTTTTTTTTCCAAATAATCCCAAATTCTCATCCAAAGTCATAAAGAACTGCATCTTAAGTGACAAGAAGTCCTTTAACAGACATTTTCAGCCTCACAGATTCCTGATTTTAACATCATGGAGTTCATCTGTGATTGCATGAAAAAACAGACACAGGAGAGAAAGATTAGAGCCACAAAACAAACGCAGAAACTCAAAAATGCAACAAATCTGCCAAGAACCTTGAGAAACCGAACACAGGAACAAGCAAACGATTTTTTTCTGCCCTTGAACTTTTTGCACACCGCTGCATTTCTCCTTCAGTTTGAGGTTTAAGTCTGAATTTTATGGACGACTTAATCCATAATCAGAAAAAATGAGTCAGTTATTCAAAGATATATGCTGAGGATTCCTAGCAGTTATTGACCCTACCGTCCATTTTATCCAAACACGGCTGGGTCCATCATGGACAGTTCAACTCCAAGTATCCTTTATACAACTCACATGATTGTGGATTACTGGGGAAACCAGAGAAGCGAAGAAATCCCAGGTAGAAACTGGGAGAATTTCAAACCTTCACAAAGAACCCAAAGACAACTTCTGTGTGTAAATCTTAGTCTTATGCAGCTCTGCTGGTGTGTTACGCTGAATTATTACCACTTGTACTGTCAACAATTTACATCATTTAACACTCTGAACCCTACACCCTGAAAGCAAAACTGGCAGAATTACAGCATTTTAGAGCAAGAAACTGTAATAAACACGCTCCGCTTAAAACATCCCCCGCCTTATATACAGTACCTCTAAGTGCAAGAAATAACATATACTGGACGATACACCTACAAAATGATACATCTTCACTGCAATAAAAACAATCAGGTCAAGGTCATGCACCAAAAAAGGCAGATCTACGTTATGCACAGGTGGCGTTGGTGCAATATGCACGAAATCCTTCAGGTAGTTTCTGACATATGCTCCAGAAACGGAATCAAAAAATATTTGAAGTGCCTCACAATGACCTTGAAAATCAGGTCAAGGTCATGCACCGAAAAAGCACATCTACATTACCAACAGGCTTAGTGTGCGCAATATGAGTGAAATCCCTCAACTAGTTTCTGAGATATGCTCCGGAAACCAAAAAATATTTGAAGTGCCTCGGTATGACCTTGAAAATCAGGTCAAGGTCATGCACCCCAAAAGGCACATCTATACTATATAGAAATGGCCTGGGTGCAATATGAATGAAATCCTTCAAGTAGTTTCTGAGATATGCTCCGGAAACGAAATGTGGACGTATGTACGGACGGACGGACATACGGACGGACATACGGACGGACGGACATACGGACGGACGGACATACGGACGGACGGACATACGGACGGACGGACATACGGACGGACGGACATACGGACAGACGGACATACGGACGGACATACGGACGGACGGACATATGGACGGACGGACGGACATACGGACATACGGACGGACATACGGACGGACGGACGGACATACGGACATACGGACGGACATACGGACATACGGACGGACGGACGGACATACGGACATACGGACGGACATACGGACGGACGGACATACGGACGGACGTGCCCACGCCAATATATTATTATTATTATTATTATTATTGTTATTATTATTATTATAATAATAATAACAATAATAAAAACAGAGACAACTGTTGGACTTCCAACTCTGACGGTCCTTGAACTAGTCATGTGTAAGATGCAGGCTTAAAATAATGGTATTTCCTTAGGAAAAAGTTTTCTTACTACGTAGCTTTTGCAAAAAAACTGGTTTGTGCAACCGAGAACACCTCACACAAACCAAATTCAGGGACGGCTCAGATGAACTGCAGGCAGTGTTAAGACAGAGAGAAGTGGGGCAAAATATGGAAGCAAAATAGGCAGAATTAGAGCAAAATCAAACAAACTGGATGAATAAAATAAAGTCAGCATGGCTCAGAAACAGCAAACAGAGGAGCAAGTTGTTGGGGATCCATTCAGCATGGAGAAACATCTTTCTACTGATAATGAGCAGAGACTGAAATGTGGCTTAAAACTTGTGCAAAATTACTTAAATTGATCTCAGTGACTCAAATCTTGCTTAAAATGACAAATTTCCAGATATTTTCAAGTGCTTTCAGGCAACTTTGGACCGTTTGAGTTATTTGGAAGAATTCTTGACTCTTTTGGAGCCAATGTTAAATCATTCTGGACAACTGAAAACCAAACCGACTGGATCAATAAAACATATCAAGCATGGCTCATAGTTAAATATCTGTAATATGTGGAGACAAAAAGACCACAGAGAAACACAAAACAACACAGATAAGATATACAGAATGACAGAAACAAGAAAAACAACAAAAAAGGAGACGACACAAACAAGACGCAAAAGACAAAACAGACGACAATAGAGAGAGAGGAAAACCAAAGCTGCTGGATGAATAAATAAAGTCAGCATGGCTCAGCAACGGTGAACAGAGGAGAGAGTTGTTGGAGATCCATACAGCATGGAGAAACATCTTTCTAGGATAGATTAGTAGAGAGATAAAGTTAGGAAAGTGTGGAAGATTTAGACATGTAAAAATCCATAATATTCAGAGTCTCCATATTCTGTGAGGACTTGGACAAAGGTTGCACATATTTCTTTCTTTCAATCAACAAAATTCAATTTTTAAGATTTATAGTATTCATTCATTTGTCAAACTGCACAGAAGAGATTTCTGAGTTCTCTCTCTCCTTTGTCATGTTTCTTCTGTTTCGACAGACTTTATATTTCAGTGAAAAATGAGCTCACAGTGAGTAAAGACATGGCCAAAAACCACCTAGAAACTCCTGCATCCAGCATGTTAAACACAAAGATTTGCTTTCTTCTCTTTCTTATGTGCACAGATCGAGCACGATGTCGTCACGTCGGGTCATTTATTACAATCTTCTGACGTCTCAGACCGAACGACTAATCTAAAACCTAATCTGGGACTGATCTGGAATCTGAATTCCGGCTCCTGATCGCTCAGACGGCACGTCCCTGTGATTCTCTCTGCTTCGTCAGTCCATGAATCAGCACATCCACAGTCGTCCTGACAGCTTTAAAGCCGGCGAGCTCTTAATAAGCCTGATCTGTACTTTTTGTTTATTCCGTCTCAGTCCGAAATTGCCTCTAGGTGCGGCTTGTTCGCAAAGTAATTCTCCCCCACCATATTTAATTGTTTTATTGTGTCATTACTTCACGTTGGCGGAGCGTTAACGCGCCGCGCATTCCACTACGCCTATTAAACTGTAATGGCTCGACAAAGCAATATACGTTTGATGCACACGCACACACAAACACTATCAAAAACACACTATTAAGCGCCAATGGTGCCGGAGAGCGATATGAGGCAATATTACAGGCGAGCAATCTGATGAAGTGTGCAGAAAGAGTCATTAGCCGAGCCGCCGTCCCTCGCTCGCTTTACCGCACACTTAACGTCCTAACGAAGGCGCCGCTCCTGCAGCAGCTTCTAATCACTCGCACAAAACATTATCAGAACACCGTCGCTCATTAACACACGGCTTTTCCTCACACGGAGCCGGGGCAACTAGAGAGAAAGTCTTTAAATGTTCGGGAGAAAGAGAGCGGAGGGGGGAAGCAATAAGACGAGTGGAGCGTCTGCAGAGAGAGAGAAATGATGGATGGTTGAGGGGAGGCAGGTGAGGCTGAATATCTCCCTACAGCGCCGGTCATAAAGCGAGACAGCAGCCCTCCTCTCCAACAACACAATGAGATCAAATAACCCGCACTGCCTCTGAGCACACACAAAGATACATGCAGCACGGTGAAACATTTTAATTTGAAAGACAAAAAGTGAAAGTAAGTCGACACGCAGTGCTATCGACAAATCCAGCCAAAAATAAGCTCAAAGTTGGGATATTTCATCAAAACCACTTCATTCTACATGTTTTATTCAATAAATTTGCCAAAAATAAATCACTTTTATTTGCAAAAACAATCGAATTAAGGCTGTTAATCAAAACAAATAACGCAAGATGGCTCCAAGTTGTTGGAAGATACATCCAGCATGGTGAAACAGCTTTCTACAGCTGATGAGCAGAGACTGAAATGTGGCCTCAAACTTGTCCAAAAAGATTAAAATTCACCTTAATGACTCAAGTTTTCTTTAAAAGGACATATTTCCAGGTATTTTCAAGAAAGTCTGGACTGTTTTTGAACCATTTTGAACAACTCTTGACTCATTTTGGACATTTTTCTGTTACTTTAGACCAATGTCGAGTCATTTTGGACTATCTCAGACTGAAAATAAAAGCTACTGGATCAATAAAATAAATTCAGCATGGTTCAGAAACGGTGAACAGAGGAGCAAGTTGTTGGAAGATACATTCAGTAAGGTGAAATGCCTTTCTAGAGTCAAAATAATTTTCAAAAATTGTCATTTTAGAGACATTTGAGTGCTTCTGGACTGAGATGAGTGGAGTGTCTGCAGAGAGAGAGAGGGATGATGGATGGTTGAGGGGAGGCAGGTGAGGCTGAATATCTCCCTACAGCGCCGGTCATAAAGCGAGACAGCAGCCCTCCTCTCCAACAACACAATGAGATCAAATAACCCGCACTGCCTCTGAGCGCACACACACACACACACACACACACACTCAGAGGTGAAAGCAGCATCACTGATGTTCAGCCTTCGCTCTGTTTTGAAACATCCATCATTTTCCCGAGCAGAAAAAGAGGAGATGAAGGCATACAGGCGACTGACACACCTCCTCCTCCTCCCTCGTATCGACAGCGGTGAGCACATATATGCTCACGTGCACGCGGGTAAAACACACAGCGGTCCAGTGAAGTGTGCAGGTGAGAGCAGGTGAAGTGAGATGAACAAATCTGAGCAGGAAGAGGAGGGTCACCGACGGGAGACTCTTCAGGGATTAAGACCCTGGAAAAAAAACTGACACTGCAATGTTCAGTTTTTCTGCAATATGTGCTTTGGGGGTGGGGGGGGGAATGGAGGAATTTCCACCAGAAGAGAAGAAAAAAGCCATTTGGAACCTTTCTCAAAGGGTGTAACTCCAGTAAACACATCTGAATATATGTTTTATTGGCTACTTCAGATGTAAAGAGACTGAAATGTGGTTTAAATCTTGTCCAACATGATTAAAATTCACCTTAATGACCCAAATCTTGACTAAAAATGACAAATATCCAGGTATTTTCAGGTGCTTCCAAGTAAGTTTGGACCATTTTTGAATTATTTTGAACAATTCAGGACATTTTTTGTTACTTTAGACCAATTTTGAGTCATTTTGGGCGAGTTTCAAATAGTTTCGGAGTATTTCAGACTGAAAACAAATGCAGCATGGCTCAGAAACCGTGAGGAGCAAGTTAATGTTGTGCAGCTAATTTAAATGCTTAAAAAATTACATGTAGTGAGACAAAGTACCTGTTTTTGGCTAAAACATTTCCACAAAATTGATTTCTTTGCAGCCAAATTTTCTTTTCCAGCGATTCTCTTGGTTTTTTTTCAAAGCACATGTGGAGCCTGCATGTCAACAAGTTATTTAATTTTTGGAAAGAAAGTTTTTAGTTCATTTGAAAAATATATAGTTTGTTTTTCGACAATATGTATTGGAAAAATAGTCCAAGATTTTTCACCAGAAAGCTCGAAAGACTAAAAATGACTTAAAAAAAAAAAGCTGAGCGGAACCTTTCTCATATGGTGTAAAACATTTAAAATAGTTAAAATCATGTTTTTTGCCAATTCAGATCTGACTTTGTGCTGCTAATTTCAATGGTTAAACTAATTACTCAGGTTGTCTCAAATGGTAACAATTACCAGACAAAGTACCACTTTTTGATCAACATATTTCACACAAATTGATTTTCTTGCAGCCACTTTTTCTTTACAGTGTTTCTCTTTTGCTCCTTGCACATGTGAACTGTGTCTTTGTAAATAAAGGTTTCAATGCATTCCAAGCCCTTAAATTTGAGTCAATTAATGTTCTAATAGACAAACTTCTCTTGTAGAACCGTAGAAGTTTCCTTTTTGTATCAAGCAGCAAAAAAGGACACAGCATGACGTGTTTGAGTTAAGCCTAACCGGAAACCTAGTTTTAAAGACGTTATTCATTAAAAAAATTTTTTTTTAAAAATCACCAAAACTATACTATCAGAGTCAGAAACTAAACTTTTTTTTAATCTTCTGATTTTCAGCTTTTTTTGGCTCTTCAAGTAATAATCTGTGTCTTTCTCTTGTGTAAACTACAACTACATTTAATCTTAAAATCTGGATTTATTTTCATCAAAATCACTATTTTTTCGTTCTAAAAAACTGCCAAAAATAAATAGTTTGCTCTAACCGAACTCTGTAAAAAACTAAAAATTCTGCTCTTCTTTATGCAGCTGTGGAGCTGTGGGTCACTCAGCTGTGACCAAGAATCATTCAGTAAAAATTCCTGGACTCTCTTGCTAAATTGGGCTGAACTGCAGGCAGTGTGTGCACAACAGATAGGAGACAAGTATGAAAATAAATTAAAAATACAAAGAAAATCTTTAGCATGTGGAGCCTTTTTTTTTTACAATATTCAACACCTGTGAAAACTTAAAATGTTCGACATGTTGATTCCAAGTTTATTTATACTATTTTTCTTCTTGTTTTTATGATTTCTGTCATTCTAAAGGCATCATTGTGCACAGACGACATTTCCGAGCTCTGTCTCCTTCTAGTCATGGTTGCTCCGTTTCCATAGAGGTGCAGGACAATAACGTGCAAGAAAAAATGAGCCCACAGTGATGAAAAATGCGACTGTTCTGCACGTCACACTGTCGATGCTGCACTGATGCACCGTGTGAGAAAAAAAAGAAAGAAAGACAGGCATCAATCTTAGCGAATCTGACCGCTGCTTCTTTGTCATAACAATCAACCAGTGAGCAAGGCATTTTGCAACCAGCATCCGTCACAAAGCCCCCGACACCGCCACAGCCCCGACACTCATTAACCGGCCCCCCCGATCCTCGCTTTGGTTTGCGGGAGCTCGTTTGTGAGCGTCCGTCCACATGTGAGACCCCCCGTCGCTGCACAATGCGTGTGGAATTTCACGCCGGAACACACGGCAAACGAAGCCGTCCACACAGCGCTGCAGCTCAGAGGAGACACGCCGGCATCACGTACACTCCTCCTGATTTAACGCTGTGCTCTTTGGCCTCCTCAGCAGACGGTGATTACCTGATCAGATGTGCTGCAGCCGCACACGAGTTCAAAAGGAAAACACAAACGCAGAATCTGAACCACAAAACACGCCCGAGGGTTTCAAAGGCATCGTTTGAAAAATAGCCAAAATTAAAACATTTGTCAGAAACAGAAACTAAATAACAGAAAGACTTGAAAATGTTCTGATTAAAGTCTATTAAAATAGTGTGACATGCTGTTTTGTTGGGAAAAATCTTTTAGACAATGTTACCGTTTAATAAATTGTCAAAATTACAACACACAAACAAAAAAAAATTAAAACTTTCAATTTTCTGACCATTTATCTGTGATGTTTTGTTGGGAAAATGTATCAAATTTAAGCCGAAAACTGTGATATTTTGTAAAAATCACTGTTCTACAAGTCATGATTTTAAAAATTGCCAAAAATAAACTATACACGTTTGTCAGATTCAGTAAAAAAGTAAAAATTCTGTGTTCTTTGGTGCAGTTGTGAAGCTTTTAAAGGGGCAGCTTCAGCCAACGGTCACACGGGAAAACCCAGGAACTTTTCAGCTGAACTGCAGGCAGTGTTTACACAGAGCAGACATGAAACGAGTGTGGAAACAAATTAAAATGGATATTTTCTTGGAGGATTTGTGGCATTTTAAGTGCATCAGAGTTGTCAAATTTGTTCAACTTCTGAACCTTAAAAGCAAGTTTGAAAGACATGTTATATTTTAAATAATAGTCAAAAACTACAACTTTTTGCAGAAACAGGAAAAAAATAGAATCATCAAGATTTTCAGTTTTCTAATAGAAGTCTAACCATTTATCTCTAAAGTGCTGTTTTGTTGGGAAAATCTATCAAATTTAGCTCTAAAATATTTTTAATTTTCTTAATTGAAATGTTCTTAATTCTACATGTCATGTTTACAAAGAACAGACAGAAAACAAGCATGGAAACAAACTGAAATTTGTATTTTTTGTAGGATTAATGCATTTTACTGACAACATGTTTGAGTTCTCTCTACTTATTGCAGTGGAAAATGAACCCGCAGGAAGGAAAAATGCCCTGAAACAGAAGGATTCAGTTACTTTGGGACACATTTGTCAACAAAAACCTTTTTTCCCCTCATAAAATAGACAGCCGGTGTTTTCAAACAAACTCAAATGTTGAATGAAAAGGTGCAGGACTTCATGCTGCAGTGAGGCAGCTGTGACCAGCATCACACGGCAAAAGCTTCTCGGCTGAACTGCAGGCAGTGTTTACACAGGAAACAAGCGTGGAAACGACAAATAAAAAGCTCTGAAAAACAGGCACCAGCTCGGTCCATGGGGCTAATTTATGATTAGAATCAAAACATGCTCACATTGACATGGAAATGTGACCGACGGCTAAAAAACAGTTACTTAAACGGCTCAGAAAAAGGAAAAAACTGTTTGTACATGCACACACACACAGATATGCATTTGAATGGCATGCGAGGGATCCGTCCAGCCTATCAAAGCCTCGACTCTCCCACAGACCCAGCATTACACACTTAGCATTAGAATACATCAATGGCGCAGGAATGGAGGCACGCAGGCTTTCATACTCAGAAAACCCACCTATCTTCCCCTTTTCACTCCCTCTTCGGTCCATCCTCCCCCACTCCTATTATCTCCCACTCCTCGTCTTAAGACCCCCCCCCTCCTCCTCCTCTCCAGAAGGAAGCCTTTTTAACCGTGACCAGAACTCAGAGCCGCATGGACCGTGACCACATAGCCCTACAACGCCGAGATAGGGCTCTGTGTGTGTGTGTGTGTGTGTGTGTGTGTGTGTGTGTGTGTGTGTGTGTGTGTGTGTGTCTGACATAAAATAGTCATAGTGAGGCCTTTCCCTGCCGCCGCTGCTCGGTCACCCTCGGATGCCGTTTAGCCGCCCATCAGCATGCCTCCCGACACTCCACCGACTAACTGACAAACTCCACTTAATGGAATCAAACTCGGCCCGTCAAACGTGCGTCAGTGCATGTGTTTGTGCGTCTGTCGATACCCGGAGACAAGCCTTCAGCCGAGAGAGAACAGAGGGTTGGCGGGGGGGACACAAGCTCCCCTTTTCTCTCTAATTACAAATGACAAACCAAGAGTCGGCCCGGCACCCGGTGACGCATGATAACCTCCTCATCTCGCTGCCGCTACGTCAGCGACACACCGGAGGCCGTCTGCCCCGTCGTTGACTGGCAGATTAAAACAAGAGCCGCAAATCAAACCCCTCCCGTCCTGCCCCGCGGCTCCCATCCCAACGACAGAGCACAGGAGTCTCCGTCCAATATCTCACCTGTCGTCCTCATCTTCCTCCCTCCGTTGCCCTTTCAGTTTACCCCCTCCCTCCTCCATCCCCTACTCTTCTTCCATTGATTTTCCTCCTTCCTCTCATCCCCCTCTGCATGATTTAAAAACCGGGCCCTTCTCCTCCTTCAGATCATCCATTTCCTCCCTGTTGCGTAATAATCAGGTTAACACTACATTGTGGCTTGTACTCTTACCGACTATTATCTCTAATGCCATTATAATGATATAAAAGGCCATATGCTGCGAGTGTCATGTGATCTAATATCCTCGCAGCGCAGCGAGCCTCTAACCTGCTCGCCTCGTTTTCACACCCGGAGATGTTTCTGCTGCGGAGTCGAGGCTGCAGCCGGATGGATAACGGAGCAGACATCACACCACGAGCAGAAACTCACCACAGAAGCTGCTCTGCTGCTCTCAGACACCACCTCATTCACAAAAACCCGGTTATACAACTGTTCCTGTACAACCTGCTGAGGCCAAATGACTCAAGCAGCTATTATTAACTCCTTGAACCGAGATAATGTAGTTCCCCCCCCCATTGCTAAAGTCTAAATGAAGTAAAAAAAAAAGAACAGTAACAGTGATCTAAGACTGAATGACAGAGTGCTGCCACTTTTTTGGCAGGATTGAAACACCTAGAATCTGCACATGTTCAACTTCACAGCAGTTATTCTACTCTAATGTAGTATTTTGGCAGAAATGATTTTATTTTACCTGTCTCATTTTAAAAATCGCCAAAAATAAACAGTTTGCGTGAATCAGATTGTGTCAAAAAATAAAAATTTTGCAATTTTTTGCATAACCGGAAAAGTATTTGTGACTCACTTGTGAGCAACGGTCACATGAGAAAAAATCTGTGGAAACTCCGCTGCAGGCCGTGTTTGCACAGAGCAGAAAGGAGACTAGCATGGAAACAAATCAGAAATAAAGTATTTAGAGTCACCCTTTTTCCTGTTTAAAAAACAAAAAACTGAGAAGCCATGAGTGACTCGACTGTGACCATCAAAAATTTTCTGATGAACTGCAGGCAGTGTTTACACAAAGCAGAAAGACTGAACACAAACCAAAGCTACTGGATGAATAAAATAAAAGCAGCACGGCTCAGAAACAGTGAACAGAGGAGCAGGTTATTGGGAGATACATTCAGAATGGTGAAACATCTTTCTACAGATGAGCAGAGACTTGAAATGTGCCTTAAAACGAGTCCAAAATTACATAAATCCTCCTTCTTGACTCAAATCTTGTTTAAAATGAGACACTTCCAGCTATTTTCAGGTAAGTCTGGACTGCTTTTGAGGTATTTTGAAGTATTCTTGACTCATTTTGGATAAGTTTCAAATAGATTCAGACTGAAAATAAAAGCAGCATGGCCCAAAAACAGTGAACAGAGGAGAAAGTTGTTGGAGATCCATTCAGCACGGTGAAACATCTTTCAACAGCTGATGAGCAGCGTAGAGAAACAGTTTGTAGAAGTTGTAAAAATGAAAATGTTGATGTTCAAAGTGACTCAAAGGTTTCCCAAAATGACAAAAACATGTCCAAAATTATTACAACTAGTCCATAACAACACAAAACCAGATTAAAATGACAGGAACACATCCAAAATGATCCTAACAGGAAAATAAATACATTTGGTACAATTAAAGCTCTTTCTGTCTCATTCTAAATAGCATGAATATTCTACATGTATGTGCATATAAACCTACATTAACAGAGGACTAGCACTGACATTTAACCTGTGGTTTGGTCTCCTCTATAAGCTGCAGCCTTGAACAAGTGTTAATTAGTGCTTTTTATTCGATCTTGATTGGCTGTTGCTGATTTTTCCAACAACAATGACGCCTCTGAAAAGGACTCGACACAGAAACTTAGCGATGGATTTACAAAGGGTCGCCGCAACGCATTCCAGGAGGCATTTGGGAAGCTTCTTTTTGTCCACGCTGCCAAAAAAAAGTCACCAACAAAATCTACTCCTGACTTGGAAACAGCAGCTGTGGAGATAATCTCAGCATGAAAAGCGTTCCGCCGCCGCCCTGCAGCTTTCAGTCAAATCACGCCATACGCAGAGATGTCAGGTTTGTTAACCCTCTGAAGCCCCAAAACTTCTACAAAAACAGACAAAATGTTTGTGCATTTATCAGAAAGTGCACCAATAAAGAAAGAACCACCAGATGTTCAACTATCTGACAACAGTCTACCTATTTAGCTGTGACAATTTAAGATTAAAACTCTGTTCTACAGGTCTCGATTTAAAAATTCACCAAAAATAAGCCATCTGCTGTAGCCAAATTCTGCAAAAAACAAAAAAATCTGTGATTCTCAGTGCAAAAGTGAAGCTTTTAGTGAAGTAGCTGTGATCAACAGCTGCATGGCAAAAATTCAAGAACTTTTCAGCTGAACTGCAGGCGGTGTTCACACAGAGGCGATAGGATACAAGTAAGAAAAGAAATCAAAAATGTTTTTGTAAGATTTCTGGCATTTTAAGGGTATCATACTGCACAGAAGATGTAGTTGAGGTTCCTCTCCTAGTCATGGTTGTGCTGTTTCCAAAGAGGTGTAGGACTTTATATTGCAATGAAAAATGAACCAGCAGTTGAGAAAAATGTCCACCGAAAAACACAGTTCAGAAAATTAATTTTCTTTGAATAGGCACATTTTCCAACAAAAACTTTCTTTCTCATATTAAAAAAGAAAGCCAGGCTTCTGAAACAAACTAATGTTGGATGAGAAGGTGCAGGAAATTACATTGCAGTAAAAAAAAAAAAATAATAAAAAAAAAAATCCAACAGTGAGGAAAAACGCAAGTCACAAAAGCCCAAAAACTGCTTTGAGTTCAGGAGGTTAATTTGGATTAAGGACACACATTTTCCAGCAAAAACCTTCTTTCTCAGATGAGAAAACAAACTGAGAAGGTGCAGGACTTTATATTGCATTGAAAAATGGAACAACAGTGAGAAAAAATGCCCAATGAAAAACGCTTAGAAACGTCTCAGAGCTCAGAAAGACAGTTTTCTTTAAGGAGACGCATTTTCCAACAGAAACCTTCTTTCTTATATTAAAGAAAGCCAAGCTTCTGAAATATTCAAATGTTGGACAAGAAGTTTGCTTTAGTAAAAATCTAACTGGCAAAATAACAGGCTTCAAATGAGAAACTGATCGGAACAGAGCGAGCGTCGGACGCCAGTTTTTGGAATTTTTCTTCAGTACTCTCTGCCATGGACGCGTTTCAAAAAAAAAAAAACCATTCAGCTTGGAGAACACGTGCAGAACTTGAAATGTGAGAAAAGGGAGCGAGTGGGGCGACGAGATAAAGCGAGACACCGCAGACGTGGGTTCGACGCTGCAGGAGCAAGCTTACGCTTCTTCCCATTCACCCCGAGCATTGACGCCCCGCTGAAAGGCCGCTGTGGAGGCGCAGGCCGATGCTAACCGGGAGGTACTATCGCTAGCCGCCCTGCTCCTTGGCCGAGCAGCCGGGGAAGCATTGATATGCTAATGTCAGGGACGTTTCAGGGCCAAAGCTTGGGACCGTGGGCGCTCTGTGATCCTCCAAGCCCAGAAAGGACAGATCTCCAGGGCATTGTGATTTCCCCAGTCAAGGTCCTGAGTGATCAGGATAAGCCCGTCCATGCTGCTTTAGTGCTGTCACTCAGACGCTATTGTGGTCATGTGAACGGCCATTTTCATCACAATTGACCTTGGTTTTGGCAGCACTGTTCTGCAGGGCCCTCCTTTCTCTATTCTTCGCCAGCCTCCCTCCTTCCCCTTCGCCCTCCATCATTTTTTTTTCCCCTCTGTCTGGTCTTTCTTGTTGTGTTCTCTTTGGCCGTGTCCGAAATATCCACATTCCCTGCTTCCTATAATGAACTACGTATGGAGCTTTCACTACTTCAGCCTCTCTGCTGTCGCTTAATTAAAACATATCAGATCGATGTCGGCTGTGATAAATTCATATTATACTCAAAATTATTGAAGTAACTTTTTTCTTTGTCTTGTGATACGTCGCTCTGCTTCCATTAGACATATTAATGCAAATTATTGTTTTTAATTTTAACATTTTCGCTCCATAACTCGTGGATTTGTCTCGTGGATTTTGCCATATCAACAAGTTACACACAAGAAAAGATTTTTTTCTGTAGAAAATACATCTTAGTGCTACAAAATAGGTCCGTTACAAACTATAAAATACTTCTGAACAGCATAAAATAGGTCTTAATACTATAAAACACTTCGTAAAGCCGTATAATACATCGGAGCACTATAAAATAAGTCTTAACATAAATATTAATACTCTATCACTATAAAATGTCTCAACAGTATAAAACATGTTTGTAAAACACGTCTTAACACTATAATATAAACCTTGCGTCCATAAAATGTCTGTAAAATACATCTTAACACCATGAATGACATCTTAAAACAAAAAAATACATCACAACACTGTAAAATACATCTAAGCACTATAAAGTGTCTTAACACTCTAAAATAGGCCTTAAAATGATAAAATATACCAAAATCCTTTGAAATGTGTCTGTGAAATATACCAATACACTATAAAATACATCTTAATACTGTAAAATACATTTTACCACTATAAAAATACATTTTAACACTATAAAATGCGCCTCAACAGTATAAAATACATCTGTTGATACGTCTTAACACCATAAAATACACCTAAAAACTTTATAAATGTTCATAAAATACACCATTACACTATAAAATACATCTTGACTATAAAATCAGTGTACACACTATAGAATGTGTCCCAACATTCTAAAAATAAGCCTTAACATTATGAAACACTTCTTTAAAATACATTTTAACACGTCTCAACACTATAAAATTCACCTTAATCCTATGAAGTACGTGCTACACTTCATGTCCAACACTAAAATACATCTTAACACTATAAAATGCTTCATAACACCACAAAATATCCATCAGAAATGCGTGAAAACGCCACCATTCTTCAATTCTAGCGTTCTCCTTCGACACAATGCATGATGGTACATACTTCATTACTGACCGTCAACTTTTAGCGGTGCATTGTGGGATACTTCGGGTGCACTAAATAGCGTGCAACAACCGATTCTAGACAGTCTCCGTTTCCGTTTTCTGAGCAACAAACATGACTACCCTTGTCCACCCCCCCTCCACGTAGACTTTGATTATCCGAGCCGATGCTGCAGAAACAGCCGTGAACACACGCCGCGGTACCGCTCACCTCCGGGGGGGACGACACTCGCCGACGATTCACAACAGCGAGTGGGCGGACGGGTGGCGCCGCTCCGTTTTGTTCAATCACAATTTAGCAAACAGGACTGTACGCCGTGTGAGTTTTCCTATATGTGGAGGAGAGCGTGCTCCATTTTTTATTTGATCAGGGCCTGGTAGAAAATAACAATGTAGTCCCCTGAGGAATCTGTGGGAGGTAATGACAGAGATTGTCCCTGTGAAACGAGATTTTTTTCCCTCCCTTGCACATGTGTGAAAGATTGTGCGCTTGGAGGGGGGAAAAAAAAAATGGAAGGAGAGGAGCTAGTATGCATATGTATGGCTCTAATACATGTGGGTGAAGTGTGTGGGTGGTATTCTGGTGCTTTCTCATGCAGCCTGCCTCTCTTTTTCTGCACCACACATGCAGATACACATGCATATACACACACCAGAATGGGGAGGAGAGTGTTCGTCTCTGGAACCCTGCTCCATCAACACAACACATTTCGCAACATCTTCTCCCCTCCACTACCTCTATTCCTCCCTCTCCCGGGAAGTGACACAGAATTCTTTTTAACTGCAGCACATTCATTACAACAACCCCCCCCCCCCATCCATCCCCATTGCACAAGTGGAATAAAGACGGTGCATGTATCCCACCTCTCGCCGCCGCTCAGGACTTTTCATGAAACAGGACGGAGGAACTTGGCTGAGAGGAGATAGTAAACACTCATTCATATGCAGCCGTACTACGGCGTAGGAGCAGAGCCTACAGACAGCGTGGGTGTTAGCGCTGCTAGCTCTCAGCCATCCGATCCCCCTACGCCGACAAAAAAAAAACTCAGGATGCACAAAGAGGCAGCTGCAGCTCATGTAAATGCATAAAAAATATAACTAAATTGCCCTCTGAGGTCAGATCCACGGGGGTATTCGTGGACGAACAGACAACATACAGCAGCGAGTCGATAGAAAGTTGTCAGTTTTCATTGTAGGCGATGTTGCAAATCAATGAATGACACCGCTGTAAGGAAGTATTGGATTTTATCCTCTTTAAGATACATTGTAACAATGTAAAAATACATTTTAACAATAAAAAAACACCTCAGCACTATAAAATGTACTTAAAACCTTTGAAATATGTCTAAAATTCATCTTAAAATCTTAATACCATAAAAAAATACAGCTTAAAATGGTAAAATACACCTAAAAACCTTTAAAAATTTCTGTAAAATACATCTTAACAGACTAAAATTATGTGTGAATACTATAAAATATGCCTTAACACTTTAAAATGTGTGTCAACAGTATAAAATATGTCTGAAAAAAAACACCTCAACACTAAAATACACCTTAAACCGTTTAAAATATGTCTGTAAAATACATCTTAACACCATAAAATACATCTAAATATGACCCAACGCTATAAAATACACCTTAAATCGCAAAATACACCTACAAACTTTTTTAAAATGTCTGTAAAATAGACCATTACACTATAAATATATCTTAACAGAATATAAAATGTGTGAATACTGTAAAATACATCTAAACATGATAAAATATGTCTAGATTCTATAAAACACTTCTTTAAAAGACATTTTACTACTATAAAGATGTCTTAAAGCTATAAAAAAAAAAAAAACATCTCAACGCTATAAAATGTACCGTAACTCTATAAAATCTGTCTTCAAGCTAACATCTAAAATACGCCGATCAAATCCGAGGTCAAACTCATGAGGGACGAACAAACATGCAGCAGCAAGTCGGTAGAAATTCGTCAATTCTCATTGTAGGTGAAATCGATGAGTGACATCGCTGTGAGGAAATCTTGGATTTTCATGGAGTAGGTGTTTAATTTAGCGGAGTCCTGCAGAAGCAGACTCTCGTTTGGTTTTTAGAACTAAAGAAGGTTGTTTTTGGTGAATTTTTCTGCAGAGTTCCTCCTCACTAGGAATAAATATCAACAGATGTGTCCTCAGTGAACTGGAAAATCACAAACAGTAACAGACCTGCAACGATTAGAGCTTTCTGATAATAGATCAGTCTGCTTCAGTGATTTTCTTTTAAGAGAAACCGTCTTATACGTGAATATGTTCTCCTTTTTTCCTCCTCTGTGACGGTAAACTGAATATATTTGGACAAAAATATCTTTGGGAAACACTGATCTACATTTTTCACCATTTTTATAAACCCAACAACTAACAGATATGCGATGAAAACAAACAGATTATTTGACATTTAAAATAATCCTTAAATCTCTGAACAATTCATGTGTTTCACAATTTTCTAATTCTGCTGCAAGGTGATGCTTTAAAAGAGGCTTTTGTCTGTTCAGTCCTTCAAAAATCCAACAGATATTTCATTTTAAATCCGATATTATGTAGAAATCGGCCATTTTTCTTAATTGGCTGACTGATAAGTCAGAATACTGTGTGAAAATACTACTCACCATTAAGCTGCAACTATATAATAGTATATATAATCAATCAGCTGATTAATTTTAGCTTGTTTTGTCCAAAATTCAACATTTTTGGCTTAAAAGTGATTTTTTTCATCATGTTGTCCATAAAACAGTGAAAAAAAAATGGTTTAATTTCCAAAAACACAAGAAAATCCATCATTTTGCTTAAAAATAACCCAAAAAATTGTTAATCTTATGAAATATGTGTATCTTTCACCTCATCATTTTGACATAAAACAGCACATCATATACACTGTATTTTATTTGATGACTTTAGACATTAGAGGAGCTCGAACGACTTTGAGAAAACACCTGACTGCGATTTTCCTGACAGATGCTGCGATCTGACGCCTTTAAAGTCAAGAGTCACTTCAACATTCAGCTGTAGATTTAAAACGTGACGGAGCATTTTAACGCACGAGACGCCATCAAAAGAGTCACGCAAGGACGACGGCTTACATTTGGAAAATCCTGGATGTGTAATATTTCATCCTGAACTGAAGCCGTCACAATTTTCAAATTTCACGCATTTTTCCGCACACGTGTTTCCACCAGTGAGTGCTTAGGATTCATTGGCCGTTTATTTCAGCTCTAAATCGCACAAATCTCTGAAAACCCACTGAGAAGTTGCAGCATTTCACTGGCAGACAACATGAGAGGAATTCCTCACAACGAAGCGAAAATGCACCGAGAGCTCATTGTCTGATCTGAAGAGCGACTGGAGAGCAGCTCGGCGACGCAGAGGAGGACAATGAAGAAGAAGAAGAAGAAGTGATGCCAAGAGGCTGAGCTAACAGACACTCGGAGGAACATCCAGTGAGTGGAGGACGCCATCGATCCAGCGTTGGCAGCGACAGACAGCAGACCAGCAGCGAGCAGAGCAGCTATTCATGCATGAACAAGAAAGCCTTCAGTCACACAGGAGCAAACGCACGACGACTGAAGGCAGGAATGCAGCGGGGCAAAGATCAGATCAGCAGACAACCGGCGGCAGCGTGCACACATTTGCCAGAAACTATGGCAAATGCAAGCAGTGGACACACTTCTCAATTCAGCTCAACTCCAGCTGCACAATACAGTCGCCCCTCGCTGTATCACGGTCTCGCTGATTTTTAAAAATCTAACTTTGTTTCGCAGGATTTGGGGTATATAAGTATTTTTTATACTTATTTAAATAATAACCTTAACACTGTAAAATCCGTCTAAATATGTGTTAACACCATAAAATACACATTAACACTATAAAATCCATCTGTAAATATGTCTTAACACCATAAAACATACCTTAACATCATAAAATACACTTAAAAAGTTTTTAAAAGTATAAAATGTCTGAAAAAAAATACCTTGCCACTGTAAAATACACCTGAAACCTTTAAAATATGTCTATAAAATACATCTTAACACCATACAATACACCTTTACCCTACAAAATAGCATAAAATACATCTGTAAATATGTCTTAAAGCCATAAAATACACCTCAACACTATAAAACACCATAAAACCATCTTAAAATGCACCTGAAAACACTTTAAAATGTCTGCAAAATGCACCATGACACTATAAAATACAATTTAACACACTACAAAGTCCGTGTGAACACCTTAAATGTTACGGGGGGAAGCAAGCAAACCCAAGCGCAGACACAGATAACTGGCAGCCAAGAGAATAAATGAAAAACCTTTTATTAAATCAAATAGCTAAACCAATACATAAGCTCAGCACTGAACTAGAGGGAGCAGAACAAAACCAAACTACTCTAAACTCTATAAACTAAGAATACAGAAACAGAAGTCTACGAATACTAAACTGATGAACTAAACAGAGCTAAGGAGAGGTACTTACACTACGGGGGAACTGACAACAGAGTCCAAGAGTCCATGTAGCAGTCCAGAGGTGGCAGGTTTGGTGGGGGAACAGCTTCTATGATTCAACGGAGCCTGAATGACTAAGCGGGGTTTCAATAGTGAGGAGAGCTTGTGCACAGGTGAGTTGAGTTTACTGATTACAACAGCTGAAAGTCACTGAGGTAAATCAGCAGGTAGAGAGAGAGACATGAGGGAGAGGAGACAGACGGGGAACCAAAAAGGCAGGACAAAACCGAAACAGATCAGGAAACAAGGAAGGAGGAAAAAGAGGAAGAAAGGGGGAAGAAGGGCCGGGGCCAGGGCAAGATCCTAACACTAAAATACGTCTTAATGCTATAAAATGCGTGTCAACAGTATAGACCCTTTATTTGTTTACAAACATTGTGATGTTTTTTGTGGGCGGGGCTTATGCTGGAGGCAAAAGCAGAGCGAGAAGTCAAGCGGGACTGCGAGTATATAGTTTGCGCTGGGAGTTTGCGCTGCAAACTCGAGCATTTTTAACCCGTTAAACTTCAGTGTACCGCCGGCGGTACACCTACTAATTTGCATAGGAATTTAAAGAATGTCCGAAGGCTGCAAACGCGATTATACAAACACTATACACCGATGGAAAGCTTAGATTCTCATGAATCCGCCGGTATAAACCACTTTCAGATGTGATTACCACAGCGGGTGAGAAAAACACATTTGTCCGACAAACAACGAATATCCATCCATCCTTTCTCTATACACGGCTTTAACGTACACAGCGCGACTCACATTTCCGGGTTCATTATTACACACAGAAAAAAAGATTCCACAAAAAACGGCCATAATCCAACCTTTTACATCCAGACGACAAGCCAGTAAACTATTTTGTCCAAAACATGTCCTGAAGTCGGTATAAAATCCACGAATAGGTCGTTTTCAAGGAAATGCACCTCGCGATGCGCGTCCAATATTCCCTGTATTTCTCGTCATATTTAACGGGTTATTGTTTTTGATTGTATTTTTTTCTGTGTCTTGTTGTGTCCTTGTTCTTATGGTGTGTGTATTTGGACCCAGTGTCTGGAATAAAGCTGAATTGAATTGAATATTTTTTATTTACAAATAGAATATTAGCGATTTTTTTGTACTGAAAATGGCTGGAATTGACTGCAGCTGATCGTCTCTGTCCAGTCTTTTCGCCTCAGTGCATTTAACCACAACTGTCTTCGTTCCCTCTGAGCACGAGTGTTCGGTGGAATCCTATAAAACTTTAATTTGCGTTCGCCAATGTCATTCCTCCTATTCTGGCATCCAAAAACACAGCAGGACGACATTTTAGAAAAGTTGATAGAGCCTAGTCCCTCAGCCTTTCGCCTTTCGGTCACGGCCGCGGGCTTCCTCTTTTGCCTCCAGCTAAAGCTGTGACGTCATTCGTGACGTGGGTCATTAAAGGGTCTATAAAATATGTCTCAAAAAACACCTGGACACTATAAAATAGACCTTAAACCTTTAAAATGCAACCAGTCAACATATTTCTCTGCAAGAATTACCAATTCAGCTCAACCACAGTTGCACAATACAGCTGTCCCTCGCTGTTTCACGGATTTTTAAATCATATATACCTAATTTTATTTTGCGGGATTTTTGGTATATAGGTATTTTTCCATACTTACTATTTCAATTATTTTTGCAGGGAAGTAAGCGTTTTCTGGCCTAAAAAAAAAAAATCAAACAATACAAAAAAAGTATTAAAAATAATTATGAAAACATATTGAAAGAGGGGGCTGCACACTGGCGTAGCGGTTAGCCTCGTCACCTTGCAGCTAGAAGATCCCTGGTTCGAATCCTGGCCTTCCTGGATCTTTCTGCATGGACTTTGCATGTTCTCCCTGTGCATGCGTGGATTATCCGGGTATTCCAGCTTCCTCTCACAGTCCAAAAACATGCAGAAGTTAATTATTCTAAATTGCCCATAGGTGTGATTGTTTGTCTCTTTATATAGCCCTGTGATAAAATGATGACCTCTCCAGGGCGTCTCCTACTCTCACCACAAGTCAGCTAGGATAGACTCCAGCCCCCCCACAACCCCAATGAGGATTAAGAGGTGTATAGAGAATGGATGGATAATGGATATTAAAAGAAACTAAAATCGCTGGGCACTGATTGGCTCAGCGACCGAAGCATCAGTCTGGCCCAGAAGAAACAGCAGCGTAACACTAGCTGCGTTTCCATTACCCTTAGATATGCGCAAAATGTAAATAGCGCAATAAAAAACTGGTAATGGAAACACTTGAATTTCAAAAAAGGACTAAAATATCGCTAAAAAGCTTTTACGCTCTCATGAGGTGGTTTTTCAGACGTTTCGGTATTGAAAAATATCGCAAAAGCACAATGGAAACACTTTCTGCAATTATATGTCACTGGACGCGACGTACCTGGTCACATGACCACGTTTACTCTCGGAGTAAACATGGACGTGTGGACAGAAGGAGACCGAGACTTTTCTTGCCATTATTCTTGAGAAAAACATCACTGCCATACTAGACAGCAAACAGCAGAGGAATGCAGAGTGTTAGAAGGAGATAGAAGCGTCCATCTTCCTGCAGTGAAATCTCGCGGGATGATATTTTACGAGAGTTACGATGCTTCTGCCCAGAACAACCTTCAATGGAAACACGTTCAAAGCACAAATATACTTTGTCGAAATTTTAGAAATATCGCTTTTATTTTGCGATAAACTGTAATGGAAACCCAACTTATGTTTCCCACTCGGAAAAAGAGCCCAGTTACGCCTCAGCCTTTAGCCATCATCATCTTCATCAATCAAGTTGTCATTGGTTCGCTGGTGAGTATCCACATAGAATTTTACATGTTGGTAAAATGACATAGGTTTAAGTGTTTCAGAGCATAGGAAGTGTTTATAAGTGTGTGGGGAGAGTTTATAAAGCCTTAAAGTATATATAAATAACAAAATAAATACAAGGTCGCTGCTTTGGGGGGTTGGAACCTAACCACCGCTGCGATAGACGAAGGACCACTGTAGAAGGTTTACAGTCAAATTAACACCGACACATCATGCCGCTACTGCTTTTTGCCTCTCGATACAAAAAGAAAGCATCGTTTGCTCCGATTTAAGTGCGAAACAACTGATTTACAAAGACACAGCTGACACGCAGCCTCCACACGTGCACAGAAAAACAAGCGAGGAACACCGACAAGCAAGATTCAGGTGGAGAAAAGCAGAATGGAAACATTTCGAAACCAAAAACAGGCTTTCTGCCACCACGCGAGGAAACACGACTAATTAGTTTGACTGTTTGAATCAGCGGCACAGTGCATCCCAGCTCTTCCTCTGCTGTCACACCGTGCAAGAAAGGATCCAAACGCGGTGAGAATTCCTGCATTTTTTCCCCAACACAAATGGCAGGAAAACTACCAATCTCCTTCCAGAGCTGGTGTCCCCCGCTGCAGGCTTCAAGGTGAGCGCTCAGTCGTGCAGGTTGTCCCAGGACGGTGTCTGCATGACGAATGCACAGGCCCAGGGAGGACGAGGGGAAGTTGAACAGCGCGGTGACACTGAGCGGGTTTTCTGAGGACAGTCGGAGCCGCATCCTAATGAAACACCCTCAGAAAAGCCCGGCAGCTTCGACGGTCGGACCCGTGAGGCGGATGAATCGGCCTCCTTTCCCCTGACAGGCAAATTACCCAACGACCGTCGTCCTTCGTTATCTGCGGATTCGACGGCAAAGTGCGGGGCGAAACGAGAATTTATCTTTCCCACCCATGTGTTAAATTTGAGCAAATCGTCCACAAATCGGCTGCAGGCGAAAACACACACGCTGGAGCACACACGGACCGGATGTTGTTGTTGATATTAACATTATTCAGCTCCAGCAGTGTAATCAGGTGCTAGTAACGAGGCCGTGATGTTTACAAGCTGTTTCAAAGCCTTTACGCTCAGACGTGCGCGCGAGGATTCACTATGATGTCGACTCTGGAGCGCTTGGGGCTTGGAGGAGGCGGCGGCGGCGGCGGGTGGTGGGACTAATAACGACTGTCAGCTCCCGCACACTCATCCACAGATGCTCATATGGTGCGTTTGTGACGTGGGTAATGATAGCAGCGTAGCGGCAAGTCTGAGGCCATATGCCGAGGCTGATCACATCAGAGCGGCCTAGCGTTAATCCTGGTGTCGTCCTGCGGGTCAAATTGAACCGTTTTAAAGTTTGAAAATGTGGAAAAATATATATATATTAACAGTGAAACTTCTAATGTCCACATTTTCCACTTTTTTGGCAAAATTCTGGACATTTTCCGGTGGGAAAAAAGAAATGTTAAAAAAAAATGTTTCTTCAGAACATTTAAAAAAAATTTTTTAAAAATAGATTGATTTTTTAAATTTTTTCTTAAAGAAAATAGAAGTTTTATTGATATATATGTAATCACTTTAGATATTTGTAGGATTTTTTGGGAAAATTATGACTCATTTCGTTTCATTTTTGAAAATTTTTGGTGGGACAAAAATGTTAAAAAATATTTCTTAATTCGCTGGATTTTGGAAGATTTTTGGTGAATGTTCTTAAAGAAAATATATTATAAGTTTTACTGATCTATATGTAATCACTTTAAATATTTTTAGGATATTTTTGAAAGATTATAACTCATTTTTCGTTTCATTTTCGTCGTCTCGTTTCAAAGTTTGAAAATGTGGAAAAAAATATATTTCCACAGTAAAACTTCTGATGCTCGCATTTTCAAGATTTTTGGGAAATTTTTGAAAATTTTTTGGTGGGAAAAAAAATCTTAACATTTACAAAAAAAATTAACAAAATCCAGCAATTTTTTTTGTGACTTCTAAAATAAAATATTAGAATTTTTACTAATAAACAGCCCCTGTCAAAAGTTTTGAGACACTTTCTCATTTAAATAAATTAGAAACCGTGTCAAAACTTTTGATAGGGGGTGTATGTTTCATCACTGTAGATATTTTTAGGATTTTTTTTGAAGATTTTAACAATTTCTTTGAAAATATTTACAAGAATTTTCTCGCCAAATTTGGGGAAACTTTTTTTTTTTAATTTAAGGGAAACTTTTAAGGAATTATTGAGGGTTTCGCAAATTGTCAGAAATTTGGGGAATTTTTTTGCTGAATTTTCGAAAAAACAATATTTTTTGGTGCCTGTAAACGAAGACGACAGGAGGGAAAATAAACTCCACCGACATAACAATTTGGAGCTCCCCATGTTGCTACGATACAGTTTTGAACATGAAAACGTGGACAGATTGTTTGCAAAAACACGGCTGTCTGACTATCACAGCCTCGATTATCAGTTCATCAGGATACAAACAACATCATGTCTGAGCTGTGAGGAGGTTTGGCAGCCAGAAGGAGCAAAAAAAAAAAAAACAACCCCAAAGCGAACTGCAGAGGACCCAGAATTATGCTTATTCCATCCACAGAGAGAGCGCGGCGGAGAGGCACACAGTCTTTAATTGAGGTTTTATCCATTTAAGCTGTCACTAAGAGGCCAACTCTGAAACCTTTTAACCACTCTCCGCTCGGTAATGACACAAATCAGAGAGGAAATGTGTTTGTGCCGAGCGTTCGGCACAAATGCGTGTGCGCGCCGGTGAAGCGGGAGGGTAATTATGCAGAAATTGGGGAAATGGCTAAGTGAATTATGACCTTGTTTCAGCAGAAGGCTTTAATCAGTCCCAGCCAGGACGGAGAGGGAGGCGGCAGCGACAAGCCTCCCCGCTCCTCATGGCAACACCGACGTGCCGCTGGAAACCAGTCAGCCAACCAGCAGCTGTCACATCTGAGAACTAGCAGCAGGAAAATTCATGTGTGATGATTCTGTTTGGGCGGTTCGGTGCCTGTGTCACAGCACGTATGAAGTATTTTCATCACCTACATCATGTCGCCTGTAAAATGCCATAAAAATAGTGATAAACACCGAGTCGAAAAACTAAAAATCTACCACATTTTCTTTAAATGTGACCCAAAAAAGATCAGTCGTCTCATTAGCAACCCAGTAATTAACAGATTCTTGCTTCTTAATGTTTGATTTTATTCATATTATAGAAACAGTGACCCTAAAGTAACATCATCGCATTACTGGTTGCTCAAAGCTACAAAATATTCACTTCACAATCATGCAAAACATTTTTAAAAAACCCACATCTGAGAGGATTTAAGCCTAATAAATGACCGTAATCATCAAACTTGCTGTCGATCAGTATTCTGCCCTGTTTTTCTTGAGCTCTGCAGATTATAAAAGGTTTAAAATTTCCAATAAAACAGTAACAGCCTCGTTTTTTCTGAAGTAAAATACATAAATCAGACTCCTTGGTTTCAGAATAAGGGTTAAGATTTGCGAACAAATGCTTAATCTTGTTGGAATCTGCGGACATATTTGTCTCGTTGCTACGTAAAGTAGAACCAAAGCGGCATTTCATTGCATAAATGCAGATTAATAACAGTTAAACTCGCATGGAGAGGGAACATTTTTACACAAAACTGAACAATAGTCGAAAAAAATGACATATTACGACAATATTTTGTTTTTCTGCGATATATGAAATGCATGCAATAAGAAAAATACAAAAAAAAAAAACCACGTAGCTGAATTAATGAGAGACTTTTCCTTGTAAATGGGTGATGGAAAATGACCTTTCTTGTTAAGTTTGGTTTCATTTATCTGACTTCACTTTGCACATTCGATCTTCAGACTTCTTTTCAGTACAAAGCAAAAGTTAATCTGCAGAATAACTGTGAAATGCTGAATATTCTGATCTTTTGTACAATTTCACACAAAGTAAACATCATGCACACCACCGACTGACTCATATCCACTTATCCCTCGTCAAACTTGCCAAAACTTTTGGATTCTGATCAAATTCTTCTCTGGAAAAAGAAAAAAAGAACCCAACAACATTCTGGTTCAACTCAACAAACCAAAGTCCTTCTATATTAGTGTTGATCCACATCTAAAATCCATCAAGTAAAGCCATGTGCATTAGAGTTACTCTAAATTATGACATCATCATCAGTTGAGCTGTGACTGTATCTTAGACCCTCCAGAAAAACGCAGGCTAAAATCCTTGATTATGCAAATAAATATGCAGGTTTTTATCCCATTTTATGCGGGGAAATTGAGGAAAGTTGCAAAGTGTGTGAATAGTTGTGAAATATGCAAAAAGATGCGAAATATGTAAGAACTGGGGAAAAAAGGTGATTCTTCTCCTACATCCTGTTACTAGGCTACCACTAAGTTGTTGTTTGAGTCTTTCGTGTTCAGCAAACCTTTTGCTGTGCTTCGTCATGGAGAAGTGCTGCAACACGGTCGATATTCTTCGGTGCTCCAGAACGATGCTGCAAAAAAGTTTCCCCCCACTTTCGTGCAGTAAATCTGGGTACTGTTTTGCCTGGTCTCTGGCTGAAATATTCGTAGGTAAATGTGATCTTTGAGCATTCTCCGTTCTTGTTTTTCGTCTCTGAGCGCCGCGCTCCGCATCAGCTCGTGCTTCTAGTGTGTGTGTGAATGCGTGAACTGATGACGTCAGGCCGGGCGTCACATAAAAACTCACAACTCCATTTATATCGGTTATAGTTTCTCATTTTATGCGGGAATTGTGAAATCAAGCGGGACCCGCATATTTCTCTTTTTTTTTCGTGGAAATGTGAGATTCTTACGGGAATTATGCGGGGATTATGCGGCCTTTTGGGAAATAATTGACCCCCGCATAATCAGCGGCATTTTGGTGATTAATGCGGGAATTCATGCGATCGCATAATCCCGTTTTTCTGGAGCGTCTATTATCTAAAGTCCAGATATCACTCATCGATCTCCTTACTATTTAATTTACTAATAATCGGCATCAATATCGGGACCAAAAAAAAACATCAGCTGATCTCTAATTAAAACACCAGAGAGTCACTTGGAGACAAAAAGACCGATGATTTCTTCTAAATCACGTCATATTGGACATTTTCTAAAGAACACAGAGGCACTGCTGCAGCTTATCGTCACTTCTGATAATCTCCTGATTATTTTATCGATTAATTGAGTCTATAAGCGTCATTAAACGGTTAAATAAGTGTTTCCTGAAGCCCAAGATGACAAATATTTAGTTTTGTTCAAAGATATTCAGTTTACTGTCACAGAAGAGGAAAGAAACCAGAAAGAACTCTCAGTTAAGAAGCTGTAAGCAAAGAGTTATAGTTGACAACTAACTAACTGATTAATCAACTTAACAGATTCCCCCTCACATCTGCAAATTTCATGTCTGCAAAACTCTGTAGTTACCTCCTTAAAATTCTGTCAGGAAACCATCTCTAGTAAATTCATTGTTTGGTCTATACAACATCAGAAAACAGCAGAAAATGTGAGAGTTTTTGATGATAAAGCAAAGATATTCAGTTTACTGTCACAGAAGAGGAAAGAAACCAGAACATATTCACATTTAAGAAGCTGAAATCAGAGAATTTGAACTTTTTCTGCTGAGAAACTCCGTAAGCCGATGATCTAAATAGTTGCTGACTTAGATACGTTTCAGTTTAATTTAACGCAACAGTCCAGACTCACTGAATCTATAAGAAAGGAGAAGATGCTGTTTTTTTCCTCCTTTAAACTTGACTTAATTTAGCTTCAATTTTATTATAGCTTGCATGAAGTTCCACATTTTGCTGCTTGTAACGGTTAACTGAGGGCGGAACAACTTTAGACCTGCATATGCTGATTATTTTAGGGATTAATCGATTAATCGTTTGGTCTAAAATGCCAGAAAACTGTGAAAAATATCGAAAAAAATCTCTTTTTTGTCCAAAGATATTCAGTTACTGTACAGAGGAGGAAAGAAATCAGAAAATAATTACATTATAGAAGCTTAAATCAGAGAATTTAGACATTTTTCAGTTGAAAAACTACTTAAATCGATCACCACATTTCAGTGGTTGACAACTAATCGATTAATCGTTTTAAGATTTTCCAGTTCATTTACAGCACATCTGTCGCTACAGATTTCGAGTTTGCAAGAACTTTCTAATTACTTGTCTTCTGTAGACATAACAACCAAACTAATCAATTAGTCTGTTGACTATTTTCTCGATTAATTGCGAGAAAATAGTTTATGCTCTATAAAATGTTAATTTCTGTTTCTAAATGTCTTGTTTCATCCACAACCCAAAGATGTTCAGAGGAGCAAAAAAAACATAAAATATTCACATTTAAGAAGCTGCAATCTTAACAGAACTTTACTCAAACTGATCAATCGAATACTAACGATTAATCCAACAGTTGACAATTAATCACTTAATTAACCAATCGTTTTAGCTGCTTAATGTTTAGGATTTTCCACGTCTGCCGAACTTTCTGCTCAGAAACATTCTGCAGACGAAGCAGCCAAACAAATCGACTATCGTCTCTTCGCCGATCATTGCAGCTCTGCACAGAGGTGAGAGAGGAGCCAGACGACACAGGAGAGGAAGGAGAAAGTAAAGAGCCTTCGCTACGATTTATTTTCCTTGTATTAGGAGTCTTGCAGAGCCGTGTGATTCAGAAACATTAGGTGCGGATAAACGGCGCTGCTGTCTATCGACTCACATCTGACTCCGGCTCTTTTTTAGATCCCATCTTTGGCTGCAGCCTGAAAGCATTTCCTCTGCTACCTGAACCCCGGCCACGGAGGCCCGAACACGCAGGAAAACAACCGCGCCTCCAGCTCGGCCCATTTTCCACACCTGTGCACACCTGGACGGGACCAGGTGTCGCCGTGTGGCTGCCGGTTTGGCGAAGCTTCCATTAATTGGGCGACGCGGGGCCCACCTTGTCGGAAAACCTGAGAGGAGCTTTTAATCACGCTCGGAGTGTCCAGACAGCACTTCTCAGAGAGGATACAGCGACCCGAACACCGGGAACAGCGAGAGAAGCAATCAGTCACTCTCTCAGTCACACCTTTGGGTAATTTAGACTGTCCACTGCAACCGCTGGCATGTGGCTGGAAGCAGGTGGGAAAAGAAACGCCGAGAAGGAAACTCAGACGCAACCTGGAGTCTGATTAATCAGGCGTCTCTGATCCGGACATCAGTCCTAAGTGGCCCGAAAGTCTCACAGTGATGCATACTTGTTCACCTTTCCAGACACAGATGACAAAAAAAACACATTTTCTCAGCAATTGCAGCCGAGGAGAGTTATCCTGTTTTCTGCAGAGCCTCTCGAAGCCGTTAGAAGATCCCAGCAGGTGGCAAATGCAACGGGAAACATGCATCCACATCAGTGCTGCGGCGATTTAAGTATTAAACTAATATGTCAACTGTTTCGATAAGTGACTAATCAAGCCCTTTTTTTGAGGAAACACAGTCAAAATTCTCACATTTTGGCTTCATAATCCTCCAAAACCCACCAGCAGCTTATGTTGTTTTTTTGGTTTGCAACATTTTATTGATCTACAAGAAGCTGTAGGAGCAAGAAGAATTGTTGGATTCTCAACTTTCCAACAGTCTTTGAATCAATAATTTGCGATTCTTGGTTTCTTTGGGGAAAAACAACCAGATCCAAGCCGTAAGTCGTGCTGTTTTATCAAAAGCACTTCATTCTGTGTCTTTTAAAAAGATTTCCACCGTTTGCGTAAACCGGATGGTGCCAAAAGCATTTTGTCTTCGAGAAATTGCAAAAATGACTCCATTCATCACAGCCAGAAAGTTTAGAAGCAGGAGTTGTCCAATTTTTTCATTTTTTTTTCCCCAAAAAAACTGAACCTAAGCATAGAAATCCTGATCTTTAATGAAAATCACTTTATTCTAAATGTCTTATTTAAAAATCTGCTAAAAATAAACCATATGCATTAACCATATTCTGTAAAAAACTAAAAAATTCTGTATTTATCGGCACAACTGTTCAGTCATTAATGAGTCAGCTGAGATCAACAGTAACTTAGCAAAATTTCAAGGACTTTTTGGAGCTGTAACTGGTTGAACTGCAGGCAATGTTTACACAGAAAGGATAGAGGAAAAGCATGCAAACAAGTTAAATATCTACAGTATGTAGAGCCACTTTTTTTTCGAGAATTGGAACACTTGTGTACACTTGGATGAACACTATGTAGAGATCCCAAGTTTTCCAATTTTTTTGCAAGAATAAATAATCAAAGAAATTAAACTTTTGTCTCATCTTTTTGTGATCTTTTGAATTCTGTGTCATTCTGCTCAGAAGACATGTTTGAGTTAGGGCTGGACCCGAATATCCGAATATTCGTTCGCTACGGCGGCATCCGGATATTAATTTTGGTATCCGAAAATTCGCCCCCTCCCCCGTCGGACGTTACTGGGCGGAAAAAAATATGCGGCGTTACTGTCTTCCCTCCGCCTTCGGCCCACATCGGCTCATCTCATCGTGTGATCACATAAACACACATGTCTATGTGATCACCCCCTCCTCCCCCAAACGAAAACATGTGGAGCTCGTCTCTTCCCTGCGCCTTTGGCCCACTTCAGCTCCTCCATTCGTGTTTCTTTCCACCACCCGAATGGCCGGGTTGCTGCCGACTCTGACGTCACGCTTCATTTCATTGCATAAACACAAGACAAGATGCTGAAGACCTCCGCTGTTTGGGAATTCTTCAGTTTAACTGAAGACAAAACGAAGGCAAAATTTGGACCCGGGAGACCAGACGAACGGATCCGAATATTCGTCGGACGTTACGAATATTCGGATATTCTTCTTTAATAGGGCCCGAATATTCGGAGGCCAGAAACCACTATTCGGGCCAGCCCTAGTTTGAGTTCTCTCTTCTGCTAGTCATGATTGTGTTGTTTCCATGGAGGTGCAGGACTTTATAAGGAGTCAACAGTGAGGAAAACTGCAGCAAAAAGTGCCCTTAAACCGGAGAATGAAAATGCATTCAAAGACACCGACAGGATTCAATAATTCAAATCTTAGTGACCGATTTTGTTCGGCATCCAAACGTGCTCCTCTAAAAGCAAAGCAGCACAAGTTTACGCAGCCACACCGACTGAACTTCATTGTTTCTGGCATTAGACATGATGAAAAAGCAGATTAAGTGCAAATGATGTGGGTTTTTTTCTGGGATTTGTCCGGTATGATGAAGCGCAAGAATCGATGGTCCAGGAGACAATTTCCAGGTAAATCCACAAGACAGGAACAACACATATTGCTTGTGCATGCATTATCCTTGATGTTTTGTCCAAATGACACACAATAATGCGTCCAGACTGTCAGGAGTTCTCATAGAGAGAAAAGCAGTCAACTCCTGTGCATTTCTCACCAACCAAACGCATGCATTGTCGTCTTTAATACTTCGACATCTACTGCATTCATGTGCAGCTCTCTCAGCTTGTGAAGTCGCTGCAGCCCACCACGCTACACCTCCACCTCCCCTGAGGTCGACAACCAAAAATAAACCCTCAACCAGTCGGAAGCACCGGCAGTGATGCTATTTTCTGCATTTCATTTCACTTTCCCCTGCATCAGCTTACTGTAAAAAGACAGCCGAGTTAATGACTCTGTCCTAAAACGGAGGCGTCTCTATTTGTCGACATTTCAGGGGCATTTTTCCAACAGGGAGCCTGAAAGGTTTGATGAATTCGGCCTCAGAAGCATGTGAGAGCCAGCAGCATGGCATCAGCCGTCACTGAAATCAATAGCAATCCTCGGCTCAGGCATTTATACCTATAAGACCCTCACACGGTGTCAGGCTTGATCAAAATTGCTCGACTCCACAGTGACTCCAGTATAAGTTCGGTCTTAGCGGTGTTACATCTGTAAAATCCCCCCCCCAAAATAACCACAGACCATTACAGCCGCCGAGCGTCAACATCAATGCTCCATTTTCACAGCGACGCTTCCGATTAGTCGATCATGTAAGCGAGGCGGCGTTTGAGGAAATGAAAGAGCCAATCGAGATGCAAGAAAGAAAGAAAAAAAAACGAGGGTGGGCTCGATACTTTCTCTCAAGATCAATGCGCGTTTTCGAGACGTGGCCGGGAAAGCGTCTAAGAGGGAAAGAAAAAGTGCGGGTGAGGTGAGGTGAAGGAAAAAGACACCTCAAAGCAACGTATTTTCGAGCAAATTTAGTCCTGCTTAATTTGACAGAGAAGGAGTCTCTCAAGACTCACATTAAAAAGCGCACGGCTCCCAAAATACCAGCTCCCCGAGAGTGCTTCCCCACCGGGCGACGGGAGGATGAAGGGAAGAGGTGGGAGCCTGAAATCTAGCTCATCCCCGAAGATAGAGAAAGAAGGAGAAAATAATCCATCTCCTCCTCCTTCCTGCACCTACCAGACAATACCTGTCCAATCGGAGAAAAAAATTATTTACTCCCACAGACGAGGCGGGAAAGAAAGAGGAGAGCTGGATCTTATTATGCAAACGGCACTCATCCATCACACAGGTGTTCCCTATTGCTTTTAATTAATGACGCCACACACACACACACAGTTTCACAGCCGCCAACCAGAATCCATTCACCCGTACACCATGTGGCCTTATTATTCGTTACTAATGAACAGTCTGATCAGTGCGTCTCAATAAGGGCTGATTATCACCGAGTCTGAGTTGCTGCATCACACTGCTGCATGTTGGAAAGGAATGACAGTGCAATATGTAGTTTTTCTGCGATATATATATTGAAAAAAATGCGATAACCTTCTCCACACTGCAGTTAAAGAACATGAAGCTGAAATATTTCAATGCAACCGCTTACTTTTTTGCGAAAATTACACATTTTATTAGAAACGGAAACATAAAAATGGACGGTTTCGTTGGGAAAAATAACCTGATCTAAGCCAAAATCAGTCTGATCGCGGATCTGATTAGCACTGAGCATGTGTTGCTGCATCACACTGCTGCATGCTGGGAAAAAAGATGCAATATGTAGTTTTTCTGCAATATATATACTGCAAAAAAATACAAGAACTTTCTCCACACTGCAGCCAGAGAACCTGAAGCTGTAATATGTCCTTGCAAACGCTTTCTTTTTGCAGAGATTACACATTTTAATGGTTCATTGGGAAAAATAAGCAGACCTAAGCCAACGACAGTCTGATCAGTGCGTCTCAATAAGTGCTGATTATCACTGAGCCTGTGCTGCTGCATCACACTGCTGCATGCTGGGGGAAAATGACAGCGAGATATGTAGTTTTTCAGTGATATATACTTAAAAAAAAACACAAGAACTTTCCCCACACTGCAGCCACAGAACCTGAAGCTGAAATATTTACATGCAATCGCTTTCTTTTTGCAATCAAACCGCCCATTTCAGCGTTTCTCTCCTGTTCCACGTTCATTTTGCTGTGCACACTTGAAGCCTGCATGTCAACAAACTCTGTCTTTTAAATAAAGTTCTAAAACAAACACTGAGTGTATCCAACGATCCTTAATCCTGTGCACCCCAAAAACCCATCGGCACATTTGAAAAGCAAGCCATCTTCAAAAAAAATATCTTGGAAATGACACAATTTATCAGAGCTGGAACTGAAAAAACAGATGGTTTTGGTGGGAGAAATTACCAGATCTAAGTCAAAAAATTGTGCGATTTATCAAAATCACATTTGCTTTTAAACCTTTTTTGAAAAAATACAAACATCACACATTTTATCAGAGCCAGAAACTAAAACACAGACAGAATTGGCAGATTTTCCAACAGTCCTCAAACTAATTTCTTCGGAAAACTTAACCAAATCCAAGCTTAAAATTGTGTCGCTTTATTCTATGCATCTTATTTTTTAAAATCACCAAAAACAAGACGACATGGTCATCAATATCCCCCACCACGTGATGTCTATGAGTCTACATCCAAAATAGTGATCAAGGGCCATAACTCTGTTAAATATTATCGCACAGGTCTCATTTTCGAACTTGATCAAGGTGTCCATGGTGTGAAGCTACGCACTAAATTTCGTAATCCTAGCTGTAATAGTTTCCGAGAAAAGCTGTCCCCTTCATCTCGGACGCACGGACAGACGGAAGCCCAGACGGACGGACGGAGGACAAACCTATATCAACCTTTCCACTTCGTGGTGGCGGGGGATAATAGACCCTTTGCATAAACCACATTCTGCAAAAAAGCAAAAAAAAATCTACACTTTTTCAGCACAACTTTGAAGACATTAGTAACTCGGTTGCAACAAACTGCCTCAGGACAAAAATTCAGAGACTTTTAAGTTGAACTGCAGGCTGTGTTTCCACAGAGCAGAGAGGTACATTAGAAACAGAAGAAGCAAAATGCCTGCAGTATGTTAAGCCACACTATGTTCTGTGGTGACTTGATAAAATGCTTGACTTCCTGATTCTGAATCTTTTCAATTTTTGTCATAAATAATCAGACAAATTTGCATTTTTGTGATTTATGGCATCCTAACTGTGTCATTCTGCTCAGAAGACATTTCTTTCTTAGTTCTTCTTCCAGTCGTGGTTGTTCTGTTTCCATGGAGGTGCAGGACATTAGACTGCAGCGAAAAATGATCCCACAGTGAGGAAAAATGTCTTCAAGTTCAGAGCGTCAGAGAGTAAATGATGCTCTATCACAGGCCCGCGGGCCGTCATCGCCCGTCCAGATGGTCCAACCGGCCCTCAAAGTGCAAAAATTACAGGGAAGACGTTGACTGCAGATTGTAAAACGATAAATTTAAAATTATTTCTAGACCACAACAAGTTTAGATCACAAAGTAAAATACTAGTTTGCTCATTATTTTGTCATTTCGTATCTCGTGTTTGTAATATTTTGTCGTGTTTTGTTGTTTTTTTGTCTGGATCTCGTCATTTGTCTCATGCTTTTGTCATTCTGTGTGTCCTATTTGTCTCACATGTGTTATTTGTCTTATTTTTGTCATTTTGTGTTTTGCTTTTTTCGTACTTTTGTGCAGCATTTTTGTCATTTTGTGGGTTTTTTCTGTCTTGCTTGCGTTGTCTGTCTACTTTTGGTCATTTTGTTTCTCGCTTTTGCCGCTTTGTAACTTTTTTGTCTAATTTTTTGTCTCCGTTTTGTGTGGTTTGCCGCATTTGTTGCCGTTTTGTGCCTCATTTTTGCAATTTTGTCTTGTTTTTGTTGTTTTGTTGTCTGACTTTTGCCGTTTTTGTCGCTTTGTGTTTTTTTCTCCATTATTTAAAGAGTTATGTTGTGATTTTCCTGGTCTGGCCCTCCTGAGATCACATTGGGCTGAATGTGGCCCCTGAACTAAAGTGACTGACACTCCTGCTCCATCTGACAGACTCGTCACGGAAAATGAGAACAGTGCGAGCTTTCATTTTTGTCTCGAGCAGCAGAAGAGCCTTCCTTTGCTAAAAGTCGTGCAGCCCTGGTGGCGGCTGCTGACATGCGATGGATGTCTTCCTCACACTCGGCCTTGCCGTGATTCTCAGAGAGTAATAGTCTTCTGAGTGCAGATATTCATAAATGTAAATATGTTGTCCTAAGTGGGGCTGGGAGACAGATAGCTTTGTGCTGCTGTCAGAGCAGTTGTTGATTGGCTCGTTTAATCCTCTCGTCTGTTTCTTCCACGTGAACCGGGCCGGTGCAGGAACTCCGAGCGGATCATCGCCGTCGTTACGATGACCCTCCCCCCCCCCCTCCACACCATTAGAATTCAACACCAAATCCAACAGCAGCCCTCCCCCTCCTCTCATATTCCTACATTATTTCTCTCCTGCCTTCCGTGACGTGTCTCGGTGCACTCTGACGAGCCGGATGAATGTAAAACAAGTTCCACCTCAGCATCGATTACCGCACACGTGCACTTATGTGATGAGCGAAAATCTGCTTGCAACAGCCGCTTTTTTTTGTTCCTCCTCGTCCCGGCGACACGGGGGTGACGGTGTCGCATCACGCAAACGGTGTCAAGTGTTTGTTTATCCGCCGCCTAATCGCTCGCAAAACATACAGCCGATAAATTAAGAGATATCACCAGTTATCTATTATGCAAATGGGCTAACTGCTGCGTTATTAAATTACACACACGTGCACACACTCGCAGCGGTGGTTAATTGCCAGGTGGCGGAAGATAATGTGCGATTTAACGGACTGATGGATCTGTTTTTGTTTCGGTCACCCATGGACGAGCAGGGACATCTGTAACAGGCACCAAAACACACACCACGACGTGCACGCTCACGCCCTGGGACAGCAGTGACAAGTGACTGATGTGCCAACCGAGGCAACGACGCATCTTCCCAAAGAAGTTGAAAAAGCTGCATGTGTTTGTGAATATTAGCGGACATGCTAGCTTGGCGCACAAACCCCGAGTGCGTATGTGTGTGGAGCGGTGAATCCTCGCTAGTAAATAAGTTGAGTTGCCTCGTGCAACAACTGCAAGACCCTGCAACCAGAGAACCTGAAATGTTTCCATGCAACCGCTTTCTTTTTGCAGCCAAACCATCCTTTTTAGCGCTTCTCTCCTGTTCTTTGCTCATTTTGATGTGCACACATGTATGGACAAACATGTCGTCATGAATGAAGTTCTACAACAAAAACTGAGTGTATCCAGGAATCCTTAATCCTCTGCACCCCAAAACCCAACCAGTACATTTAAAAGGGGAGTTATCTTTAAAACCAATTGCAAAAATTACACATTTTATCAGAGATGGAACCGGTAAAAACGGATGGTTTCGTTGGGGAAAAACAACCAGATCTAAGCCAAAAACAGTCTGATCACCTTGTCTCAATAATGGCTGATTTTCACTGAGCATGTGCTGCTGCATCACTGCTGCATGTTGGGAAAAATGACACAGCGATGCGTAGTTTTTCTCGATATATACTGAAACAAATACAAGAACTTTCACCACACTGCAGAGAGAGAGCCTGAAGCCAAAATATTTCCATGCAACCGCTTTCTTTTTGCAAACATTATATACATTTTCTGTGATATATACTGAAAAAAAATACAGGAATTTTCACCACATTAATACAAAAACTCCATTTGCAAAGAATGAGTCAGCCTACAATGACTGAGATGATTTTGTAGGGCAGCCAACCTGCATACTGACTGGATTTATATCTGGTTTTGTTTCGGTCACCCATCGACGAGCAGGGACGCCACGAAAAACACACACCACGACGTGCACGCTCACGCCCTGGGAGAGCAGTGACAAGTGACTGATGTGCCAACCGAGGAAACGACGCATCTTGCAGAAGAAGTTGAAAAACCTGCACGGATTTGTGAATATTAGCGAACATGCTAGCTTGGCGCACGAACCCCAAGCACACGAGTGTGTGTGTTTGTGGAGTAGTTAATCCTCGCTAACAGTCTCCAGCCTGTCTCTCGTGGTTGATGAGTGGCTCGGGGGGTCAGGAGCTGGTTGACGAACTGCAGGGTCCCGGGGCTTTACAATGTGTTTACCACTCAAACTGACAGCCGTACTACAGCTTATTATTGGCCTGCTAAACCTCCACGCTGCACTGCAAGTTGGGGAGAAACTCCAGGGAGTGCCGAGCGAGCGCCGACGGCTACGCGGCGCTGGATGCTGGGAGTGAGATCTGCGGCGGTGAAAGGGTAGATTAGACAGGTAATTCTGCCTCATCCTTTGTCTCCTAATTCGCTAAAAGTAGGCTGAATTGAAAAAGTTCTCATGCACTGTCACCGTGTGCAGCCAGGAAGAGGAAGAAAGAGAGAGAGAGAGATGGGAAGATCAGGGATGAGGCAGGTCCACTGAGATGCAGTGTGTTCTTTAATTAACCACAGTCTTTTATAAAAGACACACACACTGCAGGGGCTGAGAATATTCTGCCACTGGGATGAAAGCAGTATTGGCAGCGAACGTGCAGAGACAGAAGAGAGACTGCTGGGCTCTGCGGTTACTCGGGTTAAAGGTTACGCTGCTTCCACAACTGCTCTGCGGAGAAAAAACAACTCTGGAGGAAAAAAAAAAATCATAAATCAGCTGACGGATTCCGAAAGTGCACATTTTTCACCAAGGTTAACGCCGAGCCGACTGACTGGTCCGGAGGGTTCACGTCTTCATGCCTCGAAGCTGCACTTTACCAAAATCTACTTCTGCCTCGTAAACCAAAGGTGGAATTTCATTAGCATTCATTAGAAGAATTCTACAGAGCCGGAGTCTAGAAATTGAGCAGTCTCGCATTAGCTCCTCTGAAGAAGAATTTCAGGGAAAACTAATATTGTTTCCGCTTCTGTTTTTCCGCTTTATGTGCAGTAATTCCATCGCGAGGGCGTAAATTCGCTTTGCCCCTCGTAGTTTTTATTTCCTGCTGTAAACTCAAATCGCCGGCCTTAGAGTTATCGTCGCCTCGTTCGTGCTCAGATTTTCGTATTGTTTATGCCTTTAATAAGCACCAGTCATGAGAAGGAACTGGCTGTTTATCGTCCCGGGAGCTCAGTAAATTCAGCCGAAGTGGTGAAAACACAGCAGGTACCTGAAACATCCCTCACACAGCATGGAGAAGGTGGGAGATGCACATTGACCGCTGACACATTTTGTGACCTTATCGAGAAAACATACATTAATAACTGGAAATGTGGATCTCTGACACACAGATTAGAACATATGGAACTACGAGCCGCTGCAACACGTGAAGATTTTCACTGTGCATCGAGCCCAGAGAAAGATAAGCCTCGGAGTGTGTGTGTTTCTGCACACTGACGCTACATTCTGAAGGAATCCAGCAGCAGAATCCATGGACTCAAGAGGACAGTATTAAAAAGGCAGCTTTCAAGAAGAAGGAGAGAGCAGAAGGGAGAGAAAAAGCTTTTTTTTTTCCACCCGCACTTGAATCGAGATAGGGGCGAGAGGAGCGAAGGATTAGGAGGATAACAAAAAGGCCAACGGACTGAGTGTAAACAAGAAAAAGGGGGTTAGGGAGGGATAGGAGGAGGAGAGCAAGTTGGAGAGGGAGCGAGGAGGAGAGATTGAATAGTGACACTGCCACAACACAATGGGGTCAGGATGAAGAAGTGCTCCTAATTGAACCAGATAGAGGAGAAGACAGAGAGGAAAGACAGGAAAAGAAGAAGAGGAGGAGGAGGAGGAATCACATCTCCCTGCTCTGACAACACGCTCAGCTGAGGGTACAAGATGTCTTGTGTAACAGAAGGTGTTGGAAACACAGCTTTGTACCACACAGAGAGGGGCCTGCTCAGGTAGTTCTGAGTGGAAAAGATACAAATCTCATGCAAGCAGAGCTCAGAGCAGCGAGAAATCAGGAGGAAACACGAGCAGAAGTGTTGTTCTTACTGTATGTTGGAGCTGTTCCAGTAAACGGAGTGCCTGTTGGCGGACACCTGGAGCTGATTGGCCCAGGTGAGACTCGTTAGCACCCAGAGAGACAGCACTGCCAGAGCCATGCTCCCGGCTCCCGTCTCGGCCTCCGTCCCCTTCGGTCTCTCCGGGCCACTCTCTCGGTGCCTTCAGCCCTCCAAGCGGCGCGACTCCAACATCCCAGCAGAAAGCCTGACGAGAGAAAACAAAAGCTTCACGCATGCACACAAAAGCCCGCACAAAGAAACTGGATGTAGTTAATAAGTGTTGGAAAAGTCTATTGTGGCCCCCTCACACCTCCCCCCCCCCTCTCCACAGTAAACCAGACACTGCGAACCTCCTCCTTCCTCCCTCCCCAACAAATCCAGGGGCTTCAAACAAGGGGGGGGCTTTACGGTCCGTGCCTCCCCTCCTTTATGACCGCCTGCTCCTCTCCCTCCTCACCGGGAACCGCTGCCTCTGAGCCCGCCGGAGGAGTGCTGGAGGTCGGTGGTGTGGTGGCTCCAAGCGTCGTGCGTAAAAACAGTCCGGCGCGCAGAGGAAAGAGTTAAAACAACAGATATTAGCCCCCAAAAAAGCAACTCCTCGCCTCTTTTTTAAGCAAAAAAAAAAAAAACTGCTCTTGTTTCTTCTTTCTTTTCCTTTCCAATTAAAGGATCCCAGATGCAAAGCACGCCCAGTTTCTCCTGCGCTTTTTCCTTTTTTTTGGTTTTGGAATCGCTACAAACAATTCACAGCTTCGTGTCTCGTTCAGGACTCTGCTCCGACCACCACCATCGTGCGCTGGTTGAGCAGCCTGGCCAGCCGTCTCTCTCCTCTCCTCTCTCTCTGCTCGGCTCTGTCTTTCTCGCCTCCTTCTCCTCTCTCCGTTTGGTAGGCAGCGCTCGTTCACTTTCTAACTCCACCCCCTGCGAGCGACAAAAGCGCATTCCTCCAATATTGTGGCCGAGTTGCAGCAGCACATCAAGCATCACTGCGACTTCAAGTTTTTTTCCTTTTTTTTTTTTTGTCAAGTATTCGACCTCCACGGATGGTGTAAAAGTAGAAGCCTCTGAATCCCCCCTCTGCAGCCTGTTTTATCCACCACCAGCCCCCCCAACACATGCACACTTTTGCATTTTTATTGGAAACGTCCACAGATTCATGCACACACTATATTCTGTGTGAACAGCTTTCCTCTGCTTGCATCCACACACACTGTAAGCTACTCTGTTATCGTGTGCAGTCCTCATTAATATGCAGAAATATAAGATTTGCATATTGTTAGAGTATGCAAACTGTGCATTTTTGTCATCTGTGAGCCGTAAGATTGTAGTGATTTGTCTTGATTAGAGCAATTTGCTGTTGAGGCTGTGCAATAAAGCAGAAAATGTATCACTCAAAATGTTTTATTTCGGTGTAAATCGGTCATTTCTCATCATTTTTAGTGACCTATTTTCAATAAAAACCATCATAATTTGAATTTAGCCATTTTATGATGAACACAGTGATGAAAACACACACAAATAAGCACATTTACACACAAAAATGACAATAAATTAGGATGAAAGAATGATTTAAGCTTAGTACAAGAAGTGGAGGAGGCAAGGAGGACCTGGAGGTGTACTGAGGGGAACCAGGGTGAAGCTGCTGCACCACACTGAGGTTAAGGTTCAGAGTGGGTGGCTTGGATCACCAGATGAAGACCCTGAACGGACCTCCATGTTCATTCCCACGTCAAGTCTATCCATCCTGAGAGCGCCTAAATGTGGAAGTGGTAGAAAATACAAGGTCATGGGTGCTTTTGACCACAAAGAGCAACCACTGGTCCCAGGAAGCAGACTAGCATGCCTCAGGAGACCTGCATGGCAGCCATATTTAGAGCAATATAACAGGCTCCGTTATAAAGGGGAAATGACTGGATATTAATGATCCAGGGAATGAGCATACTTAGGGTTTGTTCCAACCAATTTTGTTGTTTTTTGCTTGCATGGCAGTTTGCATCTGATGCATTCAAGTAAAACCATCAAGCATTCTATCAAATTATTTGCTTATGGCATATATATACATATATATATATATTAATATATTATTTTAATATTATTAGCTGCATAACTACATTCATAAATGACATTCATTAAAGAAAATTGTATTTTCACAGATAAAGATAGGTATTTTCCAATTTTTTGACTAAAACTGTATAATTTTACCATACAAGAACCCAAATTGTTATTTTCAGGTAAAATTACACAATTTGACAGTCAACTAATATTTTAAAAAATAGAGAAATGTATCTGTAAAAATCCAGATGTTTCATGTGAATATAATTTAGCAATTAAATACTTTTTTCTTTATCCCTAGCTATGTACTTTTTTCTTTAAAATAACAGCAAATACCATAATTAAATGCGCCCAAGTGCTTATTATTCTTCATTTATTTGCCGTTATTGTAAAGAGAAAAAACACTCTAGTTAGGGCTAAAATATTTTTTTTCATGTCATTAGCAGCATAATTAAATTTGTAAATGATATCCACATGAAACATCTGCATTTTGACCTATGCAGATAGGCATTTTTTAAAATATGTTTCTGACTGTAAATACCAACATGATCTGTATTTTTCCGGTATTTGCTGTCATTTTCAAGAGTAAAATACATATTTAGGGCCAAGAAATTGCTATTTAAAAGTTATTAGCAGCCTAATTTGATTGAAAATGTGTCTAAATATACGATATACTGCATTTTGGTCAACCTAAGCTGTTTTAAAATGTACTAAATCAACCTGGTTTGATTTAAATTGTCCAGTAACTCTGTCACCTCCTCTGTTCAAGCTGTTCATCTAAAGCTATGCAGGAGAAAAAAGGCAGGCCAGACTCAGGGAGGAGAGAGAAATCGCAGATAGGAGAAGGATTGTTACAGTTTTCTTGCCGCCTGCTGGGAATGAGTTGGTTAAGGAGAAGTCAGAATGATTTATTGGGAGAAAAAAGGAGGGAAATGGGGAGAAGGAGAGCAAGAAAGAGGGAGAGATGAGACGCCATCGGGGAATCCCTCTGTCTTCTCCAGTCCTTCCACCTCTCTCATGAGCTGTCCATTTAATCCTCCTCTCTCCTCCTTCTTCTCCGGTTTCCACTGAAAACTTTCTCATGCACCGTGCAGTCCGATGCTAGCTGCTTTCTGCCGTTTCGCCTCAGTCTTCATGCTGGCTTCGTCTCTGGTGGTCTAAACTCTCTCTCAGCCTCTCTGCCAGATCAGGCATGCAATGTTTTAATGAGCACTCCTCCTTTAATTCTCCTTCCTCGCTTCTGTCCGATGTTTTTATCGCTACACTGAGTCATGGAGCATCACAGTCCTGCAGGTAAACAGAGCATATCTAGACTCGCATTCACTCCTTCTGCCCTCGAATTCAACAGAATAAAGCATAAGTTCAAGGAGGATTTTGGTCATTTCAGTAAGCAATCATTTTAAAAGCTGTCTAGTTTAATTATGGTTTCTGAAATGCTGAAAATTCTGTCCATGTGTGATGATAATTTAACTGCTTCTTTACAAACAGTAAAAGTAAAATATTCTATGACGGAGCTCTGAAAATGATCAATTTACCCACAGCTGAGATGAATGAAAGTCCACAGTGTGACCTGCTGTTAGATCCTGATCCATCCTGTCTCCATGTCAGGGATTATTTCTAACTATAGGTAATTAATAAAGTTTATTCTCTCTCTGTGATGCTGTAGGAACTCAGAGGAAACACTCCTAAACAACTGGAAGCAACAAACTAAATATCAGCTCCTGTTAGATCCTGATCCATCCTGTCTCCATGTCAGGGATCATTTATAATTCTAAGTAATTAATGAAGTTTCTGCTGCTGCTGTCTGGTGCAGCTGGGATTTAATCAACTCAAAGGAAATACTCCAAAACAGCTGGAAGCAACATACTAAACTTCAAGACCTGGATTACATTATTACTGGGGCAGTTTTATTAATCTCACCTGTTACAGACTTTCACTTCGTTGTGGTAAAGTTGTAGCCTAGCCGCGCTAGACAACCCACGGCAACGAATTTAATTCCCTGCCAGGGTGGGTCTAGTTACCTCCATAAGGCTCGAGGTTGGATTCTCCTAAAACTGGCCGGACCAATCACCATGAAGTGTAGAGTCAGAAGGCGGGCGTAACTAAGTGACGACAGAGGCGCGACGATTCTGACAGAAACAAACGGCGCACAATAAACAGTTATCTTTCGACTCGACTTTGGCCACAGCCCTTAAAGATTTGAAGCTAAAATTCAACTTGAAAGATAAACAAAGGACAGCACTGAAGTGTTTCATTGAGAAGAAAGACGTATTTGGACTTATGCCGACGGGATATGGCAAATCCTAATATACCAGTTGGCTCCGCTGGTTGGGAAGCTAATGGGACTTAGCCACAATCCGCCGGTGCTCTAGGAACTACGTCAGCCTATTCGTTGCACTGATTGGTTGTATACCTACCCAATTGCTGTAGAGTGATTTGAAAGACAACCTTTTAGCCCGCCTCCCTCCCTGTCGAGCGGCCCTAGACCCTTGTGCCTTCAGAAACATGGGGCTAGCGCAGCTAGGCTAGTAAAGTTGTATTTTTATGCACATTTCAGTTTGTAATGGATGTGAAATTGTGGAGCAAAGCAATAAGAAGGCTGTTTTGCACCTTGTAATGTTGTTGGACCAAATTGGTGCTGAAATGTAGAAAATAATCTTTACTGATGCAGACATTATTGTCTTTAAGGTCTTGAGTGTGTTTTTATTTAAAATTCTTTGCATGTATTACATGGAAAACAGTATTTTTTGACATAAATATATGATATTAGCACTGGCATTTAAAGGACTAAAATCCTACAAATGAATAAATATTCAGTAGTTATAATCAAGGCTGATCTTTTTACCCAGTACAGGTGGAGACAAATTTAATATGCATTATTTGTAGGATAACTGGAAGTACACTGTGTGCATGCAGTTCAGACTTGTGTTAAAATGCTGCTTTACTATAGCATGATTTTTACAGAAAAATGAGGAGAGAGCTCATGTAGACATGAAGCAGATGTGTTCAATGCTGTCAGGATAATTGGGGAAAAAAGTGCATATCTTGAATTAGCATTGTTAGCTTTCTTGCAGTGAGTTACATATGAAGATTGATATCAAGTTAGAACCAGCAGCCGGTTAGCTAATCTTAGCATAAAGGCCAAAAACCAGCAGGAAATAAACGTGCGTACTGTGCTGAAAACTTAACAGGGACACTGCTTCTGGAAAGACATGTTGTTTTTGACTATTTTAAATGGAATCTTTGAATCCTGTGAGCGTCATAAATCAAGCAAATAGGAAAACTACAATCTGCACGGCGACCTGTCTGCCGAACATCACTTCCTACACAACTAAAGTGCAATCTCATTTATGTTTTGAAAGAAACTAATTTTCCCACTGAAAGGTAAAACAGGAAAGTTTGATGGTGCAACACAGTTTGCATAAGCCATTATTCTTAGACTGACATTTCCTTTTCACTCACGGTTTGGTTCAATTTAGGAAAATATCTCACTTTAGTTGACTCTTTCACACAGATAACTGCACGTCAGTTAAATTTAGGCACCAAAATAACCTTTGTGCTTTGACTCTTTCTTCCGTTTTCTAGGTTATCAGAGTCCCACCCATGCTAATATACGATTGGCTGACTTAAAAGGAGCGACATTTGAAAAATATTTCTGATAAATTTCCTGAATAATCCAGCAGAAAATGCAGATTAGTCGTATTGGAAGGGCATTTTTGGTCATACAGGCCTGCTGCATGGTTAGACGTGAATGTTTTTGATGTATTGCACTCTTTACATTCCAGCTAGCTAAATATCGAGCTTCTACTCCTGAGAAAAAGATCACATTAGCATGGATTAGCAGCCCTGTTACTGTGATTAGAGTAGGGTTAGCAAACAACAAATAAAACATGGAATAAAAATGCTACCATTGATGTGTAAGCTGAGCCAATCAAGCTCTTCATGGTAGCTATTATTGATGAATATGGAGCAGAAAACTGTAAAAGAGAAGGTCTATTTTTCAAACATTTTGAAGCCCAAATGTTGTCTAGTTTTGGAATGACCGATATGAGTGGTTGGCTGAAAGACATTTGACAGACATTTGTAATAAATTACCATCATAATCCAGCAGAAAAATGCAGTTTAGTCGTATTGGAAGGGTGTTTTTGGTGATAGAGGCCAGCTGCATGGTTAGACGTGATTTTTTTTGTCGTGTTGCGTTCTTTAAATCCCAGCCTGGATGATTGACTGTGCAGAGGCTACAAAGGTTGGCTGTAAATATACTGTAGGGCCACATTTTGAAGCAGAGACAGCATCCGGCATCGAGGCGCTTTTGAGGGTTCGGCTGCTGTTTTGAATAACAAAAAATTCGATTTCTCGCTTTTCCATTCGGTTTCCTCGAAACGGACGCCGACACGTTCTGTTTGAGCAAACGCCCCTGTCGGTTCTAATCGCCCGGCTTTCCAAGGCGTGGGGCTTGCAGTGCTATTGGATTACTTTTGTATTGGGGGCCATGATGAGAAATGACCTCGGGGCTGACGGACGCCGAGGCTCTTATGACATTTTCAACCCGGAGTCGGCCAACGGCACATCTGTCAACGGCTTCCTTTTCTTTTCCCCTGAAATCTAATCGGAGCTTTCTCAAAGCGCCGATAATTAGATATTCACTTCGACAAAACCAACGCATGTGTGTTTTTTCTGTGCACTTTTATGTACATTCTGATGCATTCCTGCACCGGGAGTCTCTTTTCTAGCTTCGCCTTCCTGCTCGCTCGGCTTTCTTGGCCTGCTTCGCTGTTCACTGTTGTGTTAGTAAATTGTACTGACACTCCCCCCCTTCCCCGCCTCACCCTCTCGCCTCCTCACCCACCTCCCCACCACCACCTCCCCTGTCCTCGCTCTCACTCGACTGACTGACACGAATTTTCAATTTCTCTGTTTACCTTTCACCGCTGTGCCTAAAACAACACTGGTACGAGGCTAAGAGCGACGAGGAAGGAGGAGGAGGAGGAGTACAGGAAGGAGAAGAGAAGAAGAAGAGGAGGAGGAGGGAGGAGAGGTGCCACTAAGATTGGTTGTGGTGGTGAGGAGGGAGGTGGGATGCAAAAAAAAAAAAAAGAGAGAGAGAGGTGCAAAAAGAGAGAACAGGGCTTTCTCTGTGTTTTGGTTGGAGGGGAATCCAAGGGGGAAACGAGGAAGGAGCGAGGGGTTAAAGGGAAAGGAGGAAGAGGAGCCGATACTTCTGAACAGTCACGCAAACTGGGGAAGGAGGGGAAAAAAGAAAAGAAGAAGAAGAAGGAGGAGGAAATGAAAGGGTGGAGGAGAAAAAGTTAGATGGGGCACAGAACATTAGGAGTGCAATGAGATATAGAGAGAGCGAGTGGGAGAGGGAGATTTATAGAGGTGCAGAAAGAGGGAGAGGACAGCAAGAGTGATGTGTAGAAAAAGGGTTTTTTTAAGAAGAAGACTGGAGGAAGAGAGGGAGGAGAATATAGAGAAAAAGAGAGAGAGAGAGAGAGGGAGCTCAGAATAGATACGCTCTCAACGGCATGAAATATTGAACGGAGGAGAGCGAACACAAGGAGGGGCGAGGAAAATGGAGGGACTGATAAAGACAAATACAATCGTTTTGTGTGTCGGCGAGTGTGTGTCTGCACCGTTGTGTGTGTTGTTGTTGTTGTTGTTGTTGTTGTCGTAGGAGACAGAGGAAGATGAGAGCCGAAGAAGAAGAAGAAGAGGAGGAAGAGTAGGTGACAGGAATATGAAGAATAGTCGCTGGTGGCTGCAGACCAACACACACCCGAGCGACGCTGCTTTGAGTTTAGATTACTCCCATGTGTGGAGGAGCCGGAGCGGAATTCGCTGGTGTTGAAAATATCACACTGCCGAGTACGTTTCATCACGGCTCGCACACAACCATCACCGACACACACAACCCACTTCCTTTGATCTCACTGCTCACTGATCTTCTCTCCTTCCATGTCAAATATTTAGGCTGCGTTTGGCAGGTTTGACGAAAATTACCATGGAGAAATGATTTTTATTTATTTAACTCGCACATCATCAGAAGTCGGTGTCAGTCGCGGCGCCAGGATGAGCCCGAATTTTCATGGAGGAGACACCAAAATAATAAAAAAAATACAAAATCTGGATGCTGAGATTCCTGCTTCACATTTTATTTTAATGCAGATAATGTCTGTTGATGGATTCCTAAAAAGAAAAAAATATGATTAATTTAGAAAAGTAGCAAAAAGTTTAGACGGTATAAATCTGTCATTTAAAAAGAAATTAACATTTTTACAAATTTTTCTGTTTTGCTGACGTGAAAACAATATCTAGTAAAATCACAGAAAGAAAACATCAGAAATCTGTTTTTTACAATAATAATTTCATTCTTTAATTATTTTTTATTTTATTTTATTACAGGCTGTTAAATTGTAAATTATTTAAACTGTTATGTAGATATTTCTCAGTTTTGCCAAATTACAGTTCATATATACAGTATATATAATTTTTTTCTATAACTGTACATATCTGGAAAATAATTACATACATTTTTTGTTTAGGCTTCCTTATATAGAATATTTATATCAATAATAATATGTATAAATAATATTTATACTGTTATTTTAGAGGTTTTTCTGTTTTGTTGAAGTGCAGATAATATTTAGTAAATCACAAAAATAAATAAATTCATTTACATGTTGACCGTAAAAATAGGTCGACACTCTACATCAGAAATCTTTTTTCACATGTAAATTCATTCTTACACATAATAATAACAACAACAATAATAATAGTAGCAATGCAGTACATTATGTACTGCTAAATGGCAAATAAGTTTTACCATTAAAAAAAAATGTGCCCTAAAATTGTGCATAACACCTACACCAAAAATCTGTATTTTTAGCAATCAAAATGTGTTCTTTTTCAATGTTTGACCACAAAATTCCAATTAATTTTTCTGCATGTAAGTCAGCTGAAAATCCAATTACTTTACAGATATTTTACAGGAAAAATCCCTCTTACAGGGGGTCCTCGGTTACGACGTCCTCGGCCTACGGTGTTTCAGCGCTACATCGGAACTGGTCACAGTGGAGCCTCGGTTTGTCACGTACACGGTTTTATCACTGTTTCAGAACTGGTCACGGTGGATCCTCGGTTTGTGACATACACGGTTTTATCACGGCTTCAGAACTGGTCACGGTGGAGCCTCGGTTTGTCACGTACACGGTTTTATCACGGCTTCAGAACTGGTCACGGTGGAGCCTCGGTTTGTCACGTACACGGTTTTATCACGGCTTCAGAACTGGTCACGGTGGAGCCTCGGTTTGTCACGTACACGGTTTTATCACGGCTTCAGAACTGGTCACGGTGGATCCTCGGTTTGTCACGTACACGGTTTTATCACGGCTTCAGAACTGGTCACGGTGGATCCTCGGTTTGTCACGTACACGGTTTTATCACGGCTTCAGAACTGGTCACGGTGGATCCTCGGTTTGTCACGTACACGGTTTTATCACGGCTTCAGAACTGGTCACGGTGGATCCTCGGTTTGTCACGTACACGGTTTTATCACGGCTTCAGAACTGGTCACGGTGGAGCCTCGGTTTGTCACGTACACAGTTTTATCACGGCTTCAGAACTGGTCACGGTGGATCCTCGGTTTGTCACGTACACGGTTTTATCACGGCTTCAGAAACTGGTCACGGTGGATCCTCGGTTTGTCACGTACACGGTTTTGTCACGGCTTCAGAACTGGTCACGGTGGATCCTCGGTTTGTCACGTACACGGTTTTGTCACGGCTTCAGAACTGGTCACGGTGGATCCTCGGTTTGTGACGTACACGGTTTTGTCACGGCTTCAGAACTGGTCACGGTGATCCTCGGTTTGTCACGTACACGGTTTTGTCACGGCTTCAGAACTGGTCACGGTGGATCCTCGGTTTGTCACGTACACGGTTTTGTCACGGCTTCAGAACTGGTCACGGTGGATCCTCGGTTTGTCACGTACACGGTTTATCACAGTTCCAGAACTGGTCACGGTGGAGCCTCGGTTTGTCACGTACACGGTTCTATCACAGTTCCAGAACTGGTCACGGTGGAGCCTCGGTTTTTGACGTATACGGTTTTATCACGGCTTCAGAACTGGCTACGTGGAGCTAGTTGGCGGGTGGAGCGAACAAATACGTCGTCACATGGTGCTATAAGACGGTTTTGTTCCCATTCTCTGGTTGTCCACCACCTTGGATTGTGCTACATTCGCTAAATTTTTGCCCTTCATTGTGACTCTCAAGCATAAATCAGACTCTTCTGATGGCAGTGCTTTGAGGAAAAGGAAAACCATTTCCATGGAGGTGAAATTAGATATAATAGAACGCTCAGAACATGGCTTTTCCGAAGAATTGATGGATATCATGATGCACTTAATGGCTTTGTTTACATTTTCGCTGTTCCAACTTACTGTGAAAATTGACTTATGTCGATCTGAAGGAAAGGAACTCTGATATAAGTCAAGGACTCCCTGTATTGAAAACAGCAAATAGCGTTTACCATTTCAACATCCAACATCTGTATTTGTATAATTGATAATTCTTTATTTTATTTTATTTACATGTGGACAGAAAATTACACCATTCTTACATTATTTAAAGCTGCTAAAAGTACAATTATTTTTTCAAATATTTGCCACTATGTGCATCAGTTTATACTATTTTTTAATGTTGCAGTATTCCACCTTATTCAGTTATTTTTTCTGGCACCATTTTCACAGTTTTTTTTTTTTTTGCACCTTGTACCTCCACTATGGCAGAAATCCACAGTAAAAATGATGAGTCAACGCTCTCTCCGCCTCCATCGTTTGTAATTGAGTCTTGAGATTACGTCTCATTTTGGATAAATAAGTGCATTTTCTAATTATTTCAGGCTGCAGCCCTGCAGAGAATCCTCATATTCACCCTGAGAGGTGTAGCTTCTCAACAATAGCATCCATCCAGATATGTGAACACGCACAGAGAGAGTGAGTGGCACAGTGGCAGATCTCTCACACTCGCACACAAAGAGCCGTATTCACTTAGGCTGCTTTTTCTTTTTCCTTTTTTTTTCTTTCCAAAGATCCCGACATAAATCAGATCGGCTGCATCAGTGAAGGGAGAGATGAGCTTCCCGTAAATGAGGAAGAAGGAGGGATGCGGTAATAACTACAGGGCTGTAAAGACACCTCAGCACACTTGATTTACTTTCTGAAGAGCAAAAATGAGTTTCTGCGTCCTGTTTTAAATACTGCAAATGTTTTTGGTGCATAGAGGAGTGACTTATTAGACAAATAACAGCCACACGAAAGCATTTTCTTGAAGAATTCACCCGTTAGACAGCAAATTGTCATTTTTACACAAATAAGATGAGCTTTAGAGGTGCAAATGGAAAGTTTCTGACCTTTTTACAGAAACAGTCTATAAGCTGCATCACTGCCAAAATCTAATCACTTGGTCCTTGTGTCATTTCTGACCTTACCTGAAAATTTCATCCAAATCTGTTGGTCTGTTTTTGAGTAATGTTGCTAACAGACAGACAGACGGACAAACCAATGGCGATCATCACATAACTGCACCACGTTCCTTGCTGGAGTAATAATGGTGTCAAAATAACGGTGTAAAAATATTGGTGTAAATAACTGTGTCATCAGCATAAAAGATGCTAATTTGCACTTTTATGCTGATGACACAGTTATTTACTGCTGTGGATCAACTCTTGTTCAGGCTGGTGAATCCCTGCAGAAAGCTTTTGTTGCGGTCCAGCACTCATTACTTGACCTGAAACTTGTTCTCAGTGCAGAGAAGACTAAGCTGATGTTGTTCTCGAACTGGAGGAAGTGTCCACAAATGATTCCCTCGGTGTCCACACTGGAGGGAAATGAAATAGAGGTGGTCCAGGTGTATAAATACCCGGGTGTCTGGATTGATGACGACTTTCAAGCCACATGTGGAAAATCTTGTAAAGAAGCTGAGGCTAAAACTTGGTTTTTATTGTCGAAACAAGTTGTGTTTTTCTTTTAGTGTAAAAAAAGCGGCTTGTCGCTGCAACATTTTTGTCTGTGTTGGATTATGGAGATCTTTTGTACATGAATGCTTCTGCTCAAAGTCTCCAAATGCTCGACACTGTTTACTCGTTGAGATTTATTACAAACTGTAAAATGTCATTTATATACAAGGCCATACTTGGACTGCTGCCTACCTACATTTGCTCCAGAAAAGTTGTGATCGTCACCTGCTCCGCTCACAAGATCATCTGTTGCTTTCAGTTCCGTATGTTCGTACTGAGCTAGGTAAAAAGGCTTTTGCTTATTCTGCACCTTCTGCCTGGAACATGTTGCAGAAAGACTTCAGATTAACTGAGTTAATCTCACTGAGTGCCTTTAAATCAAAACTGCAAGTTCTTGAGGCCATTTCCACAACTTGTACTTGTTTTTTATAACTTGTTTTGTAAATTTTATTATTGTTGTTCGTTTTATTATTATTTTTTTCTTTTTCGTATATTAATCATGTCTTAACTGTGTGATTTTATAACTGTTTTGTATCTGCTGCTGCCTATCTTGGCCAGGACTCCCTTGGAAAAGAGGTTTTTAATCTCGATGGCATCTTTCCTGGTTAAATAAAGGTTAAATAAAAAAATTTAAAAAAAAACAAGTCAATCAGATCATCTATATTTGATATATTATTCCAAAATCTATGGGGATGTAGATGAATTCGAAGGTACTACCTGTATGTTTGTCCACGTTCTCCCTCTATTCTGTCAACTCTCTCTACATATTAAGACCTAGCAAGAAAGTAAGAAAAAAAAAGTTTAGGCCACTTAAGCAGATAGTTAGAGCCAAACGTGCATGTTTGTGTACGTGCACAGCTGTGAGCTCGTGTAGAAGAGCGGTTGGGCTTTGGGGCTATTTAGACAAATGTTCCTGACGCCTCATATATCACAAGTCTCAGTACTGGATCATCCCCGCGAGTGCACTTCTGCAGACAACACAGAAACACAGAAGACAGCGGGTATATGCACAAACACAACCGCACACGCAGCACGGACACACACAGGAGAGGAACAGGTGCAGGTTGAGGAAGCCAGCTGCCAACCCCGTCTTTGTAACGTCTACATTTCATCAGCAGCAGCAGCACAGGTGACGCTGAGCCCAGTGGGCGCCCAGATTAGGAGAGTAGGAAGAGCTTTAGCATACACTGTCATCTAAGGTCAGATTTGCATTTCCCTTTCATTGTTAAAGGTTAGGTATTCCAGAGGCTAAGCCGATCCGAGATCAATGCCGAGAGCCACCTTCCACCCTCAAGGACGTCTGATGGTGACATCATACGATTTAAAGATGGACGGGAGATTTTCAGGGGTTTTTTTTATTTCCCATTTGGATGATCTGGATCGGTGGACAGTTGGTGTTCTCTCTTCTCTTTCTTTCTTGCCTGTAGCTTCGTCTTTGTCATTCCATCTCAGTCCCCCGTCGCCTTTTTGCTCCTGGCTTCCTCCTTTCTTCGGTGTCCTCTCAGGAAAATAACGGCTCTTAAATGGCTCTTCAGTACGCTCTTGGGTTCTTCAAAGTGGGATCACCAGTTGCAGAACCACTTTATTGAAGGGAAGGTTCTACATGCACTTTATGTGGTTTGTTGAAGGGTTTTTGTTGGAGTTATTTGGTTCAACGGAGGTGACAGCAACTAATCATTTGATCATTAAAAACATCATAAAACAGAAAGAAATGCCCGCACAGTTTCATTCATGTTGTGGGGTTCTTTAAGAGGTTCTTCCTTTTTTTGGACTCATTTGGTTTGATAGCAGATAATTGCATAAAATTAGAACAACTGACAACTGCTTTCATTTCATTAAACTGTGAGTGATGTCAAAGGCAGTTTCTTAAACCCCAAGTTTGCATCTTGTGACATGTTTTATCTGCTGTGCTTCACCAAGAACCCAAAATATCACGTGTTCTAATGGAAGACCCAGAAATGCTGCAAATTTGAGTTTTTGCTTAAAAAATTCTTGAACATTTATCAAGTCCTCTCATTAAAGACAAGCGAAATAGTAAATGGTTCCTAAAAGAATCTTTTTTGGTCAAAGTTCTTTGGATAAACGCTTTTTTCGGGGGCTCTTGGATTCCTCCTTTGAGGTTCCTTTAAGAACTGTTTGAGGAAATGAACTGAGGAGGCATGATCAGTTGAAGAACCTGTTAATTTAGGGGACAGTTCTTTGCATACTATATGTGGTTCTTGAAAGTATTAAAGGTTGGTGGCAGGCGATAGCATGAATGATTATTTTTATTATTGATTGGTCTCTAAAACACCAGAAAATAGCGACAAATGTCCATCACCATTTCCCAAATCCAAGGTGGTACCTTTAAATATGTTGTTCTGTCTGACCAAGAACCCAAAACATTAAATGAAATAAAATTGTAGTCAAAGAATGTTGCAAATTCTTGCTTAAAAGTGACTAAACGATTATCAAAGCAAAATTTATGGTGTCTAAAGGAACCATTTTTTGGAGCAGTTCTGGGACACATTTGAAGAATTGGTTATTTAATAAATAAAAAAAACAGAAAGAAATATTACAGTAATTAGAGGCTGAATGCAGTGCCTGACAGGATATCAATAAGATATAAATAAGGTAAAATAAAGCTAGAATTCAAAAAAGGAATACTGACAATCAAACTGAAGTCGGTTCTCCTATGGCATCACCGTGAAGAACCACATTTGGTTCCAGTCAGCACCTTTATTTTCCTGGGTGCATCTGTATTTCCTCTCCTCTTCCGTGGGGAAGGACTGCTGTCAGGTGAAACCCTGCAGATTAACCTCCGACCCCCAGCAGGAGGTGGCACCGATTGGCTTGTAATTGCTATCAATGCAGGCGTGAGTGTGTGAGGAGAGCGTGTGTGTGTGTGTTCTCTCTCCATTTCTGAAGCACGATGGCTATCTGACCCGACGTAAATTATACCGGGTGAAATGCATTCTGGGTTGTGATGGTGCATTATGGGTGTAAGTGGGTCTTTGGTGTCCGGAGAGGATGAAAAAATAAAACACTTCTGCTGCTATCAGCAAAATGCAGCTTTAGTGCTGCGTCCAAACATGATAACACACACACACGCTTCATATGTACTGTGATATATTACTGCACAGCTACATTCTAACAGCAGTGATGTTTACTTTTTAAAGATACAGTTCAAACTGTCTAATCTGCTTTTTCTGAAGCCAGAAATAAGAATGACATTTAACTGCAGGTTACTGTAAAAACTGTGAATTAAAAAAAAAAACGAAAAAAAAAACTGTGAATTAAGGTGAAAAAAATACACTGAGAGCTGCAATTTTTAGATGTTTTCTTTGTTCTAACAGTATAATATTTTGTCAATGCTTTCTAAAATATACTTTATAGACTGCAATTTTATATAGTGCTATCTTTGAATAAATGTTCTTGATAGAAAATAATATTTGTCCTATCCTTCACCCTGTATTGTTTTAGGTGTTTTATTGCTAAATGCACTTTTTAATGGTAAAAAGAGTTAGTAGATCTTAATTCTGGATCATAAAGAGTATTTATGTTATATGTTTGCTGTTCACAGTAGTGTTTATTAGGGCTGGACCCAAATACCTGAATATCCGAATATTCGTTTGCTACGGTGGTATCCGGATATTAATTTGGTGTCTGAATATTCGCCGCCGCCGCCACCACCCCTCTGTTGGACGTTACCGGGCAGAACAAATATGCGGCGTTACTGTCTTCCCTCCGCCTTCGGCCCACATCGACTCATCCCGTCATGTGATCACATAAACATATACACATATATCTATGTGATCACCCCTTCCTCCCCCAGACTAAAATATTCAGAGCTCGTTTCTTCCCTTCGCCTTCGGCCCACTTCGGCTCATCCCGTCGTGTTCGGCTCATCTCAGCTCCTCCATTCCTGTTTGTAAACACCACCCGAATGGCCGGGGGCTGCCGACTCTGACGTCACGCTTCACTTCGTTGTATAAACACAAGACAAGATGCTGAAGACCTCCGCTGTTTGGGAATTCTTCAGTTTAACTGAAGACAAAACGAAGGCAAAATTTGGACCTGGGAGACCAGACGAACGGATCCGAATATTCGGGCCGTCTCCGCCACAAGCCAGCCCCCCCGTCGGCCCTAGTGTTTTTACAGTTTACAAGAAGAAAATGTTGTAATTTACAATCAACTCCACTTCATCATGTAACATTGTAGGAATGTTTTATAGATTCTATGATGTGTTCCTTCAACAACATCCTCAGAACATCCTCAGAACATGGCACCTAGGATGTTCCACGTTTGTTATTATATCACTATACAGGAACTCTGAGGTCTCAGTAGCATCTTGTTTTTTTAATGTTGCATTGAGAACCTTTCTTTATCATTGTGTAAATGTTTAGTAGAAGAACATTCTATGATGTGTTCCCTCAACAAAAAGACAAATAGTTCCACCTGTCATCTGAGACCTTGATAATGTCTAGAAAACATTTTTTGAATGTCGGCTTGACAACATTTCTTTTGTAAAACATTTTTGAAATGTTGAGTTTCGAATGTTCTTCCGTTATCATGGAACATTGTGAGAATGTTTTATGGAAGAACGCTCTACAACATCCCCAGAACATTTCAGCCAAAATGTTCCACCTTTGTTAGTATTTGATTTTATTGTTATATAAGTTATTCGATAATAACTAGAAAACATTATTTCTTTGTTATCATTTGACTTAACTTGAACATTATATTTACTTCACATGATCATTACTGAAAATGAAAATGTTCTTAAAACATTCTTTGAGCATTTGAGCAAAACATTTTCTTTAGTAGAATATTAGAACCTGTAGCTAATGTTATCCAGTGATGAGGGAACGTTCCCTGCCGGTTGGATCATACATTAAAGCACAGTGACATCCTGTCCCTTCTTCCTTCAACCAAAACAGCAGAATTCATCCACGACTCCAAAACAAATTCAAGGCGACACGAAGCAAACAAAACAAGGAAACAGGGGGAAATGATTTCAGCGGCTGTGGTTCTTCTCCAGCTGAGGGCCAATTGAGTTTGGGGGACAGTTACACGAGTTTGAATGGCAGTCGGAGACGAGGCAGCGACGGAGGGGCTGCCGAAGTGCATTTACAGATGGAGATGACAGTTGGGCTGATGACTGGTCTGTATTGTGTTATTGTGGCGAGCGCTGGATGGATCGGAGTACCTGCCGTCATTTAGCCCCGCGCTCTGAAATGGCTTTCCTGCTTTCAGCCTTTCAGCAGTCAGTCAGTGTGACAAAGGACTGCTGGGAGTCAGAGCCTCTGTTTCACCGAATCCCATCTCCGCACACACCGACGCACACACGCATAGACATAAATATTCTGCACACATCATGCACAAAAACCCAATCAGACAAACCGAGAGTCGAGGGCCCTCCGCGCTCTGTGCTGCACGAATCAAGTCACTGCGAGAGAAAAAGCACACTGGAACACATTCTGCGGTAAATTATTGAGAAATATGCTCATTTTACAGTGCTTCTATTTTATTTTATTTAAACTGTTAACTACTATAATATTGTAGTACTGTAACAAGTTTACAATGAAATACTGGGAGCTGCGGACGCCAGTATTTCACTGTTTTTACCCTACAATAGACTTTGCAATAGAATATGAGGTTTACTCTTAAATACTGCAACTATACTTTCCAAAAATATACTATATTTGCAACTGTGAACAAGAATTTACATACTCTTGTCTTGGAAAGGCCATGTATATCATGGCAGTCTTCAGTTTTCAGTGACTACTACTGGAAATTTTCCATTTTGGACTTTTTTTAGGAATAGTTTAGGTTTGGTTTTGGTCCTGATTTTGCAATGGTTTTTGACTTTTTTAGGACTGGTTTCAGACTGTATTCTCACTGGTACTGAACGTTTTCTGGACTGGTTTAGGTTTGATTTTGGTCCTGACTGTCTTAGACTTTTTGTTTTAACCCCAAGAACACCAAACCTACCATCAAGCATGGTGGTGGCGGTATAATGCTCAAGGGCTTTCAAGAAGCACTTTTGGATTGGTTTCAGATTGTATTCTGGACTGGTATTGGACTTTTTTTTAGCACTAGTTTCAGACTGTATTCTGACTGGTACTGAATGTTTTCTGGGCTGGTTTAGATTTGATTTTGGTCCTGACTGTCTTAGACTTTTTGTTTTAACCCCAAGAACACCAAACCTACCATCAAGCATGGTGGTGGCGGTATAATGCTCAAGGGCTTTCAAGAACTGCTTTTGGACTCTGATTGTATTCTGGACTGGTATTGGACTGTTTTAGGACTAGTTTCAGACTGTATTCTGATTGGTTGTGAATATTTTTGGACTTGTTTTAGGCTGCTCTGTGGAACTTGAGCTTTACACAAAGTAAATGGAATAATGAAGGAGGAGGAATACCTCCATATTCTTCAGAAGAACTTAAAATCATCAGCAGAAGGTTGACCTTGGACACAGTTGGATGTTCCAACAAGACAATGAGTCCAAACACACATCAGATGTGGTAAAGAAATGGTTCCATCAGGCTAGAATGAAGGTTCTATACTGGTCTCCACAAAGTCCTGACTTAGACCCATCAAGAACCTGTGGACCGACGAAGAAATTGAACAGCACCAATTCCGTCCGGAGGAGTCAAAGATAAACCAGAAGACTGAAACCAGAAGAACCCAACTGAGATGAAAATGGCCTAAAGGATGTTTAACTACACACAAGCATTGCAGAGGACCTATCAAAAATCAAGGAAAGAAGCAAAACGCATGGTTGTTTTATTTGTGACAAAGACTGATGTGTTTCAGTGATTCCATTGTAGAAAATTTAGAGTTACAGGAGTCACTGGAGACTGAAGACTACAGTGATAAGTGAATGTAAACTGTTGCTCACGACTGAAGGAAAAACAGTCTAATAATGTTATCACCAAATCTTTTAGAACATCTTTAGTTATATGACCTGTAAGAAAGACATTCTGGGAACTAAAAGAAAACATTAGCAGAACATTGCAGAAAATTCTGATAGGGGTTGTTGGGTCGACGCTAGCTGGAAAATATATCAATATGAGAGTTAAGAAATTACACATTTTGGTTTCTTATTTCACAATCGATGTGCACAAACTATTGCAGATACATTTTGGTTATTTCTTCGGCCTCCCCAAGAGAAAGACGCAAGAAAATTTGAGCATTTTTTGGTTTTGTCGCTGCTACTTCTTGAGCCTATTGATGAAATTAATGAGCAGGGTGACTAAAAGGACCATCGCAGTACACGACTCAGGAGACTCTCAGGGGTGGGCAGGCTTTTACAGCGGCCACGCACTAACACAGGAGGCCACAAGAGAGCCAGAGCACAAAAAAAACAAAAACAGAGAGAGGTTTTTTATTTCCAAGGTGAGGTGGAGAGAAAAGAAAAGGATGGAGGGAAGGCGACGAATAAAAAAAGAGAAACAGTGAGTAAGTAAAAGCAGGTCTGGTCCAGGTGGGGTTCAGGCAGTCAGTATGTTATTTTAGGAGGGCAGAGGGAGGGAGGATGAGAGAACGGGATGGATGGAGGGAGGGGAAGATGAATGTAGTTAATTAAGATGAGCAGGCGGAGGAGACAGTGTGGAATTACACAAACACTAATTAGAGTCTTCGTTAGGGGGCACGAAACGAGAGCAGCGCATCCATCATCTCAACCCTCCATCCCTCTTCCCTGCCTCCTTCTTTACCTCCGCTGCTTTTTTGCCTTTCCACGCGGCAGCCATACATCCTCCCCGGTCCTGCACGGCCACTTTTTCATCCCCACTCCTGCGTCCCCATCGATCCCGTTGGCGGTTAACTAAATAGGTGCCATTTAACATCTGGAATCAACCTGGTTCTTCTTTGTTTTCTCCCGATCACTCCTTCTCTTCCACTCTGACTGTACCATGTCAGCACTATTTTTATTGTCTCGCCAAGACAGTCGATGCCTCCTGCTGCACTCCACCTACATACAGTAAACACACCGCCGCCGCTCCTCCTCCTCTCATCTTTTTTCATTTTATTTCCTCCTGTTTTATGTCCTCTTTATCGTCTCTCCGTCCTCTGACTCATCCCTTCGTCGTCGTCTCCGTCGTTCTCCCCTCATGAGACCACAGGGACGGGTGGAATAATGAGCCCATGGTGGTCCGATGCCAGCTCTTGGCACGCGCCCGAAACTGCAAAATCATCCTGCATACAATATGTAGGCAACCGTGATCCTAAATGAGCCAAGAATTCAGTCCATTATCTATACAGTAACCCAGATTATGTATGTTTATATTGATTTGCTGCCTTCCAAACAGAGCAGTATCTGCTTAATGAACTCGGCGTGGCAGAAAGAAAATCAACTCATAAAGATGGAACTTGGCCGCCACTGGTAATTTGTCTCTGTGAGCATTGAGTCACTTATTTTTTTTTAATGTTTTCAAAGTTTGGCAATACAATAGTGCACAAACACAGTTGGAAGAGCTTTTGTTTCTGACGCCTCATATGTCACACTGTCTAAAAGTGCATTCAGGAGCCATCAGAGGATGTACAATGGCTGCAAAATGCTCTGAGTCACTGTTTTGGTGGATTTTTTCAAGCTAAATCACTTGAACAAAAGATTGTGCAATGATCTTTTCTCAGCTGTTGATTCTAAGGACAGAAACTGTAACTAGGGCTGCATGATAGTGCAAAAACAGACATTAGGATATTTTGTTGTTCAGTGATAAATTGAAAAATGCAAGAATTTTCCCCAGATGTCTTGAAGAACTTTATTTGGAAAGAGTTAGTCATCCTAGAAGGGCAGGGGTGATTTTGTAGGAAGGTGCATCTGCAACAAAAAGTATTTTTTAAAAAGCTGAAAAAAATTCGTTAAAACTTCTCACATGGTGCAACACTGGCACATTTTGCCCTTGTTAGACTTGTGTGGTGGCAACAACTGCAGACAGAGAAGCAGTTTTTTATCGGTATAACTTCTGGAGTTGAAATATTTTCATACAACTGATTTCTTTTTAACAAACCCTCCTTATATGTGCTTCTCTCCGGTTCTGTGCTCATTTAATTAAAGTTATTTTTAAAAATTCAAATAGGACTAAATGATGTTCTATCAGACAGACGTCTTTTGTAGGTCAGTTATAGAAAATGGAAACTGTCGCTTTCTTTTTGTGTTAAGCAGCAGATGAAGTTGTAGCATGATGCGTTTCAGTTAATTTGCATTGCTTCACATTGCTCTTCAAACACAACACTGTCAACCTATCTTCATGCTGTGAACGTCTACATTTCCGCAAAGTCCATTTGACATGTCAGGCCCGCGCCAGAACAACCATTAAATGGATCTCAATTTTAGAATGTTTACAAGTTATTTTTTGATTAAATTTTACCAGATTTTGGACATAAACATCTTCATGACATCACAGTTGAACGCAGTTGAAGGCGCTTTAAGTTTACTGTGCGACAGAATCATCAGAACTTGCTGCCACAGATCAGAGCTAAACGTGTCACTCCTGCTGATGTTACTACTGCTACTTCTCAGGTATTGAGAATTTTAAATTGTAACATGCAAATAAAGTTGTGAAAGATTGCATTCTAAACTCAGCTTAACCAAACAGCAAGTGAAAAATAAACTTAAGTCACAAAATGCAAATGCAATTCAATGACAAGACAATGATGCAAACCTCAGTGTTCATCTACTATCCTCCGTCTTTGAAGCTGGAAACACTCCTGTACATCTATCAGCATCTAGATGGAGGCTGAAGACATCAGCCAGCTGTTTCTGCTGAACATTTCACATTTTTGTAGCTTTTGTTGTCATTTCTTGATTGCTAGCTGAGCTGTGTGTACGTTCTCTGTGTTATCCAACTGCTGACTGATGAATGTATTTATGTTTCTTGCATTTGACACACATTTTTGTTAGTAATTTAGAGGAATATGGGTCAATGAAGGATAGACTTTTTTTGAAAAATTGCTTCTTGTACCTGTATTCTATTGGTATCATTGTTTACTGTACACGATACTGGTCTTAAATCAATCGAATTACTTTAAGAGAGAAAGCAGAACCACAGCAAACAACAGCAGCAGCCTCTGAACTGCAACCTAAAGCAGGAATATGTCAACTTTTGCAGCACATTTGTAGGCTGGCCTTGATTTTTTACAGTGACCATTTGAGTGACACTGCCATGCAAATATGCCACTAAAACAAGCTCCCCAGACACCATTTTGATGGTGCACGGTTGCTGCATCCTGGGCTAATTGGATTTTGGAGACAAACATCTTGTTGGTGTTTGAGCAGACCTCAGTTGCTCAGGAAGTCTGTTCCACAGGTGAGGAGCATAATAGCTGAATGCTGCCTCACTAGTCTTGGTCCTAGGGCTGGCCCGAATTGTGGTTTCTGGTCTCCAGATATTCGGGCCCTATTAAAGACACATATCCGAATATCCGAATATTCGTTCCGCCCCCTAACATCCTACCATTGGGGGTGGGGGTGGGGGTGGGGGGCAGAGGCGGCCTGAATATTCGGATCCATTTGTCTGGTCTCCCGGACGCAAATTTTGCCTTCGTTTTGTCTTCAGTTCAACTGAAGAATTCCCAAACAGCGGAGGTCTTCAGCATCTTGTCTTGTGTTTATGCAACGAAGTGAAGCGTGACGTCAGAGTCGGCAGCCACCCGGCCATTCGGGTGGTGGTAAGAAACACGAATGAAGGAGCCGAGATGAGCCGAAGAACACGGCAGGATGAGCCGAAGTGGGAGAGACAAGCTCCGAATATTCCTATCTTCGTCTGGGGGGAGGAAGGGGTGATCACATAGACACATACACATATGTCATAGACATAGATATTCGGATACCAAAATTAATATCCGGATTCCGCCATAATGAACGACTATTCAGATATTCGGGTCCAGCCCTACTTGGTTCTGGTTCTGGGAACACTTCTTCATATGGAGCTAATAAAGTCCAGGATATATTCTAGTCCAAGACCATTCAGTGCTTTTCAGACCAGGAGTAAAATTTTGAACTCTATCCTCGACGAACGGGAAGCCAGTGTAGTGATTTGAGGACCGATGTAGTCTGGTGTTAGATGGGACTCTGGCAGCAGTGTTCTGGATCCCTGGTTTGTTCATGAGAGATTTTACAGTGTTGTCTTGATGTCAGATCTGCTTCCATCGTCTGTTTAACCAAAAGCAGCGGTTGGCTAATAACAGTCAAGATAACCCCACCAGACATAAATATTGTAAAACGTTACTCAGATACTCATTTCCCTGCATACATGTAAATATTTAATATTTACTTCTCGCTCCATGACCTCCGACTTGAACCCGAACTTCTAGCTGGGCTTCTAGCTGCAGGGTCACAAACATCTGGAGCAGACCGAGCCGAGAACTCCGACCGTCTGACGCTCCAAACCAGGGGTCGGAGGTGGCGATGTGCTCACAGCTGGAGCCTCCTAACAAGCTGCCGTCCGCCTGCCCATCATGCCGAGGTGACCCCAGGACACCCGCAGCATAGCAAACGCACCGAGAACATTTTTATTACAAAATACCGACACACAGATATCAGTACATTCATGCAACAGGAGCTGAGTAACACTGGAGGAGGTGTGATGCAGCAGAAACTGAATTTAAATTCAGAACGTAAAGCAGACAGAAGACACAAAAACGGTGTCAAGCAAATTCAGGTCTTACAGGGACTGAAAGGAGAGGGAGGATTCGGAGAAAATTAACAAACAATAATTTGTTTTACTAGAAATAAAAGCAGGAAATAGTATTATTTGCTTTCTTGCAGTGAGACGACACCATTTTCACATCTTAGTAGAAATAGTTTTGGATCCAGCAGCTGTTAGTGGGCTTTTTTTCTCAAAAAATGATGTTTTCATTTACGTTTTGAGGACTGCTTATTTTTTCTGAGGCTATAGTACTGTAATTTTTGAGAAACGGGATTGTTTTACTGTCAAATGTTGTAAAATTGTAAAGGAACAACTTGTAAGAAAAATACTGATTTTTGTTGTGGATGTTTGGGTCTTTTTAAAATTGTTTAACAGGTAACATAGATTAGGATCTTTTCTCAGTGACTTCACGAGTTACGTCACAGCAGGCAGCTGATGTAGCGTTCACTTGTTGTCATGGTTACAGTGATGCCATGCCGCTGTCTCGCAGCGATACAGAAGTCGTTAACAAATCCATGGATCCAGACTATTAGCTGCATCACTGCCAAAATCTAATCACTTGGTCTTTGTGTCATTTCTGACCTTCCCTGAAAATATCATTCAAATCTGTTGGTCCGTTTTTGAGTGATGTTGCTAACAGACGGACAGACAAACGTACGCCAATAGTCACGTAACTCTGCCGCATTCCTTGGCGGAATAATAATACTAATAATAATATTATAAACATAATACACATAAAAAATAAAATATATCAGGTATTAGATATTATCCGATTATTTTATTTACTGGTTACTCCTTATCCCAAATAACTAGAAAGGTCTTACAAGGCTACACGATTTTTTATTTTTATTTTTTACTATAAGCTAGATCAATGACATAACAGGAGGTTTAAAAAACAATTTCAGTAATTGCAGTGAGGAATCTCCATCTGCACACTTAAACTCCTAACATCTGTAACCACCTTGTTATCTTTATGTTTCATCTCTTTCTATTACTGCTCCACACATTCTCTGCAGTTTGCCCTTCAAGTGTGCGTTTTTATTATTCATGTTCCCCTCTCAGGTCTTGGAGGTTGAGATTCTTTCAGCCATTGGCACTCAGCCGGGGCTCTACTGCACCAGTGAACCTCCCAGTAAAACCAGCTTCATCGGTAACCACTGTGCAGCAATGCTAATTCCTATAGCGGCATGCTAACCCACCGAGTGTCCCCTTCCTGTAATCTATGCAGGTGAGAAAGAGGCAGGTCTGGATTCCTGAGTGTCTGATTGAGTGGCGCACAGCGATGAATAATTGATACGTAGGTTCTCCATCCCGATGAATACACAGAAAACACACAAACAGCGAGTGTCGTACAGGCCGCCCGGCCGCCAGCATTTCAGGCTACACTAATCCTCCAGGAAATGTAATACGTGATTCAATTAGCAGCCCAGCACAGTGCCAGCTTCCCCCCGCGGCTGTGTGTTTGTGTGTGGAGGCACTCTGAGCACAGAGCCGAACTAAGTCCATTCAATAATGTAAAAACCATTTATTAATATAAGGTGCTTTCCCACGTCTCTTTCGGATCCTCGAGCATGAAGAGCAATTTACATGCCGACGAGAGAAAACTAAAAAAAAGCCGTTGAGGGAATTTAAATTCTGACGGCGCGAATCGAATTCTGTGATTTTTTTTTAAACCTCTAAAAATATCAATAGAAGACCAAACAATAGCGTGGAAGCAGCATGCTCTCAGGGTAATGCTCCCTCCGAATCATGTCTATTTGCTTTTCCATTATTTATCAGCATCGTGTTGTCGTGCTCATGGCGGTTGGACGTCGTCACTTCGTCTTTCAGGTGTTTCTAAAGGTCAGCGTCGTCCTCTAAGTTCACTCAAATTAATCCTAAAGATACAAGCAGTGAACGTTTCTCCTGATTTTAATAGGCAACTGGAGATTTTAGCTAAAAGTAAGATTTTAATTGTTACTGAAGTCAGTTTCTCAGAGTTGTTGCTTTTAAAACAGAAATCTTGGATCTTTACTATACCGAGTACATAGTATTCTTTGGCGTTTTTTTAAGATTTAAAAGAGTTAGATAATCACACATCTGCTAAATAGTTGACAGGAAAACACGGTTTGCTAAAATAAAATAGGGACACTTATTTCAAAATGTAATGTATGGAGTCTAATGTTGGAAAAATGACGTTGCAGAGACAGGAGTCTTCGGTTTACGGCGTCCTCGACCTACAGCCTTTCGTTGTTACGTCCGAACTGGTTACAGACGGGTCCTCGGTTTACGACATATGCCGGTTCGTCGTTATGTTCGAACTGATTACATGGAACTGGTTGGCAAGCAGAGCGGACGAATATGTTACCATGCAGCGCTATAAGACAACTTTATATACATTCTCCGGTTGGATTGTGCTACATTCACGAACTATTTGCCCTTCATTATGGCTCCAAGCATGATCAAGTGGATCAGGTTGTAAAAACATTGCAACATATCCTGTTATCCTCTTATAACATGACTTATGCATGCATGAAAGTCTTTGGCATTCATGACTTTTTCGAAGAACTGATGGATATCGTGATGCATGTAACGGCTTTGTTTACATTTTCGCTGGAGTTCCGACTTACGGTGGAACTCTGACGTAATCCGAGGACCCCCAGTATCTCTAGTTGTGTCAGAAGCTACGGCAAGTCGGAGGAAAGCTCTGGTTTGCCTTAAACTCGTCTACTAGAGATATCTGCAGTGTCATTTTTCCAACTTAAAATTCCACATTTCCATTTTGAGATTCTACAATATCATTCTGTTCAGACTTTTGTTAAGAATCTAAAAAGGACGAAGCATATGTGTTGACCTGGAGGGGAATTAAAGATATTTTGACGTAGAATTGAGACATCTTCAGCTGAATTGCAGATGTCTGTATTGACAAAAACATGAACAGTAAACAGGACTTCATTGGCTCTGGAATGATAATATGGAGGTGTGAATGAATATTTTTGACAAGAAGAAATTGAATTTTAGATATCTACAACACACCTGCAGTCTTGCTAAGTGTTAAAACAGCTTTCCATAATCTGCAACCGTCATTCTGACAGATCGAAACCGAAATACAGAGATCTCTGAGAGTGTTTTTTGACTGCTCAGAATGACGTCAATAACTGTAATTTTAGTTATGATTTGGTGGAAATCTTTGCGAGAAGTGCTGAAGCAATCAGAGAGGAACAACATTTGTCTGTGTGTTATTTATTAGAGCAAAAAAAATGCAGAGTCTTATTTTCAGCTAAAAAAAGGACGGAATTCATACAACGAAGAGGTCTGGCCAAGATGATTGGAACCTGCTGCTGTGTTCGTACACGAAAAACAAGTCTACTAGATGTCGCTTTGAACCATCATAAAAACAGGAAGCTTCTGAAAATCTGTCACATTGTTCATTTCAGAATCGGTTCCACCCATCAAATTTAAAATAATCTGTGACAAAAAAATACTAAAACATGCAGTTGTTGTGTAAATTTACTTTTCCTGAGACCAAATCTAAAAAAAACAAAAACAAACTAGACTTCAAGACGTCACATTTGCAGATACTGATGATTCCTAGTCTGGGAATACCCAGACTGCCTGTGCACTCATTGTCATTTCGTTTACTAGGCAGTCTGGCGACCTGGGGTTGAATTTGTCCCTGAGTCAGGGATCCAATCACAGGACGGGGAGGGACAGTTAGACGATGACGCACACTAAGCGACTACGCGCAATGCATGATGGGTTGTTTGAGAAGAAGCGTTACCTTTGTTGTCGTGTTTCCGAAGGAACAAGCTAGTGGACTCGGTGGGTTTGGGCAGGTCTTTTTCAAAGTCCTCGGTGTCTTGGACGGGGTGGGTTCACGTTGTCTTTTCGATACGCTGCTTAACCGGACGTTCTCTTCCCATTGCCTGAATAAAGGAAAGTCTTTTTCAAGCCGACCGAGTGTGGAGGTGCAGCGCTGGCAGCATCTGTTTGACTGCTCCGGCTCCGGGGTGACTATCAGGTCCATCATCGCTAACCTATCTGATATGGTCGGCGTTGTTTTTGACACAAACATATCTGTGGAGTGTGCATAAACACGGGGTCCACTTTCCCTCATGTTTACTTTACATAAACGGCAAGAATCGTCCGGCGACATGGCGAAAGAAGCAAACACATGAGCAAACACAGCAATGATTCTTTTTCGTGGTGCTGCCGTCGCTCTGCATTTACGTCAGCGGCTAGCAGTGACACGATTGGCTGTGAGCTTCAACTGCCCCAGACTGACTGACATATGCAGCGCCCAATCAACGGCTGTGGAAAATTTTAAACTGCTCCACCCCTACAAGAAAATGAATAGCAGGTACCCAGCCTGTATCTCACTTGAGATTCAGGCTGGTGGTAGCCAGCCTAGATGATTCCAGCTTGTGAAACACTTTTGGGATCATCTAGTTTCTTTTTTTTTTTTTTAATCACAGCACCTCCAATTAGATCTCAGCAGGGCGATTCCTCAATCCTATTTTAGCGTCAGACCTGCACTTTAAACACTTTCACAAACTACAAAACACTTCCGCTCGTTAAAAAGTTACATAATTACACCCAGACTTGGCAAATTACGAGCGCTTTCGTATTTCTCAGAAGCGTGTCGTGGATTCCAGCCCATCTTTCTGGTCCGGTGGGGGATAGAGAATGCAGCAGCCAGAACAAGAGTGTTACTCTTTATTGCTCCATCTCTCTTTCACGCCTTTCTGAACCTCTCTATTGCCCTGGAAAGTCTGCGACACGAGCGCGGTGTCCATCCGCGAATGCCCCGTAATGTACATGCAGATGGGAATATGTGTGTGTGTTTGTTGCAGAGCCGTGATGGATGGGTCTCTCCTCGTTTTTTAAAGACGAACGGGGCAGAAGAGGGAGCAGGGGATGAAGGAGAAAGAAAACAGGCACTTAAGAGGCCCTAAACCGTTTAACCATTTAACCTCAGAGCCCTCTCAATGTCAGACGGCCTCCGTCTCCTCCTCCTCGCTTCGTAATTAAGTGGTGACTCAGAATGTAATAATTAAAAAACGACAATGAGGTTTTAGATTACAGCATGGCACGACCGCAGCTTATGCATTTGTGTCACGAATTATTTTGTTGATTCTTTTCTTTTCAAGCTGTGTCCTTGTAAAACGGTAATAACATGCAGAAAAATGTCAGAAAATGCCAGAAAAATGTCAAAATTCCCCCAAGTGATGTCTCAGTCCATCTGAAACTCAAATTTATTCCACTGTCTGTGAAATGAGACTGAAAAACTGCAATTTTAGACACTAGAATCTGAGAATATTTGACTTTTTTCTTGATAAATTCTTTAAAATGTTCAGTTGTTGCTTCGTACAACACTATATACCCAACACAGATCATTTAATTTAAGTCAAAACTCAAACATTTAGACAAGGTAGAATTCTCATTTCTAATGTCATGATTCTAACCAGTTCAAACTTAAAAATAATCTGTTGAGTCTGAGGGAAATTAAAGATATCTTGATGTAAAATCATGAGATATCGGCAGCTGATTTGTAAATATCTGTAATGAGAAACACATGAATGGCAAACATGACGTCACTGGTTCTGTGGAAACCTGAAATGTTTTCTGTTTTTTTGACAAGAATATATTGAATTCTAGATATCTTCAATCTTAAATGACTGCAGCTCATTTGTTTGTGTCATGGATTGATCTGTTGATTCTTTTCTATTCAATTTGGCGTTTCTCATTCATTCAAATGAATGAGAAAGGGTCCTAAAACTTTTGACAGGAGGTGTGTATATATATCTATTCTGTATGATAAATATGATACCATGTCCTTCTCCATCACTGCTGGGTCCTAATAGTACTGGAAATACGTCGGAATTGCAAAAATGACACCACAGTTTTAAAAGTAACTGCAGATAACGATGAGGCAGCTTCCTAAAATATGCATCATATAATAAAATATTCTTCTAAGCCGGCCGTTTGATTCCAAAATTGCTGCTCGTTTCATGCATTATGTCCCGATGGTATGCAATATTAGCTAAAACACATTCTCTATCTGTAATATTCTTTCTCTGGGACGCAGCATCTGTTTTCTGGAGTTGATGCATCTTAATTTTTCCATCCAGATTGCATAAAAGATGCTCCCAGTCTGTGTCACTTCATCTCTCCGGTAATGATCGTCCCTTCATCGTCGTCATTTCGCAGCGACCGGCTCTCAAAGCGCTCGTCCTTCCATTTATCGCCTGATCAATTTGCCACCAAACATTTGCGGCTGCCTTGAAAATCAGTGGATCTCCGATTGACCGATTTGCAGCGATGGAGAATTAACCCTGATTGGGCCGGACTGTCTGTTTGTAATCAAAGTGGACGAGGCGAGGGCAGGCGTCAGACTAGGCCCGGGTGAGACTCGCATTATTTTCCCCGCTACTTTCGTCTCCTCTCATCCCCTACATCAATTTATAATACCGCTCTCTCATCGCGTCTCCTCTCCCTCTTTCCCAAGCCTTCTGCTCATCAAATCCCCCTCCTAGACTTATACATTCCCTATTTTTCATTTCCATGTTCTCCCTGCCTCTCTCCTTCTCTGTCTCTCTGCTTTCTCTCTCCCTTGGATATTTAGTTTGATTTATTGCCTCTTGTTGGAAAGGTTGGCGTTTTAATAACTCAGCTCCTCCTCACTCGAACGAAGAGAGAGAGAATGTGCGAGAAGAAGAACTTTAGTAAGCACAAAATAAACGTGCGGACAGACAGCGAGGTTTTTTTTTTTTCTAGTGCTTTCCTTTTATCTCCCAGGCACTCTCCCACTCTTTCATGTCTTCCGGTTCCCCCCCTCGCCGTTCACTCCGGCTGAGGATATAAAAGCTAAACGTGCAGCTGAAATGGATGTCAATTTGAGCTCCTCTCTGATCTGCACGGAGAAAAATACACATCCGTGCACGTACCCAACATCTGTAATGGACTGAGGATGTGAAAACTGACAGCCGCATAAAAAAATGGACCATCTGGTTTGAGGCAGAGCTGGGGACCAAAAAAAAATGTTTTTTTTACCAGAATATCAATGACGAGGAGGAGACAGCACTGTGACCGCCATGATGCAAACACTGATATTACAGTATACAGCAGAAGTGAGTACAATGTAGCTCAGAATTACATCAAACAGTCGAGCATTTCCTCTTATGAACAATCAAAAACTAATTATTGATAAAGACTATAGTAAAAATCCAAGTCCCAACATAGAAACAGAGTCCATCTGTGATTTCCAGTTAGCCAAACTGCATGAACATGATTCTAAAATGAGCTGTGAACAGCAGAACTTTATCTGTTTTGAACCTACGGGTTGTGTCTATGTCTGCATCATGGCTCCACATGGAAAAGAGTTGAACAGAGGAACTGAAATATCTGACTGAGACTCCAAAAACATGGAAAAGAATCCTGAAAAATCAACTAAAAATTAGTTGAACAGTGTCAGCAGTAATCAGGAGGTAGAGAAGGAGTCATAGTACCACTAATCATGGCTGCAGTGGTCGTCCTCCTAAAATGACTCCACAGACAGTGAACTATTTTCACAATCCAGCTGTGAAAAACAGACAGCAGCTGTTTCAGACTTGGTACAGAAGTTATCAATGGAAATTAGAGTTTTTGTGAAGCTCAGACACCAAATAACATCAACTTTTAACCCTTAAAAAGTCGGGACAGAGTATACTCGGTTCACGCTTACTCGTACAAACAGCCGAAACCAAACATTCTCGGCTCAACACGTGTGACTTGTTTATGATTGCTAATTAACATGAAATATGCACATACCCATATGTTTGGTAAGATATAAGCATTGGCCCCAAATTTGCTTATTTCAAATGATAAAGCCATATGAGCCGTTATAACGAAGCCGCAATTATGAAACTCTTATCGGGGCTGCATACCGGCCGAAATTTAATATGGCAAACGTCTACGACAATGCGACCTCACAAGACTTGATCAATATTTTTATGGATTAGGTGGTTTTAGTGTATGTAGTTCTACATAAACATGGCCCTGTAAGGGTTAAGGACAGAGGACAAGAAAAACACAACTGCTTGCTTTTTCAAACGAATTTGCGACACGAAACTTTGCTAAAGAACATGAAAAGAAGCCTGATGAATGTTGGGAGAACATTCTTTGGTCTGATGAAGATAAATTTGTTGTTCTCAGATGGAGTCCAGCATGTTTGGTGTGAACCTGACCAGGACTACCACAGTGGATGCATGGTCCTGACAGTGAAGCATGGAGGTGGAAGTATGATTATATGGAGCTGGATGAGAGGAAAAGGTGTTGGAGAGACGACATTTATAGATGAAAATCTGTGGATAAACCAAAAATACTGTCTGACAAGAAGCTGGAAGAAGAATATTCTACCAGGAGAACAAAAGCACACTGGACAAGTATGTCACCTGACTTGAATCCAGTCGAACGCATTTGGAGCAACACAACCCCAATAACGAATCATACACTGACTTTTGTCGCATTCAGTTCCTACTGTGGGGCCTGTGTGTTTCATATAGTGAATCTAAACTGTTAGTTTTTCATTATACATAAGAGCAAACACTTCACTTCAACGCTTGGAAACAATGCAACTACCGAGAGGTGACTCAGAGCTGAACCGTTTAATCTTCAGGTGATACTGCACCGGGGTGTATTTACGTCGTACGCAATAAAGGTAGAATTAGAGGCGAGAAATCAACAAAGGGTTTAGAAAAGGGTCAGCCGAGAGCTAAAGAGAACGAGACGCTGATAGCGAGAGACAAAGTGGGAGATTTCTAGCACCAAACAGAACCTTTATTTAGATGGTGATTATTCACGCTGGTCATTAGAGAACCGTATCACTTTTCCCTCATTTACTGAAAGACGGCGAGGCAGAGGGCAATCATTAGGAGATATCGTTTTCACCCATGTTCTGGGGAGACGAAGAGCATCACAGCAGACACCATCCACATCCCCGAGCAATAAGACAATAACTAGCAATTAATAATTCAAATCGCAAACCGCCAGCCAAAGGTATCGGGGAGTTAGGGAAACCTGTTAGCAGAGTGTTCTTCTTCTTCTGCACCGGGCCTAAATCTACCCGATCGGGGTAATTATGTCGTCTCAGCTATAGGCCGAGCGTATTGATTGTTGTTTTTACAGCACGTCTCCTCAAAGAGCAATTAAGTTAAATTGTATGTGGAGTTAATTACAAAGCATGAAGTGGGATTATTGGAAAACATGTGTGCGCTTCCTTTTTAATTAAATGTTTGCAGGTGTTTATTGTAAACCTGTCACACGTAGCGCTGTGTTATAATGTAAGAGCAGCAGAATGGAGGCGATTTAATGACATGCAGATCCACACACACACACACACACACACACACACACACACACACACACACACATCACAATGCTAGTGTCTGATTCCGCAGTAATAACTCACAGGGAAAATCGTTGATGGGGAAAAAGTCATTGACAGGGAACAGAAGAAGAAGACGGAAAAAAAAAGAGAAAAAAATCTGCATTTTTATCTCCAGCCTCTAATTTTAAGTGGTCCGGCCTGTTTGAACGTCTCCTCAGGGAACAATTAACTTGCTTTTAGTTCCTACCACATAAGCATGTCTGCCAAATCCCCATCAGATCACTGCCCACAGAAACGCACACTGACAGTCGGAGATTACAGACACAAAGACACAAACTGGAAAACATTTGCTGTTAATGAAGAAAGCCACGAAAACAGCAGTTTGGAGAAGAGAGGAAATACAGAGGTTAAACAGCAGCTTTTTATTGTTTCTACAAACACGGATGCACTGAGATGTGGATATTTTAAGGCGTCATTTTGAGGAAAACGTTTACGAAAACGCACAAATGACCATTCGGAGCTTTTATGTGCAACATTTCCATCTCTTATCTCATTCGAATGGTACTAAAATGCGAGATGAAACTTTGCTGAAGGACATGAAAAGAAACCTGATGAACGTTGGAGAACATTCTTTGGTCAGATGAAGATAAATGAGTTCAGATGTTTGGTGTGAACCTGACCAGGACTAGCACAGTGGATGCATGGTCCTGACAGTGAAGCATGGAGGTGGAAGTGTGATGATATGGGGAGATGACATTTATAGATGAATGTCTGTGGATAAACCACAATACTGGCTGACATGAAATAGGGAGAAGAGGGATATTCCAGCATGAGAACCATCCAAAGCAGCTTTTTATTGTTTCTACAAACACGGATGCACTTAAATGTGGATATTTGAAGGAGTCATTTTGAGGAAAACGTTTATGAAAACACACAAGCAACAATTCGGAGCTTTAATGTGCAACATTTCCATCTCTTATCTCATTCGAATGGTACTAAAATGCAAGATTAAACTTTGCTGAAGGACATGAAAAGAAACCTGATGAACGTTGGAGAACATTCTTTGGTCAGATGAAGATAAATGAGTTCAGATGTTTGGTGTGAACCTGACCAGGACTAGCACAGTGGATGCATGGTCCTGACAGTGAAGCATGGAGGTGGAAGTGTGATGATATGGGGAGATGACATTTATAGATGAATGTCTGTGGATAAACCACAATACTGGCTGACATGAAATAGGGAGAAGAGGGATATTCCAGCAGGAGAACCATCCAAAGCAGCTTTTTATTGCATTTACAAACACGGATGCACTTAAATGTAGATATTTGAAGGAGTCATTTTGAGGAAAACATTTACGAAAACACACAAGCAACAATTCGGAGCTTTAATGTGTAACATTTCACTCTCTTATCTCATTCGGATCCACACGACAGAGCAGGTAAGAGATTTGCGTCGTCCTCACAGGCACTTTAATGGGGTTAAATAATGGGACAGTCGCTTCAACTCGAACCCAGCCGACTGCCTCCTCGCGGAAATATCTTTTTTGGCACGGAGCAGAATTGTTTTGTCTTTAGAGCATAAACCCTGGAAGTTACAAAAAGCGGAGTGTCTTGGCAGTAAATAGATCAAGACATAACCTTCACTGCATTTTTTTCTGGCAGGATGTCAAAGCGCATGCACAAACAGCCACAGCCTCGTTCATCTCAAAGTTAATTTTACTACAGAGGGTTCACTCGATCCATCTGGGATGGAGAGGAGGGATGCGGTGCAGTCGGGGACAGGGGAAGGCAGAGGAGAGGATGAATGGTGGAGGTGTTCGGGGAAGAGGATGGCTGCTGGCACGCCGAGAGGATGGGAGGGAGGAAAAAGGACTGGGCCGGCGGACGGAGGGAACAGAAGGGCAGATAAATATACTGAGCAGTTCGTCCTTTTCCAGCTCCCATCTACTGATCGGCCACGAACGCTGCCAGGAGGAGAGAGAAAGTAGACGCCAGCAAGAAAAGAACAGAATGGTTTGAGTATTGTTTTATGGAGCATAAAAATGTTCTTTTTTTACAAGCAGAAGTCAAAGCTGTACTACATTAGACGTAATACCCTGCCAGTTCATTTTACTGTGAGTTAAACTCAGCCCCGAATGATTCATAGCTGTGCCAAAGTTTGATTTATAGTCAATTTTTATTTTACCAGTGAGTTTCTTCTGGCTAGAAATGACAAACAAATGAAGAAATGGATTGTTTTAGAGATTTTAATGACACGTTTCACTAAAACTGTTGTACTTGCAATATTCCATGTCCATAAAATGACTGAAAGTTTGAGAAAATGCAGCTTCTAGAACATTCCGATTGCTCCTGCTACTTTCTACCATGTTCTAGAGTGTTCTAATACATTATAAACCAAGAGCAGCTGATACAGTAGTTAGAGTTTTGTAGGTTAGACTTTACAAATGTAAAGGGTTAAAGGCATTATGGAGGATGTTTTTTTTGTTTAATTTGTCTGATTCACATAAAAATGAATACACTGACCTTTAGTGGACTTGTATTTATGGTCTCTAAAAGAATAAAAAATTAAAAAAAATAACTGTGGACATGGCAGGACCTGAAAAACATCAGCCAATCAACGTGCTCGGACCGAGGCGTTTGGTTTGCTCCCTTTCCTGTCAATCAAAAATCTTCCGGCTCAGGCCTAGTTACGTAGATTACGTACGCCTTGGACTTACGTGTTTTGTGTATGTGTTGCTTTGGTATAGCTTCGTAGTTAGCTGGCGACTTGTTTTGCTCATCTTTTTTTACATAATGGCAGATAAAGATCCAGGGGGACCCAGCCGTAAAAGACAACTTCACGAGTCCTACGCAAGTTTCTGGAGGGGGGCGTTTCTTCGTAAATGTTAAGAGGGGGGAGGTTACAGGGGGGTGAGGGAGAGGTTGTATGTGCGCATGCGCATGCTACGTTCAAAGTTATAGGAAATTAAATCTCCTCTAATGCCATTAAGGCCAAACTTATTCATGGTCATGCTAAATTCCCATTTATAGTGAATTTTATCTTGACAAATAGGTTTCATCTGGTTGGAAATGACATGAACAAGTGACCAAAGACAGTAAGAAATTGTGTTAAGAGGTGTTAATGGGAAGTTTTAACTAGATCTGTGTTTCAGCTTTACATTTTTACTAAGAAATCCATGTCCAAAACTATTTACGCCCTTGAAATTGTTGAAAATGTTGATCGTTTTATTAGGTCCTAGTTAATTCTATAGAGTGTTCTAATACATTGTAAGCTGAGAACAGCTGATGCGGTGGTTCTCTAGTTAAAACATACAAATATTTACAATGAAGGTCAAACTTATTCAGAATCATGGCAAACTTCAATTTGACCAATCAGAAAAAATATTCCAGGCCTTGAAAACACTCTGATAGGACTTTATACATCTTGTGAGCAGCAACAATGTGACACTGGAAGTTCTTATTGAGCTCTTTGGTTTCATGGGCATGACTTGGAAGTGACTGTGGAAGTTTATAGTGGATTAGAACGCTCTCGAACATGGTAGGAATTACCAGGAACATTTGGAATGACATAGAAGCCGCATTTTTCCCACAAACTGGCAACAATTTCAGGGAGTATAATTATTTTTAGACATTTCTCTCATTGGAACGAAAGAGTTTCCACGTACGCTGATGACATATTTCTATACATTGATGAAATATTTTCTTTTGCTCTCTGGTTCTCAACATATTTTGGAGACATTTGCAGAATTTAGACATTTTTCTAGCACAACAGTCACCACTGCACAGCTCTTGAACATTTGAAATGACAGAAGCTGCATTTTTAGTATTTTTAGTGTGGAACTCCTTGGACTTGGTCATCATACTTCAAACTGTGCGCAGTTGGATATAACTTTATAGATATGACTTTATAGCCTTCAAACGTTTTGCGAGCAGCAACAATGTGAAATGGGAGGTCCTTACTTCGGTCTTTGGTTTCAGTCACGACTTGACTAAATGGAGAACTACTGCGTCAACTCAGTTTATCGTGTATTAGAATGCTGTAGAACAGGGGTCGGCAACCCGCGGCTCTTTCAGCCCTCTGTTGTGGCTCCCTGTAACTTTGGAAAATAAATGGTTCTGCCTTTCAGGCGCGTTTCAATGCATTTTAATATAGAGAGTTTTATTGTGAAATTACCGCTCTTATTTTGATGTGTCACTCCACCGGATGTGCTGCTGGGGTTTTTACAGTAAAATCAAGTGATATTGTGCAGGTGGTAGCTGGGATGACCCCTGACAAGGCCACAGTGAGAGATCTTTGTCACTGCCTCAAGATTTGGAGATATTGAAAGTGAAAATCTGAATAACAGCATGTATTTGCAGCGGACGTCTGTCAGCCTGGCTGCTCAGCGCCTGTGATAACATTACCGTATTACGCGGAATAGCCGCGCAACGCCTAGCGTGCGGGCGGCTCACTTGACCGCAGTTTAACAGAGTGCTTCCTGCGACAGAAGCAGATCGCCGTAGAGTAAGGAGGGTGGCGCCCAGTTTTACTACTAAAGGTTCCTACTACTAGCTTAACCCTATAATTCTTGAATCATTAAGTAATTGACAGAAAATTATATATTTTTTTCGGGAGTAGCGGAAGTGATGTACTTTGCGCACATGCGCAGTACAAATCAGGTTTCCGGGACGGATCGGGTAGCGACAGAGCGCAAGGTTGATGCAGAGAGACAACATGGAGCTTCCGATTCCCACACGTTTCATGCCTTTTCTTTTGTTTTACTCCTGGAGAAGCAACGCCTGCAGTTTCACATCGTTTCGTACTCAAGAATGGCAAGCCTGTATATTAAAGCTCCACTCCAAGAAAGACACGTCTTTGAGTCAAAAGTACTCATGAGTACTAAGGTAAACTACGGATAACTGTCTTGCTCAGTATTTACTCTTTGATAGGGTAATACAGGTTACTCACAAGAACACATCCAGCATCCAGGCAGCAGGTCAGAGAGTCAGAGGAGTGTCGTCTTGGAAAACAGGACAGCGACTTTCCGGAGAAAAGTTATTAGCTTAAGATAAATAGATTTTACAAGTTAAATAGACATTCGCAAAATATTGATTTCCAGCTAACATTACATAACATATGAGGTCCAGGAGAAAAATGACATTAACCAAGTAAGATACATATTAGTGGAAGGACACAATTAAAAAATGAATCTATCTAATTAGAGGCTTTGTAATTAATTGATCACGACTGATTAACAAGGGCATAGAGGTAAAAAAGCGATATATGCAGTGTTGTCTTCATCTTAAATGCCAAAAGGATTTTGCGGCTCCCGGTGTTTTCTTTTCTGTGGGAAGCGGGTCGAAATGGCTCTTTGAGTGTTAAAGGTTGCAGACCCCTGCCCTAGAACATGGTAGAAATTATCAGGAGCATCTGGAATGGGACAAAAACTGGATTTTCTGAAAATATTCAGACAATTCCAAGGTGTATGAATAATGCTGGACATGCCATTTTTTTAAAAAAACAAAAAAAATAAAGATAAATCTTGCTTACGCCAGAAGTAACCTTTTAATGAAATGAAAAAAACCAAAGCCGTCATGGGGATGAGTAACTTTAGGGGAAGTAATGGAGTCATTGTTCAGTCACATGCAGATAAGATCCTTTTAAGTGTCATTAGAGCTTTTTAACAGGAGACATTCTGACATTTCCGAGAAGGTGTGAAAGAAATAACGGTGGCACGTCTTCCATTTAGCGGCTTCAGTTCGTGGGTGACGCTATTGTGTGTTCTGACTCACTGTCACGGCGTTCAGGAACATCTTAACACCTTTAATAATGTTCTCTGTAACACCTGTGCTTCTCCTCACAAATCAGACAAGTCCACATGGCGGCTTTGGAAACACACATGTAATACTGTTGAATATCAGTCATCAGTGGAAGTACATGAAAGTCAAAGTCTCCCTCCCAGACTGCATGCTGAGCACTTCTGTGTAGAAAGATGGACATTAATCACATTTTATTTAGTGTTTCTTTTCATTATTAATTTATAATTTCAATATCAGTGGCTAGATGTTAAGTTTGTTTGATAAACACCAAAAAAAAAAATAGATAAAAAAAACATTAAATTCTAAGCAGCCCACCTCAAAATCAACTTTTTATGCTATATATGAATACTTGGGTCCTCAAACTTGATTGGATAATTGATTAAATTAAACATAATCAGAATAAAGTCAATGTAATGTACAGTATTTTGATTTCATGTGCAATAATTCATTATTATCTCAGAATAATTGCCGGTAATTCTTCTTAGTACTACTTTTTTCTCTTCTAGCCTCATTTTATACACATTTATTATTTTCAATAATGCACTCTACTCATTTTTGTTTTGTCCATTAGGCACTGCTTTTCTTATGTAATTGTTTTCTGAGCAATAAGATGCAACAAACATTCATTTCAGTTTAATCTAATTTTAAATACTGAGCTAAACACATATTTAGCTAATTTTTAATATTCGGTATTGATGACTGCTTGTTAAACTGCTAATTGAGGTTTTATTGGTAGAAATATGTCAAGAAAATCTTGTGTTTTGTGTGTAATCCGTTGGTATTGACTTCATTTTAAAGGCCTGACCTGATTTTCTGGTTTAAAATGGATGCATACATGTACATATACAGGGTGGAGATGAGGAATCATCTGCTCTGAAAGCAGCACAGCTCCTCTTGTAACCGTTGGGAGTAAATCTTTTTCCCTTCCTTTCTTTTTGTTTTTCCTTTTGCAGCCTGTAAATAAACACCTTCCTGTCTTTCCAGCTCACTCCTGTTTAGTCCTCTCCACGCAGCGTCACCCTGCTAGCTTACACCTCGATGTTACATGCAATATTTATTCAAACATTATTCACACTGCCATGCACTCCTCTTGTACGGCAATGAGACTGCAACCGTGTCAACCCCACCACCTTCCTGTACAACTGAACTGCATTTTAAAGGGGACTGTATTTTCTCCCTGAAGAGTAAAATGTGATGACGGAGCCACAAAGTTCATGTAAGGAGAAGGATGGAGGCAACAGGACTTTTTTTTAACATTGAACAGCATCATTGTGACTAAAAAAAGTTTAATTCTAAATCTCTATAACATCATTCTGACCAGTCAGAACTACAGGGAGAGGTTTATGTAATTCAATTTAGTCAGAAAAACAACTGCAGACGTCTCAAATCTAATTATAATTACTTTGCTGTGATGATGCTAATGTGAGGCTTCTCATTGGATGTTGGTCCATGAATGTATTTGAAGACGGAAGAAATGTTGCCAGGGCGGATAAAATAGTGAGAAAAGGCTGGAAAACAGACAGAGCTCAGGAGAACCAGAGCTTCAGCCAGTCAATATCTACTAAAACTTTGTCCTCAAGCTGCTCTGACATGGAGGTAAAACTGCTGCAATATGTGGTTATAGTTGCAGTTTCGTAGCATGTTTGGATGAACAAGCTAGCTTCCGATGCAACTCCAGTTAACTGCTAATGTGATTTCCCCCTACACAAAACTCCATAATTACATTTTGACGACAAAATTCAACATCATTTTGACCTGTTCAAACTTCATTCAAGAGACTACAACGAACAATAAAGCTCTGTTAAATGAATGATGATGATGATGATGATGATGAGTTTATTTCGAGCTTATACAAGGTAAAGTTTATACATGTTGTGAACAGTACTTCGGCAGTTTTTCTGCTCTTCCAAGATGTTTTGATACAATTTGTTCGAAAAAAGAAAAAAAACACAAAAAAGAAAAAAAACATTAAAAAATGGAGAGAGGGTAAAGATATCTAGGACTTGAAAGTGGAATTCCATCCCGACAAAGATTAGAGACTCAGGAAGCCGTGAAGTGTTGAAAACCTGCCTCAAGTTCTGGCACATCGTGATGTAATTTGTCCTGGAACAATGACAACGTCTGAAATGTTCTTTAGAGCAGGAGTCTTGCTAAATGTTAAAACAGTTTGATATGTTGTTGCAGCTATTATTTTTGACAGGTCAAAGCATAATTACAGATCTCCAACTGTGATTTTTGACTGGGCAGATTGGATTAAAATTCAAAGTATAATTATGACTAGTCAAACTGATGCTGTTGATATCTGTAATTTTTAGGGCTGGACCCAAATATCCCAAATATCCAAATATTCATTCCCTACCTCGGTATTCGGATATTAATTTTGGTATCCGAATATTCGCGGAAAGAATATTCGGCGTTACCGTCTTCCCTCCGCCTTCGGCCCACATCGGCTCATCCCGTCGTGTTCGACTCATATCAGCTCATCTCTTCATGTGATCACATAAACATATAAACATATATCTATGTGATCACCCCTTCCTCCCCCCATACAAAAATATTCGGAGCTCGTCTCTTCCCTCCGCCTTCGGCCCATTTCGGCTCATCCCGTCGTGTTCGGCTCATCTTGGCTCATTCATTCGTGTTTCTTACCACCACCCTAATGGCCGGGTTGCTGCCGACTCTGAAGTCACGCTTCACTTCGTTGCATAAACACAAGACAAGATGCTGAAGACCTCCGCTGTTTGGGAATTCTGCAGTTTAACTGAAGACGAAAAGAAGGCAAAATTTGGACCCGGGAGACCAGACGAACAGATCCGAATATTCGGGCCCCCCCCCCTGTTGGACGTTACGGGGCGGAACGAATATTCGGATATTCGTCTTAAATAGGGCCCCAATATTCGGAGGCCAGAAACCACTATTCAGGCCAGCCCTAGTAATTTTAATTTTGGACAATCAAACTCAGGTGTTAGACTTAAAAACATCACTTTAGCAGCCACTGACTGTTGGAATCAGCAGGTTTATTTCTGATGGGTTCATACATGATCGCAGAATCTAGAAAGGATGAGGTAGATATCCTGAATTCAGAGGAATTCAAGATATCTGGTATTATGATCCTTCAGAATTAAACTGGAGATATCCAAAACTAAAATTACAACTAGTCAGAATTCAGATGCAAATACCTGCAACTGATTTGTAGACATGTAATAAAACATGTAATTTCGCCTGGAAGAATGATGTTGTGAAGAAAAATTTAATTCCAGATATCTGCAATAAAAATCCACTTGAGAAAATAAACAGTAAAACAGCTTGACATAATAATAGGTTGATTAGAAATATGTTTGTGTTGTCACACAAACAAACAGCAGGAAAGATGTTTTTCTAGTTCAGTTTAGCCGTATAAGAACAAAAACTACATTGAATCATGAATCTGAGTTGAGAAAGCAGATATTTTTCCAGCTTTACTCTATTTTCTGGAACTTTTTACCCTCATCTCTTGGACTTCATCGCTTGATTTGCACTGACAAACCTGCGGCGCATGTTAATTTTTCTTGCTTTGTCATTGTACATTGTACATCTGCATTTTTTTTTTCAAAACGAGGATAAACAGAAAAACAAGAAAAAGCCAATAGAGAAACAAAGAAAAGCAGATTGGACACTATCTGTGATGAAAGAAGAGACGCAATCGGATTGTTGCATCTCACAGCGTTGTATTCAGTGGGGGCCACTTACGTAGTCAATAGTAATGGATAGCTGCACGGCGCATCCGTACAATAAGAGACCTCGCCGCTTTATCTCCTTACATGTAGTACATGGCGGCAACAATAGCCGCGAACACTGCATTGAAAATCTATCCGACTGCTCTCATCTTTTCTTTACAAAATAGCAACCATTAGTCGCCGCTGAAGTTGAAGCGGCTCCATGGACGACAAAAGGAGAAAAAAACGAAATAAAGGGAACAGACACAGGTGACCATCGACGCTCAAGAGTGCAAGAGGAGAGCAAACAGGGAGGAAGGCAGGTAGAGCCGAGGAAGAGGAGGGCAGCAGCAACGGGGGAAGTAAGAAAAGTGAGGTAAAAAGCATTCAATAAACACGTCTCTATAGTAACCGAGATGTAATTTGCTTGGTGAGAGGACGGGGGGGAGGGGAGAAAAAGACGGAAAACTGAGGGAGGGAGAGTGATGGAGAGAGGGGAATAGAAAAGCATTTACCATCACGGCTTGAGTCCAGAGCTGTAATTACGGAAGTGAGACGGCAGCGACAGAGGGGGAGGAAAAGAGCGGAGGTACACAAGAAAAGAGCTGCACACAATGTACTTTTACAAAAGAGGGGGGAAAAAAAAGAAAAAAAAAGGTGAGAATGAAAAAAATACACACAAGTAAAGTGATGACCCCCATAAAATTGGCACTGTTGCAAATAAGCGTCGTGGGCGTCAGGAAGAAGAAAAAGCAGCTTTACAGAGTAGAAAATGACAAAGACGAAGGGAGAAGGAAAGTTGTGCAAAGGTTTACTCTGGTGTAAGTGGACGGACGGAGGGGGAGTCGGTTCATTTTCATTTGGGGAAAAAAAGGCGACGATTTCTAAAAAATTAAAAACTCGGATGATAAAGTGAAGCAGGAGGGTAGAGCAACAGTTGTTCCTAAGATGTTCCTGGAAAGTTCTGCAAAGTTCCACTAGTATTAAAGGCATTATGGAGGATGGGTTTTTTTGGTTTAATTTGTCTGATTCACATAAAATGAATATACTGACCTTTAGTGGACTTGTACGTATGGTTTCTAAAAGAATTAAAATAAATATATAACTGTGGACATGGCAGGACTTGAAAAACATCAGCCAATCAAAGCGCTCGGACCGAGGCGTTTGGTTTGCTCCCTTTCCTGTCAATCAAAAATCTTCCGGCTCAGGCCTAGTTACGTAGATTACGTACGCCTTGGACTTACGTGTTTTCTGTATGTGTTGCTTTGGTATAGCTTCGTAGTTAGCTGGCGACTTGTTTTGCTCATCTTTTTTTACATAATGGCAGATAAAGATCCAGGGGGACCCAGCCGTAAAAGACAACTTCACGAGTCCTACGCAAGTTTCTGGAGGAGGGCGTTCTTCGTAAATGTTAAGAGGGGGGAGGTTAGAGGGGGGTGAGGGAGAGGTTGTATGTGCGCATGCGCATGCTACGTTCAAAGTCGTAGGAAATTAAATCTCCTCTAATGCCTTTAAGAGTGCAAAGTTTTCGTCTAGTTTCCAGAATGTTCTTCTTAAAGGTCAAATAAGGAAAGATGTTTGTTGAGGACGTTGTTTGACTGTTAAAACGTTCTCAAATGTTCCGACTTGGTTATCGTTCAAGACTGTGGAACATCTCAGCACCTCCACAGCATCTCCAAGACATCCTCAGAACATCGCAGCCAGAATGTTCCACCTTTGTCAATAGCAGGAATGTTTTATTTAAAAAAAAAATCATCTGAGGCCTTGACAACATCTGAAAAACAGTTTTTAAAAAAATAAATTTTGGAATAGAACATTCTTTGTTATCACTGAACACTGTAAGAAGGTTTTGCTGAAGAACGTTCCATGAAGTGTTCCCTCATCTGAGGTCTTGATAATATCTGGAGAATATTTTTTGAATATTGGTTTGAGAACATTTCTCCTTTCTTATGTAACTTTGTGGAACATTTTGTGGAGTCCATGAAGTGTTCCCTCAACAACATCCTCAAAACATCCTCAAAACATTGCAAGGTGTTCCCAGTATGTTCTTCCTAAAGATCGAATAACTTAAGATGTTCCGTAGATGTTTGGTGATACCACTGTGAGAACGTTAAAACATTCAGGAAACTCAAGGATGAACTAAAAAACATTCTCATTTTGTTATTTGACACTTTGGAACATCTCAGCACCTCCACAACATCTCCAAGACATCCTCAGAACATCACAGCCAGAATGTTCCACCTTTGTCAATAGCAGGAACGTTTTACTAAAAAAAAAAAAAGAAATCATCTGAGGCCTTGACAACATCTGAAAAACATTTTTTTTGTAAATAAATTTTGGATTAGAACATTCTTTGTTATCACTGAACACTGTAAGAAGGTTTTGCTGGAGAACGTTCCATGAAGTGTTCCCTCATCTGAGGTCTTGATAATATCTGGAGAATATTTTTTGAATATTGGTTTGAGAACATTTCTCCTTTCTTATGTAACTTTGTGGAACATTTTGTAGAGTCCATGAAGTGTTCCCTCAACAGCAACCCCAAAACATCCTCAAAACATTGCAAGGTGTTCCCAGTATGTTCTTCCTAAAGATCGAATAACTTAAGATGTTCCGTAGATGTTCGGTGATACCACTGTGAGAACGTTAAAACATTCAGGAAACTCAAGGATGAACTAACAACATTCTCATTTTGTTTTTTGACACTTTGGAACATCTCAGCATGTCCACAATATTTCCAAAACGTCCTCAGAACATCGCTGGCAAAATGTTCCACCTTAGTTAACCCTGTCAAATTACAGGACCAACATCCCTTGAACATCCTGAAATCATCACCAGAACATCCCAAGAACACTGCAAGCAGAATGTCCCACTTTGCTGTTCAGGAATGTTTGATTTAAAAAAGAAATAATTTGAGGCCTCGGGAGCATCTAGGAATAAAAAAACATTTGGATGTTGGTTTGAGAACGTTCTTCCTTTGTAGTCGTAGAAGACCATCTGCATTCCCGACAACACTCTGATTGTTGACATTAAAACGTTACGCTAACTTCACAGAAATAACATCAGAACTTGTCAGTAACGTTGTGGGAATGCTTCCTGCCAGCTGGGAGGCAAAGACGAGCCTCGTAACAGGAAGTAGCAGCAGCAGAGCGGCGAGTGATAGACGGACCTCGACGTGCATTAAACATGTGGACATATGGCTGTTGAAAATAGCAGGAGACCAGAAATAGCGGGATTACGGAGTCGACGGAGAACGAGGCCAAAGAGACGCAGTGATGGAGTGTGTTCACGCTGGGAGTGTGTGTGTGGAAGAAAAGGCGGGAGTGTGTGGAGGCTAGTTGATTACAGCTCTGGCGAGTAGCTCGGTGTCAGTCTGTGTATGTGGAGATAACAGGATTAAGAGGCTACTGACACTACTGTACTAAAGAGAGAGCAGAGGCACTGATGGAGAGGCGAGGGGGGAAGAAAACACGGAGGGAAACCGAGAAATGACACAAACTTAACCCCCTGAACCCCCCGAGCAGTTTATGGCTGGGTTTTTCTGTAGCTCCTGTCACATTTTTTACCCACTGCGGGCTCATTTTTCACTGCAATATAAAGTCCTGCACCTCTATGGAAACAGAACAACCATAGCTAGAAGGAGAAATGTCTTCTGTGCTGGATGACACAGTTATAGTAGGGGAGAAAAAAAATGTATCAACACGTGCAACATCTTTCCAAGTGCCCACAGGTGATACCAATACTGGAAAAAAATGGTGGCTCCACATTCTATAGATATTTAACTATAAACCCAATTAGAAATTTAGAATTTGTCTCACATCAGTAGTAGAAAGATGTTTCTCCATGCTGAATGGATCTCCAACAACTTGCTCCTCTGTTCACGGTTTCTGAGACATGCTGCATTTATTTTATTGATCCAGTAGCTTTGATTCTCCTCTCAGGCTACGTTTATACGAGGACCATCTTAACAGAAAACGCAAAAGTGGCGTCTTGTCATTTCACGTTTAGATGAGCGGTTTTGAAGGAAATCTGCGTATATACGGTGACTCTGTAGTGTGTGGAATTCGATTGGATATGCATGCCAGGCAGCTGGGTGGCACTGTGATAAATCTCCGCCATGTCTACGCGCATGCGTACTATCTCCCTTTTCGGATCTCCGCCGCGGTAAATGTTCATGAATGGAATCTGTACAGATTCTGTACGTTTGTTGGTACGACTCCTGTAGTGTACATAGAGCTGCCAGAGTTGCTTGAAGGTACGAAGGATGGAAATAATCACACATCTTTGTTTACGTCCTTGTACCGGCCGGCAAACCAAAGCACCGGCGCACGTATGCGACGTAATCACGTACGCGACGTAATCAGATCTTGGCAAAGTTTTGCGTTTTGCTGTTTAGACGGAAACGTAACAGTGGAGAGTTTTCAACTTTTCCACTCTGGAGGCCGGTTTCAAATTTTTGTGTTTTTAAGTCCCCAAAACGCCGTCCTCGTATAAACGATAGGGTGTTTTGTTTAAATATTTTGACGTTTTTACCTGCAAGCGTCCTCGTGTAAACGGCCCCTCAGTCTCTCTAATTTGTTTTCATAGAGAAGAGAAAGGTTTATTTTAAGAATTTTTTTAAGTTATTGAATGAAACATGTAGAATAAAGTGGTTTCGATCACAAATCTAAGTTTGTTTTTGGTTCTGTTTCTCAACTGAACCACATTCCGTGCATTTTATGCTATAGAAATGTTGAAAGTCTGAATTCTTTCAGGGTTTTTTTTTACAGTTTGTGGGTCTGATAAATGCTGTCATTGTGGCAATTTTTTAGAGACAAAATTGCCCTTCAATTCCAGACAGATGTTTCACCGTGCTGAATGTATCTTCCACCATCTTGCTCCTCTGTTCACCGTTTCTGAACCATGCTGCATTTATTTTTTGATCCAGCAAGTTAGATTTTCAGTTTGAAACTCAAAGTAACTAAAAAATGTCCAAAATGAGTGAATAATTGTTCAAAATAATTCAAAAACGGCCCACACTTACTTGAAAGTACCTGAAAATTTGACATTTTAAACTAGATTTGTGTCATTAAGGTAGATTTAAGTCATTTTGGACAAGATTTAAGCCACATTTCAGTCTCTGCACATCATCTGTAGAAAGATGTTTCTCCATGCTGAATGCGTCTAGAACAACTTGCTCCTCTGTTCACAGTTTCTGAGCCATGCTGCATTTATTTTATTGATCCAGTAGGTTTGATTTTCCTCTCATTTTCCCTAATTTGTTTTCATATTTGTCTCCTCTCTTCTCTGTGCGAGCAACGACTACAGTCCATCCAAAATATTCTCTGAATTTGTGTCATGTGACTGTTTTTCAGCATTCATTTAGTTGGGGATTTTTAGTTTTTTAAAATATCTGGTGTAAATGGTTTCTTATCGGCAATTCTGTCGATAAAACAAAGCGATTTTGATAAAATATTGCAATTTTAAGTAGATTTGGTTGTATTTCTTGACAGAACCAGATGTCATACACAACGTGTTCAATGAAAGTTGAAAATCCAATGTTTTTTAGTGTTTTCACAGTTTCTGTCTCAGATAAGTGTTGTAGTTCTGTCATTTAATATAATATATGTATAGAAAATGTCTTTCAAACCTGCTGGCTGGCTAATTGAACCAGACGGTTAAGGGGATTGTCTCGTCAAACACGCAACTATCTTTAGCCATATGCTGGCAGAATAGTGAGTAATGTTGCTGAAACTGTATTAAAAAGCAGGAAAGCATTCAAACAGACGGATGGCAAAGCTGAATAAATATAACGAGTCCCATTAAACGCAGATGCTTCCACACAGATCACAAGACGCTGAACCAGACCAGCCTTTGTAATTTAAAATTATGCCTGTCGATTCAACTCTCACATGATTTACTCCCCTCTCTTCTTTTGTGTCTTCTGTTTGGAGAAGAAACCTCTGTGCGCCTTTTTACATCTAAGATAAAAATCATTTTTTTAAACCTGTGTGTAAAATCCTGAACTTCAATGGCTCACGTGTTTCTGTGAGATTTCTGCTCTTGTTAAAAACAAATCTGCACATTCAGGACAGATATCTGTGTTTGATGTGCCTTCGCTTCTTTCATGTTTTTCTTTGGGAGGACAAAAGCTCATGTTCTAAATATTGAGGGGGACATATCCCCTGTGTCCCCCCCTTTGAATCTACTCTTATGATTGGATCTGGTTTTAATGACCTGAAAACCTATTTTTTTTTCCCTCAATCAGCTTCTTACTACATACACAGTCTTACATAAACACACTTTTCTGCCAACTTCCAAACATTTGGAGTCATTCCAGATGAGATACGTTCCTGTTTTCCTCTGTGATATTATAACTGTTTTTTTCAGGGTGAAGCATACAGCCATGGCCATAAGTTTGGACACAAGTACCATGACGCTTGTGAATCTTAGAAAATACCACAAAATTGTCACTTACAATATACTTATGTTCTGTAATAGACATCAAAACAGACATAAGTCATGCTGTGTCCAAACTTATGGCCATGGCTGTATATTGTAAGTGACAATTTTGTGGTATTTTCTAAGATTCACAAGAGTCATGGTACTTGTGTCCAAACTTATGGCCATGGCTGTACCTCCATGCATGAAATAAGGCTGAGGAATATTTTAATCCAGCTGTTGCCAAACTACTGCCATTCAAATCTGATCATCTCTAAAGAAGCAGTTTATCTGAATCTTTGCCTGTTAAACTTTTAACAATTCATTATTTATAATCACACTCAACAAAAATCCAATTTTTTATGAGATGAACTTAAAGATCTAAAACTTTTTCCACATACACAATATCACCATTTCTCTCAAATATTGTTCACAAATCTGTCTAAGGCCCCGTCCACACGAAGACAAAACGCTTAACAGTTTCAAAAACGATCGCCATAAAGATGAAAGCGTCTCAGAAAATGTGTGCGTCTACATGAATGCACTCGATGCGCATGGAAACGCTGTAAAACACATGCCAGACCTCTGGGGGCGCTGTAACGATATGACGGAAACACGCGCAAACAGAAGAAAAAAAAACAGTGGGCATGCGCACTTGTAAACAGAGACCAAGCCGGGATGCATGAGTGAGCCGTAATGTTTCCTCTATAATTGTTTGTTCAACTCGGTGGTGATTGAGAAGAAGGAGATTTTGCTGCAACAGGGATAGTAGGGTCACCAGCTTCATCAGAACATTTGCGACACTGTACGCCGCCATCGCTGTTGTTGCTGCCGCGTGTGGCGCATGCGTGTCAATGAAGTTATGAAACTGCGCATGCGTGTCAATGAAGATACGAAACTATGACGCAAGCGTATCTGAAAAGTAGTGGATAGCCAGTAAACACGGAGCTACGTATACGGCGTTTCAACATCTTTCCACTCTGGAACCTGGTTTCAAAAATGATCGTTTACAGACCCCCAAAACGCCGTCTTCGTGTGGATGATACGCAGATTCGGCAAGAAACTTATGCGTTTAGACCTCGGTTTGTCTTCGTGTGGATGGGGCCTGAATCTGTGATAGTGAGCACTTCTCCTTTGCTGAGATAATCCATCCCACCTCACAGGTGTGCCATATCAAGATGCTGATTAGACACCATGATTAGTGCACAGGTGTGCCTTAGACTGCCCACAATAAAAGGCCACTCTGAAAGGTGCAGTTTTATCACACAGCACAATGCCACAGATGCCGTAACAATATTTGAGAGAAATGGTGATATTGTGTATGTGGAAAAAGTTTCAGATCTTTGAGTTCATCTCATAAAAAATGGGAGCAAAAACAAAAGTGTTGCATTTATATGTTTGTTGAGTGCAGAAGCAATAAATAAGCTGAAATGTGTAACTGAAGATGCCCATATGGATACTGCTGCTGTCTGATAATAAACTTAATAAACTCAGAGGAAAGATTCCTAAACAACTGGAAGCAACAAGCTAAACTTCAGCTTCTGTTAATGGCTTGTCCAAAATTGGATTCTAATTATTACTGATTAGTTTAATTAATCTGAGCTGTTACAGACTCATAGGAAAATTTCTATGGGCATTTCAGTTTGTAAAGTGATACTAAAATGAAACCTTTTTTTTTTAGACATCCACTGTTTTCCATTAATCTGAAAGAGGGGTGTTAAAACATGTGGCGCATGGACCAAAACCGGCTCTCCAGAGAGTCCAATCTGGCCGGGACGACTTTGTAAAATGTAAAAATTACAGAGAAGACATTAACTGCAAATTATAAATTTGTAAAACTATAAATTTAAAATTTGTAGACCATGACAAGTTGTTTTGACCATGACGAAAAAATACTTTAATTAATAGCATTTTGTCTTGTTTTGCCTTTTTTTCTGTCTGACTTTAGTCATTTGTCTCATGTTTTTGTTGTTTTATTTCTTGTTTTGTTCTTCCTTTTTTGTCTCTCTCGTGTATTTTGCCTCATTTTTTCCATTTTGTGTTTTGCTTTATTCGTTGTTTTGTATATCGGTTTTGTCGTTTTGTATTCTTCGTCTCACTTGTGTATGTTTGTCTATTTTTTGTCGTTTTGTTTCTTGGTTTTGTCGTTTTTGTCTCGTTTGTCTCATTTTTTGTGAGTTTGTTTGACTTTAATCATTTTGCACCGCAATTTCTCAGCCTATAAAAACTGAATTGTCCGTAAAATACATCAACGTCTCCCGCAAGTCCATCACAGGTCAGATTAACGAGACTTAACCATTATTGTAATCTGGGTTTTGACAAACAGAAGCTAAAGTCAAGGTTTGTTGCTTCCAGCTGTTCAGGAATCTTTCTTCATTAAAGGTTTATTAAATATCTGCACAGAGATGAACTTAACTTTATTAATTACTTCCATTTCTAAATCATACCCAACATGGAGACGAGATGGACCAGGATCTAGCAGGAGCTGAAGTTTAGTTTGTTGCTTCCAGTTGTTTAGGATTATTTCCTCTGAGTTTATTAAATACCTGAAGCCCCAGACAGCAGCAGGATCTATTTGAGTGTCTCCAAAGAGGGAAAATTAACTTCATTGATTCATTCTAATTATAAATGATCCCTGACATGGAGACAGGATGCCTCAGGATCTAACAGCAGGTCACACTGAACCTTTCTCCACCTCAGAGTCACAGTTTATCAACTGCAGGCAAGTTCTTTTCAGCGCTCCATCGCAGGATGTTTAAATTTTACTGTCGGTGAAGTAGCAGATAAATTATCACACATGGACAGAATTTTCACTGTTCAGGAAATCATAAATAAACTAGGCTGTTTGGACAGTTTGATGAACTGCTGTTAGCTTAGATGTAAACTTTGATTTATGCACTACACATCACATCACAAATATAAAACTGTGTGTCTCTATGTCACTCTGGTGTCTGAATGAAGCTGTGAGGAACATTATAAGTCTGAATGGCAGACTAATGAAGCAGCAATGTTACATGTCGCGTGTCTGAAGAGGACTAATGTGACTAAATCCAGACTGGGAAGACTTCCATCGTGATTTTTTACAGAAAAGTGAGCAGGGAGCTCATTTAGACGTGAAGCAAACACATTCAAACGCAGGTCTGAAAAGGACTTCAGAGTGTAATTCTGGACTCAGGTTTGCTCTGATGTATGAAAAAAACTCAGAATGTTTGCAGAAATAAACTTTGCCAGGAGAGAGAGGGGGAAAAAAAACATATTTAAGCAGTAATGAGAAGATCAATGAGAGTGAAGATTAGGACGGGTGATGGATGGAGACTGAAGGGAAAACAGGGAACAGATTTTGGAAGGACTGCTGATAATGATGAATAGCGGACAGACAGGAGATGAAACAAATATTAAAGAGGACAGAAGGGAGAAGGGGGAAAAAAGAAGGCTGGAGCTGGGAGAGAGTGGATGTGAAATTCCTTTTCTGCCTGTTGATTTAAAACGACCATTAGTACGTGCGAAATCCATCAGCTGTGCAATCAACATGCCTCTTAATTTAGTGCATCGTAAGTGCGGATTTCAATTGGCGCTCCCACGAGGTAAATGAGACCACTTTTCTCTGCAGTCTAATCTGAGTCGAGAGGGGACTCTGGTCAATTTATAGCGTGCAGCCGGAGACGTAGCTGCAGGGCTGCTGAATGCTTAAACTGTTATGTTCTGGAGACAATCCCAAATTGAAAGTTAGAGAGGTTTCCTTTTCTCGGCGAAACGGAGGGAGAATAAAATGAATTTTCACAAAGCATTATTAACCTCTGGCACTCGTACAAAATTTGTTAGGAAGCGTCTGGTCGTGCAGATCAATCACGACGAGAGAGAGACCCCTGCAGAGCGAGCTGCTCCTCTGTGGTCCTCCTCCACGTTTGCTGAGGGAGAGCTAGCTCGCCAGGGACAAATTAGCCACACAGGAGCACTGAGGCATCATGGGAAATTAATGATCAGAACCTCCAGGAAGTGAGCTAATGAGTCCTGGTGGCGCACACATGTGGGCGACACCGACACACACACACACACACACACACACACACACACACACACACACACACACACGGAATAAAAGATCCCGCAGAACAGAAATGGCCACTGCAGCGGCTAATAACACAAAGCTATCAATGCAGCTTTGTGTGGATGACTGATAGGGCTCGAACCACTCACACACACACACACACACACACACACACACACATTTAGAGAATCAGATAATTAGAGAGGACCACCAGTGGTTTTCGCCCGTGGAGGCGTAGTGATTACTGTCGCTACACCCTCCCCTGGGGCGGCCGACAACAACCAGAGAATTAATACTCATCACACACACACACAAACCTCGTGCAGCCAAGTGGAGCTGAACTAAATGTGGCTCTTGTAGACAGTCAAAGGGGCGCCGAGGTGTCCTGCTGCGTCTCGGGTACCTGAATGCACCACGCTGCCATCCGGCATTGGCCTACTTGGAGCTGAAAAGAAGTTCAGGAGAGACGGAAGAAAGTTTTCTGGATGAACCAGCAAAAGCACCTCACGGCTTAATGAGCTTAGACCCAAACACATGAAGAACACACTGGCTAGGAGTTCTGTTGTTCAGACATAGAATAAACAGGTAGATGTTGATTGCCTGGTTTGCTTTCGGTGAAACCTCTCGCCTTCCTCAGAAGCGTCTCGCTGACAGCATGTGACGTGTCAGACGGCAGATTTTGACGGCCGGCGTTTGCGGCACACCCAGTAGAGTCGCCAGAACGACATGGCATTACAGCGTGGGCGTGGTTGGCCCGGCGGATCTGGTGACTCTGAGAGGTTTCGCTGAAACTGTCAAGCAAGCAAATTATTCTATGTCTGAACAAAAGAACTCAAAACCAGTGTACTAACAAGAAGATATAATGAGTGTTTTTGAGACATGAAGAATAATTCGAATTTTTTGCTTTAGGAACATTCTAAGAAAGTTCTGCAAGGTTCTACCGCTGTGTTCAGCAGGAAGTTCCCACAATGTTCTTCTCAAAGGCAGGCTAACTAGAGACGTTCTAAAAATGTTTGGTGATAACATTGTTCTGTCATCTGAGGCCTTAATAACATTTGGAAAACATTTTTTGAATGCTGGTTTGAGAACATTCTCCCTTTGTTACCGTAGAACATGGTGAGAACAACTTATAGATCGTATATTGTGTTCCCTCAAAAAAAAGGGAAAACATTGCAGGAACGTTATAATATGTTCTGAATGAAAACCGTTCTGCCATCTGAGGCCTCAGTAACATCTGGGAAACCCTCGTGGAATGTTGGTTCGAGAAGGTTTTTTCTTGGTTATCATGGAACATTGTCAGAATGTCTTCTAGAAGGGCGTTCTCCAGTGTGTTCTTCCAACAGCATCCCTAAAACATCTTCAAAATGTCGCAGCCAGAATGTTCCACCTTTGCTAATACATCACATTTCAGAAACGTCCTACAAAGAACGTTCTGTCATCTGATGTCTCAATAACATCGTGAAATTCTTTTTTATCATTGCATTGAGAACATCCACGTTTGGTCATCACTGTGAAAACATTTTATGGAAGAACATTCTCTAATGTGTTTCCTCAACAAAAAGGCACAATATCATATGACAGGAGCTGTATGAGGAACATTCTGTCATTGGAGGCCTCAATAATAACTGGAACCCATGTTAGGATGTAGCAGCTCCCTACCTGACCACATGCAGACCTTTAGTGTACAGATGTGGGCTTGTTTATTTTACTTTTTTCAGTAGCTACAGAGGAAAACTGTATTTTACTATTCTATTTAAAGCGGCAACCTGTTAAAACAGACATGAAGTAACAGAACTTCTCACCTGAGTTTCTTCTTAGCAGCAGCTATCTTGTCCTGGAGGTTAACGAGGAAACACGCCCCCTTAGCTGCTCTTTTATCGGTTCCCTGAGTAGGCGGGACCTCAGATATGATTGCATCCTGATTGGCCAGTTTAAAGTCCTGTTGAATGGGACCTGTGACAGTTTTTCTTTTTATTCTGTTGCTATGATATATTTCCTTCCTCTGTGGAGATGCACAATAACATCTTGAAAATATTTTTTGAACATTGCATTGAGAGCGTCCTTCTTTTATTGCTGTTGTAAAAATGTCTTATTGAAGAACGTTCTATAATGCGTTCCCTCAACTAAAAGGCAAAATCTTCTACCTTTTATATATTTTACATTAAAAGAGTGTTCTGTATTCTGAGGTCTTGAAAACATCTAGAAAACCTTTTTTGAATGATGGTTTTAGAATGTTATTTCCTTTGTTGTCGTGGAACATTGAGACTGTTTCATAGAAGAACGTTCTACAACGTGTTCCTTCAGCAACATCTCCAGAAAATTGCAGGAAGAATGTTCCATCTTTGTTCGTGTATCACAGCACAGGAACATCTTATAAGGAACGGTCTGTCATCTGTGGTTTCTTGAAAAGGTTTTTTAAATATTGCATTGAGAATATCCTTCTTTTCTTATTGTTGTGAAAAGGTCTTATAGAAGAACGTTCTATCTGTTCCCTCAACAAAAAGACAAAATGTTCTGCCTTTATTATATCACATTAGAGGAACGTTATAAGAAGTTCTGCTTGAAACAGTCCTCTATCTGAGGGCTGAAAAACACCTGGAAAACACTTTTTGAATGTTGATTTCTAACATTCTTCCCTTGTCATCCTGGAAAACTGTGGAGATGTTTCATAGAAGAGCGTTCTATGATGTGTTCCCTCGACAACAACCTCCTCAGAACCTTGCAGGCAGAGCGTTCCACCTTTGTTAATGTACCACCTTACAGGAACGTTCTATTAAAATCATCTGAGACACCAATAACATCTGGAAGAACATGTTTTGCATGTTGGTTTTATCATGGAACACAATCTGTGTTCCTGAAAACATCCTTTAAAACATCATATTCATTTTATATGTGACCGGAAATGAAAGTATTAAAACAAAAAATTGGATTAAAACATTTTCTTTCAAGCTATTGTGAGAACTTGTAGGTGAAGTTGTCCAGTGTTTCCAGCTGGGAGAACATGATGGAATCCCTGATATGCAGTTCTTTCTTCTGGTTTCTGTTTTCCACCCTGGCATTCTCTCCATCTGTCCACCTCTGTGGAAACTTTCTGGGAGGAGAAAACTGAGTTTCCTCCAGACAAACTGGAGCGGTGACAGGCCGCCTCCCCACACCAGTGGGCGCACCTCACAAAGGTTTAACTTTGAGCTCCAGTCTCACCCAAAACCACACCCATAATCACCCTAGACGGCTGATTGGGCCAAAGTTTGCGCGGCGCCGCCCTCGCCTCCCCGCATCCGCCTTTCCAGCCCTCCGCAGCCTGTTGCTGCCAAACCAGCTGGCAGTTTCAAATCATAACCTGATCTATTACTGTGCTGACATTTAAACTCTCTCTCTCTTTTTTAAAGGCTTTACAGTGAACAGATCTCAGTCCTGAACCAGGATGCGGAATGTGGACAAACTCTCAGGAACTTTCCGCAGCGGGGGCGCACACTTTGCACTTTGCAGCCTTTTTTGAGCGATTTCACTCAGTTTTACTTCAGCACAGAATGCCAAAACTGCAGCAGCAGATGTCGTAGAAGTTTGCCGGTGAGTTGGTGAAGCCGCTGGTGGAAAAGTTCTTCACCGTGCCCTCGTCTCGTCACCTGACTTTTACGCACCGCTCCCCAGCCGGTGCACAGCGTCTCCCCTCCGCCCGCTGCCAGGATGGCCTCCCTGATGTGGACCTCTGGAGCTCTGCCTGCTTGGATATTCCTCTTCAACATAGTCTCAGCTGTTGTTGCCAAAAGACACGTCGTGTACTGGAATTCCACAAACGCGAGGTGAGGAAACTCTGTGCGTAATGACGCGTCAGAATGTTTGTGCACCGTCTGCAGGCCGGATGAAGACGCAGCGTTAAAGGTCAGAACGGAGCTCAGTGTGTCGGCTCTGCTCTGAACCGACGCTGCCTGTCTGAACTTGCACTGCCATACTGTTGCACAACTCCCTCCGTAACTCCTCCTGTATGAATCAGGCTTTAGCTGGCTTAAAGAATCTCAGCTATGCGGCGGATCAATTCAATTCAATTCAATTCAATTCAATTCAATTCAATTTTATTTATATAGCGTCAATTACAGTCAAATCGTCTCAAGACGCTTTACAGAACCCATATGCCTGACCCCCAGAGCAAGCCCAAAGGCGACAGTGGCAAGGAAAAACACCCTTTTAACAGGGAAGAAACCTCGAGCAGAACCCGGCTCTAATTAGGGGGGACCCATCTGCCTGCTGGCCGGGCGGGTTGAGAAGGACAGAAGAGGGCAAGGGGGAGGGATGGGAGAAGAGGGAGGGGTGAGAAAGCAAGGAAAACACAACACACATTTGAATACATGCATGACAGGATATGTGACACAGACAAAGTATAAGCTAACATTGAAAACTGACTCATAGTTTACTCTTATGATGTACGGCTCTGACATTAAACATACTCCTTATATAGCTAGCAGTAAAATTCAAACAGTATGTAAGTTAGCATAACAGTATATTGAAGGCGATGCAGAGTTGACTCGTGGAAAAAGGGAATTGGAAGCAGAGGGCTGGTGGAAGGTCAGTAGCAGCATCCCACAGTGGACATGGTGGAGACTGGACCAGCTGGTGGAACATCGACCGCAGATCTGAAGCATCCAGCTCTGGGACCAGGGACACTCGGAGAAATATCACAGATCACGTCTGTGTAAATCAGAAAGGGGCGCAGAGCAGGTATGATTGTGTCGCTGCTCCCATTAAAATGAGATACAGTTTTTAAGCAGCCTTAAGGGACTGTGGGTTGATGGGAGACACACTCACCTGATGTCACCTCCCTCCTGCAGCTATGTTTATCATAATGACCACACTGTAACCCGGGCTTTCACCTGTCTGCCTTTTGGAGTCAGTGATTATGCTGCTTATAGAAAGCCAGAAGTAAGGGTTTCTTCCAAAGTGTTTGCTCTGAATTGTGCCCTAGATAGCATTCTGGGGGACACAGGTGTATATTAAAGTCTAAAGTGCTGCTGTGCACCAGGCGAGTGTGTGGGTAATGGGGAGGTGTTTGTGAGTGTGTGTAATGGGTTGATTGGGGCCATTAGCCAGGCGGAGTGAGGCTCACCTGCTGATCCAGGTGTTCCAGTCTGGCTAATTGAAGGGTTAAGGTGGGAGACCTGCAGGGGCAGTAGGCCCAAAAACACATCCACAGTCCTCTTACCTGCTTATTTAGAGACTCTCGCTGTCTGTATGGCCTGATTCCCCAACCACTCTTTCACACGAGTCACTTCTTTTTACTAAACGAGTGCAAAAACCACTTCGTCAGTTCCAATTTTGCAATGTGAAGTTTGGAAGATTAACTCAAACACGTCATTCTACAACAGAAACTTGCACATTTCTCATTTTCCATGACTAATCCACAGAAAAAGTCTGCCTGATGGAGCATCATTTACTCAGATTTGAATCTTCTTAGATGCATCGAGGTTCAGCTTTGTTCAAAAGACACAGTTTGTTGACACGCAGCCTCCACACGTGCACAGCAAAATGAGCAGAGAAGCACAGAGAAATGGAGAAAACAGATCAGTTATATGGAAATATTTGGGCTACAGAAGGGATGATGTCGACCAAAAGCATGTTTCCTGTCAGCGGTGTCTTGCAGTTGTCGCCACCACATGAGGCAACTGTTTGTTTGATCATTTAAATCAGCAGCACAAAGCTCTGTGTGATGAGTGCAAAGACGGATCTGAATGTCCTCCAAAGCACAATCCTGGATGCCTTTGCCAACATTTCACCATATGAGAAATGCTTTTTTAAAATGATTTTTTTTACTCTCTATGCAGATGCACTCCACTATAAAATCACTGCAATCACTCTGTGGAATGATTCATTCTTTTCAGGTAGAGTTATTCAAGTCATTTAGGGGAAAATTCTTCTATTTTTCAACATATATCGCAAAAAAAAAATCATTCAGCTGTAATGTGGATGCACAAAATGTGACACAAATATGACTTCAGGGGCTATTAATTCCCCCAAAGGGCTCCTCTCTCCGGTCTCCTGGCATGGAGTCAGCCGAGGTTATCTCCAGTGTGTCCAGGCGCGTAAAGCCCGGTCGTGTAATTGGGATCGGCCAGAAATGCGGGGAGGAACAGTGTGTGGATTAGGAAGCACCTTCTTGTTCCCCAGTGATTCAGGGATGAATGGTCACAGCCTGTGGCGGCGACCACACAGTCTGCTGCAACACCACGCAATCACAATGCCATCAGCACCGCGGCGGAGGGCAACCCACTGTGGCAGAGAATCACTCTCATCAGCAGCACCACCCAATCACAAAGCTATCAGTGGAGCCGAGGAGCTGCACCCGGACCTCAATCCCACCGGGTCCACCTCCTCTCCTCTCTCCTCTCCTCACTCTTCATTACCTCCCTTGTTGCATCCTGCTCTCCTTTTCATTTTTTCTCGCCTCCACTCCCTTCCTCCCTTTATCTCTCACGACTCCCTCCTGCCCGGTGATGGATATTGGCAGTGTGATTAGTTGAGCTTCAATCATTTTCCCATACCATATTTTCTATTAGCTGCCAGCCGGCCAGGCAGCCAGGTCGTCCTGAGGCCTGTAAATGTGGGAAGAAGGAGCACGGCGACGGAGAGCTTTTGCTTTTGTTGGCTCGATGCTGCACTGCGGGGTCCAGGACTGCATCAGATCCTTCGCACAGATGGAAATCTGCATCACTGACTAACTACACTTGATGTTTTTGGGTTCTTTTTGTCCACAGTGTTGTTATGGATACAATGTATCTGTTAAATATAGAATGTACGCTCAGATAATCATGCTTCTTCATCACCACAATCAAGAACCTCCTTGTTATTTAGGAAATGGCTACTCATGCACTCTATATGGGTCTTTAAAGGACTAAAGGTTCTTAATTTTGCATTATTGGAGGTCTTTGGTTTTTGTGACAGATATTAGCATAAAATTAGAGCAGCAACGAGCACCTGTCTTCATTTTTGATTAATCTTTTGACCAGTAAAACATCAGACAACAGTGTGAAATTACGAACACAACTTCCCAAATCCCAAACCAGCATCTTGTAGCGTGTTGTTCTTGATGTTTTAATGGAAGGAACCCAGAAATGCTGCAAATTTAGACATTCTTTTTATACTTAATTTCTTATAAGGTAAACAATTATCAAGTCCTGGTATTAAAATGGAAACAAGTGGGTCCACAAAGAACTGTCTTCAAAGTGGTTCCTTAAGGGATCCTTTGTTTTGCTTAAGTTCTCCAGAGCCCCATTTATGGCGCCTAAAGGAGCCATTTTTTTTTTTTTTTGTGGTTCTTGGAGGAACCTTTAAAGAAGCTCTTGCTAAGATAAGATGGAACTTCACTTATCCTGAAGGACATTCTTGTGCTGGATATTGCTCAGAAAAAATGTAGTAATTTGAGAATAAATGCAGAGTTCTCCACAGTGCCGTATATGGTGCCTATGGGAGTCATCCTTTGGTGGTTCTTGGGGGTAATTTTAAAGAGTTCTTTCAAGAACCTCTTGCTAAGATAGAACTTTACTAATTCTGAAGCACATTCTTGTGCCAGATTTTGCTCAGAAATAATGACAAAACGACAACAACATGAGAACAAATGCAAAGTTCTCCGAAGCGCCATTTTTATGGTGCCGAGAGGAAGCATATTTGGTGGTTCTTGGAGGAACTTTTGGGAGCTCTTTAAACAGCCTATTGCTAAGATAAGATGGAACTTTACTAACCAGGAAGGGAATTCTTGTGCCAGATGTTGCTCAAGTATTTACTGTAACATGAAAATTAATGCAATAAATGTCTAAAGGGGTGGTTTTTGAGCCTCTTGCTAAATTTAGATGAAGATTAATCCTGAAGGACGGTCTTGTGCCAGATGTTCATCAGGAAAAAAAAAAAACTTAATGCACAGTTCTCCAAAGGGTCCTTGATAATGCCTAAAGGAACCATTTTTTGGTGGTTCTTGGAGGCATCTTCAGGAGTTATTTGGACCTTCTGCTAAGATTAAATAGAGCGTTACCAACACCTTCTGCCAGATGTTGCTCAGAGAAATCGCAATAGCAGAAGAATAAATGGAAAGTTCCCATTTATGGTGTCTTAAAGGAGCCGTTTATGGTGGCTCTTGAAGGCATCTTCTGCGAGTTCTTGAAGGAACCACTTGAGAACTTCTGACGAGATAACTTAGAACGTTACAAACCATAAAGTTAAATCTTGTGCCAGATGTGGCTTAGAATAAAATACAGATAATGCAATGAATCCAAAGTACTCCAGAGTGCCATTTAAGGTGCCTGAAGGAACCATTTTTAGTGGTTCTTTGGGGGCTCTTCAAGAAATGGAACATCTCACTAAATGGTTCTCTTGTGGAACTAGAAATAGCTCTTCTATGGCATCACTGCAAAGAATAATTTTTAGCACCTTGTTTATCGCTTCTTACTTAAAGGTGATATGTTCCAATGACGATATGGGCGATGTGAAAATGTGCTTCTTGTAACTTTTCACCGGATTTGCGGCTCTCTTCCTCATTCTGTGGTTCCTTTTAGCCTCCTTCAGCTCTTTGGTTTGTTCAAGCCGCCTATAATCCACTGTTTTGCTTCACTGTGAAGTAGCTCAGATGAATCCACTGCTCTCCACCGGGTCAACGCAAAACAACCAAAGGGACAAAGTTAATTTACGGCAGTATTTAAGCAGCTGAAGAGCCTTATTTCCCAGAGGAGGTGATGGGGAACAAAAGAGGGCAAATATTGACTTAAAGGAGAGCAAGTTTTGGATTTACATTCACCACGTTGCCAGAAACACGACTCCAAGTGCATGCTGAAACCCACTCCGCATCTGCTGGGTACGCAAATAAGCAGAACCCTTTATGAGCTGCGTTTTACATTTCACATCTTAAGTTTATTGTGGCATGTTTTCTTTGGTTTCTTTGTGAGTAGAAGTCTTCTGAGTGGCTCTGACAGCTGAAGAAATGTGTGAAGGGCATCATTATAGCTGTCACCTCTGACATTGTGGATAAACGGCTAAAGACCGGCGTTACAGTAAAGACTTCAAGCATGAGACATCTGTAGCCGAAGCTCTTTTTAATATGGACGACAGGAGACGGTCTCTGGTCGTCACCTTTCCGACGACATCTAGATTTATGGTTTTAATGAAGCAGGGGCAGTGAAGTGGAGACTGAAGGGCCTCGCCGCTCTGTTCTTCTCCGGCTAATATGCTTGTAACAAAGGCTCAGCGAAACACTTTAACCGGCTCACATTTAGCAGCCCACAGATTGAAAAATGGAGCTCCGAAATGGAAGTGATGGACTGACTGCAGGGTCAGCGTGGAACACCGGCGGAATCCGAAACCCCCGGCCTCCTCTCTTTGTGGGGCTCAAGTGGTTCGATTGACCCTCTTCTATGATTTTATGAAAGAGTTTACGATCGCCCTCGCTTTTTATATCCGCCTCTCTCTCAGAGCAATAGTTCCTTATTAGATGAGGAATTATTTTCTCTTTCTTCCCAGAGCAGTTAAAGGTTAGTAAAATATTACAACCGCGGCGCTTCCGGGCTCCACGGCGCGAGTGTTTGCGAGTGCTGACGGTTTGCCTCAGCTCTCCCCTGAGCAGCAGGCTCAGACTGGTTTATTGGTACGTTCAGCCTCGTCTTGTGTGTCTTTAAAGCTGCCGGACCAAACATGTTGACCTGCCTGTTTGCTGATACAACAGTGTCTCTGAGCTGCATTCATCCTCATAAATTCACTCAGGATCTGTCAGGCAAAACTCTCACCGAGAAATGGCCCAAAAGGTGCCGTTCCCTTGTGTATGTATGCTGCTCAAACATCAGTAACGAGAATAAATGTCGCTCATACCTGAACTTTAAATCAGCTCCTCCATTTCCTTGTTCTTGGCTCTCACCTGCGCTTTATCTGCAATGGGAGGAGGCGAACTTGTTGCAACAGTTCCTCCTTGGATCTCTGGTTTCCTTTTGCAGCCTCTTCTTTGCAGGTTTTTGATTAGCAGAAATGACGGCGTTTCTCGTTCGGCAATCACAATAAGAACACCAGAACTAGCTTAGCTCACCTGTGCCCTTGTCGCTTGACCTCACTCTGCAAGCATTTCGTGAAAAAAAAAACAAAAAAAACAGCAAACCACATCCTTGTGAACCCTCTTTCAGTCTATCTCTCACCCCCCCCCCCCCTAAGACAAAGAGCTCCCAGCCAGCCAAGCATGTTTAAACGGTGCACGAGGAGATGAATATTTGTATTGGTTTTTCTGTATCTTTATTGAAAGCAGCCCTCATAAGTCTGGCGTGTAATCTCCGCTCTGTTTATGCATCATTTCCCTCTGTGTGCGCTCATGAGTGATCTAGTTTAAATACCAAAGTAAATCACGTTCTACCTCCACTGATCCCCCCCTCTTTGCAAGAACATACAGTAAAGTGAAAGCAGACTGTAATTGTGTCTTGTCAGGGATGATGATAGCGCCGATTCTTTTTTTTTTTTGCACCCGTCCTCCGTTTGCATGCAAATGGATGCATTTCTGCGCTATCCCTGCTCTCTGTGTCTGTCTCTGCACTAATCTCGGTCTTCCCCTGGTAAATGATTAACATGGAGAACCTGGCTGAACCATAATCAACAAACCCACAGTGAGGTAATTACCACTTTATTCCCTGTCCTGCTAACAAAGCAATTCCTCCCTCTCTCTCTCCCTCTCCCTCTCTGCTCGTCTGTCATTCAGCCGTATCAGTGTCTCTGTTTTTTTTTTCTGGCTGCCGTGCTGTGATCTGTGCAGATTCACAGATGTGTGTTTGCAATTGTGTCCCCTATCTGTCTGTGTAAATGTGCTCCGTCTGTTTGCCCGTGGTGTTGAGTGTATTATCTGGAGGTAAACTGCGGATGAGTTAACTCTGTGCACACTTGAGCCTCTTCATCTCTGTCAGGAAACAATGCGAGGCAGTGATTTCGGTGATTTGTACGCCCGAGAATTGGCATTTGGTGCCATTGTTGGCGGCTGAAGTGCGTTTCAGTGGAACAATAGCTCCGTCAGAGGTGTGTGTGCGCTTGGAAACTGACCTGCAGCTTTGCGTACAAAGGGGGAAGCCTTTTGTTTCCTTGGGAAGAGATGGAGCGAGATAAATTTCAGTTCTGGAGAAAACAAAACCCAGAAATGCACCATGGGTTTCTGATTCATTTTGCACATTACTCATTGGTTTTCAAATTTCTCCAACATTCAGTGAAAGTGGAAAGTAGGAAAAGTCTCGTCTTCCGGCTGGTCGGCGGTGCTCGGCTGTGGGAACGTTTAGCAACCGCTGCGCAGGCCTCTCCACTAAATAGGTCATTGTTTTGTTTCCACTTGTAAGTTGACTTTTAGGTGTGACAGAAGTGTTGGAGGGGAAAAGACTTTATTGCCTTTGGATGCTTGGTTTCTCAAAGGTGTGGCGAGTTCAGGGAATGTTGTGCAACTACGTCTGATGTTTTTCTTTACAGAATGTACCAAGAAGCTTTCTCACAGCTGGCATGCTGAAATGCTATAATTATGGATCGTCATCTCCATTCTGCTCTGTTTTGGTGCCTTACTGAAATTTTACAGTGATGAAGCCACTCTTCACTACCTAAACACAAAACATGGCACATAGTTAGCAGCAGGGCTAGCAGTTAGCAGCTAAAAATGAGTTTCTGCTGGGAGGAAGCTGGGCAAATGTTGACTTTGAGGATAAGTGGACTTACATTCATCACAATGCCGGAAATATGACTGGAAATGGTAAAATTGTGAGCCATTATCTTCATTCTGTGGTGCATTTTAGCATCTTTCAGCTCTGTTTTGGTGCCTGACTGAAATTTTACAGTGATAATTCCACTGTGCACTCCCAGGTCAAAGCAGAACACAAAATATTGGGCAAACATAGCAGCAAGGCTAGCAGTTAGCAGCTAATTAAAAGGGTTTCTGCAAGGATGTAACGGGGTGAATGTTGATTTTGTGGGGAAGTGGATTTCAATTCATCGAAGTGCCAGAAACATGACTGGAAATGCTGAAATTGTGAGCCATTATCTTCATTCTGCGGTGCATTTCAGCATCTTTCAGCTCTGTTTTGGTGCCTGACTGAAATTTTACAGTGATAAATCCACTGTGCTCTCCTAGGTCAAAGCACAACACAAAATACTGGGCAAGCATAGCAGCAAGGCTAGCAGTTAGCAGCTAATTAAAAGGGTTTCTGCAAGGATGAAATGGGGCAAATGTTGATTTTGAGAGAAAGTGGATGTGAATTCATCAAAGTGCCAGAAACATGACTGGAAATGCTGAAATTGTGAGCCATTATCTTCATTCTGCGGTGCATTTTAGCATCCTTCAGCTCTGTTTTGGTACCAGAAGTTTGCTAGAATTGAATCATAACAGTATTATTTACGGGGATAGATCCTCTGTGCACTTCCTGGTCAACACAAAATGCAAAAAGGGACAGTTTTTGTGCACAGTGTGCACCAAGCGGCAAAATAATCTAGTTCAAATATTTATCACAGTGCCAGCAACATGATTTGAAATGCTAAAATTGCTTTACATCTGCAGGGTATGCAAATTGGAGACTGTTTGCTAATGCTACAGCTTTATAAGTTGCGTTTTAAATATCAAATCGTGAATTTATTGGTGTGTACTGGCTGTTGTGCTTGTTTTCTTTGATCTAATGTTCTTTGTAAATGTCACTAATGCAAGAAATGAAGTTTTTAGAGCAGCTAAAGTTGCTCTAACAGGTAAAATCCCAAAGAATTGTGTGAAATGCATCATTATTACGGTCAGTTTGACACTAGAAAAGACTCTCAGAAGCTCTTTTGTCCTGAAATGGCCTCATTTCATGAACTATTTCCAGTGAAAACAGTCATCTGTTCCTTCACATTCTCATGTATGCATCAGTGTGAAATCAGTAATCCCTCGTTTCACTGTTTAGCGAGCGTAATCGCTGCACAACACAAGAATAATCTTTTTGCCCAGTGAAGTGAAAGCTGGGATGCACATGCACGGCGAGGCTCGAGCACACTGTGTTGAAAATGAGGTTTGGGCAGAGGCCTAGCACCGAGGATGTCTGTATTAAAATGGATCAGATAGTCACAGTGCAGCCGGTGCAGACATGGTGTAGAGGCATGAAAGGACGGCCGCTCTCTCCTCCTGGTCAGGATATTTAGTCAATCGATACCAATTTAACACCCAGATATTATCACCGGCTTCTCGCATTATCGCCAGGCTGCATATGGACCCAGCTCCTTCCCAATTTCTGTCTTCCCCACGCTGCCCTGCTTCTCTACGTGCACACATACATCAATATTAGGCCGCATTAAGCTGTAATAAGTCACATTGTGCGAATGTCTCCGAGTGGGGTGGAACAGCTGTGGAATGAAATGAGGTTCAGCCGCGGCGTCTGCGGCTCGGCTCGGGCACAAAATGGCTGCTGTGTGCGCCGAGAGGGCGGTTCTGGTGGTTGAAGGGCTGCCAGTGAGCGCATTCCCCACATTCAGGGCGCACAATGAGCCGCCATTGTTGTAGGTGTCGGGCAAACCGTGCGTTCCTCTGACACACAAAACAGCAGTTAAGAGCGAAAACCGAAAGCGCCGTCAGTCCTGCGGAAACAAACCCAAGCACCGGCCACACATGTGCAGCGGGATGCGTGTAGCTGAGCAACAACGCTCCTCCGCTCAGCTCAGAAATCCTGCCAAGAGGCAACCTGGGAATTCCCTGAGACAGAAATTGAATTAGTATTGACCCAGGCAGAGCAAAAGGCTGAAGCAGGAACCTGGATTATTGTAGCAGACGAGGTCCTGGCTGGCAGCAGCAGCTCAGCGTTCGCCAATCACACCTCCAGACTTCAGAGCTGCTTCACGACTCCAAAAAAAGTGCTTATTCTAGCTGCTGTTTGCTTTCACAGCTTTTGTAGGAAACCTCTCTGCTTTTTGTGAGCGAAATGCAGGAGATTGTGCAGTGAATGATTCCTGTGAACTCTCTGATCTTATTTTTAAGCAAACTCTCAAAGTTTTCATCACGTATCTTTGAAAATCTGGTTTGTGCGTGACCTTGCTTGGCGCTGAATCTTGCATGACGCAGTCGTGTAGCCAGTTTGGACAGTCATTGCTAAATGTCTATGATGCGTTTTGTTCTATATTCATATATTTTTGCTTTAAGTGGTGCAGTGAACCATGAACCTTGAGCAGTTTCTGGCCATTTTCTTGGTTCCTGTTGCATTTTTACTCACTGTACGTTAATTTTTCACTGCTATATGAAGTCCTGCAGCTCTATGGAAACGGAACAACCGTTACTAGGAGAGAGAACTCAGAAATGTCTGTGACAATAGCTATAATGCAATAGAATCAGAAGGTGAATTTTTAAAAATATACAAAAAGTATGGAACATGTGCAACATTTTCCAAATGTCATCATGTCTTAATAATACTGGCAAAAACAACAGTGGCTCCACACAATATAGAGATTTTACTATTTACATTTTAATTTGTTTCTACACTCAACTTATATCTGCTCAGTGTAAACACTGCCTGCAGTTCAAGTGGATGATCTCAGAATTTTTGTAAAATGACGCTAAATTTTAGGCGAGTCACTGACAGCTTAATAGTTGCAGGAAAGAGTGCAGAATTTTTTGTTTTTTGCACAATCTCCCTTGGCTAAATGCTTTTTTTTTTTTTTTTTTTTTTTTTTTTAGAATTTTTTCAAGAAGACATGTAGAATAATGGAATTTTCATGAAATCTCTCCAACAGAACGGCACGACACATGCTGGAAGTTTAATGATAGATTTTTTTCTTTTTTTAATAGTTTCTTGCTCTTGTACACTTAAATTTTCCTTGTCATAATTATTTTTTATCTATTAGTTTTTGAAAACAGTTTTCTTTCGTTGATAACTTGCCTTTCAAACCCTCCAGCAGGTTTTGGGGCTCAGAGGGTTAAAGCACACCCAAGAAATCTTTTAGTTTGGGGTTGGACCATCATCTGAGTAAATATTCAGCATTTTGCCAGTTTTCAGTATCATTATTATTTATTTCACAGACTCTTTAAAAGTAAATAGATCTAAAAAAATATGTTATTTGGCACTGATGCAGCCTCCTCCCAATCCGAAGTCACTGTGTGGTCTCAGCAAAGTCCCGCCCACTGCCCTGTCTGATTGGATACCTGTCACAAGGAGCAGCCAATCAGAAAGTTTTGTGTGTTTTAAATTTTGACACCAAAAATGTAATATTTTTTCCTGCAAATATACATCGACTACTGGTCCCAGTGAGTTAATAATGATCTTTATTGACCTTGAATAAAACATATGTCACCTCTCTTTTTCTGTTAACAGAAATTAGTGGTTTTAGATGACATTGTGAAATATTTCAAGACATGTAATGTGTAAGAGATGTAAAAACAGTGTGATGTGACATTCTGTCATAAACGGGCACAATAAAAGGAAACGAATAAAAATGATGTGGACACTCCCTGAAGAAGATCTGTAAATGCTATAAAATCAGATAAAGACAGTAATTCTCCTGTATTGCTGATGGAAGCAGGTTTCTTTGACCTGCAAACTCGTCTCTTTGAATTCATTGATAAGTCTCTGCTAATCAGTCTCCCACAAACACATTTTGGCTTCATGTTTTCCACTCAATTCACACGATTCGTATCCAGAAGCTGTTAGAGAAGCGATTGAAGCGGCCGACTTTACAGCAGAACAAACTTTATGGACTAATAAACCTGCTGGAACACATATAACCCCTCCACACTTTATCTGAACACAACAAAGAGACTCTTGGATAAAAAAAAACCAACACACTGGAAGGACTGTAAATGTGTTTCTGCTCGGCGTCTGATTACCTTCTAAACCAGGAATGTCAAACTCATTTTAGTTCAGGGGCCACATTCAGCCCAGTTTGATCTCAAGTGAGCCCGACCAGAAAAATCACAGCAAAATAACCACAACTACAAATGTTTCCTTTGTTTCAGCGCAAAAAAAATTCACAGTTAAGGAATTGTCTTTTTGCAAAACATCACGAACAACCCGACATTTCTGAAGAAAAATGAATTGAATTTCAGTTTATCATTTCCACAACTACAAAATAGCAAAAAATGTTTGGTCTCAGGTATCAACACAACAGAAATCATACAAAAACAACAAAAACAAGACAAAATATATTAGTAAAATGAGACCCAAAATAACAAAAATGAGACAAACGACACAAAAAAGAGACAAAAAAATTGGACAAAACAGTTCTAAAGTGCCAAATAATGGACAAACGACAAAAACAAGACAAAAATGGCAAAAGCGAGAAGCAAAATGACTAAAAAGATGGACAACACAAGTGAGACAAAAAGCACAAAACGACAAAAATGCTTAGCAAAACAACGAATAAAGCAAAACACAAAGTGACAAAAATAAGACAAAAAACACAAGCGAGACAAAAAGGAAACACAAAACGACATAAACAAGAAACAAAACAACAAAAACAGGAAACAAAATGAGGAAAACACGAGAGAAATGACAAAAACGAGACAAAATATTACAAAAATGAAACACCAAATGACAAAAGAGCAATCGAGTATTTTACTTTATGATCAAAACAGCTTGTCATTATTGTAAGTTTACAGTTCTACAACGTTACAATCTGCAGTTAATGTTTTCTCTGCATTTTTTACACTTTCCAAAGTCGTCCTACGGGTCGGATTGGACCAGGCGTGAACTAACCGTGACGTCACCCGTTGGTTTCAACGCCGAGAAAATGAAGCCCGGATTTTGCTACTTCCTGGTCGCCATTTTGGATTTTTTGGAGCCAGTGACGTAAAAAGCGTCATCAAACAGGCTGGACCGGAGAGCAACTAGGGGCAGGATTGGCTGAGGACTCTCTTATCCCGCCCACATTTTACCGCAGAGGCTACTGTTGCTGTCAATCAAGTATAGCCACGCCCCCTGGCTCCACCAACTTTAACGATTTATTTAAAATTCAGTATTGATTTATTTTAAGATCGGCCACCTGATCTCTCATTTTGACCATGAAAAGTAACGGGAAAAACATCCTGAGCTGTAGAACATCAGTCTATCAAATTTTATTTTTTCCAAAAATGAATTGGGGTCTATGGAGCAAAAGCTTTTTGGAGCCAGCCCTAGCGGACGGTGTGATATTGCAAGTTTTTGACACTTCCGGGTGGGCTTCATTTTTGGAGCCAGATGCTACGTCCATCTTTATGTACAGTCTATGGATTGGACCCTCTGGAGGGCCGGTTTTGGCCCAGGGGCCACATGTTTGACACCCCTGTTCTAACTCTTCCTAAAAAGCAGCTTTCCTGCAGATGTTGCAAACATTCCGAATCCGATTTTTGGGGAGGCTTTATCCGCTGCGGAGCAAAAACTAATATTATTCCGGCATCACCTCCCAGATGTACGACAGCTCCCTCCGATGACGTGAAACACACACTTCTGTTTCTTCTTTGTGTTGCTGCTGCGCTGGCGTACCACACACTCGCCTCTCTTTCTGCTCCCCCCAGAGATGGTAAAAACATTAGAGCTGCAGTGGAGGGATGGGAGAGGATGGTAGGGAAAGAGTCAACAGATTTCAACTCCCAAAACAGCTCAGGAAGCCCCCGGGGGGGACGGAGGGATGAGGAGAGGGAGAGGGGGAGAGGGAAGAAAGGATGTCAGCAGGTATTACTATCACTGTCACGGGGAGGCGTGAGGAGAAAACCCTGCCTCCCCTCCCGACCAACCAGCAGGCAGGATCGCGTACAGGTGTCGCTGGAATCCGAGTCGCTTCACCTGGAATCACAAAACTGTATCATGTGCAGGTTTCAATGTTTTTTCTGCAGCAGTAACCAGAAGCACATGGGGTTTTTTTCAACAGTTTTTTTTTTTTTTTTTTTTGCAATAATGCTCTGCTTGATCTCCCGATGCTCCACGCTGAACATTTTGTTCCAATCAGATCTTTTATTTATGAGGAATGTGCACGTTTTTTTAATTTATTTTTTTGCAGAATTAGTTCTTTGATCAAGCATGCAGCTCCACTGGTGTAAGTGGGATCGGTTAGCCCCCTACTATTCTGCTGCACATGTTGTTGGTTTTCCAGCGTGTCAGTGGAGCTCAAAGCATCCACAACACATGCAGGTTTCTGACATGTTAGCATGCACAGCGCTAAAAAGCAAAATACCGCAGCTGATACTGATTATTTGTTATCTAGGAGCAAATGAAAATCCATCCCCAGCGCTAAACTTAATGGAAATACCTTTGCTTATTTGTGTTTTACATGTTTAATTAAATGAAGACGGCTCCCAATTTACCTTTCAGTGTTGATTGGCTGTTACTTGTGACATGTAACCAATCAGCTGGAGCGGGGGGCGGGACATTAGTAGTGACTACTGATTGAAATGTCTGCATCAGAGCCACATTAGCATGATTTTTTTTTAAAGAGTCATTTAATTTGTCAGGAATTGGTTAAAAGAATAATCAGAAAAATGCTGAATATTGCTTCCAATAATCGATCGAGCTGATAATCAGTTTATCTTGAATTTAAATCTACTTTATTTAAAGCCGAGATCATTAACTCTCTGAGCCACTAAAGCCTTTTGTTAAGGCAACGACAAAATTAAGCCATTTGTAAGAGTTAGAAACTGTAAAAACATAAAGAACTGTTGGATTTTTTTACTTTACAACTGTCCTTAAACTAATTATCAAAACTTGTAAATTAAAAAAACAAACAAAAAAACGTTATATTTCCTCATTCTAGCACTCTTTATTGCGTTTTGACTTTATTTATTCATTATTACTTTATAAAATCTCAAAAGAAAGTCAAAATTGCCAAAATAACACTGTTGATCAAAGCCAAAAAAATGTAAAACTTGCAAATTTAAGAAAAAAAATGTAATTCTGAGCTTAAAATCCTTAAAATCACACCGTTTATCAGAACAAAAAACTGTTAAAAAAAATCGTCACATTTTCAGCTTTACAACAGTCCTCAAACTAATCATCTATGACTTGCCGTTACATTGCAAAACTTGCAAATAAAAAACCAAACATTTTTGCTTAATCTAACTTTACTTATTCATTATTAATTTATAAAATCTCCAAGCAATTAACTTTTTCTTAATGTTTCTTTGAAAAAATCGTCAAAATAACACCGTTTATGAGAGCAAAAAAAAGTAAAAATGTGCAAATTTAAGAGAAAAGTAATTCTATGAATAAAATCATCATATTTCATCACACTCACTTAAAAAATTATTGCCAAAATTATACTGTTCATCAGAAAGAATCATCAAGTTTTCAACTTTACACCAGTCCTTGAACTATTCATCCAGAAAAATTAAGCAAATCTGAGCTCAAAATCGCACTATTTCATCAAAATTACTTCATTCTGCAAAAATCAACAGTTTATAATAACCAGAATCTGTAAAAATAAAAAAATTCTGCATTCTTATGCAAAACTCTAAAGCCATTAAAGACTCAGGTACGACCAACAGTCACTTGACAAAAATTCTGTGAATTTCCAGCTGAACTACAGGTTGTGTTTACACAGGATGTAGTGTGTAGAGCCCCAGTATAAAATAATAGCATTTTTTTCCCCATTATCTGCAAAATAATTAACATAACAGATCAACTTTTTTATGATACTGTACAAACTTTACAGAATACATTTCTGAGTTTTCTCTCTCCTTCTTCATGGTTGTTCTGTTTCCGTAGAGCTGCAGGATTTTATAATAGAGTGAAACACGAACCCAAGAAAAACCTTCCAGCACTCGGAGGGTTAAACTGATTCCTTGTACGTCAGTTTGAATATCCCTTCAAGCCTCAATCAGTGCTTTTTGTACGTCTTCATTTGAGCTGTCACTTTCAGATTAATTGCTCTCTGTCACCGTCCAAAAAAAATCAGTTTTGTTAAATTCATCACAAACGATCAGCTGCTTGTAATTTACAGTCTGAGAGCATCCGGAGTGGTGCTTGTATTTTGTGCTGAATGGAGCGGGGGGGAAATAGCCTTGTCCCAAATCTCCATAGCTGTGGCCTTGTAGCAGGAGAACTCATGAATCTCATTGCTCCCCCATTCAGCTGGAAATGGAGTTCCTGTCGGCTGCTCACAACGCCGAGGCAGACGCTCCGTGTTTATGATTGTGGAATTAATTTGTGTGTTCTCCTAAAATACACCCACTGACAAATGCCTGCTCATGAAACTCACAAAAGCCCTTACTCACTAGTTTTTTTTCTTTCTTTTTAAGGAGGTTCCCAGATGGATTTGCTTTCAGGGCAGAAAATAGTTTGGAGCTGCGCCTCTCTTCATTAAACTCTTAATACCAAAACAAGTGGCTGTTTGCTGCAGAGTGGACCCTCACCCAACGGCGCCATGTAGTGAACCTCCTGCGTGTTAATCTTGTAATTTTGGGTCATTGTGGTTCATTACTTAGAGTAGCGACCAGTCATGTTTAATCCCAAATTAATCAGTTAATCCCGCTCCGGTGTCGGTCTGTTGTTGTTAGCGCTGCGCTAGCTGGCGTCTGCGCCGCTACTCTCGACCCTTCGCCACTTCCTTCCTCCCTGCTCTTAAATCCAGCCCCCCTCCTTCCCTCTTATTGTGTCTGAACCTTTCATCAGTGTTGTGGAACTCGGCCGGCCTTTCTAAGAAACTCAGGGGCATCCGGCTTCGAGGCCAAACCGTGCCATCCAGTCGAGTTAGAAGCAAACTCTGTCTCACAAAGCTAGCTTCCTATACAGCCAAACTGCATTCTCGTTCAAATTTTGAAAGGTAAAAGAGTAACTTGGTAAAAAGGAGCCACAAAACTTTTAAATTAGGGTCCCATCTTGGAGAATTATTGCTAAATGTAACCTCAAAACTACTACTGATGGATTTAAGACGCATGAGGCCAAAATTACACCTTTATCAGAGCCAACAACTGCTCAGGACTGATCAGGATTTTAACTTTGCAACTCATCTTTTGCAAAACTTGCAAATTTAAGAAAGAAAAATGTAATCCCAAACTTAAAACCATCGAACTCACTTTGTTTATTCATTGATGAAATTACCAAGAAATATACGTTTTCTGAACCTTTCTTTGAAAAATTTGTCTAAATTGGGCCGTTTGCCGGAGCAAAAAAACAACCCTGTAGAAACAGAATTGCCAAGTTTTCAACTTTACAACAGCCCTTGAACTCATCATCTATGACTTGCCGTTATATCGCAAACTTGCAAATAAAAAAACAAGCATATTTCTTCAATTTAGCTTTATTTGTTCATTATTCATTTCGAAAATTTCCTGAAAAGTTTTTTTTTTAACATTTCTTTGAAAACATTGTTCAAATAACAGTTTATCAGAGCAAAAAACCTTGTAAAAACTTGAAAATTAAAAAAATAAGGGTAATTCTAAGCTTGAAATCACCATGTTTCATCACTTATTTACATATTACTCATTTATAAAATTTAGCATTTCAGTTTGAGTGACTTTTTAAGGGGAAAAAAGCTCAAATTTTCTCTTTTCAGCTTTATAAATTTGACTATTTTGTTGTTTCTTTACTCCAAATAGAGACATTTGTAACTGAGAACGCATTTTTGTCATATAGAAATGTCATTTTTGGAGATATTGTTGCAAAAACATAAGTTTGTGAATAACCCAGAGTGAAAAGTAGTTCAACACTTGTCAAATGGACAAAGCAGACTCTGTTAACTTTCATTTCTCTGCTCTTTTGATCGTGTTAAACGTCAGTGTTTTACCTCTGTGAGACGACACAAACAGCTTAAATGATTAACTGTCAACGATTAAGTTCATCTCCAGCTGTTTTGATCATCGCTAAATCAGTTTGGGCGACTTTTAAGGGAGGAAAAAGTCTAAATTATCTTATTTCAGCTTCCGAAACATGAATATTTTCTGTTTTGATCAAACTTTTTCACCATTTTCATCACTTTATAAATGAAACAGTATTTTAATTAACCTAAAAGGTACTGAAAAGTTTAATTGATAATGAAAAAAATCATTAATTGCAACCTTAAGAGCAAACAACAGAAGGTACGTTGGCTCAAAATGTAGTTTAGAATGCATTTTTTGTTGTCATTTTCTGAAGATATGGCTGCAAAAACATGAATTTTATTGAGTTTGTAAATAACCCAGATTGAAAAGTAGCCCAGCACTGGTTAACTCAACAAATCAGACTCGGCTAGTTTTCATTCCTCGGCTCTTTTGATCGCCGTTAGACGTCAGCGTCTTCCTCTGGTGTGAATATGTGCGAGAGGCCGGGCTGGGCGGCTGTGCGTGACTAGAACAGGACAAAGCTCGCTGCCTTGAGGGCGAATAAAGCGGACCTTCCATACCCCCGACGCACACAGCGATATGAATCTTAACGGTTGTGACGGAGAAAGATGGAGAAGGGAGAGGGAGGCGTGGATGGGCTGCGAGGGGGGAGGGCGAGCGAAGGGGGCTAGTTTGGACTCCTGGGATTCCAAAGCAGTGACCGTGAAAGTGCTTAGATAAACAGAGAGAAAGCTGGGGAGGGAGGAGGGAGGGCAATGAGGAGAGGATGGAGGAGGAGGAAGAGGAAGCAGTGGAGGGAGGAGAGCATGGGAAGGTGTAGAAGAAGACCTGCAGCTGGGAGGGAAACCAAGTATGGAAGTTTTTAAACAAGTTCGCCGGGACTGTTTACTCCTTAACTCGCCATCATCTCTGTCTGAATCATTCATTCCTTTTGGATGCATCAGCTTCTTAAACTCAACACTTCCAGTCCAGCTCTGACCTTCACATCGTGCAGAGAAAAACACAAAAGAAAGAACAAAAACCCGAAATTAGTGATGTAGATCTGTCAGAAAATGGCTCAAAACCTGATAAACCGGTACAAAATGATTGAAAATGAGTTGAAATTTGTCAAAAACGAGTCAAAAATGGTCCAAAAGGATCATAAGAGGAAAATCAAAGCTACTGGATCAATAAAACAAATGCAGCATGGCTCAAAAAGAGTGAACAGGTCTTTGGAAGATACATTCAGAATGGTGAAACATCTTTCTACAGCTAATGAGCAGAGAGAGTTCATAGAGATTGTTAAAAAAAAAATCAAATATTGTAGTAAAACTCATCGAAGTGACATAAACATGTTGAAAATAATGAAAAAGATGACTAGAAATGACTCAAAATTTGTCAAAAATGACCCAGATCTGTCAGAAAATGTCTTGAAATCGTTAAGAATCTGGTGCACTGGTGCAAAATTATTGAAAATGAGTAGAAATTTGTCCAAAAGGATCATGAGAGGAAAATCAAAAACAGTGAATAGAAGAGTGAAGTTGTTGGAAGATGCATTAAACATCTTTCTACAGCTGATAAGCAGAGTAGAGACCTCTATGAACTGTCTGTTCATAGAGGTTGTTAAATCAAATATTGTAGTGAACCTCACCAAAATGACAAAAACTTGTTGAAAATAATGAAAAATGTTACTTGAGATAACTCAAAATTTGTCAAAAATTACTCAGAAATTGTCAAAAATCTGATACGCTGATGGAAAATGATTGAAAATGTGTCCAGAATTCTAAAATAAAATTGCCAATCCAGCTTTGACCTTTGCATTGTGCGCAAAAAAAAACTTAAATAAAGAACACAAATGGGTAAGAAGGAGCATCAGAAGTGTGACCCACTTAATAAATGATGGATTCTCAAAGCCAGGTCTGATTTATTGGCTGCTTCGCCGGCGCCCTTTCCGCTGCACTCCCAGTACATGTGTGCGTGCCATTTAAGCGCTGTTGCTCGCATGTCCTCCTTAACCCACTTACACAGGTGGGCTGAAAGACACAGATAAGTGTAGTTAAGTATAGTTAAATAATGGATGAGGGCGTAGGGCGCATACCGCTAACGTGAGCTCTGCAAGGAGAGGAAGAAATCAAGAAGGAAGCAACTGGAGGTTGTCATTAAAAACCGTCCTTGTGGAGTGAAATACTACGGAGTCACAGGGGTGCCACATCAAAATATATATAAATAAATAAATCAATGTGGAAATATGAAGATAAATAAATAGGTAAATAAATAAATGTGGAAATATAAAGAAAGATAAATAAATAAATGTGGAAATATAGAGAGAAATAAATAAATAAAAGGAAAAAACAGGAAAGGTAAAAGCAAAGACAAAATTTTCCTATTTATTTATTTCTCTTTATGTTTCCACATTTATTTATTTCTCTTTATATTTCTACATTTATTTATTTATTTATTTTTCTCTTTATATTTCCACATTTATTTATTTATTTATTTCTCTTTATATTTCCACATTTATCTATTTATTTATTTATTTCTCTTTATATTTCCACATTTAATTTGTCTTAATATTTCCACATTTATTTATTTATGTCTTTATATTTCCATATTTATTTATTTATTTATTTATTTATTTGCCTTTATATTTCCTTATTTATTTATTTATTTGTCTTTATATTTCCACATTTATTTATTTATTTATATGTCTTTATATTTCCATATTTATTTATTTATTTCTCTTTATATTTCCATATTTATCTATTTATTTGTCTTTATATTTCCACATTTATTTATTTATTTATTTATCTTCATATTTCCACATTTATTTTTTTATTTATTTATTTTTGATGTGGCACTCCTGTGACTCCATAAAAGCCCGGCCTCAAAATGTACTCTGTCACATATTTTCTGCCAGCAGGTTCCATGTCAGGGTGAAGTACTCAGCATATCTTCACCGTTTGTTTTATTGCTTTATAGTCGCTCCTTTTCTGCCAACCAGTCATAAAGTAAATGAAGCAGGATAAGCAGTAAATGAAAATGAAACTTAAATGTGGGAATAAGGGTCGGATCTGTCTCCAGTGTGGAAGTTCTGTCGCTGACTTAATGGTTCACAAGATTGGTCATTTATACGCTTCTCATTCGTTGTCTGTATAAACGGCCGTGCGATGCATTCAGCCAGTTTTTGGGTACTTTATGCAAAATCAGGAGCATCCAGAGCGACTTTTTGACTCTAGAAACTCCTGAAAAACTTTAAAACTAACCGTTTGTGAGCTAAAATGGAGACAGAATCAGCAGCAGTTTATTTCTGGTGTCAAATGTTTTCCCAGATATATTTCGAAGAAATTTTTCCTCGATCTGATCTACCATTTTCCTTGATAATAAAAACTTGAGGTGTTGTAGAATAGCTGTTTACTACTGTATATCGAATAGATTAGAATAGAAGGGATTGGACTTGGGTTATTGCTGAGAGCAGTTAGTTTTGTGAGGCGTAGCAAACAAAGCTTGGTTGTCAACGATTAAATTTTAAATTTTTTAAGGATAAAAAACTTTGTTTATCAAAAGTGATTAGTTGGCAATTGATTAGTCAGTTTAGGTGACGTTTAAAGGGGATAAATGTGAGCATAAATTGAGTATTTTTTGTTTCTTTCACTGGCATTTTTCATCATTTTCTGCCATTTTCACAAATAAAAAACTAATTGATTAGCTGAGAAAATAATCAACACATTCAGTAACGTCAAGCAAAAAAAAAAAACCTTTGTTGATTGGATAGCTAATTAGCTGTGAAATGATAAAATCACAAACGGGTGTTTTATATCCGATTAATCAGTTTGAGTGACTTTTAAGGTGAAAAAAAGCCTAAATTTTCTGATTGCAGCTTCATAAATTTGCCTATTTTCTTGTTTCTTTACTCCTCTAAGACAATTAACTCGACATCTTTTGATGAATCGAGACATTTGTCATCTTTAACTCTTTTTGGAAACCTTTTTTCAACATTTTCTCGCATTATATATAAATCAAAGAATATTTCAATTAATCTAAAAAAAAATGTTGGCAGACAGGGAGCTTTGTGGGAGTTTGGCTGGTTAAGGGGCATCATGACAAAGTCTTCTGAGAGGCTTAAGGACCTCCAACCAGTACATATTAAATCATAGCTGGATCAAATAGGACATCGTTTTAATGCCCCGTTGACATTAGAAAATGGTTGCACATAAAAAATAAATAATCCAAATTTACAACAGACGTGACGGCAAAAGTTAAACAAAGGATCAAACTTAGGTTCTTGCTGATGCCAGTTAGTTAAAAATCGCCTTGATTGGTCCGATCGTCCCTGCTGTCCAAAGCTTAAACGCTCCGACCGCTTCCATCTGAAAATACCCCTGTAAATATCGACCGATGCATTTTCCGCATCTGTGAGTATTCCAGGGTGTCTGAAAGTCCACAAGACTGTTTGCAGACCATCCAAGGACGTCCACACGAAGATGAAAAATTGGGTTCGCACGGCGCTACAGGGGTAATTGCAAACATGTCTATCAGTAGCTTGCATGCATAGAATACATAGATACCACTTTCTACTCATGTACGTCTTCTAAATGGACTCCAGCAGACGAGAAAAGTAGCATGATAACAACAACTGTGCATCCATGGGAGTCCACGGTTGATGTCTTGTGTTTAATCAAGGCTATTTACATCACGAAGAACCTCGCCTGGGGCCAGTCTTTTACTTTCTGCCTACACAAGGCTCCACATGATGTTAATTTCCTGAGAGTCTTCGTGTACCGTGTAAATCTACATGCAACCCAAAGTTTATGGGAATAATGTGCATGCATGGAATATATAGATATGACTATAATGTGTGTGTGTATATAGGCAAACAATTCTTCCATGTGGACTCCAGCGGACTAGAAAAGTAATACAATAACAGCAACAGCATCCATATGCGTGTCCACAAGGACATATGATCAAGGTTTTTATATCAAACGGACAGTTGCTTGCACGTGGAAAGCATAACACTCATTCCACCTGGTCTTTAAGACTTCTTTAAACTACGTAAAATTTTTGTCATTCAGTGAGAGCATATATTTCTTTGAAATTATAATGCAGTTTAGTTGTATAGGAATGTAGTTTTCAGGAGATAAGGTGAGAAGGATGATATCAACACAAGACATCTCATTTAAAATGCACTTTGTGTGTGATAATTGAAATAATTAGGGCTGGACCCGAATATCCGAATATTCGTTCACTACGGCGGTATCCGGATATTAATTTTGGTATCCGGATACCAAAATTGACATAGACATATACACATACAGTATGTCGATGTGATCACCCCTTCCTCCCCCCAGACGAAAATATTCGGAGCTCTTCCCTTCGGCTTCGGCCCACTTCAGCTCATCCCGCCGTGTTCGGCTCATCTCGGCTCCTCCATTCCTGTTTGTAAACACCACCCGAATGGCCGGGTTGCTGCCCACTCTGACGTCACGCTTCACTTCGTTGCATAAACACAAGACAAGATGCTGAAGACCTCCACTGTTTGGGAATTCTTCAGTTTAACTGAAGGCAAAATTTGGACCCAGGAGACCAGACGAACGGATCCGAATATTCGGATATTTGTCTTTAATAGGGCCCGAATATTCGGAGGCCAGAAACCACTATTCGGGCCAGCCCTAGAAATAATTATAAACATGTTGGAGATTGAATGCCAAAGTTTAGTACAGGGGGGGTCTCAATTTACGTCGGCATTCCTTTCCTACAGAGTGAAGTAACGAGATTTTCACCGTAAGTCGGAACTCACGTATGTACACAAGAACCTACGCTAACACAGTGGTAAAATCAGAATCTGGGACATAAAAACACTGTACAGTAAATATAAAAAATGAATTTAAAAAGAGAACAATTCCTTACCTTTACTCCTGTGGTTGGCAAAAAAACACAACACAAACGGAAGATGTTGCACAATCAAATGTAGCGTACAACGACCAATTTACACAAGGCCGTCTTCCTCATATAGCGCCACCTAACTGCGTATTTGTCCGCTCCGCTCGCCAACTAATTCTTGTGCGATATTTGTTTTAACGCCACAAACACTGTACATGATGATGGAAGACTTTAATGAATTTATGGGACACGGTGAAGTGTCCACGAAACGCTGCCAGTCGAGGACGTCGTAAACCGAGGACCTGCTGTATGTGGTTTCTTAAAAGTGACCTGAAAAAAGAATGTTTGCATGAGTTTTTAAAGCAACCATCTTTTGCTGTCAGGTCAAATCATCTTTTCACAGCATGCTAATAAAAATGTCATTTTTGTGCTGTTTGAAAGGAAAGCTTAGAATAAAAGACGCTTAAACTAACCAGCTCTGATTATTAGTTGTTTGGTCTCTGAAATGTCAGTAAATAGCTTCTCCAAGCCCGAGCTGATGCGTTTAAACTGCTTGTTTCATCTGGTGTTTCTTTTATCCAGCACAATCCCCAGGATATTTGATTTAGAATCACGCAAAACAGACAAAAGCGTCACATTTGAGAAGCTGGAACCAACAAAATGTAGGTTGTTGATCGCTGAATCGTCTCGGTTTTAAACCAACAAGTGTAAAGCCGCCTGAGGGTTTGTGTGTTTAACTGTTGCTTTTCTTGAATCATGAGGTGACCAACCTTTCTTTAGGTGCACAAACTCAATGCTAATGTCGCTCTGTTTAGATATCTGCTGTGTAAATCTGAAGGGTCCAAACAGCCATGTTAGTACATAAACGGGAAACGGATGATGTTGACACGGTGCATGAGCTCAGCTGCCAGTTTTTTGCAGGGACACACTCTGATGGGCTTTATACATAGTTTGAATCATGGCTTCATGTGTTCACCCATCACAGTTGTCACTCCCCCCCCTCTCGGTGCCTGAGCTCCTGCAGCTGTATTCATGCATCCCAGCCTGGCACCTGTACAGATCAGCCCTGTACTTACGCTGCAGCTCCATTTAGACTGCAGAAGCATGGAGAGCACTCATTACTCTGAGGTTTAGGCTCTCCAGCGGACGAGATGCAGGGAAAAAGACGGATGGAACGAACGAAGGATGGATGGGTGGGGCGTTGGCTTGGCACCAATCCCAGCCTCGGATTGGTTGTTGTCCTGGCAACGGCATGTCTGACCTTATTTAGCCCCGTGCCCGCCCCTCGCCGTACTCCTGCACGCTTCTTCTCTTTGAATAGTTTTTTAAAAAATTCTCAATCTTAAAAGTCCACACGGATCAGGCGACTGCAGCAACATTTCAGGTCCAAAAACGGTTGAAAATGAAGAAAAAAAAAGCAGGGCTGCACTCTTGTCCATTTATGTTGTGGACAGTAATTTCATACCTCCCAGAAAAAGTCACTGGAAAGCTTATTTTAGCATCAGAGCAGACCACACATAGAGCGTATGCATGACAGAGCTCTGCCACAGAAGGAGATGATGGCTTCTGCAGACCTGCAGCCATATCAAAAATGGTTCCGATGAATTGGTTTCCATACCGATGGCTCCCGTGGGCCTGAATCGTGCAATTTTCCTCAGCTCTGCCGGCCCTCGCTATACATCCTGTTGTGCTGCTGAGTCCACACACACACACACTAACACACACACGCTAACACACACAGGAGCAGGACCTATGCCATAACAGGCAGAAAATAGGGTCTGTCTTTACTCTGGGTTGAGAATCCTTTAGGCCTGAAGCAGCAGGTGTGTGTGTGTGTCTGTGTATGTGTGTGTCTGTGTATGTGTATGTGTATGTGTATGTGTGTGTGTGTCAGTAAATTGATGGGGAATGTGGGTCCCGGAGGCAGCCTGCTGATCCACACAGTTTGAATGAGGACTGGAGTGGTCTGAATGCCGGTGCCTTCTGGTCATTTAATGGAGCCTGCAGGGCAAGAAAGGTGCAACCAATCACTTCATCCAGGTCACACGCACTCACACACAGCTGTAGTGGCTGACACTAAGCACCGAATTCATATCTAGAGATAATGCATCGCGGAGTGTGTGTGTGTGCTCTTCTATACTTATGAGGACTGAAGCATTAGGCTTGCCAGTTAATGCAGGGATTCCCTGAAGAAGCTGTCTGCAGAGGGAGGAAAACCACTCAGATCTCGATGCTTATTAACTCTTTGAACTCCAACACCTGACGGCAAGGTTGAAGGGCTCGTTATCCGTTTCAAAAAATCACCAGAATTAGACTATTTATCGGAGCCAGAGGCTGTTAAAACAGAAAGAATCATCAGATTTTACGCTAAGGAAAGTCAAATGTCAGCTTAAAATCATGGTGGGTCATCAAAATCACTTTATGCCACACGTTTCACTTAATGGCGGGCAAAAATTAAATGTTTGCAGGAAGTAGATTCTGCAAAAGAGTCGAATATTTGAAGCTTCCTAATGCACCCGTTAGTGACTTAACTGTCAGCAGCAGTCACAAAGTTGTGGTTGAACTGCAGCCACAGAGCAGAGAGGAGACAGAAACAAACTAAAAATAATAATACTCGGTCGCTTCCTGGAATAAACCAACTTATTTTGCATGTCTCATTTAAATATTTGCCAAAATAAACCATTTGTACTAAGAGGACTCTGTAAAAAATAAAAACTGAGTTCCTTCACATAACTGTGAAACATGGCTGAAAAACAGTGAACAGAGGAGCAGGTTGTTGGAGATCCATTCAGCACGGTGAAACATCTTTCTACAGCTTTACTTAAATTCATCTCAATCACTCAATACTTATTTGGCTTATTTTGAGCAACCCTTGACTCATTTAGGACATTTCTTGTTACCAGTTTAGACCAATTTTGAGTCATTTTGGACAAGTTTTGTATAATTTCAGACTGAAAATCAAACCTACTGGATGAATAAAATAAATGCAGCACGGCTCAGAAACAGTGAACAGAGGAGCAAGTTATTGGAGATACATTTAGCACGGTGAAACATCTTTCTACAGATGATGAGCAGAGACTGAAATGTGGCTTCAAACTTAAAAAATGACTTGAATTTACTTTAATCACTCAAATCTTGTTTAAAATGACAAATTTCCGGATACTTTCAGGTACTTTCAAGTCGGTTTAGTAAGTGTTTTGAACAATTTTTGACTCATTTTGGACATTTTTTGTTGCTTTAGACCAATTTTGAGTCATTTCTGGACAAGTTTCAAATAGTTTCAGGCTATTTAAGACGGAAAATCAAAGCTACTGGATGAATAAAATAAATGCAGCATGGCTCAGAAACAGTGAACAGAGGAGCAGGTTGTTGGAGATCCATTCAGCACGGTGAAACCTCTTTCTACAGCTGATGAGCAGAGTAGAGAGAAAAACGGTGACAATATAGTTCAATATCTATAGAGTGTAGAGCTGATTTTTTTTTTTTCTTTCTAGAATTTGATGACACATCTGGGCACTTGGAAAAATGTTGACCATGTTCATTTCTTCTTTTTCACTGTGTCATTCTGCACACATGACATTTCTGAGCTCCTCTACTTCCAGTCACGGCTGTGCTGTTTCCATAGAGGGCCAGGCCTTCATACTGCAGCGCTGTCTGGCATTTAGAGGGTTAAGATAAATGTGAACACTCAGAGCTGGCATGTGAAAATTCAACCACAGACTGAGAGGCAGGACTGGAGCAGGAAAGTCCACATACCGTCCACATTCGCAGATTAGCAGTCATAGAAAAGAAAGCAAAAGGAGACGTGCCCTTCCCTCTGACCTTGAAGGAAGCCAAGCCTCCCACAAACACACACTAACGCACTGAGCAGCAAACAGGAAACGGCAGATAAGCACAACAGCTTGTTGTTCTTAAGTCCGTCTTTCCTCCCCGTGAGGAGCAGCTCATCGCCGCCTCGGGCCTCGGTTTGATGACACCGAGAACCCGGAGGGGCGAGGTTTGAGGGTGTCTGAGTTTGTCTGGGGGTTTGTGAAGGGATTTCTGAAGCCAGCTGGGCAGACGAGGCGGTGGTGGGGGGGCCCCAGATGGTCGGAGGCGGGGGGTGACGTCCTTGTTTGTGCGCGTCGAGGGGAGTAAGCACCAGGTTAGACACAACACTGGCGCCGGGGCTGTTCGGACACAGCGGGGCTTTGTGGGGGACATGGAGGTGGACGGGGGGGTTGTCCTCATTCCGCTCTGCTTTACATCCATGTAGAGACAGAGATCGAGCTCACGGAGAACAAACAGCCCAGTAGGAGCAGATGAGGGGTTTTTCTCTGTGATTTTTGTAGCTCTTCAGGTGCAAAAATATCTCGTAACTCTCTTTTTTTTTTCTTGCTATAGATCGACATAAATGATGTTTTTCTGCCTATAGCTCTTCCAGATCAGCAACAAAACATAACATTTTCATGTGCAAAAACATCTCTTAACTCTGTTTTTCCTGCAATAGCCTTTGTTTTTCTACCGATATCTCTTTCAAAGCAACAAAGTATAACATTTTCATGTGCAACATCGTCTTTTAACGCTGTTTTTTCTTGCTACAGCTCTTTATAAATGATGTTTTTCTACCTGAATCTCTTGAAATTTGTGTGAAACTGTCATCTCTCTTTGCAGCTCTTCCAGATCAACAACAAAATATAACATTTTCATGTCCAACATCATCTTTTACCACAGTTTTTCTTGCTATAGCTCTTTATAAGTGCTGCTTTTCTACCTACATCTCTTTAAATCTGGGTAAAACTGTCTTCTCTCTTTACATCTCTTCCAGATAAGCAACAAAATCTAACATTTTCATGTGCAAAAACGTGTCTTAGCTCTGTTTTTTCTTGCAGTCTTTAAAAGTGCTGCTTTTCTCCCTATATCTCTTTAAATTTGGGTGAAACTGTCTTCTCTCTTCACAGCTCTTCCATTTCAGCAACAAAATACAGCATTTTTAGGTGCAACACAGTTGACGACTGACCTATTAATTTGTGCTTATAGATGTAACTTTTCATTATGGTTTCCTTCTTTTCATATTTCAACTCACTTGCTATCTGATTATTTTATCTACTTGTCTAATGGTGCAGGTTCATGTTGAGAAATAACAGTGAAAATTTTAAATTAGACCGATTCTTCGCTGCTGATAATATGACTAATTAAAAATATTTTGGAGGTTTTGCTTGCAGTGGGCACCATGACTTCTGTGGTAGTTAATGACTTCCGGCCAGGGTTCATGCATTGAAAACAAGCTGAAGTTCTTTTAAATGAATATAACTGAGCTAATTTGATGACAAATATTACATATTTAAAATGCCTTTATCAGCATATGAAAAAAACGTCCACTGTAATTTATTCATTTTGACAATGAATCGATTACAGATTGATAACCTGGTCAACTATCTGTTAAGAAAATTGGTTAAAATGTTTAAAAATGTGTGTTTCTTCACATAGTGCCTCCTGAACAACACAACAGGAAGCAGTTGCTCTGACTATAGGAGCCAATACCAAACTTGCAGTGGGCACCATGACAAAGACTTCTGTGGTAGTTAACGAGTTTCAACCAGGCGTGAACTAACCGTGACATCACCCGTTGGTTTCAACGCCGAGAAAATGAAGCCCGGATTTTGTTACTTCCTGGTCGCCATTTTGGATTTTTTGGAGCCAGTGACGTAAAAAGCGTCATCAAACAGACTGGACCGGAGAGCAACTAGGAGCAGGACCAGTCTATGGGCGGGCCAGACTGAAGCCAGACTGCTGAAAGCCTCGCCCTAAAGGATCTGTCAATCATTCCAGACAAGATTGTCTATCAAGTATAGCCACGCCCCCTGGCTCCACCAACTTTAAAGATTTATTTAAAATTCAGTATTGATTTATTTTAAGATCGGCCACCTGATCTCTCATTTTGACCATGAAAACTAACGGGAAAAAAATCCTGAGCTGTAGAAAATCAGTCTATCAAATTTTATTTTTTCCAAAAATGAATTGGGGTCTATGGAGCAAAAGCTTTTTGGAGCCAACCCTAGCGGACGGCGTGATATTGCAAGTTTTTGACACTTCCGAGTGGACTTCATTTTTGGAGTCAGATGCTACGTCCATCTTTATATACAGTCTATGGTTTCAACCAGAGTTCATGTGTTGAAAATGATGGGACAGCATTCCTATAACTGAATGTTAATGTGTGTAACATGTAAATACCCCACCTCTATACACCGCTTTATCCTCACGAGGGTCATGGGGGGTGCTGGAGCCTATCCCAGCTGACTCAGGCGAAGGCAGGGGACACCCTGGACAGGTCGCCAGTCTGTTGCACTCGCAATTAACCTCAGCATATTTTTGGACTGTGGAAGGAAGCCGGAGTGCCCGGAGAAAACCCACGCATGCACAGGGAGAACATGCAAACTCCATGCAGAAAGATCCCAGGCCCACCCCGGGATTTGAACCGGGATCTTCTTGCTGTAAGGTGACAGTGCTAACCACTAGTCCACTGTGCAGCCCTGGTGACGCATCAATAAAGCGTATTTTATCTTCTCTTTTCCTGCTGTGGTGACCTGCTCTGAAGCTTTATCATCATTTTCTTGTCCTTCCTACACTATCCTTGGTCTCTTTTTACGATAACTTTCCCCGCATTTGGCATTAATTACTCCCAACTTCTTGCTGTTCTCATAAAAAGCTTCCCGAGTGTGGATTTATTCACCTGCCAATTTCTGTTTCCCTCTAATCATGAAAATGTCTCGCGAACTCGCGGGTGAGAAAATCATCGCTATGTTTGCCTTCTGTAGTCACACCTGTGTCGAGTGGTGTTTGCACATATTTCTTTTCAATTTGAACACAATCTGAAAGCGGCGCGGGCAAACAGGACTCCACGAAGCAGGTGGGGTTGATCACAAAGCCTGCTGGAGGAGCCGCTAATGTGCTTGCGTTTGTTGCTAATGAACGAAAAGATGAAGCTGTTTGTTGAAGAGACTTTCTTGCACCATCGACTACCTGCAAGCTCTGCAGTTAATGGAACCGTTTATATTCCGGCAGAACAGAGCTGGTATTAAATTTTATGGAGCGATGAAGGCAGCGCAACTCTGTGGGTTTCCCTTCCCTCAAAGGTTAGGAGTGGCTCGATGGTTTGCAGCTGGTCAGGAGCACAATTTTTGAATTCAGCAGTAAAACTTGCTCAGATTTACATCTTCTAACCCTCTGAACTCCGGGCTGGTTCTGGGCATTTCTTGCTACTGTTACGCTTCCTCCTCTCCTCTGCTTTTTGGACCATGAAGCATTTATTTTGCCACTGAAAATGTTATTTTCCTCTCAGTCTCTCTCATCATCTCCTCTGTGTTCTGTGGAAGCACTGCCTGCAGTTCACCTGAAAACTCTGAATTTTTGTCATGTGACTGATGGTCACAAATGAGTCAAATGTTGCTCCTCAGTTTTGCGGAGGAGTGCAGAATTTTTTGTTTTCTGGTGCAAAGTGGGGTTATTTTGTCCTTTTTAAAATGAGACCATTCAGGCTGGCTTTGAAGTGAATTTTGGGTTGGTTTTAGAATGTTTCAGACTAGTTTTAGGCTGGATTTGGATTGGTTTTGGGTTGTTTTTAGCCAACATTTTACCTAGTTTTTTGGTTGATTTTAAGCTGAATTTGAGCTAGCTTTAGTCTGGTTTTGGACTTGTTTTTGTTGATTTTAGGCACAATTTTTAGACTCATTTAAGGCTGGTCTTACGTAGGCTTTGGAGTGGTTTTGGATATATTTTAGGTTGAATTTGAACTAGCTTTATGTTGGTTTTGGACTTGTTTTCTGTTTATTTTAGGCAGGTTTTTATACTAATTTAAGGCTGGGTTTAGGTAGGCTTTGGACCGATATATATATATATATATATATATATATATATTTTTTTTTAACTGGTTTTTTGTTTGTTTTGTGTTGATTTTAGGCTGTATTTTAAGGCTGGTCTTGGTCTAGTTTAATCCTGATTTTTGTGTTGGCTTCAGGCTGAATTCAAGCTTGTTTTGGGGTGGTTTAATGCGGATTGTTGGGGTGGTTTTAAGTTGAATTTAGATTAGCTTTAGGCTGGCTGTTTTTAAGACTGATTTAAGGGTGGCTTTAGGAAGGCTTTGGACTGTTTTGATGTTGGTTTAGGCTGGGTTTGGGCTGGTTTGGGGTTGGTTTTTGGCCTTTTGTTCAACCAGTTTTAGGCAATTGTATTGAGAAACAGCCGTTTGAATTTCTTACCAAATAAAATGCAAAGGGCTTTTTTTGTAAATGTTTGTAAAAATGTGATTTTTAAACTCACATTGAGTTCAGACTGAGAAGCAATTCATTTAAAGACTGTCAGAAGTTGAAAACTGACAATTATGTCTGTTCTTAGAGTTTCCAACTTTGATAAATGGTGGAATTTTGACAATCTTTTAAAATAAAGCATACCTTTCAAAGGTTCAAAGGGTTACGTAATTGAAATTCAGCTGTCATTGATGATAGTGTGACCTGGCTCTTTTGGCAGCTTATTGGATTTACTACTACAACAGTGTGGTGACACTTAAGGCAATCAGTACGCGTGTAAGTCAACATTGAGTGTTTTTTTAAAATATGTATATCTCTACAGATCAATGAGTCACCTTTTATATCATGCTGATTCCCACCCGTCTTATACAAGAAATAAACAACGCCTTTCCACAAAGTCATACTGCTCGAGCGCTGTTACTACAGCAGCATCCAGTGCAGAGGCTGAAACTGTGTCACGCTATGCCCAGCCAAGGCCAACTGACCACAGCTCACTGTGCCCAGTCAGCAGAGTGGCCAGAGTTAGCGGTCGCCCTGCTGAGACTGACCACGGAAGAACCGAGGCTCGACCAAACCTCTCGGCCTCCCATTGTCCCTGAAAGCAGCCAAAATGCTTTTACTGTGGACCAGTGCGAGGGTGAAAGATGTCTAAAATCCAGTGTGCATTTCCTGCATTCATTACCTCGCCTGCTATTAGCATTTCCATTGTAGTGGAATGTTTTTATCCCCGATGTTTACGTGCACTACATGCACTAAATGCCCCGGTGTATTCAGGAAGCGTAGCATGCAGCTGCTCTGCGTGATCGACTATCTGTTCTGTATTCCTGAAGCCGTGTTGCAAGATTGTTGCTCCTTTAATTATTCTCTCATATTAAAGGATCAAAGGTCTCTGCCACAGTCAACCCGCTGCATTTCATTAGAACTGCACACACGTTTGTGTGCGCACACACACACACACACACACACACCTCTGCAGGATACCCATCTATGTCCAATTTTTCTAATTTGGAATGCAATTTCCCGTGATTACAACGGGATAAATGTTGGCCTTTTCAAGTTCTCCCACTGAAGAGCCCAGCGTGGCGTTTCAGACTCGGCTCCTCGGTGAGATTTCTCTTTATCAACCGCAAGCTTGCACCAAAACCTCAGGAGGGTGTCCCTGATCGCCCCGTGGCACGAGAGCATGTTTTATTCTCCTGGAGTACTTTCATGTTGGGGTGTGTGCGTGCCTTTGCCCTCTTTTGCGCCAGACTCGACCAAATCCTCTGAGCACCTTCCACCTCCTCGCCCCCTCCGCCGCCGCTGATAGGCTGCTCCGGCGAGCTCCACCGGTGCTCCCATGATGCCCCTTGCTGTCACCGCCTCAGCTGCACGGCGGCTGGCAGGAGGGGAGGATGCTGAGTGTAATTAGGGCGTACCCGAGCCTACCAGGGCCGGGGAGGGGAGAGGGGAAAGAGGGGCTGACAGTTTGACATCAGCGCAGCACACCGACTCTGTAATTGCTGGCGTGCATATGGCGCGGGCTGAGGTAATATGGGATGGAGGGGAGTCGGGAATAGGAGGGTCTCTGAAGAGATGCATAGAAGATGAGTGCATGTCATCCAGAGCAAGGAGGGGGCGGGGGAAAGGAGGCAAGACCTGAGCTGGAGAGAGGAGCTGCAGGTGAATGACATGTACAGCAGCATGTCGACACAGCAGCACACGTCTGTTATTACATGCACGCACACACACACACTCTTCCACAGCTGGTGCAGCTAAGCAAATATTCCCGAGCCTCCGAGGGGCTTTGCAGAGCACCACAGGTAGCAGGGAGAGTAAACAGGCTGCTGTGTGAACGTGTGAGCGCTTACAACCGGCTTCGGTGTTCTCTTAGCCGGCCGATCGAGCGCCTTTGTTGGGCTGTAATTAGCACACACAGGTAATAGAGCTATCGGACGTGGCCTCACACACACACGCACACATTCGCAGAGAGGGTATTGATCAGCCGAGTGTGTGTGGGTGTGTGTGTGCGAGCGAGGGAGGGATCCTGATCGATGGCGTCCTGTCCCGTTGATAGATCGCCAATTCTGCACGGTGGCTATTGAGCAGGAAGCAGCTCTGGTGTGATCTGCCTTCAGGGTCGCACCTGCATCCCCAAAGATACACACACACACACTTTACTGCTTTTCTGCTGCGCACACACTCAATGCAGTAGTTCTGCACGATGCACTGAACTACTGACGGTGGGTTATTCCATCTCAGATCATTACAGGACTTCTGCTCGACCATTTCTGGTTCGATTCCGTCTGTTTTGACATAAGATATGGATTTTTCGATTCAAGAGTTTTATTTGTCACGTGTCACAGGATGTGCAGTGGAATGTAAAGCACTGTTTTTCTAAAATGGTACCGGTGAAATTTTGGATTGAAATATCAAATAATTGACCTCATTTCAGCACGTTTTTATCGCACAAATGGAAATTTGACGTCGTGTTTGAATGAGAAAATCGAGGAAACTAGTGAAGATTAACGTTTGAAATGTTCCCCTGTACCTCTCATCATTACGCTGATTCAGAATCTGGTGCAAAGTGTTCCTTTTTTTGGTTGATTTTTGATTAAGACGTGTAATTTAAATTGGACCATTTCTAGGCGGGCTTCTGGCTGAGTGTGAACTGAATTTTGGTTTGGCTTTAGAATGTGTCAGACTAGTTTTAGGTTGTATTTGGACTGGATTTCAACTGGTTTTGGGTTGGGTTTAGTCTGGTTTTGGATTTAATGCTAAGTCAATATTTTCCTTTTTCCAATTGCCAGTATTGTTTGTTTTGTTTTTATGTTTGTTTTCTACAGATTCATGCTAAAATACATTAATCAACAACGTGCCACCCACAGCCAATCGAAACACTGAAGGATAAACAAGGTCATTACAAGAATGTGTCGTGTGTTTTAAATGTAGTTATGTGACGATCGGCATTGGTTTGTTTGTCTGTCTGTTAGCAACATTACTCGAGAAGTGACTAATGGATTTAGATGAAATTTTCGTGGAAGGTCAGAAATGTCACAAGAACCAAGTGATTAGATTTTAGCAGTGATGCAGCTTATAGTCTGGATCCATGAATTTGTTAAAGATTTCTGCATCATCGTGAGATGGCGTCATGGCGTCACTGTAACCATGACAACAAGTGAACGCTGCATCAGCTGTCTGCTGACGGTCACATGACCATGATCCTACTACAAATCCACCGCTGAGGACTTATCGAGACTTATCCATCGGAAATCATACAAGGACCAGTTGATTAAACTGTGGGGGTGTTTCCGAGTCCCATCAATTCCCGCCACCCGCTACATATTTAGGTCACGGGATTCGGTATCTGTACATAACTTACGCATGCATAACACACGCCTGTGCTGGGCGTAAGGTCATTTACTTTGTGGGTACATCTATATTAGACGGCCACATTCTATGGTGGCAATTTCCACCACAAATTTTTTTTCAACATTTCATCTGCCAGAAATGATACGACTGAGCAGCCTTGGTGGAGTACTGCGCTGTCTGAGTGCTTCTCTTGTTGCTACTGCGACTATATTGCAGTTTTATAGAGAACATAGGTTTCTCCTCTCAGCTGTGGCCCCCTCTCTCTAACAGTTTCTTGTCATTTCTCCTCTCATTGCTCCATCCATCTTTGACACTCTCAGTGGATTTGCTGGACCATCTCCTGCTTCCTTGTCATGTCTCTCTGTTTCATTTCCATCACTTCCTCCTACTCATTTTCCTTTTTTTTTTTTCTCACTGCACTTGCTCTTATTTATTCTTTTGGTCTCCTCTCTCTTCGCCTACTTAACTTGAGACCACTCCACCACCATCGCCGCCACCTCCTCCCCATTCCACGCTCCTTTTCCCTCCCATGTTCCCCTTCGCTGACTCCCAGCACTCCCTTCCTCTCTCCTCCGCTCTGTCACCCCTCTATAAAGACTCCCACTGACGGACCTGAACCTTCTGCCCAAGCCACATTCTGCCCCTCATTCTTTTCTCCATGCGAAGAGGAGACCAATTAAAGTCCGTCTCGTCTCCTCTTCCACTCCGTTGTTCTCCTCTCTGTGTGTCTGCACTCAGATTCTCTGGGGTCGCTAATTAAAACACTTTTACTTTCTTTTTCTCTTTACTTTTTTTTCTACCTGTTCGTCTAACTTTTTCGTCCTTCTTTATTCATCTTTCTGCTTCAGCTCTCTTTTCATCGGTGTCCTTATGTCACGTCCCTTGCCTCCGTTTGGGACCTGCTTTGTGCTCTCGTACCATTTCTCGTACGGTACTTTGTCCTACATCTGTGAAACAAAAAATAAACACAGCATGGGATGTTTTATTAAATGCATGAACAGAAGGGATGCCATGAAACGAATATTCACCAAATGAAATGATAATCTGCAGACAGAGAGTGGTTTCATTGGCGAGGTTGTCAATCCTTCTCATGCAAAACTTGAGTCACTGTTCCTAAAGGACTTGGTAAAGTTTGCAGATACGTCCATGAAAAGCGTCCAGCAGATGTTGTCATGAGTCTGTAGAGTTTGGTAGGACTGAAACGCTTTCAGCTGCTGTAGAAGGACTGGTTGTAGAACGCTTTTAGGCAGGTTTAAGCTGGTTTTAGGATAATTTCTGATTGGTTTAAGTTGGTTTTCAACTGTTAAATGTTAATGTTAAAATTAGGCGGTTTGGGACAAGTTTTGGGCTGGTTTCAGAGTCATTTTAAACTGGTTTTGGGCTAGTTTTGACTTGGTTTTAGACTGATTTTAAGCTGGTTTTGGACTAGTTTTGACCTGTTTCTAGACTAATTTTAGACTGGATTGGGACAAGTTTTGATCTGGTTTTAGACCATTTTTAAGCTGGTTTTGGACTGGATTTGATCTGGTTTTAGACAGTTTTTTTGCATGGATTTGAACTAGTTTCAGACTAGTTTTAGATTGGCCTTGGGTTAGTTTTGCTTGATTTAAGATTAATTTTTGGCTTGTGATAGACAGGATTTGTACTGATGTTGAGCTAGTTTTAGGTTGTTTTTTGACTAATAAGTGGTTTTAGGCTGCTTTTTGGCCAGTTTTCGACGAATTCTTGGCTGATTTTATACTAATTTTAAACTGGTTCAAGGCTGGTTTTAGGCAAATTGTAAATTGGCCATACGTTGGTTTTGGACTGCTTTAAGGTTCATTTTAGGCCGGTTTCTAATTGGTTGTAGGCTGGTGTTAGAGTGGTGACGGTGACACGTGGTTTGGGGTCGCGTAGCAGTTTGTCTGTTGTACCTTGCTGTCGAAAACAATTTCTTTGAAGACAAAGTGTGGAGTTCTTGATATCAAAGTGCCTGCCTACGCCTCTAACTAGCATTCCAACGGTCTGTTTTCGTCTTTCTTTTGTGTCATTTAAATAGAGCTGCATTTTTTTTTGATCCTATAAAAGTGACCTTTTATAGTCGCTGGTCAAAGGAGTGTCTGTGTCCTGGTCACGCTATCTGATCACTGTCCTTTAAAGCCACATCTGACGAGGCTGTGGATTAACTCAACGGACGAGAATTTGTCACCAGCTGAACAGTTTAAATTGGCTGAATTGAAGCCTTTTCTATCCAGCGCAATAAAAATGACATTTTTAACTTTTCTCTGAGTCACAAAAGAACACCATTTGCATGCTGCGTTTATACTCTCGTTCGGTCTGTCTCTCTCTCGTCATCTCCGTCTCCTATTAGTTTGTACATGGGTAACTCTTCATACAGTAGCTGACAGCGAATCAGAATCCTCAGTCTGAAAGAGCATACATTATGCAGCTCTTCTGTTCTAATGATGCTGTCTTGTCCAGAGTTGTTGTTATGCCAGAACCCAGTCAACCTTGACTGGCATGGTTGTACATTCACACGCACGTCCGCTTAAGTCGGTACACAACTGTGGGTTTCTGTGCCGCGTGTTCTGGGAAAATGGAAAACAGAAGCAGTCGAGTTTATTTTACACTGAACTCCCCTCAGTGGTCGTAATTAGCATACGAGGAATGTTGTTCGCTCTATCTGACACTCAGCAACAGCAGTCTCTTGCCGGCCTGGAAATAAAGCTGGATTTTTGTCATTGTGATGTGCATTGTACTACAGAAGTGAATGTGACTCCGTTCAAAATGAAAGCAAACAGTTTATGATTGTATTGAAAATATACAGGTGCTAAAGTAGAAGCAACCAAAGTGAATGCATTACTGAAACAAAAGCGAGCGAGTATGATTGCATGAAAATTGTTATAAAACGGGTTGTGAACAGCAGAACTTTCTCAGTTTTGCAGCTATGGGCCATGTCGATCAATGTCTGCATCAAGGTTCCAAAAGAATTGTGAGAGGAGCTGAAAAATCTGACTGTAAGACTTTTAAAGATCAGCTAAAAATGAGTGGAAACACAGATGCAGCAGTAATCAGGAGGTATAGAAGGAGTCATAGTACCATTAATGATTGCTGCAGTGGTCGTCCTCCTAAAATGACTCCACAGACAGTGAACTACTTTCACAATCTAGCTCTGAAAACAAGTGCTTTAGACTTGCTGCAGGGGTCGTCAATGTAAATTAGAGTTTCTGTGACAGATTAGACACTGAAGGACCGTTTATGTCATCAGCGTCTTTAGCTGGCGTCCATGAAAACACGCTTACTTGCTGTTTGGTACAAAAATGCAAGATAAAATTTTGCTTGAAGACATGAAAAGAAACCCGACGAGTCTTAGTCGAACATTCTTTGGTCAGATGAAGATAAATGAGTTGGGCTCGGATGGAGTCCAGCAGGTTTGGTGTGAACCTGACCAGGACTACCACAGTGGATGCATGGTCCTGACAGTGAAGCACGGAGGTGGAAGTATGATGATATGGGGCTGGACGTGAGCAACAGGTGTATTAAAAAAAAAAAAAAAGGTGTACAGTAAATCTAAACTGTTATTTTTAAAAAAATTAACCCTACTGTTCAACTTGGAAGCAATACAATTCCTATTAGGTGATAAAATTTGGAATTATTTGTAGGGCTGCAACTAACGACGCTTCGAATCGTCTGAGCACGATACGTCATCAAAAGCGGAAGTGAGCGCGCAATGCAACAGAAATCACCGTCTGACCGGAGCGCGGAACACGGACGGACATCGATGCTGCATCGTGCATGTATTATGTATGCACGATGCAGCGCGGACATCCACGATCTATCGTAAACGCGGATATCAGCGTTTACTATACAGCTGTGTATCTCAATGTGGACATCGGCGCTGCATCGTGCAAACATAATATATGCACGATGCAGCGCCGATGTCCGTCCGTGTTCCGTGCTCCGGTCAGATGGTGATTTCTGTTGCATTGTGCGCTCACTTCCGCTTTTGATGTCGTATCGTGCTCAGACGATTAGTCGAAGCGTCGTTAGTTGCAGCCCTAATTATTAGACATTGAGGAGATATTTCACATGGATGTACTTAATTCTGCTGTACACTGTGAAATCCCACAGCATCCTTGAAGACCTGCACAGCTTTGTTTTATCACCCCATGTTACATGCAACACCAATGAAAAATCCGTCTCCTGTTGTATTCCACATTCCTGGAGGGTACTGAGGAATTATGGGATACCCGTCATCTGTCTTCCTTCGCTCTTTCTCTGTCCGTCTGTGCTTAATCACCGCCTCTCCTCCCCCGTCAGTCATGTATTAATCTGTAATCGTTATGTGAAATATTAATGCCGTTGTCGCTCTTCCTTCCAGGTTAACAGCAGGAGATCTGTCCGTTCAGCTGAATCTGAATGATTACCTGGATATCTACTGTCCTCATTACCCCAACAAAGGGAGCGGGCAGCCTGAAACGCTGGCCCTCTACCTGGTGGCAGAGGACTCCTTCCAAGGCTGCGTGGAAACCAGACGAGCCATCAAGAGGTGGGAGTGCAACACGCCCTACGCTCCGTTCGGACCGGTCCGGTTCTCCGAAAAGATCCAAAGGTTTACGCCCTTCTCGCTGGGGTTTGAGTTCCTGCCAGGGAAGCACTACTACTACAGCTGTGAGTACAAGATGTGCATATTTCTGCAGTACAATTACGCCTTTTTCCTTAAGGTGATCCATGACACGAGATGAGCCCGACCTCTGAACTGACCGGTTTTTCATGTTGAGCAACCACACTGAAGTGTCATGTAATCTAAAAAAAAAAACAATGAAGTCGAACGATTTTCTGGTTTAGATGAAGAGATATGAAATGAATAAATATCAAAAGGTCCCTTGGCATTCGACAGTTTTTCTGCTCAGATTTGCACCAGGCAGAATGGGCTGTAAATTATATTGATTATCAGTTATCTGGACTGTTGATTTCAGTAATAAGTTAATCTGAAATATCAATAAACATTTAAAATTGATCAGTCACACTTTCCAGAAGATGACGCCTTCAGATTTGATGCTTTATTATCACACAAGACAAAGAAAAAAAAAAGCACAAACAGCTCCTTAATTACCAGGCTTGAACCAGGCGATGTTTGGCAGGTTTGCAGAAAAAATGGCTTAACCTGCTGCGCCTCAAAACCCAAAACAAAACAAACAGATTAATTAGAGCCGCCAAAATGACACCACTTATCAGAGCGAGAACGTTGTGAAAACAGACAGAATCATCTGATTTTCAACTCTCCAAGGGTCCTTGAACTAAACATCTGTTGTGTATGGTTCCTTTGCAATAAATTAAGAAAATCTAGGCTTTAAACTGTAATATTAACTGTAACTATTTTATTCTTATTATATTATTTGTTCTACATTTGTATATATATATTATCTCTAATTTCTTGTTGTTTTTTTTACTCAATTCCTCATGTCATTGTTGCACTGCCTGCTCTACATGCCTTTTCAGTTGCTTCCTGGGGACAATTAAAAGTTTTCTGAATCTGAACATTTAGTACTTTACTTTACTTTGCCTCATTTTAAAATTCACCAAACATAAACCGTTTGCACCATATTCTGTAGAAATTCTGCACCGTCTAGCCCAACTGAGAAGCCTTGACTGACTCCCTTGTGACCGACAGTCACCAGGAAATAAAATTCTGAAGAACTGCAGGCAGTGTTTCCACCGAACAGAGAGGAGATGACAAGAAAGACTTAAAGGAATTGTCTGACTTTCGGCATTCCGATGGTCCTTAAACTGTGTGTGATGCACCGTTCCTTTGGGAAAATGAACGAAATTTAAGTTTAAAATCTTAAAATTTCATCTAATTCCCTTCATTATACATGTTTCATTTAAAAAACTGCACCAAAATGTGTGCACCCGCTCACTCAGCGACGACCAACAGTCACTTGACACAAATTTAGAAACTTCTCAGCTGAACTGCAGGCAGTGTTTCCAGAGAGAAAATACAAGAAGATAGACTGAAAGTAAATGAAGTATACTGGACCAGTAAAATAAATGCAGCATGGCTCTAACAGATACATTCAGCATGGTGAAACATACTTCCAGAGCTGATGTGCAGAGACTGAAATGTGACTTAAAACTCGCCCAAAAGGAGTTAAATTCGCCTTAATGACTCAAATCGTGTTTAAAATGACACATTTCCAGATATTTCCAGGTACTTTCAAGTGAATTTGGACAGTTTGTCAGTTATTTTAGACAATTCTTGACCCATTTTGGACATTTTTTTGTTGCTTTAGACCAATTCTGAGTCATTTTGGACAAGTTTCAAATAGTTTTGGAATGAAAATAAAACCCACTGAATCAATAAAGTAAATGCAGCACGGTAGCAGGAAAGTTTGTAGAAGCTGTAAAACTGCAAATAGTAGAATCTCCCATTTTTTCCCCCCAGTGTTGGTAAAAACTTGTGGACACTTGGAATGCCAGGTTTCTTCTTTGGTAGAATAAATAATCAAAAAAATCTGACTTTCAGTTTTTCTTTTTTTTAGAATTTATGTTATTCTAACGGTGTCATACTGCACAGAAGACATTTATTGTTTTTTTTTTGGTTTTTTGTTTTATGTAGTTGTGCTGTTTCCATTGAAAAATGAACTCAGTGATTAAAAATAGGACAGGAGCAAAAACATGATCTGATGTGATTCTAATAATACTGATGTAATATGATATTAATTAAGTCTTATTTATTAGAGGTTAAACACTCAACAAATCTAATTAGTCATCATTAATTGGCTATAATTAGCAGAGCTGCCATAATTACATTTTATTGTCAAATGACTAATGGTGCGTTTCAGAGCGTTTCGAGGTTCAATGCCCTTGTCAGCACGTGGTTTAAAATTTGCCAAGAACTACATTTTTGCATTTTTATGCAATTCTTCTTATAATTTGGTGAAACTACCAAATATTTGCTTCAGGGTTCTTTTCGTGGCATCCTAATAAAAAGAGAAAAATGTAAATATTTGATGTTTCCGGTCAGCGGTCTGTGCAAAGATCTCAGTGTTGGAGAGGAAAGTCTTACATTTTTAACAAGAGTAGCTTTAGCCAGACTTTTTTATTATTTTGTTTTTTATGAGGCCTGAGTGTTGGCAAACTGCAGCTTATTCCATTAATGTTTTCCATAAATTCCCGCTGAATGACATTAATATGATGTTTTCATAAACCTGTAGGCTGTTACAGTCTCCGTGATGGTTTCTCCGTGACATCCTCCCGCGTTTGTCTCTCCTTGCTCGTTTATTTCAAACCACTGGAGGGAGAAAAGGGAGGGAAGAGACACAGAAGATGGCTTAGTGGCTGTAAAATCGGTTGACGTTTTTTTTTCTTCTTCTCCTCCTCCCTCTCTCACTCTCTCACTCTCTCTCTTACTTTATACAACTTTTTGGTGTCAGTCCAAGAGGAGGGAGGACATGAAACAAGGCAGAGAATGAAAGAGTCAAGTGAAAGCGTCGTATGGAAGGGTGGCAACAAAGGAGACAGAAGGGACGGCGAAGTGTAGGAGGAAGAAACGGAGATCAATACAGGACGACAGCGAGGCAAGGCAGAGAAGCAGACGGAGGTAGAGAAGCGTGGAAGAGTGACAGAGGGGGGAGAAAGAGCAAAAGATGGACACAGTCTGACAGTACAGAGGTGGGGGGGAGGGAGAGAAAGGGATGAGAGAGGATGGATGAGTGGACTGGAGAGGAGAGAGGAGGACAACAAAAGAGAAAAGGGATGGATGGGCTAAGGGGAAAAGAAAGAATCTTTACATAAATTACTGTTGTGGTGTGGAGGGTTGGGGGGGACAATGGAGCATTGTGAGGCCACGAGAGGCACACACACTAACACACACATGTATGTACGAACGCACACATGCACACTGGCCTATTGTGGCAGCTCATGCCAGTTCACAGAGAAGCAACAAAAGGTCTCCCCCCCCTGGTCGGGCCACTTCGGGCTCACAGCGATTGTGTATGTTTTGTCCGCAGCGCAGATAAGGCGTAAAGTTGGTCCAAATGTCTGGCTCTGGGGTTTGAGCGCTGAATGGACCCGCGGCACTGGAGGCTGCATAATGGCATTAGCCCGGGAGGACAGCACAATGGTATTAGAAACACTAATGGCATTAGTTGGCTCAGTCTGAGCCCGGCTCAGCTCTTCTCTCCCACAGACTGTGACACCGACTGTCTTCATGTGTGGATCCGCGAAAACAGGAAACACCTTGACGTCCTCTGATGGTCGGCGGCTCCCAGCGTGGAAACGTGGAAAGAGGAAAGGGATGGCAGCAGAGAAAACATGAGCCACTTAACAGAAGAGTTTCCACCGCTCTGACGACACGTGAGCTACGTTTGAAAAGCTGATTTGACAGAAGCGGCAAAACACTCCAAACACAGCAAATACAGAAAAACTACAAACGTTATGAGGAAAACTCTCAGGACTGACGAGCAACGTGAACTTGAACATCTCTCGTAAAACTGAAATAAAGCTCCATCAGAAATCACTTCCTCTTTATTAAACTGCTGCATTTATTCTCCACCATCTAATATGAGGGAGACATAGGGCCGTGTAATGTCGCTGAAAAATGTCTGTCATGTTACAACGGGTTACTTCAGATGATCTCTGTAATCATAGAAGGAAAGCTTTGCAGCCTGTTTATTGAGACAAACAAGTTAAAAACATACAAATAAATGTAAACACATAAACTAACTGATCTTGCCTTCATATATACTACCATTTGAAAGTTTGGGGTCACTTTGAAATGCCCTTATTTTCAAAAGAAGAGCATTTTTTTCAATGAAGATGACATTAAATGAATGCTAAATCCAGTGCAGACATTGTTAATGTGGTAAATGGCTATTCTAGCTGGAAACGGCTGATTTTTAATGGAATATCTCCATAGTGGTACAGAGGAACATTTCCAGCAACCATCACTCCTGTGTTCTAATGCTACATTGTGTTAGCTTATGGTGTTGAAAGGCTCATTGATGGTTAGAAAACCTTTGTGCAGTTATGTTAGCACATGGATAAAAGTGGGAGTTTTTATGGAAAACATGAAATTGTCTCAGTGACCCCAAACTTTTGAACAGTAGTGTACATTAATTAAAGAAAGTAAAACCTGGAGGTGCACGGAGGGCGACCAGGGTGAATCAACGTTGACTTTGAAGTTATTAGTAACTGAACAGGGTCGGGTATCACCGCATGGATTACCCAAACCAACCTCTGTGTACTCCAACATCACACCCATTAGGCCTTGTAGCAGATGTTTCTTAGATGGAGATGTGATGGGAAAGGGTCATTGGGAGTTTTTAGACTGCAACCTCCACTAGGGGAGGTCTGATGCCCAGGTGGGTAACGGACTAGCAGGCCTCGAGAGACCTGCACTGCAGCCAAGAAAGACCAACAAAGGGCGAAGGAGCTCCATTATTAAAAGACATGACTGTTTATGAACCAGAGATGGAGCATGCTATGGAAACGCAGTGTGCGTTTTCATTTTGTGCTTTCCTTTTCATTGAATTACTGTAAGTGTACTGGTCAGACATCATTAATGGTAAATGATTGATTTCAGACACTGTTTAGACTTTAATTCTGTCAAATACCTTGTAATGTATTTCCTGCGTGCTCTGTGTTAATACATAAATCACAACGCTAATGTGTTTTGAATACCGGAGAAACATATTTGTGCTTACAACCCAAGCGATACGGCATGTGCAGTCAGGAGTCTGCAGCTCTGCCGCTCGAGGCTGTTTTGGCACACCGAGCTAAATTTCCCTAAATCTCAAACTGGAAAAGGACAGAAAATTTGACTTTCCAGATAAAGTCCTCGGCACATGTCGTCACCGGGATTGTTGCCCATTTTCTTTGAGGCAAAACTGGTGCAGCTCCTTCAAGTTAGATGAGCTGGTGCAGAGTAATCTTCAGGTAATATCCGGAGATCTGGGCTTTAACCTCCAGGTGTTGTTGGGGAAATGGTGTCGAATGCTGTGAAAAAAGGCCTAAATGTGTAGTATTACAGCAAAATAAACATTAAGTGTGCATAACTTTTGAAATAATTCTTTAAAGGCTCAGAGATCTGGAAAAAAATGGACCTGAAGTTCATACTTTTATGCGCCATCGTCATTCCAAGTTGTTTGTTTTGTATTTCAGCCATGGCAGTTTCTGCCTAATTCTGCAGCCTTTCTGTCATTCTGTGTTGTAGCTTATCAAAGACAAACTGTTGGCAATCACACACTCGGTTATGGCGGTGTCTCTGTTGAGTTAGCAGCTGTCTGTGAATTATTCAGATCTAAAATCCTTCAGCTGCAGCTTCCAAACAGTTTTGTTTTGTAGAATCCGTGTTAAACTGACAGATGATGCTGACCTGATTTCCCCCGTGAGCCGCGGCCAGTATCGACATCGAAGAATGTCGCGTTCTTTAATGGTCTTGATTTCATATTCTTATTCATTTGTGCAGATGATGTGCGGCGTGTCAATGGGAGACGGTGTAATTTTTCATCCCGATATCGTGAAAACAACCTTTTCTGTTCTTCAGCTTTTCTCGTCTTCAAAACCGGCACAGGGATTCTCAAAGAGTTGATTTTTACAGAAGGATTTCGCTCGGCGTATGCTAATTTCTTTTCTTATTTGACATGTTAGCGTCTTGAATGCTCGCTGTTTGTTGGGTTTAATAAGTAAGCGGCTTATTTACATCTGTCTTTTCTTGTTCTTTGCAGCTCTACCCACAGATGAAGGCCCTCCTCTGCCATGTATGAAGTTGCGTGTCACAGTGTGCTGCGAGCCCAGTGAGTACACTCCTCTTTTCATCTCGTCATTCTTTCATGCCTCCCCTTTGTACACCAACAGACTCCTCTCTCTGTCTCTCACATCTCCACTATCAGGCCTGTATAGCATGATGTTTACACTGCTACTTATCCCTGCTTCCTCCTCGCTGTTTTACTAATTCTCCGCTGTTACTGGTGAGGCTACATTTATCTTTTCTCTCCAAAATCGCCATTTTAACCGTGTGGGATGAGACTCTTTCAAAAATTAGAGACGTGAGTGCAACGCTGTGCAATATCGCCTCTCGCGTTATTCCTAAGTTGAACATTATTTCCTCTTATGAACAGACAGAAGCAAATGTTTTAAGAAGAGCATATTGAAATTGCAACCCAATGCAACAAAAGTCAGTGCACCAGTGATTTCCAATCAGTCTAACTGCATGAACATGGTTCTAAACGGTGCTGTGGACAGCAGAACTTTCTCAGTTTTGGATCTATAAGCTGCGTCCATGTCTGCATCATGGAAAAGAATTGTACACAGAACTGAAAAATCTGACTTTGAGACTTCACAAAGATGGAAAATGATACAGGAAGCTCAATAAGCAACTAAAAATCAGTGAAAGCAGTAATAATGAGGTATAGAAGGAGCCACAGTACCACTAATCATGGCTGCAGTGGTCGTCCTCCTAAAATGACTCCACAGACAGTGAACTACTTTCACTATCTAGCTGTTAAAATCAGACTGCAGCTGCTTCAGACTTGGTACAGGAGTTATCAATGGAAATTAGAGTTTCTGTGAAGCTCAGACAGTGAAAAACATCAACTTCTATGGACGGAAGTCAAGAAAACACGAAACCTCCACATTAAACTTTGCTATAGAACACAAAAAGGAGCCAGATGAACGTTGGGAGAACATTCAGATGAAGATAAATGAGTTGTTCTCAGATGGAGTCCAGCATGTTTGGTGTGAACCTGACCAGGACTACCACAGTGGATGAATGGTCCTGACAGTGAAGAACGGAGGTGGAAGTATGATGATATGGGGCTGCATGAGAGCAAAAGGTGTTGGAGAGACGACATTTATAGATGAATGTCTGAGGATAAACTGAAATGCTGGCTGACTAGAAGCTGGAAGAAGAGGAATGCTACGACCTGTACATGCATGTGGCATGACCTAAATGCAATCGAACATGCTTGGGGTGTTATAAGGAGAAACGTAGTGCAAAACAACCCCTTTAGCAAAAAGTAGAGAGCATATCTTCAAAAAATGAAGAGGAGGATTGAGTCTGACCTCAAAAACGAGGGTGAACGCACTAGGGCTGGCCCCAGTAGTGGTTTCTGGCCTCCGAATATTCGGGCCCTATTAAAGACGAATATCCGAATATGTGGCGGAGACGGCCTGAATATTCGGATCCGTTCATCTGGTCTTCAGGGTCCAAATTTTGCCTTTGTTTTGTCTTCAGTTAAACTGAAGAACTCCCAAACAGCAGAGGTCTTCAGCATCTTGTCTTGTGTTTATGCAACGAAGTGAAGCGTGACGTCAGAGTTGGCAGAACCCCGGCCATTTGGGTGGTGGTAAGAAACACGAATGGATGAGCCGAGACGAGCCGAACACGGCGGGATGAGCAGAAGTAGGCCGAAGGCGAAGAGACGAGCTCCGAATATTTTCGTCTGGGGGAAGGAAGGGGTGATCACATAGACATACACCCCCGTCAAAAGTTTTAGGACACTGTCTCATTCAAATAAAGTAGAACCTGTCCTACACCTTTTGACAGGGGGTGTATTTCATCACATGGATGTGATCAGGGCAGGACTCTGATCATACATGTAAAGTTTCAGGCAGATTGGAGCATGTTCAGGGCATTTACACAGCATTTGAAGTTTCATGGTGAAGGATCAAAATTCCAGAGGCCGTCACGGACACGCCCTTTGACTTTGGAAACAGATTTTAATAACTGTGGATCATTAAGGCCTCCTGTATGTACTGGCCCAATTTGAGGTGAATTGGAGTTTCCCCCTAGGAGGAGTTCGCTCTAGAAAAAATGAAAAATGGGCAAAATCTGACATTCAACGCAAAATACCTCACTTCCTGTTGGGTTTGGAATGTGGCTGTCACTGACTTTTTTGTTCAGCCTGATGTGCTGCATATGTGTACCAAATCTGGTAGATACACCCCCTGTCAAAAGTTGTAGTTGCATTCGGATACCAAAATTAATATCCGGATGCTGCCGTAGCGAACGAATATTCGTGTCCGGCCCTAGAACGCACAAAGTATTAGAAAAAAATCTGATTTCTCAGTAATAAAAGGTGTGCAGACTTTTGTTGCAGTGAGTTTCTACTGTGTGTTTTTAATATATTAAACCTAAATTAGTTTTTTTTTTTACTTCAGCAAATACATTATTTTTCAACTTCAAAGTAATCCAATTACTGTCAGGTACTGAGGGTTCTTAAACATCAGCCTACACCGCCCTTCCACTCTGTGTCTTTTCTCTTTTTTTACCTCCTTGTCCTTCCTCATTCTCCCACTCTCCATCTCTCTGTCCCAGTGTGAAATTCCCAGAGTTGATCTAATCCAGAGCCCGCCTGGAGTAATGTTAGTCTTCCAGTCCAGTGAGCTGCCCATTCCGGTTGGGAATGTTGCCCAGTCGCTGTGGGAATCCCTGTTGGTGTGTGCGCCCGTTTCCCCGTGTCTGGTGCACTTTGTGTTTTTGTGCGTGGCTATACGGGCCCTTGCGTGCGTTCTTTGGCAGTTTAATTCGTACAACTCGGTGTGTTTGTGTGTCCTGACATGTGTGTCTGAGACGTCTGTCCCAGTTCCCATCCCAGTGTTATCTGCAGGGGGCTTGTTGTGCCGTCCTCGGCTCATCTAACACACACTTTTTTCTTTTTTTTTTTCCAGGGGAAACTGGCTTGCAAGGCTGTCTAATGAAATACCTCCCAATCTCACAGCCTTGATTAAATTTTGGCATGAAAGGAGGGATGGGAAAAAAATTAAAACTGGAATAAAAAAGAGCTCCATCCGTCTCGAATGAATTCTTAAATGCCATCACTGTTCCGGTGCGAGACAGGGAGTAATTTGCTGCGTTATTACCAGAGTGAAGGCTGATGACTTTTTTTATATGCTAATTATCCTGCTGTCATTAATTAGAAATACCACAGATAATTGTTCAGTGAGAAAATGCTAATGTAGTCTTGACCTTCTGACAGTATTCCCTGATCAGCCTATCGGAGCTGAAAATAATCAAAATATTTGAAATCACCTGGATTATGCACGCTGGGAGACACATCCAACACGCACACTTGACTTTACTCGCTAGATTTAAAGCATTATATCCTGCTGAGACCTATATATTAATGGTGCTTTTGCTTTAATGAAACAGAAATGTAATCGTACTAACAACCAGATTTTGTAGGCATTTACAGCAAATCTGTTTGAGCACCATTTTCCACCAGATCCAACCGTACTGGACAACATTTTGGCGATAAATCCTTTTGGAAAGCTTGTGTGTGCGTACAAATACCAGCTAATTTCTCCTCCTTGTCTAAAATTAACTCGGCTTGTGTGAAAATGAACTAAATTTGCTGCAACATGAGAAAACATGGGATCCATTGATCATTTCTGTGTGCACGGCGTGAACTCATACACTTTAAAATCCCCTCCATTTTATGAAAGGTAAATTAGCTAAGATTCATCCTGATGCTAACGCCATCAGTCGATGCACACAACAGCATGTACTAACAAGTTGGACACCGTCCTCTCAACTGCACCAGGGCTGGAGCATACCAGCTTAGACGGGGTGGAATGTACCACTCCAAATGGAGGGGTGCAACAGTCAAGAAATGTTCGCCTTTGTTATAGCCATGTGTTCTCGGTGTAAAAATCAGCTCTTAGTGGATGCCAAAGCAGTTAACCTTCCAAAATATACATTAAATGCATCTTTGATTAGTAGAGAAATAATTCTTTTAATATGAAAACATAAAAGACCTGCTAGGTTAGAGGTCGAATGCCGGTTTTGGAGAAAGCTAGACCCACTCTGGATGAGTTCTTTAAGCCCTGACAACTGCAAACATCTTGTGGATGATTTTTCTGAAATGAGCAGCAGGTTGTACAGTTGTATATCTGCTGCGTTGTTGTTTTCTTTCTTCTCGTTTTTGCTTGCATTTTATTTACACATTGGATTGGGTTCATTTTGTCGTTCTCTACTATACGAAAGTGTTACTTATTTAAACCGACGATTCAGAAAAGGTTGGTTACCTTGCTGACATGTTTCGACAGTTTCTGCTGTCTTCTTCAGAGCGTCATCTGACGTTTGCTGACGTGTCCTTTTAATCACGTGGTCGGTTTGACAGATCTGTCAGAATCTGTCAAACCGACCACGCCTCCAGCCGTCCGTGGTCTCTGGAGGATGGTGTCCCAGGTGTGCGAGAGGATGTAGGCCCCCTCGTCCCGGTTCATGGTGCAGCCCGCCCGCCTCCTGATTTCGATGGCTTCCTCGATCCATCGTCTCTATAAGGCGGTTTCTGTGGCGCGCTCGCTTCTTTTCCAGATTTTCCAGGCGGCGGAATATTATGACACAGTTTTTGTCCGATCTTCCTTTTAATAGTTGGATTGGGTTCATTTTGTCGTTATTTACGGTTATTTATTTGTGGGTGATGTGGGGCTGCAATCAAATCAGTGTTTTTTCAGCTTCACTGTTGCATCAGTTAGCATACACTGAACAGCTGCATTACATTTTAAGCATATACACACTGCCGTTCAAAAGTTTGGGGTCACCCAGACATTTTTATGTTCTCCATAAAAACTCCCACTTTTATCCATGTGCTAGCATAACTACACAAGGGTTTTGTAATCATCAATGAGCCTTTCAGCACCGTTAGCTAACACAATGTAGCATTAGAACACAGGAGTGATGGTTGATGGAAATGTTCCTCTGTACCCCTATGGAGATATTCCATTAAAAATCAGCCGTTTCCAGCTAGAACAGTCATTTAGCACATTAACAAGGTCTGCACTGGATTTATCATTCATTTAATGTTGTCTTCATTTAAAAAAAACAAACACTTTTCTATCAAAATTAAGGACATTTCTAAGTGACCCAAAAACTTTTAAACGGTCGTTTATTTCTTAACCCTCTAAACTCCAAGCAGTTTTTGCTCCTTTCTGATTTTTGCTCACTGTGAACAACATAAAGTCCCGCATATTTGTGGAAATAGGAACAACCTTTATTATTTTTATTTGCACTAATTCCAGTTTGCGGGAAAATGGTGCAGAAAGATGTTTCACCGTGCTGAATGTATCTCCTCTGCTCACTGTTTCTGAGCCATGCCTCATATATTTTATTGACAACGTATGATTAATTTTGACTTATTTTCATACTCGTTTCTTCTGTATTTTGTGTAAAATTAGTTGGCATTTCAACCACACATTCCCAGATTTTTTGTTAAATGTTGGTTGCAGCTGAGTCACTCAGGACTTCATGGTTGCACTGAGGAATGCTGAATTTTTTTTTTTTTTTTTTTGCAGAATCTGGTTAGAACAAACAGTTTATTTTTGGCAATTTTTAGAAGAATAAAGTGATTTTGATGAAATGTCACCATTTTCCAGAAAGGCACATCATAAGCGGTTAGTTCAAGCACTGTCAGAAAGATAAAAACCTTCAGTTTTTTTGCAGTTTCATCCTTGGATGCATTGTGTAATTTTGGCTTTTTTTTTTTTTTTTAAACGCAAGGTTTGGAGTTCAGAGGGTTCAGATAAAAACCCCTTTTCTCTAAAGTAGAAAGAGTTCCACCTACAACGATGCACACACGTCCTTTTTTTTCCTTCCCTAATTTTTTCCCTTCCTCTGCCTCTCATCCTATTCCTTAACCAAAACTAATCCCGACTAAATTTCAGGATCTCCCGTCTTCTTGTCTCTTCCTCCCCCTCCTCGACTCCGACCTCTTTCTTCCTTCAGTCTTCTGTCATTCCTGAAGTGGCACTAATCCCCCCCTTCTCTCTGTCTCCTCAGCTCTCTCCTCCCTTCCTCATTTTTTATGATCTTTCGCTACTGGAGCAAAACTAATCTCGGCACCAGTCTCTTTACGCCGCCGCTTCCACCTCTGTCTCTTTGTTGTGTCTCCGTACGGCCCTTCGCCTCCTCTCCATCTCTGTCGCGGCCACGCTGCGTTGGGACGAGGAGGCCGGAGAGGGAGAGGAGTTAGACGGATGAGGGGGGCGTCCATTAGCGGGGCGGTTTACCAAAGCTGCTCCCCGTGGTAACACCTCACCTGCATCGGGTTCGCCTTTTATCTGACAGGTGAAGCGTGTGGCCGCAGGTGACGGCAGCTCCTGTCCTTTAGCGACGTCTCTTATCTAAACTTCAAACCCTTCTTCTTCTTCTTCCCCCTTCCATCCCAGTGTTCTTCTTTCCCCCCCTCCTGTCTGACTAAAAGGTGTTTCCACGTGGGGGATGCCCCGTCGTGGGTGTTTAGAATTAATTACCTCTGAAGGACGGAGCGGTGACAGTCCGTCAGGTGACGCCGTCATTGCTGCAAGGTCACCTCTCTCCGCTGTGTGAATGTGTGTGTTTATCGCCTTAATTTAACCGCTAATGACGTCCACCCCCACCCCAAACCCCCTGAACGTGTTTTTTGGCTTTTTTTTCCACCCCCTGAGCTGCTGCTGCTGCTGCTGCTGCTGCTGCTTAAAGGTGCTTTAGCTGCTGTTGCATCAGAAAAACAGAATCAGCAGACTGGTGTCATGTGAAATCCGCGGCGCCCCACAGCCTCCTATTGCATCGGCTCGCCCCTCGCTCCATACTTACCTTTTCTTTTCTCTCTCTCGCGCTTCTCTCTACACTGTAACTTCTCCTTAAAACTCCTCCTGTTGTGTTTATCTCTCTTGTTCTGCCTTCCTTCTCTTCCTCCAGCCGTCCTACTGTGAGAAACCATTACAGAGCCACTTCCCTCTCTCTCTAATTGATTCCCTTTCTCTCTTCCCTCTTTTTTCCCCGTCGTCCTCCCGCTGGGAGCAGTCCATTACGTTCATTTTCAGTTTGCGGAGCTTCGCCATTTTTTCCCCACTTTCCGTCTCTTTCTCCGACTGTCTTTTTCTTTTACATTTCTTACATCACTGCCTTTCCTTTCGCCCCCTCCTGCTCTCGCCCCAACAAAAAAAAACCTTTGTACCCCCTGAACTCGACAGACGGGACAAAACTGGACCGGCGCTCGCTGCTGTCTCAGATTCGCAAAATTTCATCGTTTTCGCGTCGTTCGGTTTCGCCCGATTCGTAAATTTTCGCGGCGCTTTTATTTATTGCTAGAAATGGTTAGCATTAGCTCCTGCGTTTTGTAAAATGGCGGCGTGCAGGAGAGGTGGGATGGTGGAAGGTTGTGTGTCTCTGCAGTGAGGCGTTCTGCACACACACACACACACTCACACACACACTCGGTGAAATGCGGTTGTGCATGTACAGTTCCACATGCATTTCTGTCTGCAGTGCAGAGAGGAAACGGTTCTTGCAGTCACGCCACGGCGGACACCGTTTTTCAGCTCACCACGACCCGAAAATTAAGACGCAAACGAGGACGGAGGTTTCGGCTTCTTTTCTTTTTCTTTTTTGTTGCACAAATGATGTGATTAAATGCGGATCAAAACACACACATCACACACACGCCGGTAAACACAAGGCATCCAACACGAATTTTCGCCTCGCAAACCGCGGCGCTGAGTCACACGCTCGCTGATCCATTCCGGACAATTCAGCACAACAGAAATATTAGAAATAATTTCCACAAATACGTTGAATTTATCCAGATGTAGAAACATTTGCAGCCGCAGTCCTGCACGTCTTTTATGCTTCTGTTACTGCCATAACGCTGCAAATATCGTTTCATTAATTTGCCGCCAACTTATAAAATAAACCTCAAATATTTTTATTATCGTCGATGGATTTTTTGTGAGAAAAAATCTAAATTAAACGTGAATATTTCCTGATTTTGCTCCTCCTCTATGACAGCAAACTGAACAAAATACAGACACTTGTGCTCTTGGAATGTGGGAAACACTGATTGATCATTTTCAATCATTTCTGACGTTTTTTAGACAAAACGACTAATTGATAAAACTAGAAAATCGTCATTTACAGCCTTGTTTGTTCACAATTAGAGGTGAAAGGATTAAATGATTAATCAGCGAGTCGCTCAGACCTGCAGTAATAATACGATTCAATATCAATTATTGCATTTATCATCAGTTATTTCAATAATCCATGAACCAAACTGAGTAATCTTAATTAATCGATCATTTCTTACATGTGAATTTTCTGGTTTCTTTCCTCTCTGTGACAGTAAACTGAATATTTTCAGATTGTGGACAAAACAACACATTATTTGTCATCTTTAGGAAACATTTTCCACCATTTTCTGACAAACAACGAATCAAATAATCCAGAAAATAAACGACAATGAAAAAAATCATCAGTTGTCTGCTCACTAATTAGTAAATATTCTGCGGTCGGGGCATTTAAATGCTGTTTGGTTGCAGAAATGCAGTATTTTCAGTACAATAAAAGGGAACTTTAGATCATTTTCATGATTTTTTATATTTGTGTATTTTATTTGATTCAACTATGATATCGCTGTTTAAAACAGGAACTGTTTAGCTCTTATTCTCTGCTTTAATTCTTCCTGTAAATGCAAAAAATATATAGTTTCAACATCACTACTGCAATGTGCACATGTGCAAAAGTCACATTGTGTTTTCTGCTGCATGAGATAAAGCAAATTAACCCAAACGCGTCATGTAAACGCCTTATTTTGCTGCTTGGTGCAAAAATAGACTCAATTTCCACGATTCATCGTCTAATTTATTTTGAGCTCACAATAATCTTTATTAAAACTTTAAAACACACACAGTTTGTTGGCATGCGGGCTCCATGTGTGCACGGTAAAATGAGAAACAAACACCGCAAAGGAAGATTCGTTGGCAGGAAAAAATCAGTTTGATTGTTTAAATCGGCTGCACAAATGTGTGCCTGACGAGTGCAAAGCCATCTGCTGGTGCTGCACCACATCCAGCTGCCTGCTCTCCAACTGCTAAATATTCTTCAGTCGGTGCATTTAAATACTGTTTGGTTGCAGAAGTGCAGCATTTTCAATTAAAAAAAAAAACTAAACTTAATCTTTTTTTAAATTTTTGTACCTTTTATTTCATGCAAGCACGATATCGCTGTTTAGAGTAGAAACTGTTTAGCTGATTTTCTTCCTGCAAACACTTTAAGGCTGCAAAATGTATAATTTCATCATCAATACTGCGACTTGCATGTGTGCAACATTCGTATTTTATTTTCTGCAATGTAAAATAAGAGAAATTAACTCGAATGCGTCACACAAATAGTTTGTTTTGCTGCTTGATTCAACAATAAATTTGCGTGGTTTATTATCTGATAGATCATCATTTATTTTGACGTAAGGCTTCTTGAATGCTTCTTTATTAAAACTTCATTTAAAACGCACATGCATGCTCCACATGTGCACTGTAAAACAAGAAAGAAATTCTGCAAAGGAAGATTGGTTTGCAGAAAGAAATAAAGTTTGATTGTTTAAGTCAGCTGCACAAATCTCCAAAAAACTATTTTGGATGCATTTGCTAGGGCTGCACCATATGCAGAAACAGCCTTTTTTTAAACGTTTTTTTTATATTTTTATGTAATTCTACTCCCCTAGAAATCACCTCAATCTTTCTAGGACGACTAATTTCTCTTAAAACGTGAGATGTTCGAGTGGCACGGTGAAAATTCTTGCATTTCTTCCTGTCGCGGTGCCACTGTTCTCCGCTCTAGGCCTGCACCTCGCTCCTTATTTACTGCTTCGTTAACCCTTAGCTGTTCGTTAGCCGCACAGAGCCTCACAGTAATTCGTCGTCTCGTGTCTCGTGGAGCGACACGTCGTCTCGGCTCGGTGGGGGGGGCTGCTGTTGTCGTCGACATGTGTTTTTGCGTTGCAGCTGCGGAGTCAGAGGTGGCTTCAAGGCCGCCGCTCGCTTTAATAACACCTGCGCAGCTCCGTCCTCCCGTTTCTACCTTCCGAGGGGTTTTAACGGTTTTTCCGGCCTCTACCTGCGCTCCCTCCTCGCCCCTCCATCACGCCATCCCTCCATTCTTCCCTCCATTATTTCCTTTTAGTCCCCCTCCTGCTGAGAAAGTGACGCCCAGACACAAACACCCCCTCGTCCCGGCTCCCTCTCTTCCCTCCCTTCCCTCTCTCTTGTCTGACCTTGTTTCAATCTTTCCTTCGCCGTACTTTCTCACTCGCTGCCGTCCCTTTCATCTTCTGTCCACTTCATGGTTTCGCTCTGTCATTTTGAATTTTCTCCTCGGTTTTTTTTTTTCTCCCTCGTCTTTTTCATTTCCTGTGTCCCCGCCGCCTCCTTCTGTACGATCTCGATCATTCCTACGCTCTCTAATTTACATAACACTATCTTTTCCTGTTGCCGTGCTTCTCAGAGCTCTTTTTTTATCCGACCTTTAAGGGAATTTGCATAGGGGGACATATTTAGGGTTGCGTAGCCAAGTCAGTACTCATTTTTCACGGCGTTAGTCTTTGAGTAATGGTAAATACCTTCCCCTGGTCATTTGTCTGTTTCTTGCTCCTTTTGTTCCACAAAGCAGCAGCAGCTTTATTGAGGAAGCAAAGCACGCGAAAATGACTAATCAGCAACTTGTTTCTTTGCCTCAACTTTATCTAAATCTCCTTTTCTCTCTCTTCTCTCTCTCTTCTCTCGCCTTGTTGCAGCATCAGAAGGTTCAAAACAGATACAAGGTGAGATCCAAAGTCTTCAACTCAACGCGTAATCACCTTCTGCATGCCTACGTGTCGGCGATTGCGTCTTTTCTGGTGGAAAATCAAGTTGAAACGTGCTTCAGCAGCAACAGAAATGAGTCAGAATGATCGTTGAAGGTCTCGTTCCAAATAAATGAGCAATCATGAGCTGAACTCCTCAGAGGTTTGGGTTAATTCAGCCGCTAAGGCACCGGTGATTTCGGGGGATAAGATGTAGAACGAGATCAGTGCTCCAGTTTGTCCTAAAAATGTTGGATGGGATTTGATTCTAAGGCTCCGATTAACCGTCTGAACCCAAAAACCCAGCGGCAGGTTTGAAAAGGAAGGCTACGGTCTACAAATTCAGTAAAATTACGACATTTATCGGAATGAGAACAGAAAAAAATCATCAGATTTTCTGCTTTCTGAATATCCCTGAAGGAGTCATGTAGGATGTGTGATTAAATCCGAGAAAAAAAACTAAATTTAAGCTTTAAAGTCTGTTATTTCGTCAACGGAAGTCGCCAGTTGGTTGGAAAAAAATCACCAAAACTGAACTAATCGTGTGTGGCTCATAATTTGCCGGTTTGTTTTAAAAATTACACTTTTTATCTCAAAAGAAACTGTACAAACAGAGAGAATCATCAGATTTTCTATTTGCTGACTGTCCCTGAAGTAGTCATGTATGATGTGTGATTGCAAAAAAAATCTAATAAATTTAAGCGACAGAATCTATTATTTCGTCAACAGAAGTCGGCAGTGGATTGGGGAGAAAAAAATCACCAAAACTGCACCATTTATCAGGCACAAAAACTTAAAAGACTGTAAACAATCATCATATTTACAATTTTCCAGCAGTACTTGAACTAATCATGTGCGGCTGCTGCTTTATTTTGACCCCAAAACTCACCAGTGTGTTTAAAAAAAGGCACGTTGTCTTTTTAAAAATCACCAAAATTACAAAATTTATCATTAAAGAAATTGTAAAACAAAGAAAATCTTCAGATTTTCTACTTTCTGACTGTCCCTGAAGGAGCCATGAATGATGTGTGATTAAATCTGAGACAAATAACTTAACATGAGCTGTAAAATCTATTATTTCGTCGGTAATAATTGCTATTTTAACCCTCTGAATCCAAAATTCATCAGTGGGTTGTGTGGGGGGGGGGGGGGGGGGGGTGAACACCAAAATGACACCATTTGTCAAGTTCAGTAAAGAATCATCAGATTTTCAGTTTTTCAGGGGCACTTGAACTAATCATGTGTGACTGTTGCTTTATTATAAACCCAAAACTCACCGGTTTGTTTAAAAAGGCACGTTATCTTTTTTAAAAATTGCTGAAATTACAAATTTTATCCTGAAAGAAACTGTAAAAACCAAGAGAATCATCAGATTTCCAACGGTCCTTGAACTAATCATGTGCAATGTGCCGTTGCATCAGGGGAAAAAACTAAATTAAAGATCAAACTTGGCATATTTCAAGAGTTTTATACAATGATCATTTCATTTTAACTGTCCAAAACCTGCCAGTGGGTTTGACAGGAATGTCATCTTTTCTACAAAAAGCCAAAATTACATGATTTATTATGAGAAGAAACGGTAAAAACACGGAGAATCGTCCGATTTTGTACTTTCCAACAGCACCTGAATGAATCATGTGCTGCTCTATCGGAAAAAATTAAACAAATCTAAGCATAAACCTGGCATATTTTATTATATTTTTGATAAAAATCACTTTATTCTACATGACTCACTCTTAAAAATGTTGCCAAAAATAAAAAGGTTGCACCAGATTCTGTAAGAAACTAAATATTCTGCACTTAAACCATGAAATCACTCCTGTGTGACAAAAACTCAGGAACGTCTTGGCTGAACTGCAGGCGGTGTTTCCACAGCACAGAGAGGAGACAAGTTAGAGAGACTAAGGGGAAAACAAAGCATAAATGGTCTATAAAATAAATGCAGCGCGGTTCAGTTGTTGGAGATCCATTCAGCATCTACAGATGATGAGCAGAGCAGAGAGACGAAGCTTGTAGAGGTTGTGAAGCTGTAAAAAGTTTGTAGAGCCACAAATATGTTCTAGTTTTTTTTTTTTGTCAATTCTTGTCAAATAAGTAATCAAAGAAATGAAACTTTTGCCCCTTTATTAATAACTTATGGACATTTATTGAAACATTTCTCAGGTTTTTCTACTTCTTTTCTTAGTTGTGATGTTTCCATGGGACTTTCAGTGAAAAATGAACCAACAGTGGAGAAAAATGCTCAGAAACTTGGGGTTTGGAGGGTTAGTTTGGATGCCAAAGAACTTTGTCGAACTTGTAGAAGAAAAAACAGCCTCAGACCAGAACAGTAACTGGTATCCACTTTCTTTTGACCATGTTTTCATGTATAAATGTCCCTCCTTGTTTCAGAAACCGGTCCTCTCAGCAGCGTGGCCTCCATGACGACAGCCTCCCTGCCCTTCATCTTCATCCTCCTCCTCCTCCTCCTGACCACCTGACCGGCCCGTCCTCCGCCGACCTCTTCGTCGAGGGATCCGGACTAAACCTCCGCTCTCGGACGACAACGCTAAGCTATTGCAGACGACACCTCGGTGGCTTGTTTACCTGTGAAATCTCCCCCCAAAAAAACCCCAAGCAGAAACGGGGCCACGGTGACTCAGGGAATCGCAGTGATTCATTTCTTGTTATTTTCCGTCTCCCACCTGTTGTGTAAAGTGCAGAATATTATCCAGTCGGACGAGTCGCGTCCCGCTGTGACGCCACCAGAACAATGAGTCTGTCAGGGCTCAAACTTTTCCCACTCCTTCATCTCCGTTGCTCATTTTCTGCTCGTCGTGTTGTTGTTTTTTTTTTATTTTTTTAAAAGAAGAAAGCGGCCAAATAAAGTCCTGCAGCGAGTCGGGCTGCAGGTCACTTCGCTGAGACTTTTCCTGACACGCTTTGCAAAGAAATAAAAAAAGCCGACTCCCTTTTCTGCCTCATCTACATCCGAGCAAAGATAAATGTGTTCTACTTTTGCAACTAATTAGATTTTGAATCTGAAGGCGCTTTTTTTTTTTTTTTTTTAAGGAGGAAAATGGGGGGGATTGCTGTGGAGGAGTGATGCTGGGCTGCTGCGCCCCCTGCTGGGATCTTACTGGTTGTACTGGAGCTGAACTGGGTTGTGGGCTAAAACCAGTAAGCGGACTCTGGATGCTGGTTCTGTGTGGCGAAAACAGAATAAAATGCAGAACAAAAGGGGTTTATGGGTAAACGGTGAATCGCTATCGGTCGATTCTCCAGGTGCGCCAACGCGCACTCAAGCTTCTTTTTTTTTTAATTTTTAGATTCTTCGATGTTAGTTGTTGCTGTATAGTTAATATATTCTGCAAAAAATAAGATATATTAACTATATAATTCCATTTTTTAGTAAAAACTGGTCTCTTTTATTTAATTATTGCAAAAAAACAGACAGAAATGACCTTTTTTTTATAAGCAGTCAATGATTTATTTTATGTGTGTATATAAATGTGTGTTTGTATCTCCATTTGTTTGATTTTCTCCCCCATTTTTAAAACAGAAAATAACCAGAATTGATTTTTAAATGACACTAGAATGATTTAATTGTTTATTAATTTTTCTAAATTAAAAAAATAATAATAAAATGGAGAATTAACGTACAGTAGGATTGCATTTTTCCTCGCAAATGAATGAAGTTTGTGTATTTAAAAGAATTATTTCCCAATTAAATTTAGGTTAATTGTACAGCTTATTCAAGCTTTTTTTGTTTGTTTTTTTTTAAAAACACATTGTTAGCACTTAATATATATTTTTTCCTGTCATCAATGCTGTAAATCCCACCTGTCATGTTGTTTTTTCCAAAATGGGTGATAAAACCGATGTTTTTTTGTATAATAATTCTGTTCGTTGATGTAGTTTTTGTTTGTTTCCAGCAGGATTCCGTGGTTAATGTCCTGCTTTCACATTTTAGTGAAGAATGTAGCTTCTTCTGTGAAGAGCCAAACTGCAACCTGAGCCTTTTTTACGCGGCAAAATAAATACGTTCTCCTTTGATTATCATTTATCTGTCGAGTGTATTGATGTTTTCTGCCACACACACACACACACACACACACACGGGGTGTAATACACAGGAGATAAGGAGGCATCGGGGATTTCAGATGACCTTGCGGCGTGAGAGGCCGTTGTAATGTGAGGAACCCGGTGGAATATCGAGTTTTTATCTAAAGCCTGATAAGACTTCGGATGCCTCAACAGACTTGTGGTATTAATAGACTCCGCGGCTATTTTCAGTCAACACGTTTGTGATTTTGAGCCCTTAAAAGAAGCGTTTTAAGTATGGACGTGTACATCCAAATCGGCTGTAAATGCATTTCCATTTATATAGGCTGTAATGTAGAACGTCTTGTGAAGCCCGAGAGGCAATTTCCTGGATAACAGGCCTAATGCTGCTATTTCATGCTTTATGATCTCCTCTGATGACATGTTTGTCGCCGTCGAGGCATGTTGTTGTTGTGAGGCGGCTTTGATTTTGACCTTCTCATACACATTTTTAAAGCATTCTCTCACCAACAGCTTTCAAAAAGAGGACTAATGCGCCAATGCAACAGTTTGATATCGAGTTTTTCTTTCGTCTTTGATTCCAGGAAGTGGAAAAACATCAGATCACAGATTCTATTTTTTTTGCATTTCTTTGCGGCAGATCTTCATAATTGCAGGCAGATGTTGGATAAAGTTTTCTTGGGGCGATCATAAACAATTTCTGCAGCGACGGATTTAACCAGCCACGCTCCTGACAGACAAAAGAAAATATACCATGGAGCAGAACTGACGCGGTAATTACAGTGTGGGAAGTTTCAGCCCCGCCGATCGTGTTGTCACAAGTTGTCGGTGTTGATTGCATCTTCAGATAAACAAAACATCAACTCTTAGTAGGAACAAACAGCTCATTTTCCTGCAACTTTATTGTTTTTTGCATCTATTTTTATCAGAGCTGGGACTTTGAAGCATTTGTTTTGATTAATTAATTCCAGAAAAAGTAATGTGGTAAAAAGAAATAACACATTTTATCGCACCTTTCTCAGTTCCCTATTTCTGGCACACTGATGAACACTCCAGTCCAGTAGGTGGCGGTAATGAACCTAAAGTCTGTTTTCCAGTGGTGAAGAAGATGCACAGGAAGCACTGAGTGATGTCAAGAAAGTTTGTTGAACAGTGAAGGAAAACGAGACGCATTGAGCTCTTTGGGCGGAAAGTTCTCTTTCAAAAATTTTCCCGATGGCAGCTTGGATAACCGTGTGGTTATCATAGACTGTATATATAGTGGACGTAGCATCTGGCTCCAGAATTGAAGCCAACCCAGAAGTGTCAAAAACTTGCAATATCACACCGTCCGCTAGGGCTGGCTCCAAAAAGCTTTTTCTCCATAGACCCCAATTCATTTTTGGAAAAAATAAAACTTGATAGACTGATGTTCTACAGCTCAGGATGTTTTTTCCCGTTAGTTTTCATGGTCAAAATGAGAGATCAGGTGGCCGATCTTAAAATAAATCAATACTGAATTTTAAATAAATCGTTAAAGTTGGCGGAGCCAGGGGGCGTGGCTATACTTGATAGACAGCAACAGAAGCCTCTGCGGTAAAATGTGGGCGGGATAAGAGAGTCCTCAGCCAATCCTGCCCCTAGTTGCTCTCCGGTCCAGTCTGTTTGATGACGCTTTTTACATCACTGGGTCTAAAAAATCCAAAACGGCGACCAGGAAGTTGCAAAATCCGGGCTACATTTTCTCAGCGTTGAAACCAACGGGTGACGTCACGGTTAGTTTACGCCTGGTGGTTATGTGCAAACTGCAAAACAAAGAGTTTAATGTAAAGCATGCTGCTGCGAGCACGGACAAGCTACATGTTCACGGGGCCGTTTTTCTCGCATGGAAACCCACCACATCTGCAAATCGCCCACTTGGTGGGCGGGTCACTTGATAGCCCTTCAGACCTCCATTCCTGTAGAAATGTCCGACCAACATGGCGGCTCGGTCACAAACTTTCTCTTTTATTACGAAAACAGTTCAGTGAAAAGCATTTCTGAGAGCATTTGAGAAGAAATAAGAAATAAGCTGCTGAATCGTCTTAGTTCAACAACGACTAGTTTAGATGTGTACTGAAAGTTTCGCGATGCGTCGAACCTCCGTGGCCCGCACCGAATTTGCATAAAGTAGAAGTCAACTTTACGCAAATAAGAATGCAGCGTGGTGTGTTTCACATAGACAATGAATGGAATGCGAGAAATTGACGGATCATGTGGACACGCACCTTGATGCTAGCTACGGTAAACGGTGTAGCCATCCCATAATAGACCACTGTAAGACATTGAAAGTGCTTGAGTTTACAAAAAGTCTTAAAATGTTGAATGTAATTGTTAGAATTGCACTTTAAGTTTGCAGACAGATGAAAAATGCAGATAAGTACAAATGAAACAAACATTTTTGTTGTTTAAGTTCACGTTTGTCTGTTCATCGATTCAGCCGTCAACCAAAATTCATTTGAACTGAAAAACTTTGCTTATTGTGTCAAATATTGCTATTTGACGAAAATATGATTAATCACAATTAATTACCACGCCTCTAATTAGTAGATTAATTATTTTAATCGCATCCCACTGCTAATTTTATGTGTATTTTGCATTTTATTTGCAACGTATTCAAACAAATTCAGATAAGTGTGTAACTGAAATGTGAGTTGATCATGTCTCAGACACATGGCCCTGCAACCTTTTTCCTGAATTTTGGGAGAATGTTTTTCACAGATAAGCGTCTCTCAGCTCAGCAACAATCGGACCAGCGTGTATTTCACACTCAGAACCAAGGTGAGCCGAGGTGAGGAGGCTTCCCTGCTGCACCAGCTGTCCTTGAGCGTGTTTCAAGATTCACAATTTCACTGGTTATCTTTGGTTTATTTTTATTTTCACTAAAGCCAAGGCATCCATAAGAAATCGGAGCGTTTTACCCGCCGGGAGGTGAAGCTGTTCAAGGCCAAGCTGGCTTCCTTTAAACATGCTGACCTTCACTGTGCCGAGCGACGCATGTGCAGACTGTTGTCACGTTCTTCTGCTGAAAGTCGCCAAAATCACACCAATTATCTGAGTCAGAAGCTGTAAAAACAGGAAGGACATTGCAACAGTCCTTTGACATAATCACACATGGCAGTTTCATGAGGAATATTAACCAAATCTAAGCTTGAAATGATCACATTTCATCAAAATCACTTTGTCTCATTTAAAATTTTTGCCAAAAATAAACAATTTGCCCAAACAAAATTCTGTAAAAAGCAAAAAATTCTGAGTTGCTTATTGCAAAAAAGAAGTCATGACTAACTCAGCTGTGACCAACAGTCAAGCAGAAGAAATTCAGAGAGTTTTCTGGTGAACTGCAGGCAGTGTTTACAGACAGAAGAGAGACTAAAGAGGGAAATAAAACACAGAACTTCATCAATAAAAGGATTTTTGTTTTTGCATCATCGTAGTACCCTTATATGTATATTACTGAAGTTGTTGGAGTAGCCAAAAAAACAGACATCCCCATCTGGCAATGTTTATTTTCCAAAAACAAATGACTTTATAATACAATATATATTAGACCCTCCAGAAAAACGCGATTATGCGATCGCATGAATTCCCGCATTAATCACCAAAATGCTGCTGATTATGCGGGGGTCAATTATTTCCCAAAAGGCCGCATAATCCCCGCAAAACGGCGCATAATTGCCGCAAGAATCTCACATTTCCACGAAAAAAAAGAGAAATATGCGGGTCCCGCTTGATTTCACAATTTCCACATAAAATGAGAAAACTATAACCAAAATAAATGGAGTTGTGAGTTTTTATGTGACGCCCGGAATGACGTCATCAGTTCACGCATTCACACACACACTAGAAGCACGAGCTGATGCGAAGCGCGGCGCTCAGAGACGAAAAACAAGAACGGAGAATGCTCAAAGATCACATTTACCTACGAATATTTCAGCCAGAGACCGGGCAAAACAGGACCCAGATTTACTGCACGAAAGTGGGGGGGGGGACTTTTTTGCACCCCGTGCAACATCGTTCTGGAACACCGAAGAAAATCAACCGTGTTGCAGGTAGTTTGCTCTACCACAGGGTATAACTAAGCAGAAAGAATGTTTTATTTCTCATCAACCGTGTTGCAGCACTTCAGAAGCGAGGAAAAATGGAAGGGAAAAGGGTAGCCTAGTAACAGGATGTAGGAGAAGAATCACCTTTTTTCCCAGTTCTTACATATTTCGCATCTTTTTGCATATTTCACAACTATTCGCATACTTTGCAACTTTCCGCTAGCCCAGCCGCGCTAGACAACCCACGGCAACGAATTTAATTCTCTGCCAGGGTGGGTCTAGTTACCCTCCATAAGGCTCGAGGTTGGATTCTCCTAAAACTGGCCGGACCAATCACCATGAAGTGTAGAGTCAGAAGGCGGGCGTAACTCAGTGACGACAGAGGCGCGACGATTCTGACAGAAACAACCGGAAACAACTAGCCTAGCCGAGCTAGACAACCCACGGCAACAAATTTAATTCTCTGCCAGGGTCGACAACAAAAACGACAACAGTCGTTGAGCTCCATTAGCACCGACTCTGAATAATCTTTCTGTTAACATGTCTGTAATATACTTGAGCTTCACCCATTGACTGAATAAATAAGGCTTCAGCGAACTACCGCATCCTCTGATTTCCGGCACTCTAGGAGCCTATTTGTTGCGCTGATTGGTTGTATACCTACCTAATTGCTGCAGAGGGATTTGATAGACAACCTTTTGGCCCGCCTCCCTCCCTGTCGAGCGTCCCTAGACCCTTGTGCCTTCAGAACATGGGTCTAGCGGCTAGGCTAACTTTCCGCAATTTCCCCGCATAAAATGGCATAAAAACCCTGCATATTTATTCACATAATCAAGGATTTTTGCCCGCGTTTTTCTGGAGGGTCTAAGATATTAACCCTCTGAACGCCTCTGAAGGCATGCTAATGTTTTTGGTGAAACATCATTTTTACAACATTTCTAGAGTTGATTAACTCAAAATTGAAGTCAAAGATTCTCGAAATGATTGAAAAAAAAAAGCCATTTTACAGAAATTCTGAATACGTTTTGGACTTTTTTGTTGTTGTGGACACATTTTGTCCCAGCATTAAGTCGATGAAGATTGCCCTTCGACAGCCTCCAGTAATTTTTGAGAAATTTCAAAATAAAACTCACTGGGTCAAAAAATAAGTGCAGCATGGCTCAGAAACAGTGAAGAGGAGCAAGATGTTGGAAGATGCATTCAGCATGATGAAACATCTTTCTACATATATATATTATGTAGACTTAAGTCACCTTTTTTTTCCAATGTTGGTAAGACTTGGGGGGGGGGGGGTTTGCACATGTTCGTTCCAGTTTTTTCAGTTTTTGCAAAAATAATCAAATAAAAGACATTTCTGAGTTTTGTCTCCTTCTTCACGGTCATTCTACTTCCACAGAGGCGTAGGACTTTAGATTGCGGAGAAAAATGAGCCCACAGTGAGAAGAAATGTACAAAAACACCCTCGAACTGGTGCAACAGGCAACTCCTACCAGCCCGATGTGGAGACTCGAGGGCTGCATTACACAAATACCGAAAACGATCTTCCACAGCTGCAGGAGACGTCTCATATCCGGTAGTTAAAGTTTTAAAATTAAATTAGCATATTCATTGACTTCGGATTTTTCAATTAGAGGGGAAGCACAGATGTCATTTTAGGAATTTCTAATCAAGTAATTGAAGTGTTTTGCAGAAAAAAAAAACTCAAATTCATATTCACAGCAGAGGATTTTCCATCAACTTCCAAACATGCATGGAGGAGATCTTTAATCGTGTCGCGTTGCTGAAGCCATTGCGGCTATTTAAAGTGATGTTTCACTACTTTTTGAAAGGTTTCTTCACGGAGATGTGTTCATAAATCTCGTCCAGAGCCGGTGGGAGATTTCATGCCAAAGCTCCAGCGATCTTTCCAGCTCACCAAACTGCGGTAATCTTCAGTTGTCATCTCGGCCTCCACATCTTCCAAACAGAATCGCCTTTTGCATCAGTAAAAATGTGTTTGAAATCTCCTGACCTCTTAGTCTCAGCGCTCTGCGTCTGCCAGCATGCGGAGCTTTTCTGGGAGGAAGACGAAGACGTGGAAGCTCCCCCCGTAGAGGAAAAGCATTATTTACTCCTCAAGGTGACGTCTGTATACCAAAGTCCTGCAAAAGAGCACTTAATAACATCAGAGCCGAGCACTTTGTTCGAGTCTCCGCCAATCACACAAATGTCTCTTGACATCTCTTGCACATATTGCGTTTAGTCTTTCGGTACTTGCTAATCAGATGCAGTGTATATTTCCCAGGGCGAACACGGGACCCTTTATGCAGTGGAGAGTAAAAGACTTAAGACGCTAAATCTGTGAAGTGGGTTATAACAAGCCGACCGTCCACTTAGATTCTTCTAAATCTGATTCAAGGATTTCCTCCCTTTTTATTCTGAGAGGTTTCACTTCACTCATTTTCCCGGAAACGCATCCAGGAGGGCTTTCAACAGCCCTCGGAGCTCAGTTACGCAGCACTTTTCCTCGCAAACGGTAAAGTTTAGGCGTCTGAATTTGCCGCAGATTGCATATTTTTCAAGTGAAGCGGTTACTGTCGCTGGTAATTTCATGAACTTATAAAACTGAACAACTTTTCTGGATTTATTTAGTAGTTGTTTGGCTTCTAACGTGTCAGAAAATGGTGAAAAAAGGCAATCAGTGTTTCCCAAACAGGACAAATGTCTTGTTTTCTCCAAAAACATTCGGTTTAGTGTCATTGAAAGCAGAAAATAATCACATTTATGGAGCTGACACAACAGAATTTAGACAGTTTTCCTTGAAAACTTTCTCAAAATTAATAAATAATTAGCTGTCTGGTCTATAAAATGTCACAAAATGACTTGTTTTGTCCAAAGATATTCAGTCTATTGTCCCAGAATACAGAAAATATTCACATTTATGGAGCTGAAATAACAGAACTTAGACTCAAAATGAATAATCAATTAGCTGTCTGGTCTACAAAATGCCACAAAATGTCTTGTTTTGTCCAAAGATATTCAGTCTATTGTCCCAGAATACAGAAAATATTCACATTTATGGAGCTGAAATAACAGAATTTTGACTGTTTTCCTTGAAAGCTTTCTCAAAATGAATAATCAACGAGCTATTTGATCTCCAGGATGTCACAAAATGTCCTGTTTTGTCCAAAGATGTTCAGTTTACTGACATAGAGGAGGAAAAAAACTAAAAATATTCACCTTTAAGAAGCTGAAATAACAGAATTTAGACAATAACTGTCTCAAAATGAATAAATAATTAGCTGTCTGGTCTACAAAATGTCACAAAATGTCTTATTTTTTTCAACGATTTTCAGTTTACTGTCAAGAAACTAAAAAATGTTCACATTTAAGAAGCTGAAATAACAGAATTTAGACTTTTTTTAAACTTTTTATTTTCACATGTTTTTCATTTTACAACAACACAGGACTCCAAATAAAATTAGAACATTATAAAACTAAAAAAACTAAAAAAAAAAAAATTAACAGAGAAAAAAAAGGTGACTTTTTTATGTTCCTCGTTCTCCGTTAAAACAACCTGCTGACTGAAGCAGCTGTTTCATTTTTGTGCAGAACTGACAAAATGATAAATGCCTCCTTTTATTTCAACACAGTTTGATGCAGAAAGTCTGAGTTGACAACAAAAGTTGAAAACCACCGTTGTGATTTTCGTTAACTCTGACTGAGGTTTTAGTTTTTGCTGAATAACACGAAGATAACCTGGATGTGTTGAACCCTCTGGTCCCAGCTCACCTGATCATCAGGTAGATGAGCTGCAGCTGAAGCAGAGCTCAGCTGAGGGCTGTTGGTCATCAGCCTGGCTGGGAGGTTATATAAAGAGAGGCTTTGACTGCTGTCTCCGATGGGGAGGGTGGCTTTGTTTGGGAGTGTCTGAATGTGAGAATCAAGTTATTCTTTGTATCTGTGTCCAAATAACCCCTTAAAAAAACAGTGACTCCTACATCCGTTGCGTTTTAATATTTCATTGTTCCATCCTTTTTTGATATCGTCAATGGGCGATAGTTGGGGAAAATCTCACAACCCCGTGTTGAGTGTTAGTTTCCCCATTTACGACCTTCGCTATCTTGTATTGTGTTCTGGGGGAAGGAAACACGAGTGAGTCCAGATATTAAGAAGAAGCTGACTTCTACGACAAGATAATGATCTGATGCAGACCTAAAAATCAGCGGGAAAACTTTTAAAGTGGCCTTCATAGCGCTCTGAGTTGAAAATGATGAACCCTCATGTGGTCTTAACATCCTGTACACTCCCCTGAGCCTCTAAAATAAAGCAGCTTAATTGAATTTCCAACCCAAAATCTGTTTTTCACATGAAGAAACAACCTGTCATGCATCACACACTTTAAGGATGTCTGGGTTTTCCCTCTACTGAAGTCAGAAAGACTCCATTTATTCATTTAATCACATGTTAAAATGGTTTTCTTTCTTAAAGTGGAGGTTTGTCATCACTGTTACTGCTGCTAAAGGTACTGCATGGGTGTGGCAAGAGATAGTACTTGTATATCCTAAGGAAGTACCAGAAATGTGCAGAAAGTAGCTTTGAATGCATTTTTTGAAGGAAAACAACAACACTGTGCATTATACTGTACAATGGAATTCAACTACCGGGGGTCCTCAGTTTAAAACGTCCTTGACCTACGGCGTTTTGTTGTTATGTCTGAACTGGTTACGTGGAACTAGCTGAAAAGCGGAGAAGACGAATATGTCGTCATGCGGAGCTATAAGACTGCTTTATTTACATTCTCTGGCCACCTTGGACTGTGCTACATTCGCTAACTTTTTGCCCTTCATTATGGCTCCCAAGCAGAAGTGAGACTCTTCTGATGGCAGTGCTTCAAAAGAAAAGGAAAGCCATCTCCATGGAAGTGAAACTAGATAAAATAAAATGCTCGGAACAGAGTGAAACACCGATAACTCCATTGAAGTGCTCAGTTTCATATATGAAAATGAAGATCAGAAAAACACACACAAGGGACATTTTTAGATCAAGATGTAAAAACAGTGCAACATATTCTGCTGTCATCTAAATGACTCAGACATGCCTGAAAGTCATCGGTATTCATGACTTTTCCGAAGACCCGATCGATATCTTGATGCACGTAACGGCATTGTTTACATTTTTGCCGGAGTTCCGACTTATGGCAAAAATCGACTTGTATCGGTCTGAAGGAACGGAACTCCATGAGTCGAGGACCCAAATACTTATGTTCTCACTGGGCTGGCCCAAATAGTAGCCTCCGAATATTCGGGCTTTATTAAAGACGGATATCCAAATATTCGTTCCGCCCCGTGTTGCCCGGGGGGGGGTGGAGACGGCCCGATTATTCGGATCCGTTCGTCTTGCCTTCGTTTTGTCTTCACTTAAACTGAAGAATTCCCCAAAAAGAGGAGGTCTTCAGCATCTTGTCTTGTGTTTATGCAGTGAAGTGAAGCGTGACGTCAGAGTCGGCAGCAACCCGGCCATTCAGGTGGAGGAAAGAAACACGAGATGAGCCGAAGTGGGCCGAAGGGAAGAGATGAGCTCCGAATATTTTCGTCTGGGGGGAGGAAGGGGTGATCACATAGACATATGTGTATATGTTTATGTCGCACGATTATCACACCATCACATTATCACACGGCAAGATGAGCCGATGTGGGCTGAAGGTAGAGGGAAGACAGTAACGCCGCATATTCTTTCCGTCCGGTGACATCCGACTGGGGGGGACAAATATTCGGATACCAAAACTAATATCCGGATACCGCCGTAGCGAACAAATATTCGGATATTCGGGTCCAGCCCTAGTTCTCACATCTTTTGAATCATTGCTCCTACCGACAAAGTGCACAACTTATAACAATAATAACAGTAAAATAAAAATAATAGGTGCAAAACAAAAATACAATGAACATATTAGACATTAAGAAGTGAGCTGCAATGAATAGGGAGTTAAAACTCCTAATTCAAGAATAAAAAGACTCTGAGGTGGCTTCAGAAAAGCGTCTTGAAGCTGTGATATCTGCCAAAGCAGGTTTACTAAGTACTGAAATGCATATTTTGGCACTAAAACAGCAGGAGCCAGTCTTATAATAGAGAATTCAGCTTTAAAGCATGAATGTTCACTATATAGACGGACAAATTCCGATGCTTTAATGCTCCGTGTTTAAAAGTTTGAGTCGGATACTGACACCAGATAAAAAAAAACTTACACTTTTCCTACTTTTGTCTCATCATTAATCAAATTATAGATTCAAAACGTCACCTAAAAAGCAGTCAAGTGAATAATTTCAAATAAATGAGTCAAGTGAAATATCACATTTGCATTTACACGCTCGTTACTGAAGGCGCCTCATCGCAGCACACCCAGCTCTGGAGAAATCTGAACACTACTTGATTATTTTTTTTGTGTAAATATATTTATCCTTTCCAATATTCTCTTTTGTTTGAGGCATAAAAAACAAGTTCTCAAGTGTTCATGTGTGTGTTTTGTGCGTCTCTGAGGATTGTCGCTGAATAATTTCGCAGCCCGGATGCTTCCACGTGCTGTTTAATTTCCAGGTTGTGAATAATCCTCAGGACTTCTTTGCTCTGTGGGTGAGAGCAGTTTGTTTGTTTGTTCTAAATAAAGTCTAAAATAAGTGGGTCTGCTCGTGACGTCCTGTTTTCCACATCCTTCACACGTGTCAGGCAGCCACTAATGCCGTCGTTATTTCCAGCGTGTCGCGCCGACGGTGGAAAATGTGGCTCGACCAGATCGTGACAAAGGAGCAAAGAAAGACGAATTAGCCGTTTGGATCGAACACAGTCATGCGAAAACATAAGTACAGGTGGAAACTGAAAAGGTGTCGACAGATGAAGTCAGACTAGACTTTCATAGTCTTTCTTTTAGTTCTATAGATGGTTCTCCTGCTGGAATATTCCTCTGCTTTCAGCTTACTGTCAGCCAATATTTTGGTTTATCCTCAGACATTCGTCTATAAATGTCATTGTTGCGGCTTCCCCTTACCAAGCCTCGTAGCCGCTGAGAGTGTGAGGTCAGGTTCGTACCTTTGCGACGCGCAAGAAGTTTTATGGGCACAAATGCACTCAGATCCTCAGATACAGTTTGGTGCATTTATTGCAGGACAAAAAGACAGAGCTATCAGAGCGCAGCAGTATGAACAACGAGACATGAAACCATATAACTAAACTGTGAAAAATTGGGTATGGAAAAATGAGACGCGGTCAACAAAAAATACGGCTATGCCCGACCCTGACTCTCCATCTGCGCCATAGGTGAGCGCGCACCTTTATGCACAACCTTTCACACATGCACACACCATCCCTCTAAGTGAAACACCGCCTGTGCAACACACACACACACACACACACACACACACACACACACACACACACACACACACACACACACACACACACAGACAGTGCACCTCACTCTGTCTCCTACAGTCATCTTTCCAACACCTTTCCAAAAGTAACCTGACAGTTACTTTTAACAGTTATTTTAACTCTTATTTTATGACAGTTATTTTAAACAGCCCTTGTTTTCTGACTCTTGTTTTTGATCTTTTTACTGTTCTGTTTTTCTTTTAATAATTGCCCTTGTTTTTTCTGACTTCTGTTTTTGATCTTTTTACTGTTCTGACTTTTTTTTAATGATTTCATAAATGTTTTCTTTTGTTTTTCTTTTAATAATCATCATCCTCTGTTCTTAATGTCTTTGTAAAGCACTTTGAATCGCCTCGTTGTTGAAATGTGCTATATAAATAAATTTGCCTTGCCTTGCTTTGCCTTTTCCTCTCATTCAGCCCCATATCATCATACTTCCACCTCCATGCTTCACTGTCAGGACCATGCATCCACTGTGGTAGTCCTGGTCAGGTTCACACCAAACATGCTGGACTCCATCTGACCAACGAATGTTCTCCCAACATCCATCAAGCTTCTTCTTTCATGCATTTTAGCTAAGTGTAACTTTTCTTTTTGTGCCAAAGACACTGTTTTCTTTCCCTCTCTCCATAGACATTGATGTTCAGACACTTCAGAACTTCACAGAAACTCTGATTTCCATTCATAACCCCTGTGATAAAAGTCTGAATCATCTGCCGTCTGTTTCTCACAGCTAGATGGTGAAAGTAGTTCACTGTCAGTGGAGTCTTTTTAGGAGGACGACCACTGCAGTCATGATTAGTGGTGCTGTGGATCCTTCTTTACCTCCTGATTGCCGTTGCATCTGTGTCTTCACTGATTGTTAGTTGATCTTCCTGGATCCTCTTCCATCTTTGTGAAGTCTGACAATCAGATTGTTCAGCTCCTCTGCTCAGTTATTTTCCATGTGGAGCCATGATGTAGATATAAACGGCTCATAGGTCCAAAACAGAGAAAGTTCTGCTGTTCACGGCTTATTTTATGGACATGTGTGCAGTTCAGATGACTGAAAATCCCATATGGGCTCATTTGGGGCCTCTATTTTTAATACGGTCTTTGTGAAGTGTTTATTTTTGATTGTTTATCAATGCAAATACTGTCCTGTTGGATTTAGAAATGATGCGATGACATTTAAGTGAAATTGCACATGGAGTTCACTCATTTGTGTCGCATGCTGTCGCTGCATCTTTGGCATCAGAAGCCTTTTGCTTGACTGTCCACCATCTCTGGCATTGGCTCGATTAAAAAATTTTGACCTCTATTCCTGCAAAATTCCTTCACTTGCCAGATATTTAAGGCTTTTTTTTTTTTTTTTTGCCTGTTTCATTTCCCCTAATACATTTTAATGGGATTCAAATGTGGAATTTCTTCTTTCTGATCCGTTCCTTGGTGGATTTGTTCGTTTGCTTTGGATAATTATGCTGTTTAAAGGGCATCCTCTGGTTCAACATTCAGACAGATGGCTTCACATTATCTCCAAGCACTTTTTTTTGCTGTGATGCAGAATTCCTCTTAGAATCAGTGACTCTAAGTCGTCCGATCCCCGAGGCAGAGCAGAAACCTCAAACCAGAACATTTCCAGCTCCGCGCTTCGTCGCTGGTGTGATGTTCTTCTCCTCCTGAAACGCTGCCAAACGTGTCGACAGTTTCTGCGGCCAAACGGCTCCATCATCTTTGATTCATCTGGCCAGAAACCGCTCTTTGACTGGCTTCTCCCTGATCTTATTTGCACAGCTTCTTTCTCTTTGTTGATGCAGCATTTTGACACCAACAGCTGCTGTTTGAATTTCAGGGTTCTTGAAGGTTTCTGATTGCGTAAAACGGTCTCATCTTGGTTTTTATACAAGTGGAATCATTTAGTTGACTGACTTTCGATGCAGAAAAGACGAGACATGAAGAAGATAAACACAGATCACTGGCATCTTCCTGCCCCATTTGGATATTTTAATTTCATGGATGCATAAAACTGATCTGAGAAAAGTCATGAAAGGATTGCCAAGATATTTAAGATTCAGTTCTAATCTATAGAAACAGAAATCAGTTTTCCCTTAGTGGCACTTTGTGGAGTTAACAGTCCTCTCGATGTTTAAGTTATGACTGTTGAGTGCAAATTAGCACCAGATAGATTTTTCATTCTATTTTAAATTAAACTTTATATACAGTTTGTTCAGTGGTTTCTAACCTACGAGGTTTGGGTCACTGTCAGAACCACAGGGTCAACTCCAGGGATTGTTCAATGATTAATGCCAATAGAAAGAGAACGAAACAAACTTCGGCTGCAAAAATATGCACCTCATGTTGGCTTTTTTTGTAGATGGGGGCGGGCCAAATATTCGGATACCAAAATTAATATCCGGATACCGCCGTAGCAAACGAATATTCAGATATTCGTCATATTCGGGTCCAGCCATAGTTGAAAAAGTCAAAGATTTTCATGAGACACACCTGGTTTTTCATAACTGTATGTCCAGATAACATGAAAACCAGTTTGTATTTGGAGTACAACATCCTCAGAGGATTTTGATGCTGGAAGGACCAACAAGAAATCCCCTGAAGTAGATAAAACTGTTCTGATAAAAGTCATGGAAGAGGATCCAGCTCTGATCTATAAAAAGACGGAATAAGTCGACTCTTGCTGGGACTTTGTGGAGTTAAACATCTCACCACTGTGGTTAAGTTCCTGCTATTGAGTGCAAATGATCTCCAGTGGAGTTTATCTGAGCAGAATTCCTCTCATCGGCTCTCGGCTCTGCGGCTGGATCTTCACAGAGCTGCGGCCGTCTACATTAAAGCCGGTTTGAAAGGCTGAATGTGTCTGGACCTGAGCGGGGGGCCTCGGTTCTGTGTACCGGCCCTGAGAGCTGTGACAAACCTCAGGATTATGAGTCCGGCTTTTATTCCAAACGCAGTCAGTCACACTTCACGTGGCAGCAGGAAAAGCCGCCGCCCCGCTCGTTCTGCCTCTCTGTCCGCCCGGCTTTCATCCACGTTTAATGTGTGACACTTTGATACTGAACATCCCATTCCCCGTGTTCTGGTCGGCCGGCTTCGCATGCAGATGGGCCGCTGATTTGCATAGACTCAAAGGTGTCCGTTCTCTCCTGATGCCTCCTGACAACGCGGCGTCCATTCGGCATCCCTCCCAGGACAGCGGCTGAATCGCTGTCTCACGGTGCTTCAGGTCTCGTTTTACACTGCAGGAAGCTGCTCGGGGATTGGATTAGGGATCGTTTTCCTTCAGAGCATCTGATGGAAAGTTCACTCGATATCAAAAAGCTCTTTGCATGTTTCTGCACAAAGTCAGACTGAGTCCACAGCAGGATCCAGCCCAAAGACCAGCTTCTTCTCTGATCAAACCACTGAGTCACACTTTTTTTTTAACTTTACTTTGCTCCTGAGATCACACCAAAGTTGCAGCATCGCAGTTTTATTATTTGTCAGATTTCAAACAAATCCTGTTGTGAGCAGAGCAGTGTGAAGAACAAAATACAATGCTCAGAAATATGCAGTCAAAGACCACAAGAAAAAAGTGTTTTATTGCTTATTAATGTCCTATTCCTGTTATTATTCTAGTGTGACATATTAAAATGTGCATTTTAAGTCTGTTGTTTTCTTGTTTTATCCTAATTGTTGGCATGAAACACTTTGTAAAGGTCTACATGAATAAAGTTACTACTGTTAAAGACTGCAAAGTGTCAGTGCCATCTATCGTGTGTTTGCTTCCTGAGTGTCAGATCTCATTTACCAGCTCAAGTGTGCTGAAAAAGTCAATAATTAACATGAAACGCACTGAATTTTTCCAGATAATTGATAATTATTCGTACGAAAGGCTTCGTAAACCCTTGTTTTGGACATTTCTATATGAACAAAGTTATAGTTGCTATTATTATTATTACAATTGAAAAAGATCGCCAAATGTGAATTTTGTGTCGTGTTTTTCTGAGTTTCATATCCCATTTGCCCGCTCAAATACGTTGATAAAGACAATAACTAACATGAAACATACTTCATTTCTCCATATTATTGATAATTGTTCGTATACGAAACACTCTGTAAACCTTTGTTTTTGAAAGGTCTATATGACTAAAGTTATTTTTTGTCATATTATTGTAGAAAGTACATTTTACATGCCATATGTTTTCTGTATTTCAGATCATGTGTTTGTTCAAACGCGTTGGGGGAAAAAGTCAATAATTTCTTTTTTCTTCATCCTGTTTTTTCACTGTCAGCTAACATCCTACACAATTTTTAGGCTTGAGGAACTAACTATTACCAAAAAAAGTTGAAAAAGAGTTAGCATTAAGGATTTAAACACATAAATGTTATTTCCCTGCAAGATTTGAATATTTTAAATTGATTGTTGCATATAAAGATGTTTAAAATCCAGTTTTAATATAGAAAAAGAAGGAATCTGCTGATTTTCTGGGACTTTCTGGAGTCAAACCTAAGTTTGTTTGCTTACCTGTAGGGTTTGGGTCTCCTTAAAGGGTCTCAAGTTTATTCTAAGGGATTATTGGATGATTCAGGGGGGAAAAAAGAAGGAAAAAACAACTTTCCACACATATTTGTACTCAATTTTGTGGTGGGTCGTCTTTAATTTTTCTTTTTTTGTGTGGTTTATTTCTAAATTGGTGCTTCAAGTCTGTGGAGAGTCGCTTAACTTTAAATATCCACATTTATTTTCTTCCTATTTTGTCTCAGATCACACCACAGTTGCAGCATCACAATTTTATTTGCTCAATTTCAAACAAACCCCGTTGTGAGCGGAGCAGCGTGAAGAACAAAATAAGATGTTCATAAATATGCAGTTGAAGACCACAAGGAAAAAAAAAGAAGTATTTCAGTCCAAATAAAGTACTTTCAGAGCCCCGGTAGTCAACACCCATATCCTCCCACTATGTCAGCGCACACACTCAATCTTCCGGGGCCGGAATCAAAACATCATTTTTAAATTCAAAAGAAGGACGGAAGAAGGAATCCAGAGTTGTAGTAATCCTCGGGAAAAAGGCGGCGGAGGAAGAAAGAGGTTGTGGATGCAGGAGAGCAAACGTGAGGGATGAGACGGGGAAGTGAGGATGATGGAGTGACAAGTGGAGGAGGACGAAGATGAAACCGGAAAACGACGACAAACTCTGGAAGAAATATCGGAAAGAAATGTCAAAGCACATCTTGTATCCCTGTCAGTGTTCTAAAAGGAGAAAATATCAGTGCAGTAATGTAAAAATACTCAACTAGAGTAAAAATCCTCACTAATTTGAATTTTAATCTAGTTTATATACAGGAAACCTCCAATTTTAGGCTCCTTTTAGTGCTACAACTTTAAAAAGAAGAATAAACTTTGATTTTTTTTGTGAATTATTGCTTCGTTTTATCCGTTTGGGCCTAAAACAGTCAAACAGTCCTGCATCAAAACCCTCACTAATTTGAATTTTGAACTAGTTTATACACAATTACCTTAAGATCTGGGCCCATATATGGATGACAACCATAAAACGAAGAGTAAACTGTGCTATTTTTGTAAATTATTGGTAAATCTGAGCTGTTTGTGCTTCAAACAGTCAAATGTTCCTTCATTAAAACCTCACTAATTTGAATTTTGAGCTACTTTATGTACAAATAACCTCAAATTTTAGTGTTACAAGTTTAAAACGAACAATAAATGAAGAAAAAAAAGGGTTTTCTTTGTGAATTATTGCTTCATTTGACCTAAAACAGTCAAACATCCCTGCATTAAAACCTCATTAATTTGTATTTTAAGCTACTTTTTGAGCAGGCAAACAAGATTTAAGCCACTTTAAGGGTCGCAAGAAATATAAACCAAGAGCTTTTCTATGAATTATTGGTAAAATTGACCTGTTTGTGCCTCAAACAGTGAAACATTCCTGTATTAAAACCTCATTAATTTGAATTTTAAGCTACTTTACATACAAATCACTTCAGATTTGGGCTCCTGTATGGATAACAACTTTAAAAATAAGAATAAACAAAGAATTTTTGTGTTGTTTCCTTGGTTTTATCACCTTTATGTGGTGATAAAATTGATGTAGGACATATTTCACATTCGTCGATTTCAAAATGTGCGCATAAGAGCAGCCCAGAGAAACGTATTGATTGATAAATAAAGTTGGTTTAATAAAAGTCATGAAGCCATAATCTATTAAAACCATAAAAACTTGGAACTTTATGGAGTTAAGCATCCGTCTAACAGTCCACACTGTGTTCAAATTATAAAAGCTGAATGAAAAACGGCTCCAGGAGAGTTTTTCAGTGTGTTTTAAACTGCTTTATATCCAGTTAAAGTTTATTCTGAGGCATAAAGAAAGAAGAAACACATTCGTGCTGCAGAGTTTTGATCTTTGCTTTGCTTGGTTGGTGAATTATTGGAGTGATTTTACCCGTTTGGGCCATAAAGAGTTAGTAAATTTAACTTTTGATACTAAAAAGACAAGGATAAATATCACTTCCCAGCCGGATTTGAATATTTTAAATCGATCTGTACATGAACTCGGCCCGAGAAAAGTCCTGGCAGGATTTTGAGGACGTTTAAAATCCAGTTCTGATCCAGAAAAGGACGAAATTATTGACACTAACTAGAATTAAACCTTTTTCTAGCATAATCGGCGATTGCAAATGAGCTCTAGATGAGCTTTTCAGTGTTTTTTCAGCTAAATTACATCCAGTTAGCCCAGTGGAATTAAGGAAGAACAAGGAATGTGATCTTTGCGTTGCTTTATTGTTTGATTTCTTGGTGAATTATGGGGTGATTTTTAATGTTTAGGCCATAAGCAGGAAATAAATGAAGCCAAGAAGCAACTTTTAATAATAAAATGATGTGAAAGATGCCCTTTGAAGGATGTAAACGGATGAATAAAACTTCCCTGCCAGATTTGTGTATTTTAAATCAAATGAAACATAAACTTGGCGTGAGAAAAGTATCAGATGTTCAAAATCCATGCAGTTCTAATCTATAATAAAAGGAGGAATGAGTTGATCTAACCTACTTTATGTACAGTTAGTCCAGTGGTTCCTCTTTGTAAGAGCCACAGATTTAATCTGAGGGATTAATATGAGCAAAATAAACCGTTACGCTGCAGAAGTTTATATAATTTGTTTTATTTTGGCGGGTTCATCTTCATTATTTGCTTTTTTGTGAATTTTGGGGTCATTTTTATCACCCGAGAAGCTAAAATGAGAGTTCAGAAGTCAAAAAGGCAGAAAAAACTGTTCCGTTCTGACTAATTTTCTAAGTTTTTAAAGGCCACCTTCAAGTAAAATCTAAAAATGGAAAGCAAATAAAGCTGTAGTTGACAAAAAGCCCATTATCTCCCTCTGAAATGCAGCAGGAGTTCATCAAACTGAGGTAAAATACACTTCTTGTTGAATGAATGCACATTTTTAGGAAGATATTCATCTAAAAGCTATATTGCACGTGAATGCATCACCACAAACACAATAGAAGAACATTGGAGGCACTTTGGGACATTTAGAAGCCAGAAAGTTGCAAATATAATTTATTATTTGCTTTAATGTGAATTTTGGGGTCATTTTACCAGTTAGGACATTAATGAAATCACAGGAGACATCTAAAATGAGAGTTCAGAAGTCAAAAAAGCAAGAAAAACTTCTATTTTAACTAATTTTTTGAATTTTTTCATGGCTACTATTAAGTAAATCTAAAAATGGAAAGCAAATGAAGCAATCAGACAAATGTAGTTGACTAAAAAGCACATGATCTCCCTCTGAAATGCAGCAGTAGTTAGTCAAACTGAGGTAAAATACACTTGTTGAATAAATGTACATTTTTAGGAAGGTATTCATCTAAAAGCAGCATTTTGCACATGAATGCATCACCACAAACACTTTAGAAGAACACTGAAGGCACTTAGGGACGTTTAGAAGCCAGAAAGTTTCACTAAACACAGATTGAACTTAATTAAAAGTCATAAATGCCGCCATTCTGAACTCACGGAGCATTCAGATATGCAGCAGAGAGAATAAACCGTGATTTTCCTGCACATAAATCAGATTGCAGACCATGTCCCGGTGTGTTTACTGCAGCACAAGCCTCTCCATTACATCTGCGCTGAGGTGATGAAGCCTCTTTTATTATTGTTATTATTAATAAAGCAGGCGGCCCCCGGACAGATGAACCGGGGGGCGGCCTCGGCCCGGTAATTGCCGGTGTAACAGTGTGTGCAGCCCCGCGGTGGCCTCGTAAGCGACCCGCTTTATTAGATCGGCCGGTATCGATCCGCGCCGCGCCGCCTTCACTAATCTGCAGGCGGCAGAGGCAGAGCGGATCGATGGGCCTGGATCCAATCACGTCTGGAAACACACACGGTAATTTATTGTAATCACGGAACGGAACAAGATAGAAAACGTGAGAACAACGTCCCCGTGAGGCTCCGGAGCGGAACTACAGCCGCAGGGATTAATGTGAAGCTCTGGAGTCTGATTCTCTGAGCTGGACACTGAACATGTCACAGAAACCGATAAAACATCCTGATGGAGGCTGAGGTTCTGGAGGATTGTTGTAGTTGGATTCAGAAATACAACTAATGGAACCAAATCTGGCCACCCCACATACACAAGAAGGGGGAAATATGTATTTCTACCTAAATAACACCCATTAACAGGGATGCAGAGGAAAATACATTAAAAACAGTGAAATATCATGATGCTAAAAACTTGAAAAACGGTCAAAATATCTGTAAAATAATATTTGAGCTGATTCAAATGCAGTGAAACGGTGGGATTTCACAGAAAGAATAAAATATTTGTAAAAAATAAACATTTTGTGGAAATTTTTTATGGCTTTAGCAGGTTATTTCTTTTATGTATTTTTTTCCTGCGATTTTACTGGATGTCTTATGTAATTTTAACAAAACAATAAAAAGGTTTTAATCATCAATGTACTTTTTTCCTTTCAAATATCTGTAAAATATTTCATGCTGATTTAAATGCAGTAAACGGTGAGATTCTGCAGTTACAAATTGTAAAAAGAAGGAATAATTGTAAAAATACACATTAAGCTCCCATCGTATGTCATTATTTTGAACAGTAGAAGCTTACACTAACTTTACTTGTTAGTTTGGATGCTGCTCTGACTTAAATGTTCAGCACACACAGACAATACTGCTCTTTGCTATTTAATTTGGAAGTCAGGGACCTCAGACATAACTTACAATTCTATGAATTTATCATTAATATTTAAATTTCTGACAGAAAAATCTTAGTTTTTGGGAAACAATGATGCACGTGTTTCATCTTTTTTGTTGCTGTTACATTTTCTAGACCAAACAAGTGCAGAAGTCACTGGTTGCAGCTGTGGTGTGATTCCGGTTCATCTGAGGGTTTAGCTGAAACTTGTACAGGCCAGACTTCTAAAGACTGCAGGGATGAAACCTACTTTGAAGAAACAAACTGCTGAACAATGTAAGTCTGACCCAGAACCTGCAGTCAAAAGACAGAAACTAAAGTCTGGATGGACACGGCGTGAAGTCTCAGGTGTCCTGAGCAGAGCAAAGACGATTCATCTTGTGCCATTGAAATTGTAATTATCTTATGAGCTCTGACACCTAAAAAAAACAGAACTTCAGCAAAACGTTGCAGAGTTTGAATCAACTGAAAGTCACATTAAAGAAGCTTATTATACTGTATGAGTTCTTATGTAGTTCTACATGTCGGAATGACAGACAAACAAAGATTAACGAGGCTGTTCAACCCCGATTCAAGTAAAAAGAAGCCTAGGAGTCTTAACATGACACCTGAAACAGATTAACACAGTGATGCTTTATTAAACACACAGAGCCACGACTGTAGGCTCACATTTAAAACACAGTAACATACGTAGAAACCGTCCGTGCAGTCAGACATGCTCAGTCTTTACGTGAAAAAAACGTCCTTCTCTGAGTTAATGTAAGCGCTTAGAAATCTCATCAAGCGTCTCCGTCGGTAATCAGTCACGGGAGTTTCGTTCTTCCTCTTCGTTCTCCAGCTGGTAGGCCGGCTTGTATCTCGTCACTCCCCTCGTGTCCACCATCTGGAGGGCAGCGTTCCGACAGGTGTTGTCCATGCTGCCCAGAGACGTGTACCTGCAGGTCAACGGGGAAATATCAGGCCACGAGTTCCGCTGTTTGTACAGAAACTATGAACACGTTCTTACCCTTTATCATAGAGAATGCAGTAGGGAACGTATAAAGTCCTCAGGAAGGACCAGATGTCATGATAGGTCCAGTCCTGTAGAGAACAGGAAATGAAACTGGTTTGAAACTTTGGACATGAAAACAGAACATTTCTGCTTCAGTAGCCTGTTTAAAATGACAGCATTCAGAGAACAAAAGCCGCTTTAATGTTCCAGTGATGGATAATACAGAATAATGCAGGAATAAAGGCGTCAAAACCTTCATCCGCCGTAAAATAACTTATCTGCAGCTGATAAACTGACTCTGAGGTGAAGAAAAGTCCACAGTGTGACCTGATGATAGATCCTGATCCATCCTGTCTCCATGCCAGGGAAAATTTAGAATTGTACGTAATTAATAAAGTTTATTCTCTCTGTGATGCTGCGGGTATTTAATAAACTCAGAGGAAACACTCCTAAACAGCTGGAAGCAACAAACTCAGTCCTGATCCATTCAGTCTCGACTTTGGGGACCATTTACAATTAAATAATAATGAATGAAGTCAACTTTCTCCATCATGTGCTGCAGCTGTTTAATAAACTCAGAGGAAACGCTCCTAAACAGCTGGAAGCCTTAAACTAAACTTCATCCACTGTTTGTCAAAACCTGGATTACATGAATTATTAGTAAGTCTCATTAATTCGACCTGTTGGTCGCCGTCTTTGTGGCATTAAAGTTGTATTTTCACGAACATTTTAGTTTCTTATAGATGTGAAATTGTAGAAAAAGTTCACAAGAAGGGTGTTTTGTGATTTTTTTTTTTATTTTTGGAACGTTATTGGTGCTGAAATGTGGAAAAAAAACTCATTAATGCGACTGTATGTAGTTAAAATTTGTGCCGAAATTGCGACTTTTACAAACAATTAAACAGGGAGACATGTTCAGATGCTGTCAGATTACGGGAAAACAGTGGTTTTCCATCAATAAAGTCTAAATCATCCACTGTGGATTCCTCTTACGTGATGAAGGGCGACAGAAGTCGTCCTGAATCGAGGTGAACTGCTGAATGTTCTTCCTCTATACGTGCTGCAACCGTCATCTCTAAACGCATTAATAAAACAAATCCTCAGATTAACCAGATGAAAGAGTAAAAACATGAGATTCCTGCCTACAAAAGCTGTAATAAAAAGCCTGTACACCAGCGACTCAGCACAAACCCCTGCAATAACTTCCACTCTGTGACGTTTTCCACGTTAAATATTCGCTGTGGCTGTAGCTGCTGAAGCACATTAGACAGAATTATACTGCACGGGCAGCATTACCCCAAACACTGCACAAAGTTCTCCACAACATATTGTCATTTAAAGCTTTACAAACGAGCCGCCGCTACGGGGCTGCATTCACCCACGCAGGTGTTGGAATTCCAGCCTACACATCTGAATTCGGAAACTTTAGTCAACATGACAAATAACATTAAGCGTAACAAGGGAAACTTGGCCGGCTGGAGCGGTGGAAACGGATTTCTATTACCGGTGAAAAAGCAGTTTCTCCTGCAGCGATATATACACAGGAACAGGGAGGGACTGCTTGTGTTTTTTTTCTGCTGTAATGAATCTCTGCAGGTGCTCTAAAACAAGAAGCGGAGGGCGACCCGACTGCCGAGCTGTCGAGGTGGAGGAGCTCCGAGCGGCGGGTCAGCGCTTTGATTGTCAGCCGGGGACCATTTGCTGCATTATTTCCTGATTCCGGTCAGTGTCTCTGTGAAACAAAGGCATAAAACAGCCCAAAAAAAACAACCTGGGGAGGTAAACACTGAGCTGGTACCAAGATTTAATGTGTGTTTGGGACATTTTACCTCAAAGAACTCATTGTTAAGCTGATTTTTTTTGCCATTTCATCTCTATTTTTACACACACAGAGAGGGAAAGGGATGTGAAAAGAGGGCCGGACAGTGGTGTCAGGTGAAATCCACAGCTCTAAGGAAGTTCAGGGGAAACATTCAGTCTGATCTGATCTCAAGTGGGCCGGACCGGTTAAATCGCAGCATAACAACCTATAAATAACCACAGCTCCTCATCATTCCTTTGCTTTAGTGCAAAAAAGTTCATTCTGAAAGTGTTTATCTTTTTACAAAATATTATGAATAAGCTGTGATTTCTGAAGAAAAATAAGCAGAATTTCAACAACGTTCTGCCTCAGTTTATCATGTACGCATTACAATTTACAGTTTATCTACAAAGGCACAAAGCATTTAGTCTCAGGTGTCTAAAACTGAACAACACAATATTTTACTGTAAGATCAAAATGACAAAAGTCAGACAAAAAGAGAAAAAAACAACAAAAACAGACAAAATACTGCAAAAATGAGACACAAAAGGAGAAAACCGAGAAACAAAATGAGACAAATGACACGAAACAAAACAAAATAATTTGACCAAAAAGTTACAAAGCGGCAAAAAAATAAACAAACGACAGAAGAGAGACAAAAACGGATACAAAATGACAAAACCGGCACACAAAACAACGAATAAAGCAAAACACACGATGATAAAAACACAAGCGAGATGAAAAGGAAACACAAAATGACCAAAAAAGAGAAACAAAACGACAAAAAGATGAGACGAACCACAAGTCAGACAACAAAATAGAAAAAACAAGACAAAATACTGCAAAAATGAGACACAAAACAACAAAGATGAGACGAACCACAAGTCAGACAAAAAAATAGAAAAAACAAGACAAAATACTGCAAAAATGAGACACAAAATGACAAAAAGATGAGACGAACCACAAGTCAGACAAAAAAATACAAAAAAACAAGACAAAATACTGCAAAAATGAGACACAAAATGACAAAAATGAGAAACAAAACAACAAAAAAGATGACACAAACCACAAGTCAGACAAAAAAATAGAAAAAACAAGACAAAATACTGCAAAAATGAGACACAAAATGACAAAAATGAGAAACAAAACAAAAAAAGATGACACAAACCACAAGTCAGACAAAAAAATACAAAAAACAAGACAAAATACTGCAAAAATGAGACACAAAATGACAAAAACGACAAACTAAATCACCGTACAAGGGGCATGATGAAAATATAAATAGCTGCCACTGAATTACATTGATAAGAAGCTAAATAAAAAACAACAATAATAATAATAAAATAAAATGTACAAATAAAACAAGACTATATTAAGAATTATAATATATGCGAAGGAGGCAAGAAATACACAATGCAGTGCAGAATGTAAATAAAGTCAAATAAAATCCAATAAAATGAATAAATATGGGCAGGAAGCTGCAGGTGAACAGCATTGGAGCCATTAAAAGTGACTCTGTGTGTGTCAATGTTTGAGTTCAGAAGTCTGATGGACCAGCACTACTGCAGGCCTCTGTGGGAGGACACATTTGTCTGTTCTCAGGAGACGTAACTCTGTCAAAAAATGTCTTTTCACAAGCTAGTTTAGAGAAAGCAAGGAATCCCTGGATGGAAATTAAAGCGTGGATGTATTTTCTCCACCAAAACAAGGTCTACTTTTATAACCGCTGCAACATAAAACTGCCGTATGTGAGCGTCGGACTCACCAGCAGCGGGTTGACTCTCATGTAGTCCGGCCAGCCGGGGTCGGTGGGACACATGGGGGTGAGAGTGAGAGAGTAGGGGTCACTCCTCCTGGTTCCCATCAGAACAGCTTTCAGCTCCGGCCTCCTCTCCTGCACGTCGTTCAGCGCCTGCCGAATGCTGCCCTCCACCGAGAACAGCTCCAAGTCGTACCTGGAGGGACAAATAATGAGCGACGACGTGGCAACGAGGAGGGGATGAAGACATTTAATACACGACCACTCAGTGAGGAGATGCTCAATATAGATCAGAAATCTGCAAAAAAAAAAAAAACTCGTTTCTTAAGCCTCTCAATTTCAACACCTGCCACCACTTTTGAAAATGCATGTTGTATTTAAAAAAAAAGAAGCTAAATTGGCAGCATTTATCAGACAGAAACTGTAAGAATCATCAGATTTTCAACTTTCTGACGGTCCTTGAACTACACATCTGTGCAAGCGTGATCAAATCTAAGCCTAAAATCGTGAAATTTCATCAAAATCACATTTTGTTTGTTTAAAATTTACCAAAAGTGAATCGTTTGCATTAAAAAGAATCTGTAAAAAACACAATATTATGCTCTCTATGTTCCAAGTGTGAAGCCCTGAACGACTCGGCTGCTGTCAACAGCTGCACGACAAAAATTCTCAGTTTTTGGCTGAACTGCAGGCCATGTTCACACAGAGCACAGCATGTAGATTTACCATTATTTTTTCCACTATTGGTCACACTTTTCAGCCCTTTTTGTGGAAGTGGATTGCATTTTTTTTTAAGTTTTTGTAAAATAAATAATTAACAAATCCCACTTTAGTTTCGTGTTTTTCTAAAAAAATAAAAAAAATAATAGATTTTCTCACACTGCAAAAAAAAAAACCTCTAAACTCCAAATTTTGCATTAAAAAAAAACATTAAAATCATTCAAATTACACAATGCATCCCAGGATGAAACTGTAAAAACAGATTCACTGGATTTTTCACCTTTCTGACAGTCCTTGAACTAATCATTTATAGTATTTGTTTATAGTTTATATTTTTTAGTTTTGGACTGTTTCAGACTGAAAACCAAAGCTACTGGATAAATAAAATAAATGCAGCATGGCTCAGAAACAGTGAACAGTTGTTGGAGATCCATTCGGCACGGTGAAACATCTTTCTACTGATGATGTCACCAGTTTTGCGCTGACTAGAATGAGTCAATAAAAGCAAAGAAACTGAAAACATCCTTGGGGACAGAAGAGATTTCTGGGTTCTCTTTCCTTCTTCGTGTTTTTTCTGTTTCAATAAAGGTGCAGGACTTCATATTGCAGTAAAAAAAAACAAGCCTACAGTGAGTAAAAATGTGACAGAAGCAACTCAGAAAAACACTCAGAAATTGCCTGGATTGTGGATTCGGACAGATTTGAGTCTCACCTCTTTATTGTGTCCTGCAGGAATCTCTCCATTTCGGGGAAAGGAGAGACGATACGAATGTACAGAGCTTTCAGCTTGTCTTTACTGTCTGGATAACGTCTGAGAGGGGCGAGAGAAGAGGGAGGAAAGGGGAAATGAGAGAAGGACAGAAACCGAGGCACAGAAAAAGACGAGATAAATGTTCGTTCTCCGTCTCATCAGCTCAACAATCTGTACAGGACGGGTCAGGAGAAGTCCAAAAGCTAGCCGGCCCTGTCTGAGATTCTCCTCAGTCCAGCTGCTGATCTCCAGCTCATTACTTCACTGGGAGACACGTCACAGAATCGGGATTTATTTCATCTGAATCCAAGCCCCGTCTCCTGCCGTTACCGTTTCAGAGCGGCGTAGTAGAGGTGCAGCAGAGCCGTGCAGTCTTTGCCCCCGTTGAAGCCGACGCAGACCTGCTCTGTGGAATACTGATCCAGCGCAGACTCGATTGTTTTCAGCGCAGACGAGACTTTCTCCCCCAACGTCGTGCCTGTGGGAAGAAATCCGCATCGTCAAACATCCCTCATTCCTACGTCTAATTCAGCTGAAAAATATCTGCACGTACTTTCTCATATCGGAGTTATTGATGCTCCGTTCTTCTCTCCGTTTATTGTCACACCAGTTATATTCACTTTTATAATCCAAAGTGGATTTTACAGCTATAATTACTTTTATATTTTCCGCTTCCTATATTGGTCCCAACGACTGCGTTAAGTGCAAGAGTTCTCTGCAATAGTCACTTTATATTAAGACGGCACAGTTTAACACTCCGAACACGAAGTTTCTGTGTTTCTTTAGCTCCAGTCACATTTTTTACTCATTGTGGGTTCATTCATTCTTTTCACTCTACCCTATACATCAGGATGTTTCACCATGCAGCTCAAAGATTTCATATTTTGCTCTCATTTTCTTGAATTTGCTTCTACACTCGTCTCCTCTCAGCTCTACGTAAACACTGCCTGCAGTTCAGCCGAACTGTTTCTGAATTTTTGTCACAGCAAAGCCACTGATGTGCAAAGGAGCTCAGAATTTTTAGTTTCTTATGCAATCCAGTGCAACATGTAGAAATAAGAACAATATAATGAAATATGACAAATTAAAGCTAAGACTTGTTTAATTTTCCTGATAGGACAGCAAACACCACATGACTTAGACCCTCCAGAAAAACGCGATTATGCGATCGCATGAATTCCCGCATTAATCACCAAAATGCCGCTGATTATGCAGGGGTCAATTATTTTCCAAAAGGCCGCATAATCCCCACAAGAATCTCACATTTCCACGAAAAAAGAGAAATATGCGGGTCCCGCTTGATTTCACAATTTCCGCATAAAATGAGAAAACTATAACCGATATAAATGGAGTTGTGAGTTTTTATGTGACGCCCGGCCTGACGTCATCAGTTCACGCATTCACACACACACTAGAAGCAAGAGCTGATGCGGAGCGCGGCGCTCAGAGACGAAAAACAAGAACGGCGAATGCTCAAAGATCACATTTACCTACGAATATTTCAGCCAGAGACCGGGCAAAACAGTACCCAGATTTACTGCACGAAAGTGGGGGAAACTTTTTTGCACCCCGTGCAACATCGTTCTGGAGCACCGAAGAAAATCAACCGTGTTGGAGGTAGTTTGCTCTACCACAGGGTATAACTAAGCAGAAAGAATGTTTTATTTCTGAGAAATTTGTGATTGAGGAATGTTTAAGTCATGCTAAAGCTGATAATAAATGAAACATTGGCGGCACTTACGGTGATGTGTCTTGCATGCAGTTTGTCTGTTTATCTTTATATGGCTCTTTTTCATTCAGTGGTAGCCTAGTAACAGGATGTAGGAAGAATCACCTTTTTCCCCAGTTCTTACATATTTCGTATCTTTTTGCATATTTCACAACTATTCGCATACTTTGCAACTTTCCGCAATTTCCCCGCATAAAATGGCATAAAAACCTGCATATTTATTCACATAATCAACGATTTTTGCCCGCGTTTTTCTGGAGGGTCTAATGACTAGTTCAAGTACTGTCGGAAACTTGACAACCTTCTGACTTTCTCTGGTTCTTTTTTTTTTTAAACACATGGTGTAATTTGGGTGATTTCTAAGAAAACAGTTCGGCCAAAAAGTGCCTGAATTTTTGTCACATCGCTGCTGATCGCAGTCAAGTCAGTCCTGGTTGCTCGGCTGCACGGAATTTTTGTGCCTTTTTTCACAGATTTTGGCGAATTTTTTCAACAGGAAAGGAAAGCTGTGCAACCGAAAGTTTCCAGCAGACTCCCACACGCTGTCTAACTTGGAAACCGAAACAATAAATCTATTTCTGCAGTTGGAAGGTGTGCGGGAGTCTGCTGGAAACTGTGGGGATTTTTTTTTTTTAATGATGCATATGAAAAATATGATGACTTCAGGCTTAAATTTGGCTCATTTTCTCCAAAACCGCTCGGAAGAAAAACAGCCGGAAAGTTGAAAATCTGATGACTCTTTCTGTTTTTACAGTTTTATGTTACATGGTGTCATTTCTTTAACAAACAATGTGCCTTTCACACTTGAAAGCATGCAGATTTTTTTGCATCTGGACACACTCTGTCTCTCTCTTACCGCTGTTGGCCAGCGTGTAAACCTCAGCCGTGGCGATGGACACCGGGTCGGTCACTAAAGGCACCACGCTTCCTTTGGGCAGATCCTCCAGCAGCTGAGCTCGGGCTTTGTCCACCTCCTCCTGGCTGTCCGAGTCCAGAACCAGCCGGACTCGGTGGTAGTTGCTCAGCCAGTCGGGGTAGGAACCCAGAGCCACCTTGCGGCCCCAAGAAGCCTGCAGTTTGGTCAGCACGGGGGCAATTTCTGCCTCGTCTGCGTCCACGAACACCTGGAGAAAGAAGGCTCGGTTCGTCAAAGGCAGCGTTTCTCAAAGTGTGGGGCTAGCAGAGGCATGACTGAGGAAAAGGGTCATCTACGTGGAACTAACTAGCTGAAATATTGTTCAAACGTTGGCCTGTTTTCCACGGCGCACACAACAATACTCAAACTGCGCTGGACGTTTCTCAACACCGAAGACGAACTTGAAAGTACGGACTCGGAAATGCAGACTTCCAAAAAGGCTGGTTGTTGTTACCTCGCGAGTGTGAAACGTGGTCCCTGAGCCAGCAAAGAGGTGCTCCAGCCCGTTGAAGGCCTTTTCCATCAAAGACGGGATCCCAGGAAAGACAAAAACGTTGCGTACGCTGACCTGGAAGAAGCAGGTGAAGAAATAATGCAGTAAGAATCAATATGTCATTTATCAGCGCGCCTGTAAACTTACATTCTGTTAACTTACTATTTTGAAGTCTGCTGGTGCAGGTTTTTTTTTTTTTAGTTTTTACTGTAATCTGACTTTATCTCCACCAGAACGTCTCCAGAAATCCCTTCAAAAACCACAACCTTAAAGAAGATCTATCAATTAGAGCTGATCACTCGTCAAACATTAAATTAATTGCCACTTACTTTGATCACTGATTAATCAGCTACGGTCATTTTTAAAGCATTAAAGTGAAAATTATGCATTTATTACAGCTTTAAATTATTAAATTAATTACCCATTACCGCTGATTATCTGGTTAAGCACATTTCACAGAAAAATGGAAATAAAAATCTTCTGATTCCAGCTTCTCTTGTGAATATTTTCTGGTAAACTGAAAATCTTTCGGTTGTAGACAAAGACTGGACATTTGACGATGTCGTTTTGGGATTTCGTCGATACTTTTCACCGTTTTCTGACGTTTTATAGATCATACAAGTAATCAATTAATCAACAGATTAATCGACAGTGCTTAGTCGCTGCCTTTGTGCTAAGTAATGAGCTTTGGAGTTGCTGACAGGATGATGGTTTCTGTCTGGAGCTTCGTATTTACCAGACAGGGATGAGAATCTTCTGCGTTTAACTCGAGCCAGCAGCAGAATAAACGTTGCTCCATTAATGACTCATTTTAAGCTCCGTACAGGAACACGATCTATTGTGCATCTCGACTTGAAACGCGTTCAGAGAGCAGCAGACGTGTTAACCGCGCCGCACACCGTGTCAATATGTAATGATTTCAGCAGAGCGAGACTTAAAGGTGTGAATGCTTTTCACACCTCGCGTCTGCAAAGCGTTCAATTAAATGATTCTGCCCATTGTGAGGAGTTGTTCTTCACTCCCGCGGCATCTGGTTCGTCGGTGAAATTGCAGCCTGTCGTCTAAAATAACCCCAGAAAAGAACAGAACAGACCGAATATTATGTGATCATCCTGGAAGTCAGATAAAAGTCCGCTGACATGTAGTGAAAGTAACGGCTTCATGTGCTCGTAATAAGTCTGAGAGCGCTGCGATAAAGGGCAGCAGCATGCGTGTAAATTACATCTGAGTTTTCCAAACGCCGATTAAAATGTTGCCCGAAAAATCCACAGTCTGCTGCTGAAATAAAAGCACTGACTACTTCTAGAAAAAGACGCAATTTTGATATGTGTTTTAAAAGATAATTTATCATCAAACCAGACAACCAGGACGTCTGATTACCAGTAAGAGACAATTCCTTTAATATTTTGATCCCTATGACGGTCTTAAGTGCAAGGATTCTCTGCAGCGGTCATGTTACATTAAAGGCATTAGAGGAGATTTAATTTCCTACGACTTTGAACGTAGCATGCTCACATACAACCTCTCCCTCACCTCCCCTCTGACCTCCCCCCTCTTAACATTTACGAAGAAACGCCCCCCTCCAGAAACTATCGTAGGACTCGTGAAGTTGCCTACAGCCGCAGTATAATACAATATCCAGAAGGAATTTAGCAACCAAGGCATCTGTCTTTAGGTCCATTTGTTGCTTGAGCTGACGCCATCGCCCAAATGACTCGCCAATAATCACTTTTGTTTTTGTATTCTGGCGATCCAGTCGTCTTTTATTTTCTCTGACCTCAAAAAATGACTTCCTTTTACAGCTGGGTCCCCCTGGATCTTTATCTGCCATTATGTAAAAAAAGATGAGCAAAACAAGTCTCCAGCTAACTACGAAGCTATACCAAAGCAACACATACAGAAAACACGTAAGTCCAAGGCGTACGTAATCTACGTAACTAGGCCTGAGCCGGAAGATTTTTGATTGACAGGAAAGGGAGCAAACCAAACGCCTCGGTCCGAGCGCGTTGATTGGCTGATGTTTTTCAGGTCCTGCCATGTCCACAGTTTTTTTTTTTAAATTTTTATTCTTTTAGAAACCATACATACAAGTCCACTAAAGGTCAGTATATTCATTTTATGTGAATCAGACAAATTAAACATAATGCCTTTAGGCTAACACCGTCAAACTCTCTGAACTCCAGACATTTTATGGCTGCTTCTTTTTTCTCTGCAATATAAAGTCCTACAGCTCTGTAGAAACAGAATAACCATGAAAAAGAACTCAGAAATGTGTTCTGTGCAGTCCGACACACAATGACAGAAATCTGAAAATAAGAAAAAAGTTGAATTTCTTTAATTATTTGTGCTGAAAAAAATGAAAAAAAAATGGAATCAAAATGTTCACAGGTGTCACAAATACTGGAAGAAAAAAAAAACTCAGTGCAGGGAATCCTCAACTGACTTTGGGCTGTTTGAATGGAACGCAAATGTAAGTTTTGCTGTATATCAGAACTCCAGTGAAAACGTAAACAAAGCCGTTACGCGCATCACGATATCGATCAGTTCTTCGGAAAAGTCATGACCATGAATGACTTGCATGTATGAGTCATTTTGCAAGAAGATAACAGAATATGTTGCACTGTTTTTACCACCTAATCTACTTGGGAGTCATAATGAAGGGCAAATAGTTTGCGAATGTTGCACAATCCAACATAGTGTATAACCGGCGAATGTAAACAAAGCCGTCTTACAGCGCTGCGAGACGACGTATTCGTCCACTCCGCTCGCCAACAAGTTCCATGTAACAACGAAACGCCATAGGTCGAGGATGTCGTAAACCAAAGACCCCCTATATTTGATATTATAGATAATTTACTAATTATATTTTTCATTTGTTGCAGTACTTAACTCCTGTATTTTAGGGCTGGCCCGAATAGGGGTTTCTGGTCTCTGGATATTCGGGCCCTATTAAAGAGGAATATCCGAATATTCGTTCCGCCCCGAAACGTCCGACGGGAAGGTGGGGGAGACGTGACGTCAGAGTCGGCAGCCACCCGGCCATTCGGGTGGTAACAAACACGAATGGATGAGCCGAGATGAGCCGAACATGGCGAGATGAGCCAAAGTGGGCCGAAGGCGAAGGGAAGAGACTAGCTCCGAATATTCCTATTTTCGTCTGGAGGGAGGAAGGGTGATCACATAGACATATGTGTATATGTTTATGTGATCACACGACGGGATGAGTCGATATGAGCCGATGTGGGCCGATGGCGGAGGGAAGGCAGTAACGCCGAATATTCGTTCCACCCGGTAACGTCACAATGGCGCGGAGGCGGGGTGAATATTCGGATACCAAAATTAATATCCGGATACCGCTGTCGCGAATGGATATTCGGATATTCAGGCTATTCGGGTCCAGCCCTACTGTATTTATCTTCAAATTTGCAGCTTCGGTCAAAAAGTTGCTGAATCCCGGTGCCCAGGTAGCTCAGCAGGTTGAGTGGTGACCCATGAGCAGGGGCTGTGCTCCCTGACAAAGCGGCCCGGGTTCGATTCCAGCTCACGGCCTTTTGCCGCAGATCTTACCCCCCATTCTTCTCCCTACTTTCCTGTCTGCCTCTTCACTAACCTGTCAAATAAAGCCAAAAGTGGCCCAGAAAAATATCTTTAAAAAAAAAAGTGAATTTCTGCCATGTGACTGTCAGTTGCAGCCGAGTCACTAACAGCTCCTCTTTTGCAACAGGAAGTGCAGAAATTTTATGTTTTCTCCACAATTTCTTTATTGTTTTCAGCAGACACCTACAATAAAGTGATTTTCACCAAATATTCGGTGTTCCAATAATGTTTAAGCTTCGACTTGGTTAAAATTCCCAACAAAAACCAAAAGTCTAGCAGAAGTTCTGGCTCCTTTTACAGTTTTTAAGCTGATAAACTGTGTAATTTGGGGTGTTATTAAAGATAATATAACTTTTAAAAACCCGCTGGTGGGGTTTGGAGTTCAAAAAGATTCACTGAGCTACAGTTTTTGGTACTAATTGTAAATCTTGGAGGGTTTTTTATTTGGGTATTTCAGCAGAACACTACATCCGCTGTACCCAATAGAAGTTCTTCCATAGCATCCGTTTACCAGTTTAAAGTCCAGTTTATGTTGGTGTATGCAGTTGTTTTTGTGTTGTTGTGTGTACAGAGATATTTTGTGAAACAACAGTCATACAGACTGAATTTTTTTTAACTCGAGACGGGGAAAATAACCAGAAAATGATCCATATTAGAATGTGCAAAGCTGACAGGTGACACTGAGCCCTGATGTTTTGAGTCTCGTCTGTCATTTGAAGTGCTGTATATGGTCCAGATTTGGAATGAAGATGGGGTTGTAAATGCTCACAGGGTCTAAGACTATCTTCTGAGTAGGTTTTCTGTGGTTCAGACGAGGAAGAATCTGGGATACCGATGAAATCACAATTTGAGGGATAACCTCCTGAAGCAGTATTCATTTTTGCCAGCTAAGTCAATATTTGGGCAATACTTCTGTTACTGAAACAGAAAATGCTCTTTTAAGAATCATTGTTACATTGAATCTTTTGTGCAAAGTTGCTTTTGTAATGTTGAATAGTCTTTATATATTTTTCCCCTAAAAAAACAGCGTAACAAAAGCTGAGCTGGTCTCCTCCATCCTCCGTTTACTCACTACTGGGTAGCGCATCTGCTGTCCGGTCTGAGGGTCGGTTCCGTAGTTGAGTTTGGCCGATCGAGGCACCGTCGCCAGCTTCATGGCGGGGCTGTCTTTGTCCACCACCCCGAAGAACTCTTCCACCAGCCGGGAGAGCGCCGGATGGGGATAGAGCTCCTCCTGGAACGCCATGGCGATGGCCTCGAAGGTGACGTCGTCGTGGGTGGGGCCTATCCCTCCAGAGGTGAAGAGGTGAGTGTACCGAGGAGAGAGCAGCGCCACCTCCTTGGCGATGGTTTCCTGTACGTCTGGGATGACCGTTATCCGCTGCACCGACACTCCCAGCTTCCTCAGAGCTCGGGTCAGGAAGGCGCTGTTGGTGTCCCGTGTGTGGCCCTGAAAGAGACGCTCGGTTAGCTCCCATCACACCCAGGCGCTCTAAAGAAGGGCCCGCTTCATGGAACTCAAGGACTGAGCATATTTTGAGGGCGAAACTCGGCATTGGACAGAATCGAAGAGTTCATGTTTAAATCATGATCATGACACGCCAAGAAATAATGGCGTCTTTTTTTAAAACCAAGAACTGCTGGTGTGTCAAGCAACCATCACAGCGTCTTCCGAGGTCCAGAGAGTCATACTGATGATATGTTAATAAAATCAAACACATTCAAGCCCGTATATTTATTAGATATGTTTCTCCACTCCGCAAACTTTCAAGGACTCTCAGCGAGGTGCTGTCAATCACAAAAGTCACACAAATGTCCATCAGCGCCAAATCACCTTGAGTATCTCGTCTCCAATGATGAGAATGGCGGCGGTGGGAGCGTCCCCGTTGCCTGCGGGGGATAAACTGGAGCTCTGGTGGTTGGTGGACATGGCTGCTTTGCTGAGTTGAGCCGCCAGTGTCCTGACACGAACCACTGCTCTACTCAGATTGGGAAGAGAAAAGCTGGAAGACAGAGAAAAAAACTCATTTTTAATTAACCCGCTGAACCTCCAAAACCCACGGGCAGGCTTGAAAGGGGTGTAATCTACAAAACAAAGAACATAATCATCAAAATTGCATAATTAAAAAGCACCAGAAACTGTAAAAACGACATATTTACTGAATCTATGTCTAAAATCTTGATATTGCATCAAAATCCTATTATTTGACATGCCTCATTTAAAAATTCGTCAAAACTACATGGCTTAAACTAAACGGATTCTGCAAAAAACAAAAAATTTTGCACCCCTTAGTGCAACCGAAAAGCCTTCAGTGACTCAGCTGTGGCTAACGGTCATGTGACAGAAATTCTAAATTACTCGGTTGAACTGCAGGCTGTGTTTACACTGAGCAGATGGGAGACAAGTAAGAAACAAATTTATGTAGGGAAATATCTATAACACGTAGAAACACATCTTTTCTTTCAGTTTCTGTAGAATTAATAAAGAAATTCGACTGTTTTTTTTATGAATTATTAGTCTTTGAGTTGTCTCTACTTTTAGTCCCGGTTTTGCTTTTTCCACAGACTTAAAAATAAGCACACGTTAAATTAAAATGTAACAGAAGCAATCAAATTTCAAATAATCAATGTACGAAATACTAAAACATGCAGCTGTTGTGTAAAAGTTCTTGTCCTGAGAGCAAATCTAAAAAAAACAGGAGAAAAGAATGTTTGAAAATATTTTTTAAAATACCAAATAAGTCTGGAGTTCCCCCTAAAATGCCATTTTTCTCCTGTCCCACCATCCGATGGCCAAATTAAATCTCAAATAAAACAGTTAAAAAGAAATTTTAATCTCCTTTTGTTGGGATTATTTTTTTCATTGATGTCTCTTGTAATTGTGGGAACATTTCTGAGAATCAGCATAATATTTTAAATAATAATTATCGTGCTTGGAACGTGTGTCCCACAACAACCCCGTTAGCATAACCTTTGTAGCTGGTAGAAGAAGAAAACAGCGAATCACAGGAAACGCTGGAATTAACATCATCAAACAGTTGTCCTAAAGAATGGATAGAGCAAAGCTGTGTCCTCGCTTCTGTTTTCCATATTTTCCTCACATTGTCAGTCTTGATTGAATGTCTCACTCTACCTCATATCATCAGGATCAGACTCATTCTTTGGACTGTTTTCCATCAGTCAGTTTGTCCTCTTGGTCAGCAGTAACAGCTAGCTAAATATCTAGCTTCTACTGCTGAGGAAAAGATCACATTAGCATGGATTAGAGTAGGGTTAGCAACAACACAGAAAACATGGAATAAAAATGCTACCATTGATGTGTGAGCTGAGCCAATCAAACCTATTATTAATGCATATGGAGCAGTAAACTGCAAAAGAGAAGTTTTATTTTTCAAACATTTTGAGGCCCAAATGTCCTCCAGTTCTGGACTGCCCCACAAGCATCATTAACTTTCATATAACAAGGAGAAATCCCATAGAGATTTAAAACAGTCCACAGTTAAAAGGCCATTAAAACAATTGCAAAAAAACTAATAAAAAGGGATTAAATTAAAAGCAAATTCTGAAAAACACGTGCACGTCGTGGAGTCGGCCTCAAGAAGTCGCAGTTTGGATTTAAAAGCCCTCAGTGAGATGAACTCGGTTAGTTTTGCAAAAGGTGGAGAGTCAACAAAAGCCTTTTTACTACAGAATAAAGTCAAAACATCTCTCTAGTCACAGGATGTTTTCAGCATAGCATCCAAGGACAATAAAATCTCTGCATAATGAAGTGTTAATATGCACATCTCATTGCTACCTCTGTATTATTTTTGTTGCTTTTACGACACCGTGTTCCTGTGAGGGCAGTAAATGATTCTTACATCAACATGAATCCACACGGAGCATCCCGAAATGTCTCAACACGTCTCAGGCTCTCTTCTCCTGCATCACTCGCCGCCTAGCAGGGAGTATCTGGGAAGAGAGACACATGAAAGAGGAGAGTAGAGAGGAAACCGTGAAGAGCTCGCGTGTTTCGGCTGCACAGAACACGCGTGCATCACCTAATAATGATTTCTCATCAGTTATTGCTTTGTATAAGTCTCCAGATAGGGCTTGGAGATGAAATGAGAAATGAGCCGCATTTAAAATACTGCGCTCTGAGGGTTGAGCTTTATTTCTATTTAATTAGTCCGTTAACTGCACTTTCGGCTGCGCATGGTTGGACCACACTGACACGGACACACCTTCATGCTGGACAGCCAAGCTAACACCAGGTGATATTTTAAGTATTTTAGATGTAATAAACTTAAAATATCACCGTTTTTTTTTAAAGTTTATTGGATTAATGACTTGTCTCCTTCAGTATTTGAAGCAGAAGCAAATTACTGACAAACATGCGGCAGAATAACAGACAAAACCGCGACTTTTTCACAGCCTGAGTGCATGGGAGCTCTCTGTATTATGGTCAGCTGCGAGTGACATCGAAGTGTTAAAGAGGAGACAAGAGGAGGCTTAAATCCAGACAGATGAATGTTTACTGTGCAGCAGAACTGACAAATAATTACGGCTGCCCGATACATTGTCTCAGTATTGATAATGTGATGTGAAATATGAAAAATTAACTCAAACACATGATGCTACAGCTTGTTTTGCTGCTCGATACAAAAAGAAAATCCACGCAATTCTCATTTTCCATGACCAATCTATCCATCTATTTGAAAGACTGAGGGTTCATTGGTGTGCAGGCTCCACATGTGCACTGAAAAGGAGGATGTGGTTGCAGAAACAAACATCAGCTGTATTGGAAATATTTCTGCTGCAGTAAAAACAATGTTAAGCAGAAAGAGGCTCTCTGTCACCAGTGTCTTGTTGTGTTGCCTCATGTGTTGGCAAGAATTGCAGATTTGTTTGGCCATTTAAAAATCGGCACCGAAATATTCTGTAAGACGAGCGCAAAGCCAGATCTGGCTGTCATCCCGAGCAAACGTTGATTTCAGCTGCTTTTGCCAGTGTTACATCATACGAGAAAGGTTCAAAACCGCTTTTACTATTTTATTTTGGTATATGTGCTCCACTACAATATCATCCTAGTAATTCTAGAATGGTTATTTATCTCAAAATAGAATTATTCAAATCATCTGGTGGGAAATTCTGTCCTTTTTCTTTTGCATATCGTAACAAATGTATCACAGAAAAACAAAATATTCCAGTGTCAATTTGTTCCAATATTGAGAAGCCATTCCAATGTTAGGTGATATTAGGATAAACTTGGTGGCATGAGAACTTGAAAACGGTGAAGAAAAATTGTCGAATTATGTAAGTGACTGAGGATGTGGGCAAAAAAAAGGGGATCAAAGGTTTTAACGAGCAGGTGCCAGTAGAGTTTAGGTTTAATAATGTGAGTTAATATTTAACGAGGCTGCATGATGATTAATTCACTGTTCTGATGCAGGTAGGCACTGCGTTAGTCATAGTAATTGAATGCAGGATTTTGTCTTCTTAGTTGGCTCAGTCAGGCTCTACTTACCGGACAAATGACAATTTATTCAGCTGTGTTTTTGTTCCAGAGAAGAAATGTCCACAGCTGATTGTTTTATGAAACAAACAGAGGAAAGAAGCAAACCAGAAGGAAAAATAACTACTAATGCAGTCCTAGGGGCCACAAAGCTAAATAAATATTCATCGTGATCACAAGTTGCAGCAAAAGCTTAAGCTAAAGTACAGCTAAAGCTAAGATATAGTCATAGCGAAAGCTAAGTTACTGCTAAAGTCACAGTTACAGCTAAAGTACAGCTAAAGCTTAAGCTAAGACATAGTCACAGCTAAACGTAAAGTAAAGCTAAAACGAAGATATAGTCAGAGCTAAAGCTAAGTTACAGCTAAAGTCACAGTTAAAGCTAAAGTGCAGCTAAAGCTTAAGCTAAGATACAGTCAGAGCTAAACCTAAGTTACAGCTACAGTCACAGTTAAAGCTAAAGTACAGCTAAAGTTAAGAAAGTCAGAGCTAAACCTAAGCCACAGCTAAAGCCAAAGTTTAGTTACAGCTAACGTTTAAGCAAAACTACAGCAAATGCTAAGTTAAAGCTACAGCTCAAGCAAGAGTACATCTAAGATGTAAATATACATAATCAACTGTGATATTTACATTAAAAATGCATCCCATAACCCCATAGAGTAAATAACTTACTCCAAAGCGAAGTAAATCTGAAACTTAATATTTGATCTAAACTGCTGCATTGCAGTAACTGATGGAGACTAGAGGCTTCTCTGTGCACACCTGCCCAGGTAACTTCTATATTGCAGCCTCCAGGTGAGGCATTTAGGGAACATCTGTAAATTGTACAAAGCAGATATTCAGCAAGTGAAGGGTTTAACCTGTGCCCAGTTTACAGGAGTGATGTGACAAACCTAATATATTATTAGATTAAAATATTTTGCAAATCTCAAGTCACTTTAGATCCCTATATCAGTGCATAATAAGGGGATGCAGAGACAGATATTCAGCAGCCTGCAGGGCTAATTAAATAAGTTTGGAGCCCTGGCAGGTATTATACAATGTTTAACCTACCCTTCAGTGACATTTAGAGCTCTATATTGTGTATTAACTTTCAAATTAGGAGCATATTTTTGGCTAGGAGTTAAAGTTAGAGCAGCATGCTACTTTGCACCTGTCCATTCTCATTGCGCAACACAGAAACGGTACTAAATTAAAGTCATGCCACTAATTCACCTTCATAACACTATGTGGGACAAAAACTGATCAGCAGTTCCAGTGTATAACACATTCATTACAAATGTAAGCTAACTGTGACAAGACTCCTTGCTAGGTTACTTGACCCACTGAGGGGCAACAAACAAGAAACGCACTGACAAACATCCCTGTATTTTATCATTTTCTGCCGATTTCCTTCGCCTGCCACAAACTAAGATTAAAAACACAATATATTCTATTCATAATTCGATGATCAAACTCATAAAAAACAGAAGAAACTTACTCTGGAGCCGCAAATGTCCTCGTTACGTATCCTACCATTTGTGGCTACAGCAACGTTCAAGGCATGTCGTTAACCGTCCAATCACAGAGGGGGACGCGTCTCCACGTGACAAGCGGCAACCCATCACGTTCGCGGAGGTGGGCTCTAACGGTCGGCAACTTGAAGTACGCGGAAGTAAATAGAAGCTTTCTCCGGTCGTCGCAGAATTAACTCAGTCACAGTGGAATGAAATGTGTTGGAATGTAAATATAAGAAATATCAGCTCAAATTGAAGTACTGACGACTTGTTGCCGTTTTCCAATATCGCTATTCCGATAAGAATCTGTTAGCAGCATGCTAGCAGATGGGCGGAAACACTTCTTCTTCGTCTACCTCAGAAACTAAGTGATTGTAACACGTGTGCCCCTGCTGGTTGGAGGACTCGATTGCAAGAAACGAGTACAACCGTGTATTTCTACTCTGTCCTGTCTGATCTGTATATTATTACTGTCTTGGCCTGTTGGTGGAGCATGTTAGCATAACTAGAAGTGAGGCCCACTGGAGACTGGATTTGAGTGGCCTACATTTAAAGTTGCATTGCTCAATCTGAGTACTTATCTTAAAAAATACATCTGAATCACATTATTTGAATGGAAAATTCATGTTTATTTTCTAGTGGCACATATTTTTGTCGATACAGAAAAGCCAGTCCACTGTTTTTCAGTAAAATGATTAAATATTGACCAAAGTACAAGAAGATTTGTTCAGTACTCACAGTGTTATATTGGAAATAAAATGCACCGCTTCTTTAGCCCCCTCAACCTCCAAACCCACCAGCATGTTTGAAGGGTTTGCTCTATTTACAGAAATACACAAAATGACACAATTTGTCAGCCACAAACCATTAAAAAAACATCATATTCTCTGTGAAATGATCTGTGACATCCGGTTCTGTCAGTAAAACGTGTCAAATCTGACCTGAAAATCATAAAGTGTAATCAAAGCCATTTTATTCTACATCTTTTATGTACAAATTCACCAAAAGTAACCCGTTTGCAATATCAGGATTCTGTAAAAAGAAAAAAAAAATAGATGTCCCTCTGCACAACCAAGAAGGCACAAGTGACTCATCTGAAACCAGTAGTAATGTCACAAAAATTAATTGATTTTTCAGGTGATGTAGAATGCGTTTATGCACAAATAAAAGATGTAAATTGTAAAATACACTACATGTTAAGTCATTTTCAACTGCAGGAACTTGCAGGTCATTTTAGGGCCACAAAAACCTTCTACTGGCCCTGTTCAACCTCTTTTGTGGTTGTTTTGTTGCAGAAAAAAAGTACTTACTGCAGTGTAATCTGCTGTTAGAGTGTCATATATATTATTTCCAGTATTCTAGTGATTTTTTTATGTGCCAGTTTTTACCTTTACCACATCAAATGTCTTCATTTGTGTAAAGAAAAACACAAAATTCAAGCTCCAGCTGATAAAATAAATCAAAATATGGTGGAAAATAATGCAGTGAGGCTCTCAAACATTCTGTGATGCTTTCAAATATTGATTCTGCAGCAGATCAGCTTTTCTCATTTCATAATGCTCCTGCTGAATCAACACATACTCCAGCATGATTTATTCTTCTGTCCTGTTTTTTGTCTTGTCTTTTGGGGAAGTAACCTCTTTAAATGTGCACATGGCACTTTTTCACATCCTTTCAATTATTTTAAAACCTCCAGATGTTAACAGGTCACACAAGTTTAAGCAAGGTTTCTGTTCATGTTCAAAATTTTCTGCAAATTCAAGACAAATCGCACATATCTGTGTATTTTATGTTACAGAAAAATGACAAACTAAGGTATTGCTGCATCTATTAGTAATTATTTTAGTCATTTTAACTTTTTTTTACATTTTTATTGGGGAGGATACAGTATCCAACCTGATATCTATGCCTATAACTTAAGCAGTTATATATAATTTAGAGGAAATAATACAACCTTTAAGGGTGAATAAAATGTTTCCACAATTTGAAATGCAATTATAAGATTATTTAGTTTCTTGCAGATGAAGGTATGATAGTCCTTCTTTGCTTGGGAACAACAAAAATAAAAGGTTTATAACTATATAAATATATAATGTTTTATTATGTCACACTTATGGTAGAAGACAATATCAAAGTCACGATTCAGATTATGAAAAATGTAAACCAAAGAAATCATGATGTCAGTGATAATTCTGAGACAACATGCCCTGCGTCATAATTTTAGTTAAAATTTCAGTTCAGGTTGTCACTTTCACTTTCTATAAATCCTGTTATTTGTGTAATTTCTGTATGTGTTCATAGCTTTTTCTTGGCAGAAGTAGGTTTCCATACTGTACGACTTGTTTCACGGATAAGTTCACATGTCATAAAAGCACCGTTGTCACTAATAACAAAGGCCCTGTTGTGTCGCAGACAGTCAGCATACAGCGAAAGTGAAGGACCTAAAAGGAACTCAGCCGTTGCACATTTGTTTTTCTTATTTACACCTATGATGACAGGACTAAATGTTTCCCGTGGCCTGTAGGTAAAGATCCTCCCTGAGAGCATGTGAGCTGCTGGGATTAAGTGTCTTTCTCAGGGGCATGTTTACCTGTTGGTGGTATTTTTAGGTTGCAGCCTGCAGAGATAAAGTTATCGCTTCCCACCACCAGACTGTTGAAAATGATCAAACCGAACTTTATGAAAGTGTGTGGGGAGTCACGAGGAAGAGATGTGGCTTGAAACCTACAAGGAATACATAAAATTAAAAACATATTTATTCATCCCTGTACCAGAATTACATTTATAGTGATGTTTTTATTTGATCAATTACTTTTTCTGGCTGGAAATTACATGAACAAGTGATGAAAGGTAACAAGACATTCTGTTATTTTGTCCAAAATGTTTCATATCCTTCCTCAGTAAGTCTTTATTTTCCTCCACATCAGTAGTTCTAGTGTAACAGTGTCTCTGCAGGTCTCCACTGGGCTTTAGTTCCTCCAAGTGTCCATCTCCAGCTCATTGAAGGCTTCCTGTCCATCACTCTGCTCTTCACTTCCTCCACACATTCTGGATGGATTCAGGTCTGGGCTCTGGCTGGGCCGCTCCAACATCTTCTCGTTCTTTTCTCTTCATTTCTTCATCACTTTTCCTCCATGTTTCACATCATTGTCTTGTTGGAAGCTCCAATGCTGCCCAAGGAGCAGTTTTTCTGCAGACTGTCTGATGTTCTCCTCCACAATCTCCATGTTTCCTCTTTTCTCATGATGCCGTTTCCTTCAGACATGACTTGTAACTGAGCAGTAAGTGAGTAGAGAAGTGCTGCAGGTTCAGCTGAGCTTTAGTGTGTCTGTCTTGGAGAAGTGGAGTCCTCCTTGGTCTGATCCATGGAGACCAGCCTTGTTGTTGGTCTGCTGGAGTGTCTGATGGACATGTTGCTACCAGAAGTGCTCACATTCATCAGGATGCTCTTGGTGTTGATCCTTGAAAACACTTGGATATGACTTTAAATGTCTTGTGAGCAGCTAAAATGTGGATCTGGAGGTCCTCATTGAGCTCGTGACTAGAGAACTACTACATTTTGCTGTTGTAAGAGTATTAAAACGCTCTAGAACATGGTGGAACTTACCAGGACCATTTGGAAAAAGCTGTATTTGCTGAAAAAGTTGCACCAATTTTCAGGAATATAATTAATTTGCCCATGCATTATTTAAATAGGTCCACTTTATCATCTCTAACATGTTTTTTTTTACTCTTTTTTGTCACTTGTTTCTGCAATTTCCAGCCATAAGCAATACATTAGTTGAACAAAACTCATTATAAATCACAATTTGTCTGACTTTATAGTCTTTAAATGTCTCGTGAGCAACAACAACGTGCAACTGGAGGTCCTCAATGAGATCTTCACTAGAAGCTGAGTAGAGAACTACTGCATCATCTGTTCTCACTTTATAGTGTGCTAGAATGCTCTAGAACATGGTAGAAACATCTGGAAGCTGTATTTTCTGAAAAAAAATGCAACAAGGACATGGCATTATTTTAGTGAAAATGGAAAAAGAAAACATAAAAATCTATCACTATCATCCCTAACACAATGTCTTTCTGTGTTTTTCACTTGTTCGTGTCATTTCCAGCCAGAAGAAATCTATTGTTTAAATTTCACAATAAAGCGACATTTGGCTTGAAGATGAGTCATTCTGAGCTCAAACATCAAAAGTGTTTGTTGCTGAAAAGCGTGTATTAGATGACAGAGAAGTGAACTTTTGCTTGTGAACAAATAAAGGCAGCTGTGGTTTTAGATGGTGACCGCAGAACGAAAACAAAACTTAGGAGTGAGACACAGCTGCTCTCGGTAACTTAAACTTTAACTTTTGGCTTCTGCGATGAGGGATTTCTACTTTTACGCAATCCGCACTAACCAGTCCAGGTGCAAAAAGAAAAAGAAAAAAAACGGGGCCAAACACACACACACATACACAAACACACACACAGAGACACACACATACACACACGCGCGCACACACACAGGATCCGCGGCCAGATGACGTTGCCATTTGTTTCGCGGAAGTGGCTTCTGTCGTGACCGTGGAGGGGGGGAGGCAAGGGGGAGGAGGAAGGAAAGGAAAGGGAGAGGAAAGAAGAAGTTCACACTCATCTCTTATGAAGTTTCTACCCAAAGAGTTCGGCGCCCGGCGGACGGAACCGATCGAGACTTTTTGTCCGGTTGGATGAACCGGAGCTGAAGTTTTTACGCGGCGGCGGCGGCAGCTCGGCGGGCAGGAGGGCCAGTGGAGGCGCAGGGAGAAACAGAGCTGGTGAGTTGCTCGTTAAAAGTTGACCACACTTCTTTTCGGGGCATGGTTGGTTGTTGGTTGGACCGTGCGCGCCGCGCCGTGCGTCAGCCTCCACGGACGTCTCCAAAGTTGGAGGAACGCGTCTTTGTGCTTTGTTGTTCTGCATGTTTGTGCTTCGGGTTACCGTAAAATAGCTGAGCTGAATGTTTGACTTGTTCCCCCTCCTGCTGTCAGACGAGTTTTTTAGGTTTCAGTGTTTGAGCCTGAAGCCTCAGAGGAGCAGAGTGAGTGTAGCTTCTGCCACAGTGGTGGTTGAATGTTGAGAAATCGACTCAGAACCGGAGAGAACTTCACGGACGTGGTGTTTGCAGCCTGTTACACACCGGAGCTGATGATCAATCGATTAATCATCAACTGTTTCGTTATGAAATGGTGAAAATGTTGATCAGTGTTTCCCAAAGGCCAAGAAAACCAAAGCTATTCATTTTACTGTCACAGAGGAGCAAAGAAACCAGAAAATATTCACATTTTAAAAGCTAGAATCACAGAATTTAGACTTCTTTTCTTTAAAAATGACTCAATCAGATTTCATGATCATCCAAAAAGTTGCTTATCAGTTTAAAGTTGACATTTATTTGATTAATAGATGTAATGTTGCAGCTGTAAACTTTATTTTTCACCATTTTAGAGACCAAATGATGAATTGATTAATCAATAATGTAAATAATTACTAGTTGCAGCCTTAATTAGACGCCCAGCCGCAATGAGTAATTGCCACCTGAAATGATTCAACAATTTCATTTTAAAATGTCAATAAATGGTGAAAATGTTGTTTATTGTTTGCCAAAGACAAAGAAAAGTATCCTGTTCTTTCACAACCATAAGATATTCAGGCTGACTTTCACGGAGGAGCAAAGAAACCAGAAAATGTTCACATTTAAAAAGCTAGAATCACAGAATTTAGACTTTTTTTTCTTAAAAAGTGACTCAATCAGATTTGATCATTATCAAAAAAGTTGCCGACCACTTTAAAGTTGACCTCTATTTGAATAATGGATGCATTGTTGCAGCTGTAAACTGAATTTATCACCATTTTCTGACATTTTAGAGACCAAACAACTAACCGATTAATCAACAGTGTAAAAAAAAAACCCCTGCTAGTTGCAGCCTTAATTAGATACAAGAGTTGCAATTAATAATTGTCAAATTAAATTAATCATCAACTATTTCATTTTGAAATGTCAGGAAATGTTGAAAATGCTGAGTTTCCCAGAGATGAAGAAACTTATCTTGTTCTTTCACAACTACAAAATTCAGTTTGCTTTCACAAAGGAGCAAAGACACGAGAAAATATTCACATTTAGGAAGCTGAAATCACAGAACTCGGACTTTTTTCCTTAAAAATCACTCAGACTGATCATTTGATGATCAATATAGTTGCTGATCAGTTTAATAGTCAACATCTTTTAGATTAATCAATCAATTGTTGCAGCTGTAAACTGTATTTTGACATTTCAGAAACCAAACAACTAATCAGTTAATCGGCAATATAAATATTCACTAGTTGCAGCCTTAATTAGTGCTGCAAAGATTTAATAATCATTTAATCAGTTTGAGTGACTTTGTCATGAAGAGAAAGTCTAAATTCTGTGATTCCAGCTTCTTAAATGTGAATATTTTCATTTTTTTCTCCTCTGTGACCGTCCTGACTGATTAATAAACTAATTAAAGCTGCAATTATTAATCAGTTTGTCCATTTGTTGTCAAATATTTTAACCAAATCTACTCGTAAGTAAGAAAAATAGTCTAAATTCTCTGATTGCAGTTTCTTAAATGTGAATATTGTCTGTTTTCTTCCTCTTCTATGACAGTAAAAAGATTTTTTTGGGGCAAAAGACATTTAGGAAACACTAGTTGACATTTTACAGACCAACCAACTAATTGATTGATGCAGAAAAGACTCAACAATGAGAATAATTGTTTGTTGCAGCTTGATTAGACGCATTAAACATCACGATATTCATAAATGAAGTTAGATTTGAGAGGTTTGGTTGATCTGCAACATTTAGTCAATTAGTTGTCTATTTTAAGTTTTGTATCAGTTTGAGTAACTTTGAGGGGGAAAAGCAAAAATTTTCAGATTTTAGCTTGTTAAATCTGAATATTTTCCGTTTTCTTTCCTTCTCTATGACAGTAAACTGAATATATTTGAGGACATTTTGGAAACGTTAACTGACATTTTAAAGACCCATCAACTAATGGACTTATTTAGAAATTATTCCTCAATAGTTGCAGCCCTAATTAGACACCATAATATTCTCAATTTAAGTTAGAGCTCCAAAGACTGACTGATTAATGAGTTGATTATAGCTGCATTGACCGATTACATAGTCGTTTTGTTGTCCAGTTTGGTTGTTTTTTGAGACAAAAGGTAGAAATTCTCTGATTCCACCTTCGTAAATGTAAATATTTTCTGATTTCATTACTCCTTTTTGTCCGAAAACTGATCATCTTTGGGGAAAACGACACATTTTTCATCGTGGCCTTTGGGAAACATTGACTTCTCACCATCTTTTGACCTAACCGTTGTGGCCGATCAGTGGTTGATCGCTAATTTAAACACTTAAGTCCTGTTTACTTCAGCGCAGTGTCTACAACTTCCTCATAAGAGATTCAGGACTGAGGTCAGATACAAGCCACATTTTTTAAAGATTCTTTGTAGAAGGTTTGATTTTTTTTTTTCTTTTTATGTTTGTTTAAATCCAACCGCAGACAAAGGAAGTAGGAGTGATTCATGAACCGGTTATCATCAGAACGCCTGTCTGCAGATGATTACAGTAAAACTCATTTAGTCACCAAAACAAGTGAATCATTGCACAACATTCATCTTAAATGAATATAAATTGCAGCCTTCGCTTGCAGAAGCAGATTCTGTAAAATGTGGTCTCGGATGCAAAAAAAACACATTGATCTTTAGAGACAGGCTCAATATCTGATCCAATAACCTGATAATCCGTCAATATCTAGACAATAATCATCAGCTGAAGCCCCAAAGTTAGCGTTTTAAACTAAAGCTATGTGAGAGGGAAGCCGAATTGTTTCTTGATTAATCGATTAGTTGTTTGGTCGAACAATTTATCAAGCTCTGATCAGCTCATTGATTATTCTCCAAATCTTCTCTGACTTAGTTTTGACAATATTGCAGTGTCTAATAAGGCTGCAGGTGTTATGCATTTCTGTTGTCAGTTATTTTCTAGATTAATCGATCAGTTGTTTGGACTGTAAACTGTCGGAAGGCAGTGACAAATGTCCGCTAGTGCTTCCTACATATGACAAATGTCCAAAAATATTCAGTTTACTGTCACAGAGGAGGAAACAAAGCAGAAAATACTCACATCTAAGAAGCTGCAATCTGAGAATTTTCACTTTTTTACTTCAAAAATGACTCGGACAGATTAATTGATTATTTAAAAGAGTTACTTATTAACCATTTGATTCATGGAATAGTTGTTGCAGTTCGACATTTTTGAGACCAAATGACTAATCAGTTAATTGAATATGAAAATAATTATTCGTTCCAGCATTAATTAGAAACTAGAGCTGCAGTTAGAATTGATTACATGTCATCAAAATCTTAAATTCTCTGACTGAAGCTCCGTAGAAGTGAATATTTTCTGACTTCTTTCCTCCTCTGTGATGGTAAATTGTATATCTTTGGACAAAATGTTTGTCGTCTTGGACTTTGAGAAAATTTTTCACTCTTTTCTGAAATGTCAGAGGCCAAAATAGTGACCAACAAATTTAGTGAGAATCAAAATAACCGTTGGTTGCAGCTTCATTTACACTATAGTGTTATTATTATGGGATTTCTTGCTTCCTTTATGACAGTAAACTGAATATCTTCGGGTTATAGACAAAACAAGCTGGTCCAGATCCAAAACAAGCCACTCTTGAGGACTTTAAGGAACACTAATCTGCATTTTTCACCATTTTTGTTGGCATTTTAGACACCAAAAACCCAATTTATTGATCAAAAAAGTCATCGACAGCTGAATCTACAATGCAAACAATCATTAGTTGCACCTACAGGTACAATATCATGTTATTATTATGTGGTTTATTCCCTCCTTTATGGCAGTAAACTGAATCTATTTGGGTTTTGGTCAAAGCAAGCTGGCCCATCGTGCAAGAAAAGCATCTCTTAAGGATGTGACTGACATTTTTCACCATTTTCTGGCATTTTAAAGACCGAACAGCTGATTGATTGATCGACAAAGTGATTGACAGATTAATCAAGAAAGAAAACAATCATTAGTCGCAGCTGCAGGTACAATATAATGCCGTTTTTATGTGGTCTCTTCCCTCTTTTATGGCAGTAAACTGAATATATTTGGGTTTCGAGGATGTGACCTTGGACTTTGAGAAACACTGATTTCCATTTTTCACCATTTTCTGACATTTTAAAGACCAAAAACGCCATTTATTGATCAAAGAATTTGATTGACAGTTTAACTGAGAATGAAAACAATCATTACTTGCAGCTGCAGGTACAGTAAAATGTTATTTTTATGGAGTTGGAAGAAGGAAGAGACTCGGTTATTGCAGTATTGACTGTGATTATTATGGGGGATTAAACCAGCAATCTGTACGCAATCAGACCATATAACCTCCACTGCTTCTTCTGTGCTGATCGTACCCATGGAGACTGAAAACATCCCTCAGATGTGTCGAAACAGGGTCAGCGTGGCGGAGTTAAAGTTCACCACGAGCGAGTGAAGGACAGACAAACTATTATGGAAACAGAGTGAAGGGCAGGAGGGATGATTGAGGCGACTGAAGGCGTCTTATCAGGGTCGGACACACCGGCAGCCCCTGACACCACGTTACACGCCGGGAGTTATCGGCGCTGATGAACTGGAGGCGAAGAGAAGGTCCAGTCAACAACACATCAACACACACGTATATATATCTATCAGGACAAACGCAGACAGTCCGATCTGTCAGTCGGAGCCGAGCATCTCCGACGATTAAAATTGGATCTGTCCGGCTCTGCTCAAACCCGATCAGTCGCCGGTTAAAGCTTCGGCCGTGATTGACGGGACGGCAGGATTGTTACGGACCGAGCTTTGACAGGTCTGCAGACGGACACACGACCCAGTCCGGAAATCAGCTGTGATTTTTATACATGAGGAGAACGTTAGCGCCGATATTAGCCTCGATTAAACTCTGCTACTGAGCTGCTGTTAACATGTTGAAGCTTCTGACACTTTAAGACGACTTCATGGGGCCAAAACAACTAACCAATTACTCGATAATGAAAACATTTCTTGGTTTCAGCCCAGTTACGTGCAGCAATATTGTCAAATTAACTTGAAAAGATTAGTTAATTGATCGGTGAGTCGATTAGAGCTGCAACAGCTAATCTTTACTTGTGCAGTTAATCAGTTTGAGTCATTTTTTAAGGGGAAAAAACACACAATTCTGTGATTTCAGCTTCTTAAAGGTGAATATTTTCTGGCTTCTTTCCTTCTCTGTGACAATAAACAGAATATATTTGGATTATTGATCAAACAGGCTATTTTTGGACGTCGTCTTGGACGTTAGGAAACATTTTATGACATTTTATCGACCAAACAACTAATCGATTATTGAAAAAACACTCAATAATGAAAATATTTGTCAATTGCAGCCCAGTTAGACGCCACAGTATTCTCAGATTAACTTGAAAAGATTAGCTGACTAATGAGTCAATTAGAGCTGCAAGAGTTAATTAAATTAATGTGCAATTTATTTAACAATCAGTCAGTTTGAGTCTCTTTTTACAGGAAAAAAGCTAAATTCGCTGACTGCAGCTTCTTCTTCTGATTTCTTTCCTCCTCTGTGACAGCTGTGGATAAAGCAAGTTACTCTTCAGGCATCATCTTGGGCTTTTGTCGTTTCTGGATTAATCAATATTAGCAGTTTTGTCTTTAAAATGTCAGAAAAATGTCCGTCAGTGTCGGCAAATGTCTTGTTTTTCTCGAAGATACTCAGTTTACGGTCACAGAAGAGGAAAGAAACCAGGAAATAGTCACATTTAAGATGCTGTAATCACAGAATTTAGACTGTCTTTTCTCTGATTAACCATTTGATTAATGGATTAATTGTTGCAGCTCAACTTCAGGTTGTAGTAAGTTGTATTTTTCACTATTTTCTGGTATTTTAGAAGCCAAACAACTAAAAAAAAAAATGAAAATAATTACTACCTGCAGCATTAATTTCACTGTAGAGCTGCAATTTTAAATGTAATAAATGTCAGCAAAGTCCTAGGTGTGAATATTTTCTGGTTTCTTTCCTCCTCTGCGACAGAATAAATTGAGATAGTGGGAAAAAAATAAGCTACTTTAAAACATCATCTGGAGCTTTGGCTAATGTTGGTCGACATTTTTTTAATTTTTTTAACCATTTTCTGACACTGATTGATTAAAAAATGCGATCAACAGATAGATAGGCAGTGGAAACAATCATTAGTTACAACTGCAGATACAATTTAATGTTGTTTTTATGGAACTGGAAAGGAGGTTATTGCAGTCTTTCTGTGATTTCATCATCAGTGGTTATTGTAGGGGATTTAAACAAGCAGTCAGTGGAAACATTAGCGTGAATATTAGTGTCGAACTGAACTCCTGACAGGACGTGGAGACTCGTGTGGGTGTCTGATGTGTACGTCCGTCCGTCGGTGTGGAAACGGGCCGTAGGAGTTTGTTTTTGAGGTCGTAGCGTGTGGTTGTCCGTTGCTGCTGCTACACAATGGGCCCGGGCCTCGGCGGTGCTTCCTCCTGCGGCGCTCGCTTCGCTGCAACACGCCGCTTCAGTGCAGCCGCAGACTAATGGAAATCTCGGCCTGCGTGATCTCAAACATGGGCGCAGCCTCCGTCAAGTTTGCAGGAAAAAGCAGAACTGTGATAACTGCTGCATCCTGTATCGGTTTCTGTGATTGTCATATTGGCAGATATCATCTTAATCTTGAAGAAAACTGAGCTTGAACCTGTCAGAAGTTGCGTTTTCTTGCAGATCAGGTCCACAGGAGCTTTTCTTCTCACAATATACGAGATCAGTTTGCAGTCAGAGGAATATACTACAAAGCGAATTCAACATAACCAGGATTTATCTCTATATAAAGTTTAATTTCAGCCAGTATAGATGATTTATGAGCATTTTTGATTACCTGTTTTTCATAAAAACAACAACAAAGGTTTAATTTTGGTTAATTTATTCCTCTTTATTCCGGAACACAGGTGATAATTTCATGTACAAGCAAGTCAGATAAATATATTTACACACATAAATAAGAATAAATCCTGATAAAGGAATGAGTTTGTGCTCCATAAACATTAAGTCCTGAGATTTGCTCATGCAACCGAACTTCTCATTTTAGTTTTGTGCATTTAAACTGCATCTGATGCATTTATGTGAAACTATCAAACATTTCCAACTATTTTTTTTGACTCTTTCCGTATTAAATCTTCTCATCTTTCGAGAAGATTCTGCTCAACTATCTCCACTGTGTCTGAAAGTTTTATTCCATAAAGTAAGGATACTTATACAGATATTTGTGATTTTTTAGCCTAACATATCGGATGCTTTTAAAGATAATTTTTCGTAGTAATTGCACATCGACCCGCTTTTGTCGCATTAAAATTTGAGGCTGTTTGGACAACAATATCTCAGCAACTATTAAAGATAAAAACCTTAAATATTCGGTCCTATTTCTCACGGTATTAAATCAGAATTCCAAGTCTTCTATTCTAAAACTTTCTACCAATATTTTAATTTTTGTGCTACGACTTGTCAAACCTGCTCAGTCAGCGATGAAAGCTCAAACTTTTTACTCATTGCCGTGACCAAATATCACACATTAAAGTATTCTACATGTTTAGTTTGGCGTTCACGTGACCTGCAGCTACGTGCGGTCCAGAAAACCTCACTACTGTAGTCGACTTCTGCTTTATCGGTGCATCAGCTAGGACTTTCTATACAGCAGTTTCCCCTTTCTTTTTCATATTTCAACTCTGCGATATTCAGACTTTCTTTTGTCTACTTGTCAATATTGCAGCTTCATAATCAGTTTTTATCTTTAGTAGTTTCAGAGATGTTGTTGTTCAAACAGATTCGGATTTAAATGTGTGGAAAAAACCTCCTGAAGGTGGGACGAAGGCTGCAGTTATCTCAGAAACTTTTTAATATGGCAAAGGAAAATTTCACAGATATCATTTTAAATGTCTAGAGGTCATGATAAGAGCGTTCTAAGCAGATCAGACACAGAATAACTCTGTTTCGGCTATTAGTGCAATCATTCTATCACCTACTTTATCATCTTTACTCTCTATTTTTGCAGAAATCTTTAAGAAGTTACCTGTTTCTTGCAGGTTAGAGCTCCTCTCTTGTTCTTTATTCTACATGAGGCAATGCAACAGGTTGTCCTCTGCATAAAAAGGTTGATTTATGATCACTTTATTTTACATAATCTGTCCGAGGCGGAGCTGCTGTGACTGTTTCCTGCTCCACATTATCCCCTCTACTGATCTCGGATTAAAAATAAATCACCAGTGAGATCCGGCTGACAAGTGGTAGATACTTTTAAATGTAGTTTAAACTGGTTGTAACCATTTTTTAAAAATAAAACAGTGATAAAATCAGTGCTGCTCTCTGAGCAGATGAAAAGTAAAAGCAGATTTGCTGATATAACACAATCTGCTGCAGCTATCTACTATAAATAGATAAAGTGGTTTCAGTGCACAATAGGAAAACTGTCTATAGAGGAAATTGTGTTGGCAGACCAGACTTTAATGAGGATTTATGACTTTAGGGTTGTTGACGATGAGAGATTAACGTTCACCTCAACCTGATTTATTGGACCTGATGTTACCAAACAATACTTCTTTTCCTTTTGAGGCACACCTGGATGGTTTTAGTTTCTTTATAATTTATTATGTAAAGGTGAGATCACTTATTTATCCTTTTTATTCTTATTTCTTCGTCTAAATGTATTATTTTTCAGTGTCAGGTTTACATTAAATTATCACACGTGTGTCTCAATAAATGGGTTAAAATGACTTAATTTGAATTAAACCTTTATTTCTGTTGGTCTTCTTTAAAACTAGACCACTAAAGTGATAAATATTCATCATTGTCGACTGAAATTGAACATTTTATCATGATAAATCCTCTGCTCTGTTGTTCGGTTCTGCCGTGATGAAATTTAAAACTTTCCGTCAAACTCTGCAGCTTGTGTTGTTTTTCTGAGTTAAAATAAAGTTTGAGAAGTTCTGACTGAATCCTCTGAAGGCCAAAAGGGTTTAAAAAGCATTTTATCTTTTAAAAAATCTGTCAAAATTACACGATTTATCAGCTACAAACTGTCTGTCGTGCGTTTTGTCGGGAGATTTAATGAAATCTCAGCTTGAAATCCTGGTATTTTATCAAAATCGCTTTATTCTGTGTCTGACTTAGGAATTTCTCAAAAATAAACCATTCAGTTTAAATATGTTCTGCAAAAATCAAAAAATTCTGTGATCCTTGATGTAAATGTGAAGCTTTTGGTGACTCGGGTGTGACCAACAGTTAGTTGACAAAAATTCTGAGTTTCTGGTGAATATCAGGTTATGTTTAGACAGAGACGATAGCAGAGAAGTACAGAAATAAATGAAAAATGTGGGAGTTAAATGAGCATTTAAATGAGTATATGTTTTTTTCAGTATTAGTAACACTTGTGGACACTTAGGACGGTGTTGTTTCATGTCGGTGCCACATTTATTTCAGTTTTTGTAAAATATTTGTCAAAGAAATTCAACTTTTTCCTAGATTTTCCAGATTTACAGCATCATGACTGGAGTTCTCTCTCCTTCTTCTGTTTCCATAGAGGCGTGCGACTTTATATTGTGGCAAAATTGAGGGAAACATGCAAACAAATGATACACCCAGTTTGGATTTCAGAGGGCTAAACCGAGAAACGTCTGCAAACAAACCCTGACCAAGCAGTTTCGATCCTGGCCGACGCTGCAGATGCATTAAAAGATGGCGCTCGGAGAGTTTCGCTGATGAAATAACAGTTTGTGGCCAATAAACTGTTGCAGCAGCGGAGGGGAGGAAGTTGTAAGTGGAAGTTGTAAGTGGAGCGAGGCCGGCGGCGGCAGCAGGAAGGGAATGATGGCAGCAGATAGAGATGTGGGAGTGTGGTTGGAGGGGGTGGTGGAAGGGGGCTGGCACTGCCCAAAATAGCCGGCTCACATGTTCGCTGGTTAGCTCTGAAACCGACCTCCCCGCTGGATGCCTGGATAATCTAATGTGGCTCTGATTGTCGATTGCAGTTTATTTGCCCGTGTCCTTGCCTGCCTGCCTGCCTGCCTGCATGCGAAGCTTCTTCTCTGCTCTTCTTCTCTGCTCTCGTCTCCGTAATGTGAGCTGATGTTCGGCAGCAGCCCGGACTGGCAGCGGTCCAGCGGGGGAAAGGTCAGCGGCTCGGCCCGTCAGCCAGTCCTCGCTCATCTCAGGCCCGGTTTGCGTTAAAGGAGGCCGGGTCAAATCACATTACACATATAAACACACACTCAGCCGGACAGTCAGAGCAGACGAGGCCCTGCAGCATCTAAACCACGCTGGGAAAACATGTTCTGGAGGAATCTGACGTTCAAGCACTGTAAAAAACTGTGGAGAGTACAGTTTTTGTTGTGGAAATGATGCACCGTTTTGAGCTGTTTTATTTTTTATAGGTGATATAAATTAATTTCCTACACGGTGTCCACAGTCTCTCAGGATTTATTTGGTTCAACATTACAAAAAATACATTAAAAAATAATAACCATAATGCTGTAATGTAAAAAAAAAAAAAGTTTAAAAATGAGTGTCTTTTTTTTTACAGTTTACATATAAATCAGTGCTTTTTCTGGGATTTTATTGCACAATATTATTATTTAATATTATTTACATTATTTTCTGTTGCTCAGAAAATAATATAATAATAATATTACACAATATTATTATTTACATTATTTTCTGAGCAACAGTAAATGTTTATATTATTAGGAAAATATTTACTATATTTATATATTTAATATGCATATTTTTTCTTTTTAAAAAATCCAAAATATCTGTAAAATATTAGACAAGCAATTTACCATTTGTATAAAATACAGATTTAAAAAAACAAACTATGAAATGCCTTAATGTAAAATTTGTAACAAAATCTGTAAAATAATAATATATTTATCAGATTTAAATACAGTAAAATGGTGTACATTTGAAATGGTGAAATAATAAATAACTTGATAAATAATTGTTTATTGTACAATATTTCAGATTTTTTTGTTTACATGCAAATCAGTACATTTTCTGTGATTTTATGACATATAATCTGAAAAACAGTAAATATTTTTAGATAGCTAGATAATAAATCTATTTAGTATGATATTTACTATATTTAAATCCTTAATATGCATTTTTTAAAAATCTATAAGAAATAATATATTCATCAGATTTAAATACAGTAAAATGGTGTAAATTTAAAATGGTAAAATAACAAAGAACTTAAAAGTACAAATGCTTCACATACAGCGTTTCAGAAATGTGTTTATTTTTACAGTTTGCATGTAAATTAGTGCTTTTTCAGTCATTTTATTACATATTTCCTGAAGAAGAAAAATAAACAATATATATAATATACAGACATTTTCTTTCAAGTCGTTTTTTTTATAATATCTTAATAATAACTATTTAACAAAATGCTTTTTAAACTAATTTTAATGCAGTGAAAATAGTGAAATTTTGTGGCGTGTACCATAATTCATTGTCATTGCAAATATTATTTTTCCATATGTAAATAAATACGTTTTTCTGTCATTTCAGTAGATATCTGTAATGTAGCAAAACAAGAAACTCTGTGAAATAAAAGTAATTTGTATTTATTTAAAAAAAATTTACTATTTTTTTCCAGTGCAGATTGTCTCTCCTAGTATTTACTGACTTCCTGCTGCTTCCTCAGTCTTCCACACAGAAACCTAAACACGTTGTGTTTTTTTTTTGTTTGTTTTTTTGCTGTGCAGGCCGAGACACGGCCGTCCTACATGCAGCTAATTCCTTTCATTCCACAGGGTTTGTTTCGACATGCTCGCTGGATCACTGCCTCCTCCTGCGCTTCCTTTCTCCCGCTTTCTCATGTCGGCGCTGCATCTCTGTTCCGTATCTCGGCGGTCCCATGACCCCTCTCCGCAGCCGATCCCGGGAGCAAAGCATGCTGGGAGTGGAGCGGCCGCGGCGCTGCGATTGGCTCCTGTGAATGTGTGAACCGCCTGCTGATGTGCACTTTGGTGTTTTTAGGGTTTCAGATCTCAGGCAGCCGGTTGGCCGATGGAATATATGGTAAGAAATGTGAAGCATTCAGCAGCCGGTGAGAAACACACGGCGGCACTGTGGTGAAGGGGCTCATTAGAATACATGAAAGTGCTCCTGGACACGGAGATAAACACTTAAAGTAGAATTAGAATACCTGAAACTGCTCCTGGACACGGACTTAAAGTACAATTTGGCCTCCTCCTCCTCAGAAGTGTTACACAGTAGTTGAAGTAATTAATATTGCTACTACTGCTATCATTATTATTAAAATTGTGGTGTCAAAAATTCAGAAAAAACAAACTCGGTTACAAAGCTTGATTTGTTTCCTCACGTTCTACGTATTTTTAATTATAAGAAAAGTTTTCAAGATTGCATCTGAACTACCATATTTCAAAATAATTCATTTAATTTATTGCAAATTTATCTTAAAGTGAAAAACAATGTGAAAAATGCTGAATATCAGATCCAATAATCGGCTGATCCCTGATTTAATGAACACGTATAAATATTAAGTCTTTAAAACTCACATTAATATTAACTTTAATAGCCTTATTTTGTGGCACCTTTCAAGAACACGGTTTGCAAACAGACGAGCCAGAAAGAGGATCCTCAGGAAGATGGTATTACAACGGAAAACCGGTCGGATAAAACGGAAAATAAAAACTGATGAGTAGAAAGTGAGGAAATAGAAGTAAACCGTTTGTCTGGGTTCGCGGTTTTTCGACCGTCAGCTGGCTTCAGGGCTAGTTTGTGCAAGATTTTTAAAGATTTACTGTAAAATGTTTTAGAGAAAAAAGCATTTTCATATTCAAAAAACAGATCGATAAGTAGTATTAATAGATAAGACTCATTTAGTGTCCAAAACAAGTGAATTAATGCACAATACTCTTCATGAATTCATATAAATCCCAACAGTTGCTCACACAAAAAGGGACAATTTCTATAATATGCGACTAATATTTGTAAAAATACTGAATATTGGACTTGAGAACTTGACATTGTTTGTTCAGTTAGGAGAAAAGGTGTCATAATTAAATAAAAATCACACTTTAATTAATTTTCAATATGGCATTCTGTTGGCATTGTAGAAAAAAGACCATCAGATAACTGATGTACTTGGTAAAAATGAGGATTCTTTGCAGGATTGCAGTTTAAAATAAATGTTTTAAATCTGCCAAAGCCCAATTTCTGCCATGTCAGGGCTGACACTTCTCATGCTTTTATTTCTTATTCACAAAGGTGCCCTAAAAATAAAGAATAAAAATCTAAGTAAATACGAGTATAAAAAATGTAGACTGAAGGCTAAACGTGTTTACTAAGATGTAAAATATTATTGGTCAATGTCACGTGTTCAATTATAGAGATTTTTCCGTCGCACAAAATTAGAATTTCCCATTTAGCAGATGGAAAACATGACCTAGTAAATCAATAAAGTAGTCGCCAAGCTGCTGTGTTCAGAGGAGATTATAAACAAAGTAATAAATGTGCAGAATTAGACCTATTACTACTGTCTATTTTGGGTGTTATCGTGTTATAAAACCTTTTATCCACTCCAATCCACCGCATCGTTCCCTCTGTTTGCCCAAATTAAATCAAATTACTGTTATAAAATACTGAAAACAGAGCTGCCGGTTGACATTCATGTGACGGTATCTGATAAACTTCAGTAAAAGTTCTAAATGTAAAGTAATTCAGTTACATTAGCAGCTTACTGACTACATTTCTGAGCATTTTTTACAGGTTTATTCTGGAATATGTTTATAAATTCAACCTCCTAGCACTGCATAGAAATAAAGTCTTACCGAGAAATGTTTCAGATTAATATAATTTGACTTTATTGAAGTGTTGTAGCTCTGAAATGAAAAGGTTTCTGACCCGTTTAGCATAAAAACAGCAGCATTATTCAAAGCAGCGACTGATGAGAAATCCTATCATATTTATTGCACATGTGGCGTCTTATGTAAAATATTTCCCCTGCAGCAGTCTGGAGGAAATGTTTCAATATCGCTGCTGTGCTGTTTTTTTTTCTTCTTTTAATTAAACAACTGTACGAACGTGGAAAAAGATACGCAAGTGATCGTGCAGCTCTGCAAATGCATTAAACTTCCTTTACTTGACGGTTTATTCGGAGCAACCGGGCAAAACAAACGCAGCCCTGCAATAAATCCAGTCTTTGTTAAAGCTAGAATGTGTTTTCAACCCTCTCCGCACCGAACGGTTTCATTTTTATTCACTGTTGGTTCATATTTCACTGCAATATAAAGTCCTGTACCTCTATGGAAACAGAACAACTTGTTTTTTATGCAAAATGACACAGTTAGAATGCAGTTTATTGTGGAAAAAAAAGGAAAAATTGAAGTACAAAACTTAAAAAAAAAGCTTAAAAAAATCTATGTATCCAAAATAGGCATATTATTATACATACTATATATTATGATGGATATTTAACTCTTTAAAGTTTTTAAAACCAGTTCAAACTAGCTGCTTTTTGTTTCACCGTGCTGAATGTATCTCCCAACAACTAGCTCCTCTGTTTACTCTTTTTGAGCCATGCTGCGTTTATTTTATGGTTCAAATATGTTTTATTTTCCCTTTAATCTCTCTAAATTGTTCCCATACTTGGGTTCTCCCTGCAGAAGCAGAAGTAAAGAAGAATCTTTTACGCAAAGTGACCCAGTTTTAATGCTATGGATTTTTTAAAAATGAAGAATTTCTTGTTTTTTTATTTAGAATTTTATGTCCTAATATCAAAATTTTAAGCTTAAATTTCACTTTATTTTCTGCTAGAATCATAAAAGACACATGTTCACTGAGTGTCAGAAAGTTAAAAATCACAGATAATTCTCTCTGTTTTTACTGTTTCTGGCCAATAAATGGAGTCATTTTTGCTTTTTTTTTTTTTCCAAAAAGAAAAGCTGTCTGATTGATATTGGGGCTCAAATGGTTAAATAGTTTTATTGAGGTGTTGATTTTGGAGGCTGCAGTTTGTGGTTCTGTTTAACTCTGTTGCGTAAGGCTCAAAAAATGAAGATTACATCCTACATGAAGCGAGACGCTGGTATTACTTAAAGGATTACTGTGGGAGACCACATCAGGTTTAGTCGGTTCAGTGTGTTCACTCGTCTTTCTAACCCTCTGATCCCAAAAACATGGCTTCAAATGCATGTTTTCTTTTAGTAAATTGCTAAAATTAACTTATTTTTCTGAGCAAGAAGCTGTAAAAGCAGAAAGAATTGTCAGACTTTCATATTCTTTTGTGGTTCCGTTGGGATAATGAACCCAATCCAAGGTTGAAATCGCGATATTTCATCAAATTTTTTAATTCCGCTTGTCTCGTGAAAAAATAGAAATAAAATTAACCGGTTTAACTAACCAGATTCTGTAAAACACTAAAAATTCTGCGCTCTTTATTGTAACCAAAAAGCTCTTTGTGATTTAACTGTGACCAACAGTCATGTGACAAAAATTCAGGGAGTGTTCACAGAAAAAAATAAATATGTAAGTAATAGAATATCCATACATGTGATGTGGAGTCACATTTTCTTCAGTACCTGTTGGCAAAAAGTTGTGCGTGTATTTACCAGTTCTTTATTTTTTATTTTGTAAAATGCACAAAGAAACTGAGCCTTGTTTTTTTTCATGATTTATGGCATTATAACTGTGCCATTCTGCACAAATTCTCTCCACTTCTTCATGGTTGTTCTGTTTCCATGAAGGTGCAGGACTTTAGTTTGCAGTGAAAAATGTGACAGGAGCACAGAAACGCCCAGAAACTGCTCCGAGTTCAGTGGGTTCAGCTAAATTTAGGATGAATTATGCCCTCACATGTGAAGTTTTTTTTTTTTTTAGGAACACAAAAACATAATGATTCTGTCAGCAGCCCTGAGCCACAGTGTGTCGGTGTGTTTCCCTGGCTGTGGGTGGAGGGAACTGTCTTCGCTGATCACTGCCGATCACATCACTGATTGATTTACGACCCTGATTGATGGTCTGATTGTCTGATTTTTCCTCCTTCACATCTCTGAGTGGATAATAGTGAAGCACATGGTGTCGGTGTGGGGGTCAGACGGGGTGGCGTGGGGACTCTTTTTGTCAGGGTGTCATCTGAGGACTCGGTTTTTCTCTGCAATGTAAAGTCCTGCACCTTTATAGAAACGGCACAATCATGACTAGATGCAGAGAGAACTTACAAATCTCTTTTATTCAGTATGACTCAGTTAAATACCAAAAATCCTAAAAAAAAAAGAATTATAAAATTCAGCTTTTATTTCTTTGATTTATTAATTTGTAAAAATGAAAAGCATCCAGAATTAATATTTTTCCAAGTGTCCACAGCTGTTATCAATAGTGAAAAAAATAATAATTTTTCACTCTGCATATTCTAAGTACTTACTTATTTCCTTTTTTAATTTGATTACTTGCTTTTTTCCTGTCTATTTTGTGTGAATACATCCTGCAGTTACTGAATTTTCATCATGTGACTGCAGGTCACAGCTGAGTCATCAATAGCTTCATGATTGGGGCAAAGGGTGCAGAATTTTTTGTTTTTTACAGAATGTAATTAGTTCTAACAGTCTGTTTTTGATGAATTTTTAAATGAAACATGTTAGAGTGATTTTTATGAATTGTCATGATTTTTCAAATCTGTCTTATATGCAATGTAAGCCAGTAAAATAGCAAAAAACATTTAAAAAAAAAGATCAAAAGGAAGCTAAATTTCTTTTGATTATTAATTTATAAAAATTAAAAATCCTCCAAATCAACATTTTTTCCAAATGCCCACAGTTGTTATCAATACAAAAAATGAGTATTTGTGACTGTACGACCTGTAAATACCAACTTCTCTACATTATTAATTTGTTTCCATGCTTTTTTTTCTGATTGTTTTGTGTGAATACAGCCTGCAGTTACTGAATTTCCATCACGTGACTGTTGGTCACAGCTGAGGCACTAATAATAGCTTCATGATTGGGGCAAAGGGTGCAAAATTTTTAGTTTTTAATATTTAGTTCAAACGCTCTATTTTTAGCTCATTTTTACGTGAATAAATTGATGAAATGATGTCATTTTCAAACTGCATGTTTCACAATATTCAGCATATCAGCTCTTAAAAGATATCTCAGCATGCTGAATGACCCACCAGGGAGTTTGAAGACATGTTCTCTTCAAAAAATGCCAAAATACACCATTTATCAGACGAATAAACTGTAAAAACTGGATTTGATATGCAGTGCTGCCGAGAAAATTGACCACATCTAGGCTTAATATTCATTTAAACAACTTTATTCGGAAGCTTTGTTTAAAAATTTACCAAAAATACACCATTTGCACTAACCATATTCTGCAAAAGCTAAAAAATTCTGCACTTCTTGTTGCAAATGTAAAGCTATTAGTGACCCTGCTGCGACCATCGCTGACTTGACAAAAATTGTAAAGACCAATTGGCTGAACTGCAGGGTGCATTTTCACAACAGATTAAGTATCAATAGTTTGTAGTGCAATGACTTTTTTTTTTTTTTTTTTTTTTTTTTACCAGTGGTGGTTATGTCTGTGGAGGAATATTCAATGATCAAGATTCAAAGTTTTTAGTCATATGCACAGTAAAGAAACGTGTTTCCCTGTTCTATGAAATTCTAACTACAATGAATGCCTAAACAATACAAATTTAAGTACAAAATAGATAAAAAAAAAGTAAAATTAAATAAAAAAATTGAAAAAAAAATATGAAAATAGATGTACAAAGGCAATGGACTGTACAAAATAAGGAATAATTCTGTAAAATAAGGAGAATATTGTTCATTTTTCTGTTATTGTAAGACATATAAACAAATAAATTGTATTCCCCCCTCTTCCTTTTAGATTTATGACATTGTCCATGTCTCATTCTGCACAGCAGACAGTTTTACCTGAAAGGACCCTCTGCTTCTCTGCAGTTGTCTGGTTTTCCTCCTTTACATCCCGGAGGTCAGACAAGGTAGTGCAGAGTCTCTTTATGTCGGGGTGTCATCTGAGGACTCGGTTGTTAGGGTGTCATCTGAGGACTCGGTTGTTAGGGGGTCATCTGAGGACTCGGTTGTTAGGGGGTCATCTGAGGACTCGGTTGTTAGGGGGTCATCTGAGGACTCGGTTGTTAGGGAGTCATCTGAGGACTCGGTTGTTAGGGGGTCATCTGAGGACTCGGTTGTTAGGGAGTCATCTGAGGACTCGGTTGTTAGGGGGTCATCTGAGGACTCGGTTGTTAGGGGGTCATCTGAGGACTCGGTTGTTAGGGGGTCATCTGAGGACTCGATTGTTAGGGGGTCATCTGAGGACTCGATTGTCAGAGGGTCATCTGAGGACTCGGTTTTTCTCTGCATCTTCTATGCAAACAGCACAAACAAAACTAGAAGCAAATATTACTCAGAAGTGTCTTATGTGCAGAATGACACAGTTAGAATGCCATAAATCATTAAAAAGCGGAATTTCTTTCATTATTAATTGTACAAAAAGCCTAAACAAAACCTGGATTTATCACTTTTCTAAGCGCCCACAAGTATCTCCAATACATGGGGGTAAATGATGGATCTGTCGTTTACGTTTTTGTATCTTTCATACTGCTTTGCATACCAATTCTAGAATATATTCCACCATGCTTAATAAACCCCAAAACCACTAGAGAGTTTGAAAGGCATGTTTTCTTTGAGAGATTGCCAAATTGCACCATTTATCAACCAGAAAATGGGGAAAACAAAGAAGAGTAAACAGGTTCTTACCATGACGTGGTTACATCTTAAATTATCCAAATCTATGCTTGAAATAATCAACTTCATCAAAATCCATCTGGTGAGACACATGGTGAGATATCGGTCTCGTGTTCATGTGAAGATTAGTGTGGAAAATGCATGATAGTTCAACAAAATTAGTTATTTATCCATGTCTCGTATAAAAATTCACCAAAAATAAAGCTTTTGAAATAACCAGATTCTGTAAAAAAGAAAAAAATTCTACGTTTTTTGACGCAACTCAGCAAACATCGGTGACTCAGCTGCGACCAACAGTCACGTGATAAAAATTCAGAGGCTTTTCAGCTGAATATGCAGCAGGCGGTGTCTACGTGGTGGTCAGACGAGGTAGTGCAGGGATTGTTTTAGTCGGGATGTCATCTGAGGACTCGTTTTTTTTCTCTGCAATGTAAAGTCCTGCACCTTTGTAGAAATATAGCTTGAGACATTGAGAACTCAGATGTTTTATCTCCTGTGCAGTAAGACAAAGAAAGTCATAAATTATATATAAAAAAGCAGATTTTTTTTATTCTACCATTTAAAAAAAAAAAAACTATAATCAACATGCATCGACATTTTTCCTAGTACCTACTGTAGATATTTCACAATTTGCATTTTTACAACCTCTACAGACATTATTCTGCCTATCAACTCTTGAAGGATGTTTCACCATGCTGAATAAACCCTAAAACTCAAATGTTGGGACTTTTTGGTTGAACTGCAGGCAGTGTTTGCACAGCTTGAAAACCTAAATAGTAAAACATCTATTGCATGTAGAGCCACCATTTTTTTTCTGGTAATGCCAACCTCTATGTACATTTTTAAATCTCTGTAAGGTAAATTATCATAGAAATTCAACCTTCATTTTTTCTGATTTAATGACTTTCGTCACTCTAACTGCACAGAAGACATTTCTGAGCTCCCTCTACTTCTACCAATGTTTGTGCTATTTCCATAAAAGCTCACAACTTTATATTGCAGTGAAAAAATGAGCTCGAAGTGATCAAAGGTGACAGGAGCAAAGAAAAAAAACTCAACCCAGAAACTACTTGGGGTTCAGTGGGTTCATCTGAATTCAAGATAGCACATGAATTATTCATTCACAGGAATATATGAAGGTTTTTTTTTATTTAGTAACTCATAAAAAATGATGATTCTGTCAGCAGTCCTGAGCCACAGTGTGTCGGTGCATTTCCCTGGTTGCAGGTGGAGGGAACTGTCCTCACCAATCGCTACCGATCATATCACTCGATTGGTTTATTAGCCTGATTAATGGTTCTCTGCCTGATTTTTTTCCCTCCTTCACGTCCCTGAGAGCACAATAGTGAAGCACGTGGTGGTCGGACGGGGTAGTGCAGTGACTCGTTTTTGTCGGGGTGTCATGTGAGGACTCGATTGTTGGGGTGTCATCTGAGGACTCTTTGCTTTACGCTCTGTGGGTGGTTTCCTCATCGGATGCTTTCTGTCTGTCTTTTTTTTTTTCCCTCTCCGTGTAGCAGCTGGGCAAATATCTGAATGCCCGTCTTCCTTAAGTTTCACCAAGGTTACGCAGGGCGACCTCGTGTCACGGTCCCCTTCCTGCCATCCGTCTCCATCCTCTTTGAACTACGTTTCTCAGGTTACCAAACATGAATTAAAAAGGGAGGAGCCTTCCAACGATCCAGCCTCCCCCCCGACACACAAACACATCCGCCTTCCCCTTCCTCCCCCCCAATCCCCGTGTGCATTAAGAGTGCAGCATCTTGCCATGCATACACATGTACTCTGCTAAATGACTCTGGCTGCAGAGAGGAGGCTGGGGGGAGGAAGGGGAGGAAGCGTCGAGAGGAAGGGAGGGCACATAGAAAGAGAGAGAGAGAGAGAGAGAGAGGGAGAAAATGGGAGGCAGCATCACCCACCCAGACCGGGAGGAGGAGGGGAGGACAGACAGCAGCGTCCCTTTTAACAGACAGAGGTGGAAGGGAAAAGTGGGAATGAGAGGCAGACGTGAAGGGGAGCAGAGGAGCACAATGAAGGAGTGCCATTGTCCATGCTGGCAGCGCTGCCATTTCACCATCTGCTGAGAGGAGGAGGAGGAGGAGGAGGCGGCCAAAACGGAGGAGAGAGGGTGGATGGAGAGGAGCCGCCAGCAGTGACTTTGTGAATCAATCGAGCGGAAGAAGAGGAAGAGCGGATCGGAGGCGCGAGCACGTTTTTCGGGGAGTGGACGGACGGGAAGCCGGAGAGAGAGAGGAAGGAGAGGATCTGTTTAAACATTAATGTGGTTCTCATGTGAACATGGAACCCGGCTTCACATGACTCGCCATGGATTATCAACTGCATGCTCTGTAAACCAAAAAAAGGAACTACTTTACATTGCCATTCATTAAAAGAAAAAAACAAGAACACTTAGGGAAATTAGATTAGACTCACTTTCTACAATGACTTTGTTTTGTTTTTTGTGTAAATGTTTCTGATTTTCTATCCTCTAGGATCATTATTATATTATCGTTAGCTGCTGCACTCGATATTCAGGTTGTTTTTATGCAAGTTTTTCTACACATCACTCGTCCTTTTAGGTGTAAATGTGTAGCCGTTTGTACGTAGAAAGTGATTGTTGTTCTTAAAAAAAAAAAAAAAATCCCATCCGAAGAGGAGTCGGTGCATGCAGCCGATGTGGGATGTCAACATTGATTGGGTTTTTATGGCTGGCGTGGTGCCGGTTGAAACTTTGATCATTTCCTGAACTGTATTGATCTTTCTAGGAGTCTGTAGTTTTTCCTGTTTGAAAAAAGAAAAAGAGAGAAAAAAAGAAAAACGCTCTAATGTGGAGCCTTTGATGCAGCAACTAATTGCCTGCCATGTGATTTGCAGTTATCTCTTCTTCTCGTGAAGGTTTTTTTCTGCTGCTGTCGGGACTTCTCAGTGTATATATCCACCGCAGGCATCTCTTTTTAATGTCTGTTGCCATAGCAACGGGCGGCAGCGGCAGACGGAAGAAGATGTAAAGTTCTTTATCCTTGTCTTATCTTTTAAAACAAAACTGGTGCTGTTCCATTGGGTAACTGTATATATTCAATGGAGGAGACTTGTTTAGTCCAGTGCAGTTTTTAGCTCTCAGACAGGGTTTGTGGTGTGTTTTTTTTGTGTTGTTTCTTTTTTTTGTCTTTGCCAGACGGGGCTTTGTCTCAGCGGAGCTTGCCAGACTCCGTGAATCAGGGTTGTTTCAGGTCACCTGTCTCCCCTCTCCCCGATCTGAGGGTTTGTCTGAATCAGGTTGTTTCAGGTCCGCCCAACTCCCCCCTCCCCACCACCCTTCCCCACCTTCCCCCCGCCGCCGAGTCGGCTCAGCCCGGCTTGTCCTGAAATCACCTTTACCGGTGACCGTTTTCCATCAGTCAGGGCTGATGTGCCATCACCAGGAAGGACTGGATAAATCAGATTACTTGTACATATCAGTGTGTGCAGCTGCTGGGCCTCCCTACGGCCACTAATCACCAATCATTATCTGTGGCAGTCTCTTCTTGTTACTGTTTTGTCTGTAGGTGACTCAGGATTTCTCTTCTTGTAGAGGTTTGTCTGCTCTGCAGTCACCTGACCTACACTGTGTTCTGTGCACTGAAACATCCTGGGCAGGGTTAACTCAGCAGCCCGTTGTTTTCACCTGGTCCATTGGTGTTGGATCGTTTAATCCTCTTGTCTATTAAATAGGGACTGTTCTGTTTATTCCGCATGCTCGGGCGTGTTTCGTGACTTTTCCCAGCCATACTTCTTTACAGCTTTCTGGAGATTGTCCCAGCCTGTCTGGCGGCTCGTGAGTATGACTGGATCCTCCATGGTGCTTTTTGGCCAACACCAGATGGATGACTAGCTAGAGTTGCTAGACAATCCCTCCGTGGTGCTAGACTGGTGTGGGCGACTGTTCCTTTTGCCATGCGTCTGGCGCCCACTGCAAGCTCCCGCGCTGTACTTTGGGCACAGTTAGAAAAGTCGAAACCAACCCCTTTTACGCTCGGCATTACGGAAACATTGGTGCCAAATTTACAACCCGAGGTGCGTGCGAACCTTGTTCTCCTCTGAGGGAGTAAAGGTCGACGGATTGTAAATATGACGAGTGCCTCGGCAGCACTAAGGTGTCGGATCGTGTAGCGTCGCCTCCTACTGAGGTGCTTTATTTGCGGGACTTTGCGAGAGACTGTTAATGTAAACAGACTGTTGTTTGCCTTCTAGGTTGGACTATGCAGAATATGAGTTGTTGTGTGGCGTCTGAGAACTGAGAGCTAACCTGCTGCCTTAGATAAGGAAGAGAGCTGTCCTGGAATAAAAACACGTGGCTTGTTCATATCATATGTCAACACTCTTCTCTCAGGTATTATCTGGGCTTGTTATTTGAACCGGGCGGTAATAAAGTCACGGGGCGAGAGCGCAGAGAAATTGGCATGTTTTGAAACTGAGCATTTTCCAGCTGGGTCAGTGAGTTCGTGCTGAAGTTCCTCCGGCGCCATTCAGGGAACCCTGGGTTGGGAAGTTCAAACCTGACCAATCAGGTCTCATTACCATCACAACAAACCCACCGGTAGTCGTCATCAGCCAATGACCTACATTCTCCAGTGTTACATCACCGCCGTGCTACTGCAGTGTGTGTCACTGTACCAGACACAGACAGCATCTCAACCTACCGCTATCTAATGGTGCTCCAGAAACACAAAAAACATCTTAACCGAGGTGGCCAATCTTTAGGAAACACACTTGAACCAAGGCACTTGTTTCAGCCATATCAGGAACCTCAGTCAGGAAAGGGCCCAACTCTGCCAGCCCAGTCTTAACTTTTTCTTTTCTTTTCTGATTTCTATCGGTGTCTACGGTGACCATGCCGAGCCTCTAGCCGTCTTAGAAGGGGTTCGGAGAGGCGGTAGTGGACAGGGATCACCACTTATATACTAGACAGAGGGACTGTTAAACAGGACAGCCTGGAGAACGGGCGAGCAGACGAGGGAGGGGAGGAGGGGGAGATCATCTGGAAGAGGAGAGAGGAAGTGGTGGCGAGGGAGAGGGCGGAGGCGCTGGAGAGGCAGAGGTTGGCCGAGTACATTGTGTGGAGGAAGAGGGAGGACTTCCAGGATAAGCGAGGAGACAGGGAGAAGGGAGGCAAGAGCGCAGGGAAAGAGAAGGAGGCAGCGCCCGAGGTGATCTGGAAGAGGAGGGAAGACGAGGAGGGTAGGGAGAGAGCCAGGGCCATACAGAGAGGGCATGAAAACATTTGGAGGAAGAGGGAGAGAGAGTAGAGAAAGGGGAAAGTAGCTGCTAGCAAGAGCTGGAGACTCGCCATACATCCTCCTCTCTCTTCTTTTAGCAGCTTCATTCAGCTCTGCAGGTGCGCACCGTGTTAGTATCGACCAGTTGAGGCTGTGTGTTGGCGCTCACGGTCCCCCCCTCTTCTTTTTTTGCAATCCCCTCGTTGGCTGCTAATAGGATTTTTATGGGCCCGTGTCAAGCAGGATAGAGCTGCTTCACACGTGCGCAGAGATAATCAAAGAGGCATTGTGGGCAGGGAAGGTTTTTGCACTGCATGTAGACACATCACACCCCTCGGTGCAGTAAGACACGCAAACTGAGGGGGCGATCGGAAAGACAATCGCTTGTGTTGATTCTCCATGGTGCTGGCGACAGCTGAGTAGCTGGTCCTCACTCAGAGGCTATTAAGCTGGGACAAGATACTCACAGATATTGTCTTACATTGTGGCAAAACACCAAGACGAACTCTCTGCGGAGCGCCGTCTTCATCAGTCCCTGGGAACTCGCTGAAGCAGATTCAGAAGTGAACTGATGACAACATGAGCTGCGCTGCTGCACTAAAAACTTTCTTCAGCTGCGTTCTACCACTAACTGGGACACCCCACTTTTCCTGCGCGCCTTTCCTCATCCTGCTTTCATCGTGGATAAAGCCGTTTTTGAAGCAGCTCGGTTTTGGCTGCGTGGTAATGAGTGGAGGACTGACAACCAGACAGATGGATGCAGCTCTCAGACGGAGCAAGACAGACAGATGGCTGTGTGTCCTTTCACAGAGAAACTTTGAATAGTCAGACAAAGAGACTTTGATTGAATCACTAGAGCCTGTGTGGACTTGTGCGGATATAAAAACTGACACTGCAGATTCATTATGGAACTCGTTCCGAAAACCAAGTACACCCACTTTCGGAGTGAATCGCTGAGCTCGACTGATGAAACAAACTCCAATCCGTCTTCGTTCCCTCCGTCCAGTCCCGCCACCCCTCTCACTCCCTCCCCGGGTTTACCTTCCTCCCTCTCCTCCTCGTCTCTCACTCCCATCTTGCCCCCCTCGTCTCCCCGCCCCGCTGAGAACAGCCCCACCACCCTCTGCTCCTTCTTCCCCAGAATGGGATCCCTTCGCCTGGGTGTCTCCGCTACTCTACTCCCAGGACTGAAGGCCTCGAGCAGGTCTCAGCAGCAGCAGCAGCAGCCTCCTCAGGCGCCTGTCGAGTCCTCCGGGGATGACAGGAGCAGCTCCAGCTCCTCCCCTCCTCTCCATCTCCCTGTTCCCCTTCTAACTGCCCCTTCTCCTCCTCCCCGACCTCCTCTGCAGGACATGAACCGGCTGGGAGGGGCGTCCAGGAGGGCACGGGTGGAAGGAGGGCAGCTGGGAGGAGACGAGTGGACGCGCCATGGCTCCTTTGTCAACAAACCCACCCGTGGCTGGCTGCACTCCGACAATGTGGTCAGCACCACCGGGGTTCCCTACACTGTGCGGGTAAGTGAAGTACACACTCTCAGTAGCATAAATGCAAAATACACAACTCTCTTTCTGATCTTTGCATAAGACGAGGGGTGATCAAAAAGTTCTGACACTATGCATGCAACAATTTTAGGATTCCACGTGACATTGCGTTGTCAACATCAAGACTTGTATCACAGATGTTTGTGTGGCGAATAGTGTAGGTGCACATTTGTGATTTCAATGTGAAACTGAAAGTGCAAACATCACATTCTGTGTCAGCCTTCATGTGGAACATCTCTGATAATCAGAGGTGAGTCTGCAGTTCCTATCAGGAGAAGAAACAGCATCTTTTAAAGTGGACGGGTTTCCAAAACTGGAGAAGGTATTGATGTTAATTCACCTTCCAGGTTCGGACTGGCAAGGCAGAAGTCTGTTTTAAAGGCATTAGAGGAGATTTAATTTCCTACGACTTTGAACGTAGCATGCGCACATACACCCTCTCCCTCTCCCCCTCTAACCGCCCCCCTTTTAACATTTACAAAGAAACGCCCCCCTCCAGAAACTTGCGTAGGACTCGTGAAGTTGTCTTTTACGGCTGGGTCCCCCTGGATCTTTATCTGCCATTATGTCAAAAAAGATGAGCAAAACAAGTCGCCAGCTAACTACGAAGCTATACCAAAGCAACACATACAGAAAACACGTAAGTCCAAGGCGTACGTAATCTACGTAACTAGGCCTGAGCCGGAAGATTTTTGATTGACAGGAAAGGGAGCAAACCAAACGCCTCGGTCCGAGCGCGTTGATTGGCTGATGTTTTTCAGGTCCTGCCATGTCCACAGTTATTTTTTTTATTTTTTATTCTTTTAGAGACCATACATACAAGTCCACTAAAGGTCAGTATATTCATTTTATGTGAATCAGACAAATTAAACAAAAAAAAACATCCTCCATAATGCCTTTAACATCCTGGCTAAAGCTGCCATTTGCAACTATTTTTCTGTTGATCATTCTGTCAGCTTTTACAGATTAGTTAAAAAATTGATTAATTTTTCCTAAAAAAAAAAAAAAGGCAAATTGACGACTTCATTAAAGTTAATTTTATATCATGCTGTTTTATAATTCAGCAAAATATGAAATGGAAACAAAAAATTGTGAATTAAAATGCTAAACCTGAAAGTCCAACTTTAAATTTCTGTTAAACTCTTTACAAAGTTTGGATATAAAACTTTTACCTTACAAACACAGAGGAGCTAAAGCAACTCTCTCTCACCTTATTGTGTAATTTTAGTAATAACTTTGAAATCCCTGAAAATACAACTGAATTCAGTGAGTTTATCAGACAACGTTATAGCTATAAAATTAGCATTTTAGTGATCCAGAGCTTCAGCTTGGAAGTAACTGCTGGTTCACATGAAGTCTCGTTTTCATGTTTGTTGCATCACCTGACGAGGGAAACGGAGAAATATGTAAATGGGAACAGCTTTATTGGCAGTTCGGCTGTAGTAAAATATAGAATATGTGAACACAGAGAGCAGGAAAGAAGCTAACAGATGTGTAATGCCTCTGTGTGTTTTCACTTCAGGTTTGTATGATGCTGTGATCTGCTGTTCACCCTCTGCACAGTGTACAAACCACCTTTCTATTCCAGGATCATTTGAAGGACTCCCAAATGTACAAAACTTTAGGTCTTTGGAAACTTTTATATTGAACCAAGCTGGACTTTGCTACAGCCGATATTTTCTAAAACTCTAGCACTAAATACCGTTGACCAGTGACGCCATGACTCAACAATTTCAGAGCAATTCAAACATTTGTTATAACAAGCTGAAGCAGTTAACTTTGGCCATCATTATTGTCAAAGAATTCTCCTTGCGCTATGAAACCCTGCTCCCAGCGCTCCTGCAACACTTTTAATGCTCCCCAGAAGTCCAGTTACGTAAATATTTCAAGCACCATCTGTGATAAGCTAAATGTCCCCAACTGTGTTAAAGTCTGAGGGACTTGAATTTCATATGGGGATAAGAGTAAGAATTCCTCTTGAAATGATTAAAATAAATGAATGTTCAGCTTTAACGACATCGTTTACTGAGGTGTTTGATCGAGAGTAGTGACTGACAGCTGTCGCTTTCCACCTGCTCTGCTCACTAGATTCGGTTCCTTGTGACTTCTTCCTCTTCACCAAAAATGAATTTCACCTTCTTTAAACTTTGACACAGTTGAGGAAATTCAGTTTATCACAGACTGTGCTCAACGTGTTTACATAGCTGGCTGTCTAGGGAGGATTACAGGTGTTGCAGGAGCACTGGGAGCAGAGTAACGCTGCACGAGGATACCAGGAATGGTCTGTTTTGTTTGCCCCTCTGTCACATTTTTAACAACTGACGCATGAATGCATAGCGGACACTCCCGCTGCTTTTCTTCCTCCGGCACAATGGAACTGTGATGTCGGAAATGTGTGGTGTTAATGCGTGGACTTCCTGTTTCCTGGGCAGTACATGGGGTGCGTGGAGGTGCTGCAGTCGATGCGAGCGCTGGACTTCAACACCAGAACTCAGGTCACCAGGTGAGGCTCCACGGTCCTACTATCTCCTATCGTTTCAGTACTTCTTTGTGCAATCTTGTTTATTTCTTCGTCCTGCTTGTTTCTTTCTGCCCGACTGTGTGAGTTCATGTGTGTGCACACATCCACGCCTCGGCCCTTAAATTAGAACTTTCTGGAATCCTGGTGGTTTCCGTCTGGTTTCCGTAGTCATGTTTGTCTCCGTGGCACAGACGAGCACAGCCGCCAGGGACGATAAATTCTACACCCCTCATTTAATCCACGCAGGATGGATTGGAAATGGAAATGAAGGTGCGCCAGTGTCAGCCATGCATGTTTTTCTTTCTGTTTTATTTGTTTCAGGGAAGCGATCTCTGTGGTTTGCGAGGCGGTACCCGGAGCCAAAGGAGCCCAACGCAGGAGAAAGGTACATACAACACAGCAGCACACACCCTGACAGGGCATTATTTATTTATAAGGCTTAAGTGGACAGCAGTGGGGAGGCTTTCTGGATGGATTCTGCTTGATTGTCCACCCCTGTGGTCAGTTGGCTATTCGGGCTACTGCTCTAGCGTCACGCACACACAAATCCAGATTTAGGCTGATTGTACACTTCTGTGGTTAGTGGGCTACTCGCAGGTAATTACCAATCACTCTCCGCTCTCACTTTTCCCTCTCTCTCGTCACAGGGGAGGCTAAAGAGGTGGAGTAGGAGCTCATGTGGAGCCTAAAGAACAGATTAGCAGACACAGTCGCCAGTCTGCTCTTAAAGACTGCTTGTGTCTGTGCTCCGGATTCCTGTAAAACTAAAAACATCCACCCAAACAGTCTATAAAACAGGTGGCTAAATCCAGCTGCCTGCGGGGTTTGACCGAAGAATGTCTGGCAGCGCGGCACACCAGACAGGAACCAGAATAGATTGAACTAGCCCGTCTGATTCTGCGATTCGGCGGGACTGAGGTTAATGCGGCCGAGAGCGCTGATAGGGCTTTCGTCACAGCAAACATTTATTCGACAAGAAACGTGGACGAGCGCCACGAGAACAGGAGGAGAGTCGGGATAAAGGGCCTGGCACTGCAGGCCTGGCATGGTCTGTGCGATGCTCTTTGCCCGCAGTTTGTGGACCGTCCTGGCTTTTCCCCATCGGTCACAGTTGGCCTTGGAGACGGGATCACTTTCACAATTGCAGCTGTTCTCCAACTCCCACACATGCAGGCATTTCCACACACATACTCCCACAGACTCAGGCGGTGGATTAGTCGGAGTCAAACAAAAAAAACAGAAAAGAGAAACTGTTGCCCTGTTGCTTTGGGTTTCTTGTTTTGATTGCCACCCCTCTCCTCCTCTTCCTCCTCCTTCGCAGCCTTCCTCTCGCTGTCTGACGTCCATCCTGGGAAAGAGCAACTTGCAGTTTGCGGGCATGACAATCAGCCTCACCATCTCGACCAGCAGCCTCAACCTGCTGGCCTCCGACTGCAAACAGGTTAGCAAGAAATCGGCGTGAAGCTGCTGTTTTCTCTAAAGCCTCTCCTGGTGTGGTTTTTTTTTTTTTTTTTGTAGATTTGGCCCTGAAAGCCAACAATATGACTGTGAGTCAGAGATGCATCTGACTGTCACAGCTCTGTGTTGTAGCCAGAGGTATGTTTGGTATCCGGAGTGCACTTAGCTTGTGCAGCTCACTGGAGCAGAGGGAACCTGGTGATCTCTGCTGCAGGGAGTTTATCAGTTCACAGCTTAATCTTAAAGAGCAAGGATCAAAATTAAACGTTTATGAAACTGTCAGTGTCCTAATTTGTGCTTTTTCAATTTTCCTGCGAATTTCATCCGTCTCTATGGCCTTGTTTTAGTGTTCAAACTGACGTTTTTGTTTGATATTTTGATCTGAGGCTCCAGAGTGCAACCGAAAATATGTCTTGTGAAACTAAACATCGTCACTGGTTGCACCGCTGCTCTGCACCTACATTTAGCATTTCTGACTTTGCATGCACTTTATGTGGCCTCTGCTTGGGTAAATCTGACATTAAAATGCCTTATTTCACTTTATTTAAACACATTTTTTGGTCACACCAGTCTGAGCTGCTGTGCTGCAATAACCGAACGGAGACTAGAAGCTTCTCTGTGCACAGCTAGCTCGCAAAGTCTACCGATGCACGTGAGATGTTCAGGGAACATCAGTCAGTTGTAGTATGAGGAAAGAAGCTTTCAAACACTGTGCATTTTTGCAAAGAGTTTGGCCGAAGCATAGCTGGGAACGTTGGCCTTCCAAAATTAAAATGTTAAAAGCAGTGATATCAGAATTGCTAATATAATTTAACACCGCTTGTACAGTACTGCTCAAAAGTTTGGGGCCACTTGGAGATGTCTTTATTTTTAAAAGAAAAGCAGTTGTTTTTTTACAATGAAGATCACATGAAATGATTGATAAATCCAGTCTAGACACTGTTAGTGTGGTAAATGACTATTCTAGCTGATTTTTAATGGAATATCTCCATAGGGGTACAGAGGAACATTTCCAGCAACCGTCACTCCTGTGTTCTAATGCTACATTGTGTTAGCTAATGGTGTTGAAGGCTCATTGATGATTAGAAAACCCTTGTACAGTTATGTTAGAACATGGATAAAAGTGTGAGTTTTCATGGAAAACGTGAAATTGTCTGTGTGACCCCAAACTTTTGAATAGTAGTGTATGTCTGGGTGATATAGCAAAGAAATTTAATTTTAATTTTAGTTTGACATTCCTAATTATTGAGGATTTATGTTGACCTAGTTTTGAAAAAGGTTTGTTTTGAATTTAACCTACCATATTTTAGATTTATTGAGGGGCTCCATCATTGAGCAATATGCCAGAGCAGGGTTGGCTCATGTGATTTTGTTAGGAGCTTTTATAGCAGTTTGAATGTGATGCAGCTGAGTCACTCGTGGCTTTTCAGTTGAGCAAAGGAGCACAGAATTTTGCATTTTTTACAGAGCAGCGTTGGTTCAAGTTTGTGATTTTGCTGTGAGGTTTTATAGCAGTTTGAATATGATGCAAACTGCTATCAAAACGTTTTCATGTTGCTAATGCTAATAAAATGTCACCATTTTCTTCACTCAGACCAAACTGCTTATAATCTAGCTAAAATAGAGCTACATTTTATTAACTTAAAACTCAAGATCATCTCCTTGGATAAGATGTTGTGAAATTACTGATGTGGATGGAAAACCGACAAAAATGAGGATGATTTAAAGGTGCAGCAGTGCAGTCAATGTAAAAAGTAATCTGGAGCCCTGGTATGTCTACTAACCTGACTTGTCTTTCCAGATACAGGTTTGTGAATATTGTAGAGAGAATGTTTTAAATGTGGGATAATTATTTTAGAATGCTTTTACCTTCCAATTAGCTCTCTGAACCCACAAGCAGTTTCTAGTTGTTTTTGTTAGTTTTTTTTGCCTTCTCACATTTTTTGTCACTGTTTTCTCATTTTTCACTGAAATATAAAGTTCTGCCCCTCTATGAAAACAGAACAACTATGGCTGCAGGCTTTAGTGCAGAATGACATAATTAGAATGTCTTAAAAGAAGAAAAAAATCTAATTTCTCAGAATATACAATTTCATTTAGCAAACGCTTTCAGCCAAAGTGACATACATCTGAGAGTAGATACAGCACAAAATTTTGCAAAAAGTAAAACAAAAATAAAGAATGCAGGAATCAGTATGTGTTACCAACACAGTGAAGATAAACTGACTCTACATACTACAGGTACTTAATTTTTTACATTTCTGATTTGTTTTTAGACTTTTCTCCCCTCTACTCTGTGTCAACACTGCCTGCAGTTCAGCCAAAAAATCAGTGATTTTTGGTCATTTGACTGTTTGGTGTAGTTGAGTCACTCATGGCTTCACAGTTGAGCAAAGCAGCACAGAATTATTTCTTTTTTACAGAATCTGATTTGTGCAAACGGTATTTTTGGCGCATCTTCAGATGAGAGACAAATTAATTTTGGTGAAATGTCAGGATTCCGAGCTTAGATTTGGTTAATATTCCAAACATTACTGGCTGATAAAGAGTGTAATTTAGGAAATTCTTTCAAAAACTTTCAACCTTGCTGATACATTTTGGAGATTATTGAGCTTACTGGAATATCTTTCTCATGCAAAGTGAAAATTTTTAGATGAGACATGCAGAATACAGCATTTTTCATTCAATATTATGATTTTTTAATTTTTTTTGCTCAGATTTGGTAAATTTTCCAGATGCAACGGCACATCACGGTGATCTCTTCAAGGACTGTCCAAAAGTGGAAAATGTGACAAATATTTCAATTTTTACAGTTTCTGAATCTAATGAATGATGTCATTTTAGCATTTTTTTAAAATAACATGCCTTTTCAATCTACTGGCAGCTTTGGGGTTCAGAGGGTTAATGGTGTAAGCAAATCATGACATAAACAACATTTTGGAACTGATTATGACTTGAAGATAATGCGTTTATGTATTTACACCCTAACTCAATGTGCCGTTTTTGTGATTTAGTCATGAGTGTGTGCCGTGACCTTCTGGATCATTCGCCGGTGGGAGGGGTGGAGGGGAAACCCAGACAAATTTAGAGCCACAACACTTTCTGTTTGCTTCACCGCCTCTGACTGGATGCTGCACAGATCTCCTCCGGCGCAGGGCAGGATGTGAGCCTCCTCTCAGCCCCTCTAATGAGTTAATAGCCGCTGAACGATGTTTATCTTCGGAGGGGGAAAAGATGCTGTAACACGTAGACGGAGGAGCAGCCATTCACAAACAGAGACACGAGGCCACACATCGTGCACATTAGCGAGCGTCGGTGCCGCTATTGATCGGGCGGTTTGTTGCAGAAAAGGTGTTTCCATCCGTCGGTTAGTTTTCTTATCTCGGCTGCAGTCGATGGAGCTTCTCGGCGGAGAGAGAAAAAGCACTTTTCTCAGTAATGGTCCCACATTCGTCTCTCCATCCACATGCTTTCATTTCACTTCCCACATACTTCATGTCACCCATGTGCTCTCTCTCTCTCTCTCTTTCTTTCTTTCCTCCTCTCTTCTTTTTCTTCACAGATAATCGCCAATCATCACATGCAGTCCATCTCCTTCGCCTCTGGAGGAGACCCAGTGAGTCACCCAACCCTCCCTCTCTCTCTCTCAGCTCAGATCTCACTCTGGCCTTTTTCCATCTTTCTTCAGCCTGCACGTCCTTCCTTCCTGCCTTCTGTCATTGTCTATTCTTATGAAAAGCGCTCACTCGGCTGCTGCTGCTTCGCCGGTTTGCAGTCCTCCTCCTTCCAAACCTGATCTCTTTTTCAGCTGTTTTTTTGTTTCCTAACTTCTCCTCTAACTTACAGCTCTTCGCTTTATCTGTTTCTCCTTCTTCTTCTTCTCAACCTTTCTGCCCTTCTTACTTTTCCTCCCATTGTTTTCCCCTCCTCTCACCCTCCTCCCCCTAACCGTCTCCCCCCTGTCTCCCTCCCTCAGGATACGGCTGAGTACGTAGCATATGTGGCCAAAGATCCAGTCAACCAGAGAGGTGAGCACGAACAGCAGAGTCACACTTTTACAGAGGTGGCATCAGCCGGTATGCACAAAAACACAGCTTTTGTTACCTTGGTTTGGTGCATTTTTCTCAAATACTGCAAAAAAAGATGAGATAAGGCAATCCTTTATTAAGTTGGGTTGAGTAATAGTGCAAAAATATGGGGACATTAGTCAAAAAAATGAAAAAGAAGCAAGAAATTTGCAGAAGTACACCAGATTTTGGACCCTTTTTGAGTCCTGTACATGTAAAAAACAATATTACACAGCAGAAAAACTGATGCTGCACAGATTCTATCAACATTGCACATTTTTTCTATATGTTTTAGTATATTATATTGCACATAATGTGCAAAATATTAAAAATGCACTTGTTTAATTGAACCAGATTAGGTGGAATAAATACATTATCAAGAAATGTGCATAAGTACTGCTGATATTGTGCAGATTGTTCTGTATGTACACATTCAGTTGGTGCACAGTTTCTTTTAAATGTAAAAAAACAATATTACACAGGGTTGTTCTGTTTGTAGAAATAAATAGATGTTTCACAGATTCTTCTATGTAAAAATGTATTTTATTGTTCATTGTGCATTATTATTTTTTTAATTGAAAATTGATTTTAGTCTTTTGTCTTTTGTTGAAAAATGAAATAAGAAAAAAGATTTAGATTTTGTCTTTTCCTTGATTTATTTCAAACCAAATAAGAGGAAAAAAATTGTTTGAAAAAAAATTAAATCAGTTATTTTTCTTTTTTTTTCCAAATGGAAAAGAAAAATAACTAAAATAATTTTGTAAATTAAATGTGCAAAATATTAATAATGCAGATGGTTAAATGCACTGATATTGCACCAGATTAGGTAGATAAATATATAAAATTATCAAGAAATATTCATAAATGCTGCTGATATTGCATAGATTTATCCATATGTAGAAGAAAATTATGTTGTAGAGTATTTTAAATGTAACAAAAATAATAATAAAATCACATAAAAAATAAGGATTCAAAAATAGATAGTGTTTTTGTTAAAGTATAGATAGTTTAAAAAACAGTAAGAAAAAAGCTTTTTAAATTTTGTATGTTAAGTTTATTAATAGTGCAGAAATTTTGGATGTTGAAAAAATTAAAATTGCCAAGAAGTGAACCCCCTGTCAAAAGTTTTGGGACGGGTTCTAATTTATTTGAATGAGAAAATGTCTCAAAACTTTTGGCAGGGGGTGTATACATAAACACTGCTGATATTGTGCAGATTCATCTATGTGTAGAAATTCCTTTGAATGTAGGAAATAACAAAGGTGCACAAAGTTGTTCAATATGCAGAAAAACTTGGATATTGCACAAATTCTTCCAGAAGTAGAAAATACTGGTATTAGTAATAAAAATACTGATTTTTGGACAGAGGAAAAATATATTGCAGAAAATATTTTAGCTGAATTTAAAAAGCTCTTTTCATTTTCTATCACTGAAGATAAAGTCTTCATTAAGTTAAATTTAATAACAGTGCAAAAATGTGGGAATAAAAGTGACAAAACACAAAAGTGGCAAGAAATAAACAGAAATGCTGCCGATATTCTACCAATTCTATACGTAAACGTTCACATTTTGCACAGGTTCCTGTAGAAAAATGCAGCTATTGCTCTGATTTTGTCAATATTGCACAGATTTGTCTATATGTAAATTATTGTTACTATTATGGAAATTATTCTGAAAGTGCAAAACACTCTTAGGTTTAAATGCATTGAAACTGCACCGGACTGAACCGTGTTTTCTCTGTGTCTCCACCGGGAGACGTGTTGCTTGTAAAGTATTTAAAAATAAATGCAACGAGTGTTTTCATTAAAATATAAATTAGCCTTTTAATGAAATGAAAAAGCTCTTTTTTTTAAAAATTCCGCTTTGAATTTGACACGCCGCCCACCAGAGCCGAGGCATCACAGAGGAAGAAACAGAACGCTTCCTACAAAGAGGCACACGAAGAAACTGTTTTAAATGTATTTTCAAAGGTGCCAAATGTGAGAACATTTGGTTTTTCAAGATAAATGGAGGCAAAGAAAGAGTATTCCGAGCTTTTAACTCAAAGAGCTCCTGTTGAACAAAGAAGCACAGAAGGTCTTTGAGCTGACATCATTTCTACTGAAGGTATTTACTGAGGTGCTGAAATATGGAGGGAAAAACAGCATCCTCCTCATTATTTCAAATATCAGTTATGTAGACAGCTTTATCATGCAATCAGTTCATTTGAAATATAAAAAATGGTTCAGATTTATTCATCACACTTCCCAAAAGGTTCAGATTTCTTGCTTTTTCTTGCGCCAACAAATCCTCAAATGCTTCATGATTTTCAATTTTACACGAGACAAAGAAATGTTAACAACCTTAAATTATGCAGGAATAAATGACGAAACCCTCTGAACCCCACAAGCTGCTGGCAAGTTATATATATATATATATATATATATATATATTTTTTTTTTTTTTTTTAATATCACAAAGATTCCATTTATCAGAGCAAAAAAATGAAAAAACACAAAGAATCAACCAAAATCTAACCCTAAAATGATGATATTCTATCAGAACTGTTCTTTTTTAACGTGTCTGCACCAGATTTCTTGAGAAAAGAAAAATTCTGTACGCCTTGGTGCAGCTGAGAAGCCATGATTGACTCAGCTGTGACCAACAGCAACGTGACAAAAAATCTGAGAGTTTTTAATTGGACTTCATGCAGCGTTTCTACCGAGACACTAAGAGGAAAATTAAAGCTGCTGGATGAATAAAATAGATGGCAGCATGGCTCAGAAAAAGTAAACAGAGGAGTAAGTTGCTGGAAGAAACATTCAGCGTGGTTTCTGCAGATGATGAGCAGAGTGGTGTTTGGAACAGCTGTAAAAATTAAAATGTTTGTCATCAAAATGACTCAAAAATTATCCATAAGGACAAAAATTTATCCGAAATGATTGGAAAGAGTGTCCAAAATGACCCAAAGCCTGCTCAAAATTACAGAAACGCGTCTAAAATTATCATAAGAGGAAAATAAAACGCACAAAATAGCTTAGAAACGGTAAACAGGAGCAAGTTGTTGGAAGATCCGTTCAGCATGGTGAGACATCTTTGCAGAGAAATGTTTGGAAGAGTTGTAACGATAAAAATGTTTACACTCAAAATGACTGCAGAGAAGGATGAAAAACAGTTTTTAAGTTGTAAAAATGTAAATAATTGAATGTCTGTAGGATGCAGGGTCAACATTGTTGCCAATAGTTGACTCTCCAAAAAAAAAACATGCATTTTGGTAAAATAAATCAATTTGTTTTTTAGGATTTATGATATTATATTAAGTCATGCTGCATAAAAGACGCTTTGGAATACTCATTACTTCTAGCGGTAGTTGTTCTGTCTCCATAGAGGTGCTGGACTTGAAAAATGAGCCACAGTGAGGGAAAAACAAGCAGGAAGTGCTCGGAGTTCAGAGGGTTAAATATATTTGCTGAGGTGCTCCATTTCTGAGCGTCTCAAGGTGAACGGAGGAACAAAAAAAACACACTGTTCTGAGTTTTCGTGCTCACAAAGCTCCGCTGGAGAAGAAAGAACACGTTGAGCTTACATAATTTATAGAAGGGTCTGAGCAGAGTTGATGTTCTTCATGCCAGGTTTCGTGTGTGTGTGTGTGTGTGTGTGTGTGTGTGTGTGTGTGTGTGTGTGTGTGTGTGTGTGTGTGTGTGTGTGTGTGTGTGTGTGTGTGTGTGTGTGTGTGTGTGTGTGTGTGTGTGTGTGTGTGTGTGTGTGTGTGTGTGTGTGTGTGTGTGTGTGTGTGTGTGTTACATTTGATGCATTTTTGCTTCCTCTGCTGCAGCGTGTCACATCTTAGAGTGCTCCGAGGGTTTAGCCCAGGAGGTCATCAGCACCATCGGCCAGGCCTTCGAGCTGCGCTTCAAGCAGTACCTGAAGAACCCCCCCAAACTGGTCACGCCTCACGACAGGTGAGCCATCAAGACGTCACAAAAGCGAGCAGCCGTATTTGGATTTGTGGCTCACGCTGCGTCCGTTTTCCCGCAGGATGGCTCCGTTCGACGGCTCGGCCTGGGAGGAGGAAGACGACGAGGCGGCTCCACCTCCAGAGGTCCCCTACTACAACAACTTCCCTGGAAAACAGCCTCCCCCTGGTGGACTCGTCGACATGAGGACCCGCCCAGGGGCCACGCTGGTGAGCACAGGGAATATTAAAGAGAGGAAGAAACGAGCTCTGAGGCGTGTTTCTGCACATCCAGACACAAGCAGGGCTGCGCTGAGATTCTTTTAAAGTGTGTCATCTCCTAATTCTATATGTGTTCAAAGAAATACGGCCAACATTTGTACTTTAGAGCTGCAGCTAAATATTATTTTCATTTTCAGTTATCCCTCTGAGCTCCAAGCATCAGCTTCTGGGTGTTTTTTTATGTGCTCCTGTCGCGTTTTTAGTCCCTTTAGGCTCATTTTTCACTGCAGTATGAAGTCCTGGAGCTCTATGGAAACAGAAAGTCACTTCTTTGATTTTTTTTTTTTTTTTTTTTTTTTAACAATCAAAATACAAGGAAAAAAACTTTTCTTTTGTTTGGTTTATTTCAAACCAAATAAGAGGAAAAAAAAACATTATTTTGTTTTTAAAAAATATAAGAAATTAATTTCTGTTATTTTTGTAAAGAAAAACAATTCTCTTATTTAGAAAAATAAAATGGAGTAAATAATAATTAAAAATAAAATATAAGAAAAAACTAAAAAACTAAAATCAATTTACAAATTGATTTTAGCATTTTTTCTCTTATTTTGCTGTTTCTAATAAAACAAAATAAAAAATAAAATGTAATTTTGTTTTAAAAATAAAGAAATTAATTTATTACAAAATAAGAAAAAAAATTTGCAAATTGATTTTATTTTTTCTCTTATTTAGTTTGAAAGAGAATAATAAAATGACAGAAAAAACTAAATCTATTTGTAAATTAATTTTATTTTTTTCTCTTATTTTTTTAAAAAATAAAATAATTTTAAAAATGGATTTTAGATTTTTTTTCCTCTAAAAGGAGAAAAATAAAATAAGAGAAAAAAATAAAATTTGTAAATTGATTTTAGTTTTTTCTCTTTTTTTCTTTCAGACAAGAGAGAAAATTCAAATAAAAGAAAATGATTTTATTTTTCCTTTAATTTATATTTTTCTCTTAAAAAGAATCATTTTTAAAATGTATTAATTATTACTTTGTTTGAAAAATAAAATAATAAAACAAAATTATTTGAATACACTTTCGTCTAATTTGGTTTATTTCAAACTAAATCAGAGGGAAAAAAAACTAAAATCAATTTAAACTCTTTTTTTCTAAGGGCCCAGAAGTGCTAAAAATACTTTAGAAATGTAACTTCACATACTAAAATAAAAAATAAATGTAAAAAAAATTCACCTTTTCGTCACTGGAATCAGAAGATTTAGACTATTTTTATTCCAAATAAGCAAAACTTGTATTAAATTCTCAAATACTTGGACAAATAATCAGTTGATAGAGCGCTGTTGTTTATACACTAAATCTGCCCAGATTTTATTAATGCAGGTCCTGCAGCCAACGTCAGAAAAGAGTCCTACTTGTTTTAGACGCACGGATGAGGACAAAATTCAGCACAGCTTGAAATTTTTATGGCTCTGTTTAATCGAGGTTGGATGTTTTCATGGAACCAAAGGAACAGTTTCATTGTGAGATCAGAGCGATGATTCTGCAGCCGATGTCTGTGTCAAAAATACTCCAATCCGGTCTCAAATACGCTCGATCCGTAAAGCACATACCTGCTGTGTTTGATTCAGACGCATAATTAGTGACCTCTGTAATCCCTCTGATTGACCAGAGGCAGGATTTATTTGAGGGTGAGGAGTGACTCGCTGTTTGTTTGTGCTTCTGTGTTTGCAGCCGTATGGACAGCCGGGTCAGAATGACATTCACAAGCAGCCTCTGCCTCCTCTACCAGGTCAGTTCTGTCTCAATCTGCTGTTCACCGGGCATCCGTCGGCCCAAAATTGCACCAAACGGCTGATTTTTGCTGCACAGTTCCTAAATAAGTGGTCGTTTCGCGCTGCTTTGTCTCTGCAAATTTGTCCTCGAGGTTTGTGCCTCCAATCAGAGCCCACATTCCCTCTCTCTCTAAGATGTAATTCCAGATTTTTCTCCATTCTTTGTTTAGTTGTTTTGTTTTTTGTGCGTTTCTTGGTGATTAAAACATCATTTATTATGCGCAGCTTATCGATCCGTTCTATCACCAGCGGGACTAAATGGTCTCAGGGAAAATTTGTAATTGCAGTTTTTCTAACAAATATAACAGTTGTCTTTTTTTTTGGTACATCTTAAAGCTTTAGTTAAATATTTATTGTATGAAAGATTGATTTAAAAGCATGTAATGGTGTTTCCCTGTCAAAACCGCTCCATATTCTAATGCAAAGATGAGAAATTGAAGGTAGAAATTTAATCAAATGTGTGTTTAGCGCACTTAGAACAACCATTATAAAAGCTGTGCCCGTGTTTAGTTAAATAAATTAAATAATTATCATTAAAAAATGGAATTATTTCATCAAGAAACTTACAGCACTTGTCTGTAAAGTCATTTGTGGCTCAGGAGCAGCTTCTAGAAAATTCTGCAATCAAGTTAAGAAAAGTGATAATAATTCTTAAAAAAATAAAATCCAAGTCAGTTGGTTTCATCATAAAGATCCTAATATGCAGCCATAAGTGTGTTTTTTTTAAAAATTGTGATTTTAATTTGAAAGCAATTCAGTTTTTTAGCTCCATTGAATTATTTTTTTCTTATTTTTTTATGAGAAATAATGAAACAAATTAGGAGCTGAATTAACATTTTGCCTTTTTAAAGAAATAAATGTTCCTCTTTGACTTTCTAAGTAAAAAAAAACATGAATGCAGGACTGATTCTTGTCTCTTCCTGACGAGCAAGTTAGAGAAAAGGTGAAATTAAAGAGAGTTTTCTTGCAGCCTTCAATTTACTGAATCCCCCCTTTGACATTTCAGACGATGCTTTGATCATTTCAGACTGAATTTAACACAAATACGAGCTCAGCAGGCGAAGCGTTTCTCCGTCTGTCATGAACTTTCTCTTGATTTTTTTCCAGTTTGATTTGGTTTCAGGTCCTGCATGTTCAAAACTTGTTGGATTTGTAGCATTTGTTTAGCAAATGCATGACAGAACTAGTGAGATAAAATGTGCAAAACGATGTTTATGAAGCAATGATAAATAAAAAGTCCAATGTCCTCATTTCTCCAGCACAGACAGCAGAACCAGTAACATCTGAGTTTATTGATCTGGAGCATTTAATACTTGTTTGATGTCAGAGTTTGGGTTTTATTCCATGTAGTTGCTTCATCTCAAACAAAAAAAGAGAGGGAAAAAAAAAGAAAAATCAGATAATAAAAAAAAAAGCTAAAATCAATTTGTACACTTTTAATTCTTCATTTTAAGAATCCAAGATGGTTGGAAATACGGGAAAATGTAACTTTTTGTGTAAACACTGGCTGCAGTTCACCTGAATATTCACAGATTTTTTTCTCATGTGATTGTTGGTCACAGCTGAGTCAGTCATGGCTTCACAGTTCGGCCACAGGGCGCAGAATTTTTCATTTTTTACAGAATATGTTTACTGAAAGCGGTTTATTTTTGGCAAAATTTTCAAGGAAACGCATAGAATAAAGAGATTTTGAGATTAGATTTCCTGGAGAGCGGCACGTCACGCACGATTGGCTCCAGAATTGTTGGAAAGGTGGAAATTGAAGGATTTTTTTCACAGTTTCTTGCTCTGACAAATACATGTAGTTTAGTCCCTTTTTTTTGAAAACATCGTGCTGTCACACCTGCCAGCTGTCGGGTTGATCTGTCAGTTAGCTTCTCCATTAAGTGATGAGTTGTTTGGTCTAAAAATGCCAGAAACCGGTGGAAAACGTCAGTCAAATGTTCAGAGATGATCAATTTGCTCTCATAGATGTTTCAAGAAGCAGAAAATATTCACACTCATTCTGTTCCTAGTAATGTGAAGATGCGCAGAGATCGCTAATGTCCTCTTTCTTCACCTCATTTTTCCAGTGGGCGCCAAAGAAGGAGCTCGGGAGATGTTCGACGATCCTTCGTACGTCAACGTGGACAAACCTCGACCTCCAGCTGCAGCAAACGGAAACGCTCACAGAGACGCTTTTGATATGAGTAAGTGTCAGTTCGAGCTTATTGGTTGGTGAAAACGCAAGAAAACTAAATTAAAAAAAGGTGCTTTTCTGGCTTTAATTGCGTGAACCTGAGCGTTTGTCAGCGATTTACTCACGTTTACATCGACAGAATCTGGAATTATGTACTTTCTTTGCACCTTTTACTACATGCACCCTTGATTTATCTGCTTAACCTGCACATATGTTTACTTACAAGTGCACATTGTGTGTACTTTTTGCAATATTATATCTCGAATTCTCATAAATCTCTAGCAGTGTGCATAATCAGTTGCACGATTAGCGACTTAACACGGCAAATATGCGACATATATCGCTGTTTTTAAAGGTTAAACATGCTATTTACTGCATTTTTATTTCCTGTTTGCACCTTTCTGATTGTATTTTAAAGAAAAACTGTTGTCTGATGATGTGATTTCACTGACGGGATTAATTTCGTTCCACTCTATTCAATGACAACAAAGTAATTCTATGCTGAGATTTCAGCGTTTCAGTTCAGCTTATTGTTACTCAAACGTTTTGCAGGTCCAGCAGTGTAGAGAATAAATATGATTTTTTGCAGTAAAACTGCTAAAATAGAGCTCTTACCCACATAAATAATTAACTAACCTAAAAGCCTGTAATAAATAGAACACATAGTTAAAAATTAAACAAGTAAATGACAAGATTTACAACCAAAATAACCAAATTCATCTTGGGTTTGTTGTGTTTTTCTCCCCCTGTGGACAGAATAAGGGTTAATGATGTCTGTCAGGCAGCTGAGCGGAGCATTTTTGCGTTTACAGTCCATATGTCTGAGGCTAATTGCGGGACTGAAGCCGTCCACAGAAGGCAGCCTCGGAGGAAGATAAGGAAATTAGTCTGTCTTTGCCCATTACAGGAGCGTTTTATGTAACGTTCCGGGCTGCCTGCACAAAGCCTCTCACATTAAAGAGCCAATCAGTGAGCAGCAGCTGTCAGAGATCACCGGGTTCGCTCCGTATGGGACCCGCTGTTTGGTGCTCTGACGCTTTCCTGTGTGATATTAAAAATGCATGTGTGTCTGTCCTTTTCAGAGCCGCTGGACGACGCTCTGGGGGTGTCGGGACACGGCGGTCCGGGTTCGGTGACGCCCTCCCTGGTGCAGCAGCTGCAGTGTGAGACCTGGTTCCACGGCAGCCTGAGCCGCAGGGAAGCGGAGCGGCTGCTGACCCGAGACGGAGACTTCCTGGTTCGAGAGTCCGGGACGACGCCCGGACAGTACGTCCTGACGGGGCAGCAGGGAGGGCAGCCCAAACACCTGCTGCTGGTCGACCCAGAGGGGGTGGTGAGTCTGGGGGGGGGGAGGGCTGGAGAGGCTGTATGAACCACAAAAAAACACACCGGCAGGGTTGAAAGAGATTACACCATTTATCAAGCAAATACTATAAAAAACAGACAGAATCATCAGATTTTCAACTTTCTGAGAGTCCATGAACGCATCATCTGTCAAATTCTGTCACAAATGATCACCAAATCTAGCCTTAAATCATAATATTTCATCTAAATCGCTTTACTCTACATGTCTAAATTAAATAATTCGCCAAAAATAAACCACTTGCATTAACCAGATTCTGTAAAAAACTAAAATATTCTGTTCTCCTCACCACAGTTGAAAAACCATGTTTGACTCAGCTCTGACCAACAGACAGTTTACAAAAAAATCTGTAAATATAAGGCTGAATTGCAGGCAGTGTTCGCACAAAACAGGCGAATATAGAAACTAATTAGAGACTGAAAGGTAATGAGCCTAGAAAAATGCAAACATCCATCCTCGTCATGACTGAAAATTTGTGCAAAATTCAATAGTGTTTGTGCAAAACATTGCAAAAATGGTCAAAAATGACTCAGAAATTGTCCAAAATTGCAGAAACGTGCTGAAAGTGTCAAAAAAATGTATTAAAAAACAGTAACTTCTCTAGAATGGGTGAAAAAAAAATTGGAATTGCTCAGAAATGATCATGAGGAAAATCAAACCTACTGAATCAATATCGAACAATTTGATACCAATTTTTTTTCTCGTTTTTGCAAAAATTAATAATAAAAACATCTACTTTTTTATGATTTATGGCATTCTAACTTCATTATACTGCACAATGAGCCCAGAAACTGCTTGAGGTTAAGAACATAAATTCGTCTTTTTAACTAAATCTTCATATTTTTATCCTCCTTTAAACAAACCAGACTCCACAGAGTGCAGAGCGAAGGAACAAGCTGCACTTTTCCCACTAAAGCAGCCTGATAACTAACTATTTCACTGCATTTGCTGAGCTGTAACATGTGTGAACATTTGCTTTTTCGAGGTTCTAATATCAGTTTTCCTTTTCAGGGAGCTCAGCAGGAAAGAAATACAGACATTGAAAATCTGAGCTTACATAATTTATATTGCGGGTCTAAAAATAGCTCCTTTTCAAATCCATCATGTTCTTTGTGTAATTTTTTAATCTCCTGGAAACCAAACTGAAGCAGGTAAATTGAACGAGTTGGGCTCTTTCTCCTGCCGACGTGTCCGTGGTGGAAACGCACATACGTGTGCTTTTCTGCTTGAATGCACGCCGGTACATCTTCGTGTTTCATTCAAGGGTTTGTTGCTGCAGCCTCCTTATCAGTTATTTGTAATTTATGGCGGTCTGACAGCACAAAGGCCGTGTTTGTGTCGTTCCCATGGAGGTCCAGGAGGGAAAAATGTGAAAAACATCCAGAAACGGCAGGTTTTTAAAAGTTTAAATGTTCTTTATCCTGTATCTGTTCTCATTTTAGCCACTTTAATTCTCATTTTAATCGTTCTGTGTCTCATTTTAGTGGATTTGTGTCTCACTTTAATCGTCTCGATTCTTTTGTGTCTGCTTTTAGTTGCTTTGTCTTGTTTTAATTGTTTCTCATTTTAGTCATTTTTGCGTCTCATTTTAGTTGTTTTGTCTCAGTTTAGCCATTTTGTGTCTCGTTTTTGTCATTTCATTCCTCGTTTAGTTGTTTCGTTTATAGTTTTAGTCATTTTGTGTCTTGTTGTAGCCGTTTTGTGTCTCATTTTAGTAGTCTCGTTCCTCGTTTTAGTTGTTTTCTGTCTTGTTTTAGTCATTCTGTGTCTTGTTTTAGTTGGTTTGTGTCTCGTTTTAGTTGTTTTGTGTCTCGTTTTAGTCATTCTGTGTCTTGTTTTAGCCGTTTTGTGTCTCATTTTTGTCATTTTGTGTCTCGTTTTAGTCATTCTGTGTCTCCTTATAGTCGTTTTGTGTCTTATTTTAGTCGTTTTGTTTTTTACTTTAGGTTCAAGGTTTAAAAGAATAAAGAAGAGGGTTAACTGGCTTTTTAACATAAGCCTGGGCGTGTAGATGGCAAAACTTACTCAAACGTGTTTTTATTTTCTTTCAGGTTCGTACAAAAGACCATCGGTTCGGGAGCGTTAGCCACCTGATCAGCTACCACATGGACAACCGGCTTCCCATCGTGTCGGCCGGCAGCGAAGTGTGTTTGCAGCAGCCGGTGGAGCGCAGGGCTTGAGGCGACACACACCAATGAAATGCTCCACCAAAAATACACACGAGCAAACACACACATGCACACAAAGCAAACAAACAAACAAAAGCCAAAAAACTGAAAAAACAAATCGAACCGGTTTCTCTGCACTTGCTGCTGTCGCCACATTTCCCCGTCGTTCCTCCAAAGCAGGAGCTGCAGGCGCCAAACCATCCCACCGCTGCAGCTCCTCAGCCTACTGTGAAGCAGGGAGGAGCTTTCACAAACAAAATGCAAGTTTTTTTTTTTTAACAGGAAGAAAAAATTAACAAGCAAAGATTTAAAAAAAACAAACAGGAGGAATCAAAAATTGTGGACGAATGGAGCGTCGGACGGATGAATCTTCCCTCCTCGGACTGTTGCTGGAGCGTTTTTACGGCGAAAGACTGAATATATGAACTCACCGGAGCACTTCTGCAGCAAAACTTGACTCTGAGATGATTCTGGCTGGTGCATATGCATTAAAAACAAAAAAAAAAGAAGCTTCCAAACGAATCAGGAGCGCCACCCCGACACCCGCCAAACACTCCCCTTTAAAGGACTTTTGGAGGTAAAGCCTGTATGCAAAACTGGGACTGCTATGCCAATGACCATCACACGTTATTTGTCTGATTACAGGAGGATCAGAATGGCTGGATCTCCCACCCCGACCCCCTTCTTTGTAAACTTCTCCTTTCAGCGCCGCCTGTCACGCCAAAGAACACGAACTCGGTCGCTAACGGCAGGAAAGGAAAGCCATTCATGTGTGCTCACGGCATCGGGAGCGAACAGAGGAAATGTTTTCGGATGATTGTGCCTCATCTAAAAACAAAGGAGATTTTAAGTACACTGATGTCACCTACAAACACAGAACATCTTCAGAAGCGTCGATCCTTTGGACCTGCTGCTTTAACAACTTAGTATGTGTTTGCATTGACAATCTATGGGTTCTATCTTTTTCCGCAGACCGAAAGCGAAAAGATTATTTCTGTGAAAATCAATCGGTTTCTCCCACCGGAGCTCCTCAGAATCAGCTGATTTTTCTATGTGCAAAAACTTCAGGATATTTATTGAATCCGTGCAGAATTTTATCTTCAAACTGTGGATGTTTTCAGAGTTACAGGAGCTTGAAGTATGTAAGTCTGCGTGTTTTAATTTGCGTTACTTTTTCCATCATTTCTGAGCCTCCTAGCTTCACGATTACAGCAGAAAAATATGAAATTTTCAGGGCTGAAAAACACATTTGAGCTCTTTTAATAACCGCAACTAAATAAGTTACATCTATTTCAGGTGTCACGATCTAAAGACTAGATCTCGTCTTTGATTAGCCTGATTTTTTTTCCCCCTATAGCAAACTACAAGCATCAATATAAAGGCATGTATTAGTTTCAGCAGCAAAACTGCACCAGTTTAATGTCTATGACCTAAAATAATTATTATTTTATGGTTATTTCTGGCATTTTTTGGAATAAAAGAAGCGATTTTGGACACTTCTGTGTTGCTTTTGGTTGAATTTTAACATATTTAGGGTAAATCTGAGTACTTTCTGACCAGTTTTGTCATTTTAACAGTTGCTTAATTGTGACATTCTCGTTGTTTTGAGTCCTTTTGTGACAAATTGAGCCGTTTTGAATCATTTTATGTAATTGTGGATCTGATTGAAGTGTTCTGCACAATTTTGTTGTCATTTTGGGAAGGTTTCAGTGTAAAGTTGGAGATATTTTTGACCATTTTCGGCTCATTTTGCAAGTTTTGTCTTTTTAATAATGAATTCGTTTTGACATTTTGGTTGTTTTGAGTGTTTTTGTGACAAATTGAGCTATTTTTAACCATTTTATTGTAATCCTGAACATTTATTTTTCCATTTTAGATCAGATTAAGGGACAATTTTGTCTTTTTGGAAAGCTTTCAAGGCCATTTACATGAAGATATTTTTTGACCGTTGTGGGCTCATTTTTTGGTCGTTTTCAACAAACAGAACAGACAACACATCCAGGGTACCAGTACTTGTTTGCATAAGTCTGTTTTAGACCTCAAACTGTTGCTGTGTTGCTGAAACTATGATATATTCTAATGTTGATGTCAAAAGTTGGTAATAGAGAAAATTGTGCACCAAAATGTGACTTTGTGTTTAGATTGTGACACCTGGAGCGGATGTAAAATTGATTTGTTTGCAGGTTTTTAACAGAGCTCAAATGTGTTTTTCAGCCCTGAAAATGTCATGTTTCTATCTGCTTTACTGATGAAGGTAAGAGGCTCAGAAAAGATGGAAAAAGTTCATAAAAAGTGATAAATTTGGACTCGTAACTCTGAGAATATTCACAGTGTGAAGGTAAAACTTTGCACGGCTTTAGTAAATCTACTGAAGTTACTGTAGATAAAGAATTATTTATTTCTGAGGAGGTCAGGTGGGATTTATTCTCAGATTTGGTTGATTTTAAACGGATTAAACCCCTTTTTAAATGACGGACGATGAGAAGATTTGAAAGGTTTGAAAGCAGTGAATTTCCCTCTGCAAAAAATAATGCAAACTCTGTCATAGTAACTGGTGATTTCTGTGTATCGTGATGGGTTTTTTTTGTTGCTCTGAATCACTTGAGGGAATCGATCTCTTTTGTATGAAGCGAAGCGGCTCGGGTGTAGACGACCGTAAGAGACGAGATGTTGCCCCTCGATGTGCCGTTTGTGTCGTTTTAATTCTTTCTCCGCAAACTCTGGAGGGGGAAAACCTGGAGGGAGACGTCGGCGCTCTCCCTCGGCTCATGGTGTTGTTTTTTATATATCTTTTTAATCGTGCCTTGTTTCCTTCAATGCAGTCACGTCACTTCAATGCAGTCACCTTATGTACTTAATTCTACAGGAAGAAAAACCAACAACCAACACAGGTCTCTCTCTCTCAGTTCTAACAAAGACTCTGCAAAAACGACACTCGGACAGAAACACACACACACAGATCCAGTGATGGCAATCTGCTCTGATGCACATTCTTGCATTCAGCTTCTAGTCACAGATACTTGATGTCACCGTCGGGGAAGGGGTGAGGGTATTTCCTGATCATCTGTAAATAACATCCGATTTCTTTTTTTTGTATTATTTGGAGCTTGATTCTTTTCCTTTTCTGTGTATTTAATGACTTATTTGATGGGTAACACAGAGTCAGACGCCACGGCTAGCGACGGTAACGCCAGCTGAAACACACACACACACACAAAAAACCAAATCTGAGAAGGGATCCGACAGCCTGAACCTTAACCGCCATCGAGCGTGAAATCAGACACACACATACCAGAGCTGGGTCGCGCTGTTCACGCGTTTGTAGGTCACATAGGGAAACCGTGTGCTGGAACAAACCCCGTGTTTTATCAGTGAACTGGTCCTGTGTTATCGTTGTTCATCACAGTTGCCTTTTGTTGCATGAGAATCCTTCGAAAAACAAACGGAAGAAAAAAACAAAACAAAAATCTGTGTTGTTTGTTGTTGGTGATGGTGATAGTTGTTGATCGATGCTGTTGTACTTTTTAATTCTTCTCTTTTTGTTGTTGAAAGCCAAAGGTTACTTTCGAATAGCGTGCACAGATTATTGATTTTTACTTTATATGTTTCTGTTTTAATACTTTTTGTTGTTGATGATGTTGTTGTTGTTTTTTTTTTGTTTGTTTTTAGGGAAACACGTCTGTTTACACCTGTATCTGAAAATATAGATTGCATATATAAATACATATATCATTCAGCTCTCTTTGTGAGTTTGGATTTTGCTGTCATCAAGTCACATTTTGAACAACAGACGTGGAGCCAAAATAACTCTCAGCAGAGGAAAAAAAAAAACCTTCAGCATGTTTTATTTTGTAAGTTTAACTGAATATTTTAAATATAAAGCTTAACCCCCCAGTATAATATATAAAATCCAAATTTACCATTTTGAAAAGTTTAGTTTAAGACCCTAAAATATAAATTTACTTGACTAAATTAAATGTTATTTTTATGTAAATTTATCAGATTAATTTAAATACTGCATTTAAGACTGAACAATATTATTTAAAATACACATTTGCCGGATGAATTAAATATTTAGGCCATGACTGAACATATTATTTATTATGTATATTTATTGGACTGGTTTAAATATTACATTAAGATACACATAATATCAAATAATTATGTTAAAGTGATAAATAATGTAAATACGCTGGTTAAAACCTGACAGTATTAATTACAATTTTGATATTAAGAATAAAACATTGACGATTTTAAATATTACATTTAAGAAATTACTGGTAATTACGTATTAAATATGATTATGAAAAAATTTTCACTGTTTCAATTAAAACATTACAGTATTATTCATAATCTAAATGTACCTGACTAATTAAAAAATAAAAGTTCGGATCCTTCAATATTATGTACATAAAAAATTAAAGTACACAAATTTACTAAATTAATTTATAAAAGGATGTTAAGATGCTACAATATTACTGAGTATTACTAATTATGTAAATTCAGTTTACTAATTTAATTGCTGAAGTTAAGCATAAAAAATGTACACGACTTGTTTAAAAACTGAGGTCAAGAACCAATAACATTATATTAAATGCAAATTTACAATTAAATGTTAAGTTTCAGTTTATTTCATACGTTTGTGTTTTCTTTACATATTCGGGTTAAGACCACATAACATTACATACAGTGCAAATTTAACTAATTGATTTAAATATTGAGCCTATAATATTATTTTAAAAAATTCTAATTTGCTACAATATTACTGAGTATCATTATCATTGCAATTTTAACTTACTAATTTAAATACTAAAGTTAAGCATAAAAACATAATAAATAATAACATTGACATGACATTTAAAAACCGAGGTTAAGACCTAATAATATTACATAAAATGCAAATGTATTTAATACAACTATTTTAAATGAATCAAATATTAAGGTTAAGGCCACGTAACATGTAGCACAAATGTAGCCAATTAATTTAAATATTGAGGTTAAGACAATACAATTCTATTTATTATGAGTAATACAAATATTAAGGTTCAGACACTGTATTTTTTATTTATTTTATTTTTGAAAATTTACATGAGCAATTAAAATATAAAATTTGGGAACCCAAAATATAATTAAAAATGCAGATTTAACTGACTAAATTTTTAGGTTAATTCCCCACAGTGATAAAAATAAAATGGGAAAAAATATAAAGGTCAGTATTAACTAAAAAACAACAACAAGCAATTAAGGTTAATCCACCACAATTTTATACATGATACAAACGCCTAATGAAACCAAAGATTCCCTAAAAGCAGCACATTGGCTACAGCGGAGAAGAAAACTCACTTTTAACCTGCAGCAGAACCAGGCTCAGGGAGGGCAGACGTCTACCTCACCTGGTCGGGGTGAGGGTTATTGGGAGAAAGCAGAAAAACAGACACATGGAGCTCCAGAATTCACAGCAATAGTGCAAAGAGATGCACTGGAGAAAAATCACAGAATACTCCAGTGTAAATTGTGCGTTTATTACCTTGTCTGACATGCTTTGAGATCCTTTTATTCGTCTGTTACAGTAAACTTTAATGCAGTGAAACAACAAAGCCCAAGCTGCTGGAAGCCCTGTGACATACTGTCCTGAACAAAGACTGGGATGGAGCTGCTGGAACTCTCCTGTTTACAGCAGGAGGCTTATTCAGGGATTATTACAGCCCCAGCAGAGTCACTGTGTGCGAGTGTCGGGAGGGGGGGTGGCAGCATAAATAAAACAGAGCCGGGGGGTAAACAGGGTGTTTAATCGGTTGGCGAAGAGTTGAGAAAATGCCGGATGCGAGTGGAGGTTATAAGTAGAGGTGAGCAGGAGGCAGACCTCCTCAGCTGCTGCACGAGTCGGATCCTATTTGTTTCGCCTCGCCTTCCACTTCCTCCACACCCACGTCTGAGGCCATGCACCCCCAGCGACCTCTCCCCCAGGCCATGCCCTCCTCGTCCCTGGGGCAGCACCTCAGGGACATGGCCATGGGGCTGGGACGAGGCAAGAACCTACTGGGAGGAAACTTCGCCTACGGGTTCATCCAGTCCATCAAGGAGTGCCTCTACTTCCTCCTCTGCTGCTGGTGTATTAAGGAGATCCTGGACTGACACTCTGACAGCAGATCAAGTGGGAAAGCTTTGGTATTTCCATCCTTCTTGGTAATTCCAACCAGTTTTTAAAAAAAATCTCATCAGACATGAAGTGTTTGATCAGCGTTGCAGACGGAGCATCGGCAAGTCTTGTTTTAAATGTAATTTATGCAATAATTCAGTTCAAAACAATGTTCTTAAAGATAGAGGATGTGTTTGCTAAATTATTAAATCACTGAATGTGTTAAAATGTTTGTTTTTCAATGTCTTTAGGATGCTCATTTGAAGATGCAACAGATGTCCATTGTGGGTTTTCTGAATTCGACCCTGATGATCTGAGATTTCCAGGAACTTGGCGCCTCTGATGTTCACTGTACAACACAGCCTGATGTGGCAATGAATAAAGACATTAAATGAATAGACGAATTGATTTTTGTTCATTATTTCATATCTAAAATGTACTGGACAGCGAGAAAAATGATTAAAGCTTTAAACATGCCAATAATAGGACTTTATTTAATCAGTGAAAGCTTGAAAAGTGGCATTTCTTGATGGATGTCCAGTTTATGATTAAAGCGAAGCCCATAATTATTCATAGAATAATAGAATTCAGCTAATAATAGAATTTTTCTTCCTGGAAACGGCACAAACAACAGATGGCAAAAAAAATGGTGCTGGAGATTTTAATTAAAAATGTTCTCAGTTTTTCATAGTTTGTTTTGTTTTTTAAAGTTTTAATAAAAATACAATGACCAGAAATATTCACACCCTTGAAACTGTTGACAAATTTTGAGAAAATGCAGCTTCTATACCATTCCAGATGCTTCTGTTGACTAAAAAAAATTCAAATATGGCAATGTGGCTCATCCACACTGATGCTGCACTCAAGACGTTTAATGACTATAAAGTCACATCCAAGTGTTTTCCAGGTCCAGTGTCCACAGTTTGAAGCGTCATGAAAAAGTCCAAGTTCCACACCTAAAATTCTAAAAGTGCATGGTCAAAATGATTTACACTCCTTGAAATTGTTGTCAATTTGTGACAAAATGCAGCTTCTATGTCATTACAAATGCTCAAGAGCTGTGCAGTGGTGACTTTTATGCTGGAAAAACGTATAAAATCTGCAACAACTGTCTCCAAAATATGTTTAGAAATAGAGAGTGACAGAAAATGGTTCATCAATGTATAGAAATAAGTCATCAGAATATGTTGAAACTATCTAATGCCAATGAGAGAAATGTTTAGAAATAGTTTTACACCTTGAAATTGTTGCCTTTTTTTGGGAAAATACAACTTTTATCTCCTTCCAGATGTTACTGGTGATTCCTACCATGTTCTAGAACATTCTAATCCACTATAAACTTCCAAAGTCCGTTCCAAGTCATTACCATGAAACCAAAGATCTCAGGATGAACCTCCAGTTTCACATTTTAGCTGCTCACAAGATGTCTAAAGTCTATAAAGTCCTATCAAAGTGTTTTCAAGGTCCAGTGTCCATAGTCTGAAGCATGATGAAAAAGTCCAAGGAGCTCCACACTGAAACATGTCAAAGGGCTGCTAGGAAGACAGATGTGAGCCCTGCACTGGAAGAATGGAAGAGGACAAGAAGAATCCCAGGATCAGCACCAAGAGCATCCTGATGGATGTGAGCACTTCTGGTAGCAACATGTCCATCAGACACTCCAGCAGACCAACAACAAGGCTGGTCTCCATGGATCAGACCAAGGAGGACTCCACTTCTCCAAGACAGACACACTACAGGGCTTTGCAAAAGTTCTGTTACACTCGGTTTCATGATCTTTAGAGATGTTTACATGTCGGAGTGAAAAATTCCATTAAACAAACTGAAAGTTCTACCTTATAGGCAGGTGTCATTAATGCAGATTTGTTCTCCGGTGAAGTTGTATCAAGATGGAAGTCAAAAGAGTTGAGATATCTGCTCTCCTTCGTGCTGGCCACAACGAGTCTGACATACTCAAACAGCTGAACATCAGCCGGATGACCGTCCACAGAGTCGCGGAGAGGCTCAAAAATGGTGAAGATCTTTCAGGTCTTTCAGGTGACTATTTTTGATGTGGGTGAAAATCATTAAAAATGCATCAATCTAACACAATGTTTTACTGCCTTTGGCCCTTTGTTTATATCATAATAGAACAAAATTTGGCATGGGGGATGAATCATTTTGGGCCTCAAAGAGTTGGAGATGAAGAAAATCTCAGTGGGGACCTGCAGAAAGACTGTTTGACACTAGAACTACAGACTTCAACACTGATTACATGACAAAAAATGGCATAAATATAGTTTTAATTTGTCATTAACACCTCAAAAACTGTGTTTTGCCACCTTTTGCCATTTGCCAATTAAAAATTAACTGTACATCTAAAGTTGATATAAATATGTATAATTTGGGGCTTAACATGTATGTAAGATGTATGTTTTACATGCTATCCTCCACCTGTGTGTGTCAATCAACTTCTAAAACGAGTGAAAGTGTCGCCGGGCTGCTATTGGTGGATTTCTGTGACAAGAGGCGGGATCTAAGCTTAGGCGGCCTGTGATTGGACGAGAGGCGTGTGGCTCAAGAAGTTCAGGAGGCGAGTTTGTCAAGTTGGATGTGGAGACTCAGTGAGAAGTGGCAGCTGTATCTGGGACACACTGAAGAAAAGTGACCGAGCACGGTAAGATAAGCTCAGTTTGTCGCTGAAAAGTAGTTTTTAAATGGAAAATAACGTCTTTTATTCTGTTGGTTATTGTTTTACTGCGTCGCTTGCGTCGCTTCACGTTTTCCTGGTTGCTCGGCTAAAGTGGGAAAAGTGTGTTTTTAAGCTAACGTGAGCAGTTTTCGTGTCACATTGAGTCGTTTTTCAACAAGTTTGGTTTTCAAAGTGTGTATCAAAGTGATATTTGTGAGTTTTCCCGGTGTTAACGTGTATTATAATCCATCGCCACATGACATTTCCTCACCACAGGCTCCTCCAGTCCAAGCTAACCCCTGTGCATGATAATAACACTAAGTCCTGTTTCTGATGCTGTGTGAGCTCTCAGACCAACACTGGAATGTCCTGCAGTTTGTTCTCTTGACCTTTTTTGGTCACTTTTTCCCCACTTGCAGAGACACAAGGTGCTCCCATTAATTTACCCCAAGAATAAAGCCACTAATGCACCTTTAAACATTGAAGGATCTAATATGCAAAGCTTGAGAATCACAGGTTAAATTAGATGTTGCTCTTAAACATGAGCAAATAAATCCCAGTAAAGCTGATTTATTTCTCTCTCTTTGCTGAAAGCCGCCGGGTTCATGGTGCATGCAGAGCAATCCTTTTAAAACTGTCCTTAGAACACATCGCTGCCTCTGTTGTGCTCCCCATGGCCATCTTCTTCTTCTCCACTCAATCTCATGGTGGCTATATTTAGCCGGCATCTATTTAAACCCATTCCACTATATGCTCCACAATGCTCCTCGGGCCCCAGGCTAGATTCAGAAGACTCCTCTTGGGAGGCACTCGATTAGGAGACCTAAATTGCCGGAGTTGGGAGAGAATTGAATTTGGGGAGTGAAGTGTGTCATTACCCAGACAATGTGGTATTAACTTGAGTGCGTTTATAGAACAAAGCTGGACTACACATAATCACTTATGCATTACTGCTTGAGAGGAAAAGCTTCACAGAAAGGTAATACCTGACACTTGTAGGTCAGAAAACCTCCACTCGACATATGCACTATGGCAGAGAATGTCTTATATACAGTTTAAATTTGTGTGTTTTCGCCAGAACTTTAAAGCGGACTGTCTCCAGAATAGTGCCGGCCTTAGTTACCCGTCTCTCTGCCAAAACATTCCTCTTCTAGTCAAAAGCCAGGGTGACCAAAAGGCCCACGGCGCTCACAAACTACTAATGAAGAACTGAATGCATGGGTACAATTGGACTTCCTGTGCCGACAGAAGACGTTAATAACCTGTTACAGTAGGTCCTTTATTGGCAGAATGGGTGAGGCTGGATGGCAGAGGCATGCATGCAAATCCTGAGCATGTGTACACAGAGGATGCAAATTTATTAAAGCGACACATTGCTGTAATGGTGAGATGGTGGCGCCTTGTTTGCTCCCCGAGTTAACAGAACATTTTTCCTACTCGCCCAACTTTAACCCATTTTCTGAGTGTTTTTATTTGCTCCTGCACCTCTGTGGAAGCAGAACAACCATAAAGAAGGAGAGAAAGGTCAGAAATTTAATGCCCCAACATTTTGTTCAGTGCACACAGGTTTTACTAATCCCAGAGTGGGCGGAAATGGGTTTACATGCTATAGATCAAGGGTGTCAAGCTCATTTTAGTTTGTGTGCAACGCACTTTTTTGCAGTGCAATACATTATTTTTCTTAACAATTCTCATATATTCTTGGAGATATTTATCATTTGTGACATTTATATTGTGTATTTGTAAATAGAGATTGTTTGCACTGCCTTGAAGATTTTTAAGACTTTTATCTTGGACCTTCTGCTATGCTTGAACTGAAAAGGGGAAGATCTCCAGTCTCATTGTACACTGTATAATAGGTCATTCCATATCATTTCAACCAGTGGTCCCCACCTGACCCTCTCAGATTTTGCTAAGTTTTTACATACATTTAGTACATTATATATGATGGGAAAATCCAAAATTTGAATGCTTTATTGTCATTAGTTTCAAAGTTATGGCCATTTGAAGTAGGTAGGGGGAACCCTATTATTGCAGCCAAAATTAAGACTTGAAATTTTTGACCATTTTCAGACTTCTATAACTTCTGAACAACAAAAGACAGAGATCTGAAATTTTCAGAATCATTTCACAGTGACCTATATTCCTCAGAAATGTGAAAATATTTACTTTATATTTATAACTGCATGTTACAGAGAATGACAAAGTTGCAATTTTATCCATCACAAACTTCTAAACTGCTACATTTGGCCTCCCATTACACAAAAACTAATCATCATATCCATTAGAGATTTTATGTGGTATAATTTGGCTATCTAAGGATTGGATCTGTATAAAATGAAAGTGCGATGGTATGTAATGCATGAAATATGAACAGCTAAAAACCAAAAATATCTGTCCGACCTTTGGATTCAAAGGTCAACATTAAACATAGAAGAGTTTATAGAAGCAAGTTGTGCTTGGTGTCAAAATTTAGGCAAATTCCTGTAATTTCACATGATGTCTTTTATTTTTTGATACCACCTATCCCACGTGCTGATATTGACCTTTGAATCCGAAGGTTAAAATCGCAAGTTTGTCATTCTCTGTTATAAAGTAAAATTAAAGTAAATATTTTCACATTTCTGAGGACTATAGGTCACTGTGATATGATTCTGAAAATTTCAGATCTCTATCTTTTGTTGTTCAGACGTTATAGAAGTCTGAAAATGGTCGAAAATTTCAAGTCTCAATTTTGGCTGCAATAATACGGTACCTGGTCAACTCGTGCGTATTCAAACTCGTGCGTATGCAAGGCTTAGGGTGAGGGTTTGGGACGACAATTCAGCAACTGCCCGTGGTTTAGAAATCCATGTTTCATCACCATAAATAAATAATAAAACACTGATTTTACATTCACTCAATACACACAAGTTTGCATACGCACGAGTTGACCAGTATCCCCCCCCTACCTACTTCAAATGGCCATAACTTTGAAACTAATGACAATAAAGCATTCAAATTTTGGATTTTCCCATCATATATAAAGTACTAAATGTATGTAAAAACTTGGCAAACTCTGAGAGGGTCAGGTGGGAAGTTTTCTTAAAACTGGTTGATTTCATACAGAATGACCCTAATGACAATAAAGCACATTCTATTCTATTCTATTCTACGTAGCCCAGTTTAATCTTATGTGGGCTGGACCAGTAAAATCAGGGCATAATAACCTGTAAACTTGTTTTATAATTGCAATTTCAACAATATTATGCCTCAACAAACTGTCTATTTTTGATATATTTTTGCATTACGCTTATGAAATAAAGTGACTTTGATGCAATCTCGCAATTTTTTTTAGGCTCCAATTTGGTTAGGTTTTCCTGACAATCTCCACGTCACACATAATTAGTTCAACAGAAGTTGGACTTTTGAAAATCTGATGGTTGTTTTTGCAGTTTCTGGATGATAAACGCTGTGATTTTTTGCAAGTTTCTAAAAACATAATGTGCCTTTCAAACCCACCCACAAGTTCTGGAGTTCAGAGAGTTAAAATATGCTGATTTTTGTGGTGGGAAATCGCACAGTTTCCTCTTCCTCTTTTGGTTCCTTCTTTAATTTGCCCTGTGTGTTGTTCTTGTGTTGCAGGAGACAGACAAAGCCTCTAGGGGGCCATGTCTGGTGGCAGCGGCGCTAACAACAGCTGGACCATCCTCTCTTCTGAGGTATCGTCATTATTGTCATCTCTGCACAGAGCACTAGAACATGTGGAGTGTCTGTGCATGACCCCATTGAAAACGCATTATTATTTTTAATAAGAAAACTCCCAGTTGTCCCAGTAGATCTTCTATTGGGTCACCTGAATATGAACATGGTTTCTGTAACGAGGCTTTTCTTATTTTTTCTGGTTTAACTGGCTTGTTTAGTGGGACTTAAGCAGGAGATGGTGTCAAACAGGGTGATATTCAGTCTTTAAAGATGCTCGGATGTGATTATAAAAAGTCTTTATGGTCTCTTTAGCTGAAAGTGTTCCAGCATTAGTGTCCAAATGATCATTTATGTGTCATCTGAAGGGTTGGGCATTCGAGAAGTGGCTCCAAAAATCACATTATAAAAGCAATCAAGAATAAAATCTAATTTAAATTCAACTTACTGGTTCTTAAATACATTTGTCTTGTGCTGGTTTGCTTTAAACAACTAATCTACAACTGTCAGTGTGTTTGCCTGGAAAATCCAGACTGACTTTATTTATGTATTAATATAAATACAAATAAAGGGAGTCTGGCATTGTGATGATAGGAGACGATTTCAAAAAGGAGGGGCTAACGAATGCAGCTTGAACGAGAAAGAACCAATCAGCGTAACACGGATGTGACGCACAAACAAATCGACCTTGAAGTCCATGTAGTCCAAACAACAATGGCATGCAGCCGAGAAAGCGTCGCGGTGAATGATTACTGCCGTTTTTGTCACAAAAATCTGCGAATACATGGAGTACTCTCAAGTACAACATTTATTTTTGAAAAGGTTACGCAACAAAAGACTCCTTCCGAACGATTAGCGGTGTTAGGAATAACTTTGTTAATGTTTGTGTTTGGTTACGGGAGGTGCGCAGGTGTTTTATGGGTAATCCAGGCGCTGAAGATGACGCAGCATTAACTCCCGCCTCCCGTGCTATGATTGGTCGTACCAAACTGTACCGGGAGGGAAACGCGATTCAATTCGCCCAATGCCAAACTGACTCTCCTGTATCTCCTAACATGGAGATAGGAGATTACATGGAGATTCAGTTTGGATTTTCCAAGCTATCAGTGTGTAACTTCACGAGTTAAATGCCTGCGTGTCCTCCCATCTCTGTTTGTAGTGATAAATCTTGAGTCAACAGCTGAGCCAACTCGGCAACAGCTGAGTTTCTCGATGAACAGGTGAACATGGCGACCGGTGTAATTGTCTCAGAACACCGGATTAATTCAGCAGATGCTGCTACAAAACGAGAACAGGATTGGACATCTGCTGCGCCCGGAGTAAACGCAGAAATGCAAACCGAAAGAGAGACCACTGTCATTATGGTTACAATTACTTTATGTAGCTCAGTGTTTCTGAGGCGTTTAAGACGTGAAGAACACCGGAGATCGTCATAGTAACGTGAGATTAACAGCGACTCTTTGTTTGTCTCCTGTGACAGTGAACGCAACACAGATCTTCAGTATCTGTTCTCCGTATTGAAGCTCTTTACACTCAAATAAAGTAACTTTTCTGCCCCTACAGCTACTATTAAGTCCTTGTTTACCTTGATAGAGAGAGATTAGAGGAAATAATCGCATCCTTTATTTAGTAAATGAATTAATACTACACTGTAGATGCCTGGCACTGCAAATATGACTTAAACTATGTAAATATAGTCAGATAAATGGTGTCAAACAAGAGCCCGCCAGATCTGGCCCATAGGACATGAACTGCAAATTGTAAATTTGTAAAACTTTAAATTGAAAATAATTTCTAGACCTTGGAAAGTTGTTTTGATCATAAAGTAAAATACTATATACTTATTGTTGTTTTGTGTCTCGTTTTTGTGAAATGTTGTCCTTTTTTTGTCGGTTTGTTTCTTGTTTTTGTTGGTTTGTGTTTCCTTTTTGTCTCGCATGTTTGTTTTTGTCTCATTTTTGTCATTTTGTGTCTCGTTTTTGAAAAGATGTCTTTTTTGTCGGTTTGTTTTTGTTGGTTTGTGTTTCCTTTTTGTCTCGCATCTTTTTTTTTGTCTCATTTTGTGTCTTGTTTTTGAAAAATTTTGTCTTGGTGGTTGTTTTATTTTTGTCTTAATTTTATTTGTTTGTCTCGTGTTTTTGTCGTTATGTTTCTTGTTTTGTCGGTTTGCGTTTCCCTTTTGTCTCGCTTGTTTTGTCATTTCGTGTTTTGCTTCATTCATTGTTTTTTTTGGTCTCATTTTTGTCGTTTTGTGTCTTTTTTTTGTCTCGCTTGTGTCGTTTATCCAGTTTTTTGTTGTTGTTGCATTGTGTCTCGTTTTTGTAACATTTTGTCTTGTTTTTTTCTGGCTTTGGTCATTTTTGTCATAAAATAAAATACTGTATTATTCAGTTCCGCAAACCAAAGACTAAATGTTGTTTCTTTGTAGACACTCTGTGATCTGTAAGTTGTGACGTGTAAATGATAAACTGAAGCATAATTTTGTAAAAAAAAAAAAAAAAAAAAAAAAAAGATCGCTCCTTAAATGTGAACATTTTCAGAATTGTACTTTTTTGCACTAAAACAAATGAGGACGATGTGGTGTTGTCATTATTTATGTTTTGGTTCTTATGCTCTGATCCTCCTGGTCCGACCTACAGTACTTAAAATGTAATTAGGCTGTATGTTCCCCCTGAAATAAGCTCATTTTGACACCCCTAACGAATTCAAAGGAAAGCCACATAATGCAGAAAATCGTCTTCTTGTTGCTCATGCATTATTATAAAGGCAGGATTTTACTGTTTGTATTAACTCAAACCACCTGCAACTCAAGGAACCAGGAATAAGTGATAACCAGGACTGTCTGCTGTTTCTGTGTTTGATTTAGGAACCTGTTGCTGAAACCCTGAGGCCTTTGGCAGAGGGGACGGAGCAGAATGAAGAAAACCAGACGTCTACATCAGGTGTCCTCACAGTTTATTTTATGCTGCTTGAGCTAAGCACTGGATAGCAACCTTTCCTGCAGGATGTTCTGCTGTAGAATCAGACTTTATACTACTTGAATTGAGTGCACCATAGATAGATAGATACTATTAATCCTGAGAGAAATTTAAATGTTTAGTAGCTTATATGCAACAACAGAAGAGAAAACAGGCAGGTTAGTAACCAGATTAACATTAAAGGTTAGTATATACTCTAAAAACACTTAATCTCCAATTCTATAAAGAAAATACTTCAAATTTAAAATCTATAGAAATACTAAATATTAAAAGTCAACATCCAGTATTCACACATTTCAAGGCACAACGATTTAAAGTGATTTCAGCAGGTAGTAAGAAAACAGTGGTAGTAAAAGAAAAGCATTTCTCTGAAAACTGCCGTAATTTCCGGACTATTGAGCGCACTGGAATATAAGCCGCACCCACTAAATTTAAAAAAAAAGTTTTGCACATATATAAGCTGCACCTGACTATAAGCCGTGGGTGTCCACGTTGTAACATGAGATATTTGCACAGAAAGATTTTCTTTTTAACTTGTAATTAAATACATACTTTTTTTCCCAAACAGTTCCTGTAACACGGCAGTGAAACACATTGAGAGGTTCACGCTGCCGACTCCAACGTCTCACCGTTGATTCATTGATGCCAAGCTAACGGGCAGCAGCTCTATTTCATTCTTCGACAGGCAGATCAATTAATTGCCTTTAACCTAAAAGCTGTGTTACCGACCCGATTCTGCCGGCCCCCGAACCATGGTTGGGCAGCCTCGGGTAGCACTAGCACGCTTAGCTAAAACTTATCTTTAACTCATTGGCTGCCAGCCGTTTTCAGAGCAAAGAGCCCCCTACTGCCAGAGTTTTTAAGAATCTTGACAGATTTTTCAAGATCTACAGAATATCAAGTTTTACGACTACATAAACATTGAAACTATCCAAAGAAAGTGTAGATTCTCTTCTTTCTTCAGGAAAAAAAAGTTTGTTTCTAGCATTTTCGGTTCTGAAGTTATCGGCAGCAGAACATAGGGTAGTTTCAGCAAAAACACCTGTTTTTGACCAAAAGACAGAGATAACGAGCTTTTTGTACAGAGAGGCACATCAATCACTTTGATGCCAATATTTTTTGGTTTAGTGACATCCCACACAACTGAACAGTTGTTTACTTATATGAAACAACAAAAACAACTCGGAAAAAGCATTTTGAGGTCAACTTTTTAACCTTTTGTTAGCTAAATCATTTATTTACAAACAACACAAGTCAACATTTTGGTTCAGAACAATATATCTTACAAAATATAAACAATCTATTTTTAGGTGTGTGTGTGTGTGTGTGTGTGTGTGTGTGTGTGTGTGTGTGTCTCTGTGTGTGTGTGTGCTCGCTCTAAACTCATCTGACTCGGCTTCGTCAGATGAGCTGAAGAGAGCGATGGTGGCGAAACCGAAACCTAGCGCGGCTTTGATCGCCAGCGGCTTTTGGCAACGGCACTTTTTGCTGTCGCCCCACCATGGTCACCGTCTTTGCCATTCTTTTGGCCCACCGCAACACTCTCACGTTCCAAAACTCCAGGATTTTCACCGACAAGCTCCGCCAGACTGTCCTGCAGCCCCCCCAGTCAAAAAACATGATTGACGTCTATAGACGTCATTGGCAGCGAATGAGTTAAGTTTTTTATTGTATTGTATGTCATCGTGGTGCATTTTGCTCTGCCTCCGTTTCCACACTCGTGTCTGCAACACACATACAGCTGCAGCGCTCCTCCTCACGTCACACTTACACACACACACACACACACACACTCTCACTCTCTCACACACAGTGTCACCTGCCGACGTTAAAGGAGAGCAGGCTTGGCCTACAACAGCTGCACCATACGCATTTCTTTGTGTGTTTTCCATGATGAGGTTGTGTGCATGAAGCGCAGAATGACTGATCTGAAGAATTTAGTGGGTTTGATTTAATTTGAACAGTGTCAATGGTCCACTGGGACCTGTTTGGTAATTTTATTGGTCCGATGTGACGAGGCTAAACTTAGTGATGGCATGAAGCTCGCAGGTAAAAATCTATACATTAGCCGCATCGTTGTATGAGCCGCAAGGTCCAAAGCGTGAGAAAAAAGTAGCAGCTTATAGTCCGGAAATTACGGTAACAAACCATTGTGGGTTCAATTTTCTGAAGTCAAAGCAGAACCAAAGAAGGTGAAGAAGTGTAATCTCAGTATGCTGAAGTGTTACTCTTGATTTTTATGCTAAAAATGCAAAAAGAAAAAACAGCTTTAATGGAACAAGAAACCCTACTTCTAACACACAAATCTGCCCAAATTTTTTGGTTTAATTTTGTACTTTTGCCTCTTTTCCTACATAAAAATAAGCGTAGAAGTGCAAACAAACAGAGCACATCACCGCTGCTCATCATTCTGCACACCGTGTCGCTGTCAGAATTTCTTTGTTTCATGGAGTCACAATTAAGAAATGTCGACGTGCTGCACTAAACTGCGTCCCTCTTGTGTCTGCTGATCCAGGTTCTGGGGAGAACAACCAGCCTGCGAACGCTGCAGAAGGACCGGCCCTGCTGGACGACACAGTAAGAAGTCCTGTCCTGTTGTGTAATAACTCCATTTGTCACTCACCTTAATGTGAATATGTAGCCGTGACTGGCCGGTGAAAGCATTCTGCAGTTTTTTATTTGGTAGCTGTTCCATGTTGCTCACTTTTGAACTGCCAGATGATGCTTATAAAACTATTTTTACCACATTCAAGAGGAGCACTTGATTCTGACTCCCAGCTCTGATGTTTCTAACTCGGTGCTCGTGTTTGGAAAGTGATTCATTTGAGTTGCACTTAGCTACAAATAATGCCAGCCCAACGCTTGACCTGAACCCTCTGAAGCAATTTCTGGTTCTGTCAAATTATTATTCACTGTGGAGTCTTTTTTCACTGCACTATTAAAAAAAAAAAAAAAAAGTCCTGCATCTCAATGGAAACGGAACAACCATGAAGAAGCAGAGAGAAATGTCAAAATCATTAAAAAGGAAAAGCAAAAGTTGAATTTCTTTTATTTATTGTTGTAATGTTGCGCATGAAACTTGAAATAAACATGTCCAACGTTTGCATTTTCCATTACTGGAAAATCAAGCTTCGACTCCACACACTAGATATTTTTACAGCCTCTATAAACTTTTCCTCTCTACTCTGCTCATCAGCTGTAGAAAGATGTTTCACCGTGCTGAATGGATCTGCCATTAAATGAAAAAAAAGATGAAAATTTAAGACTGACTTAAAAAAATCTACACTACTCACTCTTACACTTAAGTGGGGGGGCACATTGAAAAGTAGAATCTACTGTACATGCTCTTGACAACGATGTATAATTTGTGAATAAATTCTAATTCTAAGCTGAATAAACATGGTATTAAAGTTGTATTCTGCCAGTGTAAACTATTTTTTGGGTCACCCTGTATCTACAGACTACTTCCTCCTCTGTTTATGGTTTTTGAGCTACACTGCATTTATTTTATTGATGCAGAATGTGTTGTTTTCCCATCAGTTTCTCATTTTAACCAGTCAGTCATGATGTCTCAGTTTTGCTGCATTTTTTTTTATTTCTTACAGAATCTGGTGCAACCTATGGATGAACAATGTGCATAAATAATTATTCTGTGATTATTATGGAAGATGCATAATACAAGTCTAGTGAAATGGTTGCTTTTAATTTTCTTTTCCACTAACGCAAAAACAAATTAATCAAAATAATGAGATTTTTTTGCTGCTTTCTGTATCAAACAGGCACATTAGATTATATCTTGAGAATATGATTTATAGCTAGGGCATTTGAAGCACTGCAGTGCTTCATTTTAAATAGAATGTTGTGACAATTTTAGCTTTGCCAGAAAGCTGAAGCTTCTGTGAGCTGTGGATGTTGCACATATCTATATTACAATTTTGAGAATGACTTGTATACGAATATGTTTAAAGTGTTCAGTTTATTTGAAAGGATTTTTTAAATGAGATTTGTTGAATAAAAATTATTTTAATGGAATGTCATGATTTTATGTTTAGATTTGGCTAATTTTCCACATAGAAATGCTTGTTACAGATAGTTCAAGGGACAATTCTTCCTGTTTTTAACTAATAAATGGTGGTATTGTGTTTTTATTTTTTGTTGAAGAATCCATTGGTGGATTTTGGGATTCAGAATGTTCAAGAACCTATAAAACGTTTTTTAGTAATAGACTTATTCACGGCAGATGCTCAACGTCACAAACATGTCTTATCTTCTAGTAATTGTTCTACGCTTCTGCTTGAGTGTTAAACATATTGTGGGGACGTGCCGGAAGCTTGCATCGTTTGTGTTTCATCCACAAATGCTAGAATATACACTACCGTTCACCCGGACAATTTCATGTTTTCTATGAAATCTCCCGCTTTTATCCATGTGCTAACACAACTGCACAAGGGTTTTCTAATCACCAATGAGCCTTTCAACAGCATTAGCTAACACAATGTAGCATTAGAACACAGGAGTGATGGTTGCTGGAAATGTTCCTCTGTACCCCTATGGCGATATTCCATTAAAAATCAGCTGTTTCCAACTACAATAGTCATTTACCACATTAACAATGTCTAGACTGGATTTAGCATTCATTTAATGTTATCTTCATTGAAAAAAAAATGCTTTTCTTTCAAAAAATTAATGGCATTTCTAAGTGAGCAGTAGTGCATTTGCTGCCCGAAGCCTCTTTTTTTTTATGACCTGATTCTTCTGTCCAGGTGTCAGAAGAAAAACCAGCAGAGCTAAGCGAGGCCTCCGAGCCCACAGCTGTCACCGAAGCCCCCATTTCTTCCGCTCTGGAGGCCTCTGGCAGCTCCGTCCATGAAGTCGGCCAGACGGAGGGCTCATCTGAGGGCCCGGCGGAGCTCAGCCCCGACCCCGATTCCTCCTCCGAATCCTACACCTGCGTCACCTCCTCCCCTGACGAGCCTCCAGCCTCGCTGCTGAGCACCGAGACCGTCGGGAGTGCGGCGTTCGCGCCGGACGAAGAGAAGCTCAATCGGGACGAGACGCTGCATCGTCACCTGAACGGGGAGGAGCTTCACCTGGAAGGGGAGGAGTCGGAGCGCCAGAGGTCGGCCGACTTGGGGAAACAGGCAGGTATGAACGTGTGGAGTTAATCGGGTTGTTTTTCCTATAAATCCTTTAATAACTGCCACTGTTTTCATGGCTACGATCATCATCATCACCAGCACGCCTGTATCCTTTCTTTTCTGCCACATGTGCCATTTGTGTTTGAAGTGTACTTGGTGGACCAGCTGGTTCTGGACTTGTTCAGTATCTGGGCCAGGAGGTTGTCTGGAGAGGCTGTGGTTGGTATGAGGCAGGGAGCATGATGTGACGGGAAAACTTTGAGTTGCATGACGCCCTGCAGAAATAAATTGGCTTCAGAGGGACCTCTAAAGTTCTTTTCTTTTTCTTTTTTTTTTGCAGTGTATGTGCTTTTTGGTCTGCAGCTCTCTGTGTCGCTACAGCATCAAAAGATTAGTTTCCTTTTGCTCTGTTCTGCATTTCTTTGTCACTAGAGTTCAGCATCAGCGGGTTTTTTGTTTTACAGTGCTCGTTTCCATATTCCCATTGCTTCTCAGTAATAAATTGAGACGTGAACAGCTGGGAAACTTTAAACTGTGTTCTTTCAGGGGACCAGAAGTTTAAAAAGTGAAGAATTTATTCGAGATTTTTGCCAGATTAAAGGAAAATGGCAATGCAGCAAATTGCCCGGCGTACTATGCACAGCAGAGCGAACAAGAATCAAGTCTTGCCTCCCTTGAGAAGCTTGCTTTAGATAGCTGTAGTGCTATCTAACACAAGAATGGAAGTTTGTGCCCAATAAGATGCAACAACTTTGTTTTTCGAGTAATAAAACAAGTGTCTAATGAGTCGGTGCTCTGCTGTATTTACAGTTTATGTCCTGGGGTGCCCATAAATATAATGAATTTACCTGTAAATTTAATATTTGCCATTTTATAAATACTTAATAGCCGCTTTCATGCCGTTTCCAGACTCCCCTGAGGATTCGGAGGCGGGTGAGAAGACGGGGGAGGAGGGGGAGCCGGAGGTGAGGAGGAGAAGGTCTCTCCTGGCAGCGCTGGAGAGGGTCGGAAGGAGAGAGGAGGAGGAGGAAGATGAAGACTTCCAGGTGCCACAGCGGGAGGAAGACAGCGGCTTCTCTGTGAACAAGTGCATCCTGGGAGCCGTGATCCTGTTGGGCCTCGGCACCATCTTCTTCTCAGGTAGAGAAGCTGAACGTCAGTGCTGATGTTAATTTAGACCATAGACTGTATATATAGTGGACGTAGCATCTGGCTCCAGAATTGAAGCCAACCCGGAAGTGTCAAAAACTTGCAATATCACGCCGTCCGCTAGGGTTGGCTCCAAAAAGCTTTTGCTCCATAGACCCCAATTCATTTTTGGAAAAAATAAAACTTGATAGATTGATTTTCTACAGCTCAGGATTTCTTTCTCGTTAGTTTTCATGGTCAAAATGAGAGATCAGGTGGCCGATCTTAAAATAAATCAATACTGAGTTTTAAATAAATTGTTAAAGTTGGCGGAGCCAGGGGGCGTGGCTATACTTGATTGACAGTCCCATTGACTGGTCCTGCCCCTAGTTGCTCTCCGGTCCAGTCTGTTTGATGACGCTTTTTACGTCACTGGCTCCAAAAAATCCAAAATGGCGACCAGGAAGTAGCAAAACCTGGGCTTCATTTTCTCGGCGTTGAAACCAACGGGTGACGTCACGTTTAGTTCACGCCTGGTTTAGACGGATTTTAACCCTCTGAAGCCCAAAACCTGCCTGTGAGTTTAAAATGCATTTTAGATGTGAAAAAAGTGGCAAAATGACACCATTTGTCAGAGCTAGAAACTGTAAAATACCAGAAGTAATCGTTGGATTTTTAACTTTCCAACATTTCAGACGTGCAATTTCATTAATGAAATTAATCAAATCTAGGCTTAAAATCTTGATATTTTATTAAAATTACTTTATTTTCTACGCCTTGTTTAAAAATTTGCCATAAATAAAACATTTTGCAAAATATTCTCCACTCGTCATCACAACTAGAAAGCCATGCTTGATTCAACAATCAAAGAATTGCACCATTTACCAAAGAAGAAGCCATAAAAACAGAAAAGATCTACGGATTTTTAACTTTCCGATTGTCTTTTAGCTTAAACGTGTGCTGTGCAGTTTAGTTGGGAAAACTAACCAAATCTGACGTTAAAATTGTGAGATTTAATCGAAAATATATATTTTTTTACCACTTCTTCAAATATTAAACTCTGCATTATTCTTTTTCTATCAAAAGTGTAAATTGAGATTCGAAAATTTCGTGCATTTTCGGCCGAACTGCAGACTGTGTTTGCTCAGAGCAACGAGGAGACGAGTATAGACGCAAATGATAGAGACTGAGGAAAACCAGAGCTAGTGGATGAATAAAATAAATGCAGCACGGCTCAGAAACGGTGAACAGAGGAGAGAATTGTTGGAAGATATGTTCAGCTCGGTGAAACATCTTAAGCGATGTTCAGTGCGTAGAGGTTGTAAAAATGTAAATAGTGAAATGTCTAACGCATATGGAGCCCTCATTTTATCCAGTATGGGTGTGCACTGGGGAAAATGCAAGTAAATGCTGAAGAAATTCAACTTTTGATTAGTCTTTTATTTATGATCTTGTGATTTTGTTATCCTGCACAAAATACATTTTTAGGTTCTTTCTACTCCTATTCGTGGTTGTGCTGTTTCCATAGAGATGCAGGACTTTATATCGCAGTGAAAAATGAACCCACAGTGAGGGGAAAATGTGACCGGAGCATAAAAACATCGTTAAACGTGTAAAATGAGGTCAGATAGTGTGTGGACGAGATGAAGGCGCTCTGAGACTGAGGTGTGTTATGACCTGCAGGTGTTTTCATGGACCTGGATGAGGGTAGGTTGTTTCTGTGTGTTGTTGTGTGTGTGTGTGTGTGTGTGTGTGTGTGTGTGTGTCATTTGGCCACAGCATGCGTTTCTGTGTGTGATTTTTGCATGCAGAGAAAACACTTTGCACCTGATGCTGTTTTTAAAAAGCTCTCCACGCTTTTAAAGGTGTGCGAGTGGGTGGGAGAAGGAGGGATGAAGTGAGTGTTGCAGAGAGGATTATTTGCTGTTTTTAAAAGAAAACCTTGTACTGAATCAAATCTGTGTAGAATCTGAAGGAGCTTAATAATGACATGCTGTAAATGTGCACTTTTTCTGTGCCAGTCACTGGATTTTTCAGATTTTTACCGGTTTAAAGAGCATGCTCAGGGTAAAACTTTGTGAAAACGGGATAAAGTAAAAGGTTTTCAATCAGCAATTAATATATTAAACCTCATATTTCATGTTTTTATTCAGTTACATACAGTTAATCCCCCGCAAGGCCAAACCAAATTTTTTACTCCGCCAAGAAATGCGGCGGAGTTGCGTGACGATCGGCGTACGTTTGTCCGTCTGTTATTCCGTCTGTGTGCAACATTACTCAAAAACGGACGAATGGATTTGAATGAAATTTTCAAGGAATGTCGGAAATGACACAAGGACCAAGCGATTAGATTTTGGCAGTGATGCAGCTTTGTTTGTGGGTACATCCACATTAAACAACAAGTCCTCAAATTCATACGACCACAGCGGTTGTATGTAACGTGCACCGGAATACGACCCATGAGAGCGTATTTACGTTAGCGCCCCTACGGGGAAAAGAAACGCATTACAGGATTTAATTCGAGAAACGGCTTTTCCCTCTCGAAACGGCTTTTTCCTCACTTTCCCAACACGAGTTTAGGGTTATGGTTAGGGATAGGGTGAGGGATAGGGATAGTGTTAGATAAAAGTTTGTTCATGGTGACGTTTCACCTGCGACACCGGAGTGTCGATATTTACTCAACCGCTAGAGGTCGCATGGTCAAAACGTAACACTCGGTCATAATACAGGCATGTACAGACAACCTATGTGGTCGTTTTTGGTTTGAGGACAGGCTGACATTAAATGACCACATTCTATGTTGCTGTGATTTCTGATCATCAAGAACTCATAAACAAATGCTGCATTGCTAAAAGGAAAAAAAAACAATGCTGCATTTTTGACAATGCCATATGGGGGATTGAAAAGCCTTGGCGGAGTGCTTTTCTTATTTATAGTGAGTTTTTAGAAGTTTATTCTGGCTGGAAATGGCATCAACAAATAAGAAAAGACAGGAAACACCGTGTTAATGATGAATTTTGACTAGCTCTGTGTATTTTTTGCGTGGCTCCTAAAAAATGTCATGCCCAGAGTTATTAATCCTTTCTGAAATTGCTGACACTTTGAAGAAAATGCAGCTTCTGTATAATTACAGATGTTCCTGCTTTTTTGTACCATGTTCTAATACACTATAAACTGCAGTTCTGTAGTGAGTTACTGGTTAATTGCAAGCAGCTAAAGGAAACGGCATCGTGAGAAAAGAGGAAGCATTGAGATTGTGGAGGAAAGCATTAGGCAGTCTGCAGAAAAAAAACTGCTCCTTGTGACAGCATTGAAGCTCAGACGCAATAGTTTATTCTCTTTTTGTCACTAGTTTGTCATTTACAGCCAGAAGAAGCCAATTAATCAAATAAAAATTTGCTATAAATATAAATTTTGCATGGAGCTCAACTGTAGCACGAATGCCTTTTACCTGCACAGCTGCATTTTATTGTAAAAACCTGCAATGTGCAATGCCGTATATAGATTTTGCATGCTCTTAAACAGTGTGCACTTCATCTGCATCGACATTAATCTTTGCATAACGATTTGCAGAAAGCGACTACGGCCCGGCGGATGTGAAAGGTGCAGAAGTACCAGGAAAACAGGTCAGTGCGGCGTCTGTTCTCCCTCCGTTCTGTCCAGCTTTTATTCATTATAAATGCCATTTTTGTGTACTCATTTTACATGAATCTTTAGTGTGTTATGCTTAGCAGGAGACCACCCACAACACTGGCAGCGTTAGCCGCTATTGTCTACCAACTGTGCTCCTCTGTTCTTCATCAGCTCACAAACAGCTCTTTTCCTTCTCAGCCACTCTGCGTGGAAGGAAAAAAGAAAAGCAATTACGAGAAGTCGCCCCAAATCCTGGCATTGTGTTGAACCGTGTGTGCAATTTGTTGACAGGAGTGGCTTAATCCAGAGGCCCCTCCGCCCCCAGTGGACGCCGACAGTTCGCAGCTTCTAAATAAGTTAGCAGAAGGGAGCCAGCAGATTTCGGTGTTACAGGCCCAGCTTCAGGTGCGACTCCATTCTGTCTCTCTGCTGTAAGATGCTCAAATGTGTGTCGGACGAGTGTGCCGTATTCTCACCGGAGCCTCCCTTTTTTTTCCCCTGTTCTTCCTCTTTAAAACAGGCACAGAAAGAGGAGCTAAAAGTAGCCAAGGGACAGGCAGCAGAGGGAGCGAAGGAGCGTCGGCACTGGGAGGAGGTGGAGAAGGAAAACAGTAGGTTGAAGACACAGATGGCCTCTCTCCCTGTCCTTCAGAAAGAGAACGAGAGGATGAAGAAAGATCTGGAGTCTGTGCCGGCCCTACAGAAAGAGCTAGAAACTCTGAGATCCACTGTGACTGAATTAAAACTCTCCTCAGGTACAAAGGGACGAGGCAGAAGGATGATAGATATTACAGCTAGGGAGAGTTCAGCATGTTTTTCCTTCTTTTCTGAGACTCTCACTTCTTTGCAGTTGTGTTTTTGTGAATTTTATTGACTTTATTTTGTGTTTCCTGCAGCAGCTGAGCAGGCAGCTCATGTGAAGCCCACTACATCACCCCCTACTGGTCAGTTAGAAGACAGCAGGCAAGCTAAGAAGCCATGGGACGACCAGAAAGAGAAGAAGAAGAAAGTCAAATACGACATGGGCGAGAAGAAAGAGTGGAAAGAGAAATCTGCATGGAAGGGAGAAGATAAAAAGGAGCGGAAAGACGGCGGTAAAAAGGAAAAACGCGAGCAGGGAACGTTTGAGAAGGAAGGAAAGCATAAGAGGCAAAACGATGAAGCAAAACAGTGGAAGAAAGAGAAGATGAGCAGAGGGGACGAAGGAAAGCCTTGGAAGAATCGGGAAGGAAAGAAAGAGTGGATAGGAAAGGGCGAGAAGAAAGAATGGAAGGAGGAGAAAGAGAGGAAGAAGGTGAAGCATGAGAAAGTGAATGAAGGTAAACAGTGGAAGGGAGGAAAGGATCACGGAGAGAGGCATAAGGGAAAGGACGAATGGAAGGGAGAGAAGGAATGGAAGAAAGTGAAAGACGGCTATAAGGAAAGTGGCAAAGAGAAGTGGGAGAAGAAAGACTGGAAGGAGAAAGGAGAGAAGAAAGAATGGAAGAAGGAAAGTGAGTGGAAAGATAAAGGAAAGGGCGAGAGGAAGCACTTTGAGGGCGGCAAAAATCACGGCAAAGAAAGATCAGGGAAGGACGAGAGGAAGCAGTGGAACGAGCAGGAGTGGAGTAGAAATGGAAAACATGATAAGGAATGGAAGAGGAAGGACGAGAAAGAGGAAGAGTGGAAAAGAGGAAAGCAGAAGGAGAAGAAGCACAACGGAGACGGGAAGAAAGAAAAGTGGGAGAAGAGCGATAAATTTACAGGTCATCACGTCCACGGGGAAGATCACCTTTATGCCGATGGAAAGCAGCCTCACTCTCACCGTAAACCCTCCCTGGACCAGCCGGAGTACTGGCAGCAGCGGAAAGACCGCCTGCAGCGCAACCCCAAACCTCCGCAGCACTGCAGCTCCCTGGAAACCTGCGCTCAGGCCGAACGCCTGCGTCCCGTCGCTTTACCGGACTTCGAGGCCGTCCTCCAGACGTATCTCGCCAAGGCAGAGGAGGCCGGGGTGGACGAATCCAAGAGAGAGGAGCTGAGGAAGCTGGCGGCCGAGTTCTTCAAAGACGGCGTCTTTGTTCACGACCAGATGAGCTTTCAGGAGTTCGCCGAGGACGTCGGGGACATTTTGGAAGACATGGTGGAAGGCGACGAGGAGGACAGCGCCATAGAGGAGGAGATGGAAGCGTTCGAAAGAGAAGTCATGGAGACGTTTTCGATTCCAGGAGAGAAAGAGGAGCGAATCAAATCAGAGTGGAGGAAGGAGGGCGAACGAGGACGTGGCTGATGAAAGGATGGATCTGTCAAAGGAGTCGGGATGGATGAAGGTTTACTCAAAGGGAACACTTCTTATTGGACCACAAATGCTTACAAGTACACATTTATCAGCCTGCCATCCTTCCTGAAGGACGGCTTCTCTTCAGTCTGTGGTCCGAGCGATTTCAATTGTGATTTTGTGTCGTTGTTTTGGGAAGTTTTGTGTTTCACCTGCACACATGCACACGCCTTTAGTATAAAGGGATATAGAAAGGGCTTGGATCTACATCAGAATGTTTTCAGAAAGAATTTCTAAAAGCATAGCTTCTGATGTTGAGTCTAGAGAATATTCTCTAAAATGCCCCACATACAGCAGACAACAGAAGTGAGTACACCCCTGTTCACTATTAATTACATGTGACAATTTAAAATGTATTAACTCTTAATAGGTGCATTATTTTTTAAGTTGAACAGAGTATTTCCTCTTATGAACAATCAAACAACAACTTACTAAAGACTGTATTGAAAATTCAAGCCCCGAAGTAGAATCTCTTGTGATTTCCAGTCAGCGTTGTTATAAATGAGCCGTAAGCAGCAGAACCTTCTCAGTTTTGGACCTATGGACGGTATCTGTGTCTGCGTCATGGCTCCACGCGGAAAAGAACTGCCAAACATCTATTTGTGAGACTTCACAAAGATAGAAAAGGATGCAGAAAGATGAGTGATGAACTAAGAATCGGTGTCAGATGACTCCCAGTCTGCAGAAGCTGGAAGAAGAGGAATATTCCAGCAGGAGAACCATCCACAGATCTGAATAACTCCACTGTGGGGCCTGTATTTTTAAAGTTTTTAAATTTACATAGGAGCTAATACTGACTGTTCAACTTAAACACTGCAGTTGCTGTTAGTTTCTATAATTTAAGTGAGTTTGAACAGGGTTTTACTCACTTCTGTAGCTTGTTGTAGCTTTTGATACGTGACTGAGCACATGCCGCTAACGTCAACACCACTGGTTACAGTATTTACTTTATAGTCTTATTCAAACACTACTTTGCTCTGCACTGTTTACCTATTTGCTGATCGGGCTTACAGTCCGCCATCTTCATGTTTAATTACTTAAGCCTGATTCTTAATGTGGGATTATCTTTAACAGTTGGTTAACAAACCAGTTTTTTTTTAAATAAAGGATGGCTTTAAAACGGACTGCTGGAACGATTTAGCGAATATTTGATGTGAAATTAGAGAAATCGGCGTAGATCTTACCTTGACGGTTGTACATATCGCATTTAAGAACTTTGGCTGTAATTTCAAGATATATAATTAACTTATTTTCTAGAAGCTGGCGTAGGGTAGAGGAAGGAATCGGTCGGCACAGAAGGCACTGACATGTTGAGCATGTATATTTTACTTCAGGTACGGAACTCGCGTTGTGCACTAATTGTTTTGCGATGAGTGTAGCATTTGTTTGCGTGGATTAGTTTGGCGCTTCGTTCTCACACGCTGATGAATTTGTGAGACGTAGCTGACTGAAGCTCCTGCTGCACCGTAGAGATTGTTTATCGGAGGATTTCGTGTGGCAGTTTTAGCAAACTTTGGATGTTTGGAAGTTTGTGTCGGCTGCTGTTGCTGTCATAAGAGCAGAATAATAAATGGAAGCACCTCCCTGTGATGAAATGAGTCCATTTTGTCTTCTTTTACCTTCTTCAAACCTGCAAATGTGTGCTCGTGTTGTCGGATATGATGATTCCTGGTAGACTAGCCGCGCTAGATAACCCACGGCAACAAATTTATTTCTCTCCCAGGGTGGGTCTAGTTACCCTCCATAAAGCTTGAGACTGGATTCTCCTAAAACTGGCCGGACCAATCACCATGAAGTGTAGAGTCAGAAGGCGGGTGTAACTAAGTGACGACAGAGGCGCGACGATTCTGACAGAAACAAACGGCGCACAATAAACAGTTATCTTTCGACTCGGCTTTGGCCACAGCCCTTAAAGATTTGAAGCTAAAATTCAACTTGAAAGATAAACAAAGGACGGCACTGAAGTGTTTCATTGAGAAGAAAGACGTATTTGGACTTATGCCGACGGGATATGGCAAATCCTTAATATACCAGTTGACTGTGCTGGTTGGGAAGCTAATGGGACTTAGCCACAATCTGCCGGTGCTCTAGGAACTACGTCAGCCTGTTCGTTGCTCTGATTGGTTGTATACCTACCCAATTGCTGCAGAGGGATTTGATAGACAACCTTTTAGCCCGCCTCCCTCCCTGTCGAGCGGCCCTAGACCCTTGTGCCTTCAGAACATGGGTCTAGCGCGGCTAGGCTAGATTCCTGGTTGATTTTAATGCTTTTATTTTGGTCGATGGAGCAACTGCGCTGTCAGTTTTGGTTTTCAAATCAAAATCGCATGCTGACGGATCAGAGCGATGCGTTCGTGTTTTGCAGAGAAATCTGCTGTCTTTGGGCCATAAATCACCTTTGCCAGGTAATTAATTTCCCTTGTGACCTCTTCTTCTTTTAATCTTGTGCATATTTAGCCTTTTCATACATGAGTTATTTTAATCCAAACAAGGCTTAATATTATTTTTAATGAGATGCATACCTGTCTGCTGTAATTAAAGCTGCACATTATGAGTTAAAGTTGACATAACTAACAGATACCGCTATGAAACTTCCCCAGCTGGTTCCTTACATTTAGACGATCACTTTCTGAGTTACAACTTTTCAGAAATTGTGTGTTTCAATGTGCAAATGTGGTGTTGTCTTGTTAAAAATGTGCTTGAATTTCCAGAGCAGAAGTCTGAGCAAAAGTCAGGATGAAGAGCCAAACAATAAAAGGTATAATAAAATGTTTAAACACATAATTCGCAGGTGACGGGGACACTTCCACACCCTTTTTCAGGATTCTAAGGGTTGTTCGCTGCCGCTTTGGAGTCTTTATTGTGACTAATGTGGCTTTAATTTCTGTTTATGCTGTTTGCTGTGGTCGTTGCCGTGTGTGAAATGTGAAGCAGCAACCTGGCTGATGGATGCAGGATAAAGGAGGAAAGAGTGGCTTCATGTTGTTCAGTCGATTATTATCCCAGTTTGAGGAAAAAAAGGTGGTAAAACGTTCATGTGTCATCGTCACGGTTTGGAGGATTTCTTAAAAATGTGTTCTGATATCATTGCAGATTATCGTTTGGAATAATAATAATAATGCACTTGTTGGTTATTTCTGTATTACCGCAGTACCAAATATTTAAATAAGAGAAGAGGAATGTGTGTTTCAAGTGTATAAATCTACTGTAAGGTCATTTTGACAAATGAAGAGTTTATTTGCAAAAACAGATAACTCCATTTTAGAAATTTTCAGAAAACTTATTTTTTTCATTGTTTACTTGATATAATAATAATAATTATTATTATTTATTTTTCTCTATTTTGTCATGTATTTTTCTACTGAGTCAAATCCACTCAACTTCAGTTTGATTGATATTATCTCAAGTAAACCATAAAACAAAAAGTTTTCTGAAAATTTATCAAAACTGAGTTATCTGTTCTTGCAAATAAACTCTTCAAATGTTCATTTATTCTTTTAGAATGTCAAACTGTAAAATTACACTGTTTTTTACTCTATTTAAATCAGCCAAAAAACTTATTTATTTTTTCAGATATTTGCTGTTTTAAAAGAAAAATTCTATATTTTAAAGATTAAAAATAACATTTTTAAATGAGTTACTTTACAGATTTTACCTGATTTCTTATTTAGAGATAACTAATAAATACATTTTTAAAAATAAAATAATGGCCACTTAAAAAATCTGTCCTTTTACAACATGTGGCCATAAAATTATCCTTTTTTTAACTGTAATTAAATTAGCAAAAATAATATTTTACACATAATTATTGTTATTTAAAAGAAAAATTCTATATTTTAAAGATTAAAAATAACGTTTTTAAATGAGTTACTTTACAGATTTTACCTGGTTTCTTAGTTAGAGATAACTAATAAATTTAAAAAAATAAAATAATGGCCACATCAAAAATCTGTTCTTTTACAACATGTGGCCATAAAATTATCCTTTTTTTAAAACTGTAATTAAATTAGCAAAAATAATATAATTTAAAAGAAAAATTCTATATTTTAAAGATGAAAAATAACATTTTTAAATGAGTTACTTTACAGATTTTACCTGGTTTCTTATTTAGAGATAACTAATAAATAAATTTTAAAAAAATAAAATAGTGGCCACATAAAAAATCTGTCCTTTTACAACATGTGGCCATAAAATTATCCTTTTTTTAACTGTAATTAAATTAGCAAAAATAATATTTTACACATAATTATTGTTATTTAAACAAAAAATTCTATATTTTAAAGATTAAAAATAACGTTTTTAAATGAGTTACTTTACAGATTTTACCTGGTTTCTTAGTTAGAGATAACTAATAAATTTAAAAAAATAAAATAATGGCCACATCAAAAATCTGTTCTTTTACAACATGTGGCCATAAAATTATCCTTTTTTTAAAACTGTAATTAAATTAGCAAAAATAATATAATTTAAAAGAAAAATTCTATATTTTAAAGATTAAAAATAACATTTTTAAATGAGTTACTTTACAGATTTTACCTGGTTTCTTATTTAGAGATAACTAATAAATAAATTTAAAAAAAATAAAATAATGGCCACTTAAAAAATCTGTCCTTTTACAACATGTGGCCATAAAATTATCCTTTTTTTAACTGTAATTAAATTAGCAAAAATAATATTTTACACATAATTATTGTTATTTAAAAGAAAAATTCTATATTTTAAAGATTAAAAATAACATTTTTAAATGAGTTACTTTACAGATTTTACCTGGTTTCTTATTTAGAGATAACTAATAAATAAATTTTAAAAAAATAAAATAATGGCCACTTAAAAAATCTGTCCTTTTACAACATGTGGCCATAAAATTATCCTTTTTTTAACTGTAATTAAATTAGCAAAAATAATATTCTACACATAATTATTGTTATTTAAACAAAAAATTCTGCACACTAAGGATTAAAAAGTGATTTTTTAATTCACCTTTTCACTCTAAGACAAAAAATGAAAAATGTTTTTACAAAGAGTTGTTGTTCTTTCTTAATGTGAGAATGTAAAATTATGCTGTTTTTACTCATTCTGAACATTATAGTATTCCACTGGTTTCTAATGTTTTTTTTTTCTGACACTCTTACCTGATACTTTTTTTTCCTTTGCAGCTTTTTCTTGAAGTGTTTCTGTAAAGACCCTAAATTTTCCCCACATATTTTTTAGCTTAGAATGCTTTTCTCCAGGCCAAATAATGTCAGAAGAGTGGACACCGTAAACAACCAGCACTCTTACCTGATATTCCCTTTTAGTTTTATTTTTTGGCTGCTTTTTCTTCAAGTGTTACTTTAAGAGCCTCTGAATGTCCCCACTATTTCTTATATTTTTAGCTTAAAATGCTTTTCTCCGGGCCAAATGCCGGATAAGTGGTCACCGTAAACAACCACGACACTCAGGACTTGTGAATTATGCTCAGAAATAAGGACAAGTCCTTAGATACTGTCAGTCACAACGCATTAATCAGAGGATAACCGGCAGCGTCTCCCCACAGAAGCCTCTGACGCTTTAATATCACCTCCTCCAGCAGCAGCCGTCTTTAAAAGCCGTTTATTCTGCTTTAGTTGCTGCTCTCTGCCTCCTGAATGGTGGCCGAGGGACCGCGGGAGCAGAGCTGCTTCGGGTAGAAAGATGTGGAGATATTTGGATGATGAAGCCAAGCTGCTTGTTAGCTCTAACTGCCTCCCTAAGATGCCAATTGTGCTCGTCGTGTCGCAGCTCCGGACTAAATAATACGACTTTTCTGAGGAAGAACCCAAGTGGCTCGTTCTCAAAACTTTTTCCGACACTGGCTGTGTAATTGCAGCTGATTTACTGATTCCTTTTTGCTCTCTGCAGCATTCTGCCCTCAGTTTAATGCTCAGGAAACGAGGAAATCGGGCCTATTTGTGTGCACAGTGTGATATGTTTAACTCGTCCTCTCTGCATCCCGTCATCCAGGCTCCTGTTAGTTTAATTTCTCAGGAACAGCGTTGATGTTCCACATTCAAAAAAAAATGTCAGAGACCAAAAACATCCCAATAATCATTGTTTATATCTCATTATGAACTCATTTCTATCAATATTTAGTGCAGTGCTGTTCTTTGCTTCTCACACATCATGGTTCAATGAGAATAATTGACTTGTTTTTTCAAAAAAAAAAAATGCATGTTAAAACTTTTTTAATGTACATTGGAAAGACCTGCATATATAATACAACTTTTTGACATTGCATTGATTTTTTTCTAAATTTTATTTGACATTTCTTTCTTTTTATGGAGTTGATAAATGAACACAAAAAACCTCTTCCGTTCACGGTGCAAATAGGTGAAATGAACCATTTTAATTGTATGTGTTGATTACGCTTATTAAGCCGAGCAGAAGACATTTCATTCTGGAAAAAAGACTTTTAATGATGCTTTTTACTTTAAAATTGACTAGTTTGACCCACAATATAATAAGAGGGTAAACCAGAAACTGAAGCTTTTACCTAAAACTTCCTCATGGAATAAGCTTACCTGTTATGGAGAAACACGGTTTACACTTTTACCAGCTGCAATGATTTATCTCCTCTAATGGGAAAATAGAAAAAGACGAGGAAGACTGGAGTTCTCACAACATCCCAACACAAACACCTGAGCTGGTGAGTGTCTCTGATCTTTGTTTTCTGATTTAATTTGAGCTAAAAATGCTGCCGTTTGTTCTCGATATTAATCTGCTTTGTTTTATCTTTCTAAAAAAACTCTTTCAGCTCATGATGGAGTCCTAGTGTCCCAGTTTAACGTTTATGCTAGAAGCAATGGTTTTGCAGGTTGGTCAAACCACCGCTGCCAAACTTTAAGGTAAGAAATGTACGAATAACACAAAGAAATACGACTGTTATAGTCAAGTTTGTGCAGTTTTGGTTGAATATACAACAGCACGATGAAGCTTTTCTCTCTGCCGTCTGTTACATCCATTGAAGGATTTCCTTTTATCTGTTTAGTCAGTGAAACTCTGATGTCCAAGTCTCTGTGAATGCAACCGTAGTGGCCGAGTGCAAGTGAAAGCAGCAATAGAAAACTGTGGAAGTCGCATACAGCAGGAAAAGGCAACACATTAACCTCTGCAAAATTACAAAAATACCTTTAATGAAGGACTTTTTTAAATTGTTTTTGCTCAAATTCACATCTTTAGAAACTTAAATGGCCCAAAACATAAAACTTCACTGTGATGACGACAGGTCAAATTAAAGAGGCTCACTAATAATTCATGTAACATAGAAATGAGTTTGTTGCTTCCAGTTGTATAGTATTATTTCCTCTGAATTTATTAAATACCTGCAAGACTGCAACTTCATCAATTAAGTACAGTTATAAATGATCCCCGCCGTGGAGACGAGACGTTAAATGACACTGCGAACTTTTCTTCACCTCAGACAGGTGAGCTGTCCTTAGCTGCATATTATTTTACCGTAAAAGTCTGATCCGGTTACTATTTCAAGTTTTACTATTTGGGTAAAGGTAAAGAAGTACAGAAATAAACAAAAACAGAAGCAAATAAATACAGAAATGACTAAATATGGGAATTAACGAGCGTAGAAATAACATCATGTCATTAACATATGAGTGAAGAAAAACAAATATACAAAAACAAATAAATATGAAATTGATGAAATAGGGGAAATGACGTTTAGTCTTTAATCCCTATAGGTGAAGAAATATAAAAATGAATCAACACGGAAATACAAAAATTATTAAATAACGTAATTAATGAAGAAATACATAGAATACATTGAAAAATAATTTGATATGAAAATAAACAAAAATAAGTAGTTAAAAAAGTTTTGTTCCCTTGTTTATATTTGTTATGTATATTTATTTTATTTATTGATAATTTAGGCTTTTAATTATACCTTTCTTTGTCTTGAGTCAGGCATTTATTCCCTTAATTTTTTTCCCTCATTATGGCAGTTTTGGTCCTCCATACTGTGAAGATTTTTCCGTTTCACAGCGGGATATTTGCACCAGTGGCATTTTTCTGCATGCAGGCGTGTTATAGAATGGGATCTCTCCAATTAATAAAGTATATATCAAAATACAGTAGCAGGTACCCTACAAAACATAAACTATTAAATCATATTTGGCTGTTATTTGATAAATCGTCATCACATGTGGACTAAATTATCATTTTTTCATCATAAATAAACTCTGGATGAACTTTTTCCTATTAAACGCTGCACAGCTTTTCTTATCCTGGACTGTTTTCGATGGCAGTCGCCCAAATAACCAGAATGTACCTGTATTGGTTGCTGTGGAAGATCACAGATGTCAGGAGAAGTGACACCAATGGAGCAGCAGTACATGCAAGCAGTTGTAGCATCAGTTATGAGGATTCTCTCTGATCTTCAGGTACATGTTGTAGTTGGGAAAGGGGTCAGACTTAGATTACAGACCAGTATGGAGACAACTATTGTGCCTAGTCCCATTAGAATAGACAATATCTAACCTAAACCTGAGCAGAAACTCTTAGCACATCTTTCTCCTACAGCGTCTGCCTGTCTGAAGATGATTTAGGATGACGTCAGCTAACAGCTGCCAGGAAGCACCTTAGAAAGAGGAAGGATTCATTTTTCCTTCTCATTCGTGTGTGCATATTAAATCATTATGACGTTAACTACTCTGACTGAGCTGCTTCATGATTGTACAAACGTTGTTTACGGATCCAAATTCTGATTCGGCTGATTCTTTTGTGCTGTAAAACCCCGTCGTTGCCCAAAAACTATTGAAAGCACATGAACAAAAAGCGTCAGCTGCCAGTTTGACAGATTTAAATCTCCTCCAGCTCCACTGCTGCAGCACAATCAGGAGGATAAAGTTTCCTCAGAACATTTAGTTGTTTGCCAGTTTAAAAGCTTTCTCGTGGGGGCAGAGTCATGCTGAAATAGGAATCATCTGGCCTTTTTTTTTTCTTCACTGCGACCATGTAATTAACTGTTAGTCATCATTTATTTAAGTGGGCAGTCGCTCACAGATGTGGGCTTCTCTACTTTCTGACTCTCCTTCCTGTGGCCTTGAGCAACTTCAATAGATTTTCTTTGCTTAAACAATGAGTTTCTCCGGAAGAAACGCTCCCTGCCCTTCAGAGAATTCACTCCGGTGTTGTCTCGCTGTGATCGTGCCGCCTTTTTCTGACTCACACCGACAGAAACCGAGCAGCTCCTGAGGCCCGACAGAGGCTTCAGAGCTGCCTTTCCTCAAGTGTGGAAAATTCCATGCGCCCCTCCGTGCGTGAACCCTTGAAAAGCAGCTCAGCCTCCACTAGATGGCGACAGAGCAGCAGACTGATGCCAAAACCACCTCTGCTGATGCTGCGCGAATCGAGCGAGCCGGTGTTGGTGCCAGCGGTGTCAGCTTCCCCTCCTCTCCCACGCACCCAACCAATGGTATGGAAGCATGAGGTCATCCTCTGTGCTGTTTTGTATCTTCTCAAACATTCCTGCTTCCCCCTGCGGAACGCCGAAGACCCCGCTGCTGTCCACCAGCTCATGAGCTCTTTGGATGCCAACTACAATGGCGAGCTGAACTTCCTGGAGTTCTGGCAGCTGATTGGACACCTCACAAGCAAGCACAAGGGGTTCAGCCAATCGAGTGTCCTCAGATACCCTATTGGAGTTGTCAGAGTGCCACACAGTTTGGAAAAAAATGGGAGATCAGCCAAATGGAAAACACCCTAAAGTGTCTCTGAGCTGCTGCATTGTTTGTTTTTGGTAAAAGTTATTGTCATCATCAGTTTATATTCAGTGTGTCTCTTAGCAGCGGCTGCCAAACGGTGTCACCCAGAGCTGCCTGTGCTCACAGGTCCACAGAGAAACTGCAGGGTGGGAATGCAATTGTCTGAGAGGCTGGGAATATGTGTGAGCAAGCAGGATTCCTGGAAAACATCACCTCCCTCCAGGACACAAACACAGGCGTGGCACCTTCTGAGCCACATGTGATGCATTTAAAAAAAAAAAAAATTCAAAATAAAGTCTGATTTAAAAGTAAAATCATATATTTAACATCTGCTGCACAAACACGCTCTTGTTTTATAGTTTTGTCTACTTTCCTCACTATCTTTCCACTCTGCACAAGTTTCAGGGTGTGGCTTTGAACGCATCTGTCTGCTGAGAAAGCTTTGAAGACGCGCGCACGGCAACAGGAGCGCGCACGTGTTCTTACATGTTGAGGGAAAAAAAACTAGCATCAAAATAAGAAAAAAATAAGTGTGAAACATGCACATAAATACACCTAAAATGAGTATTAACCTGCCGTGATGGAGATGATTTGTGTCTTGTGTTTGCGCAGAATTGCTCAAGCTGCGCCTCTTTCCACATTCCTTCTCTCCGGAGGCACACGCCCTGTGACAAAGAGGGGGGAAGAAAAAAAAGTTGGCTGCACGGAGAAGTTAAATCACGGAAAAGATATGTGTTGCTGCTTAATCTGGACTGCAGAGGAGGATCAGTGAGAGCACGAAGGAGCGCAGCCTCAGGAATACTTCAGCCCTTTTTGTTCGTCTTTCTTAAAGGTGAGTCTTCTCATTATTCATCCATCTCTGATCCATTATCTTGTTTTTGTCCCCCAGAAAATGATCAGTTTGGCTCATTTTGTGCCACCCCGTCATCAATTTTGTATACTCAGTCTGTATTGTCGTTACCCAGCTTGGTGGCCACACGGATCGGGTTCTCCTTCTTGGTAATCCAACTCCAATCCCTTTACACTTCCAGAGAAACCGGAGTCTGGAGTCACGTTTACTTATTTATTTGCTGTGTGTCAGTGCTGCCTCTGGACGCTCTACAAATTGTCAGGATTAGTTCGGGCTAAATGTAAATGTGGGACGCGGGGCGAACCCCTCCTGGCTCCGTTACGCACGGCGCACCGGACCGGAGCTTCTTTCTTTTTGCCCATTTGCGCACCGGGCCGTTACCGCGCCGTTAAACAGCCATAATGCGGTCGGTCGCTGTAGCGGCGCTCAGATTCGACTCTTATCAGCCTGAATTATTCAGTTTATGATAAGACTGCCGGTAGTGAGACTCGACCTGGTGTAGTTAATGACGCGGAGGAGGAATAGCGACCTGGCCGATGACAGGTAACATGCTCAGGGGGGGAAGTGCGTCAGTCACACCCAGCGCAAACAACACTGCACCGGGTGGAGCCGCTCAGTCACTGCGGGTTAATCAATGCTCAGGAAGAGTTGAGTGGAAAAACTTGCAGATATGAGACGTTTCTGAGTCCGTTCTCTGGATCCAGCGCCTCAAAGGGCTGGGTTCGGGTGGATTTACCTGGAAACTGGTTGGTACATGTCAAGTTTCAACACTCATGATGCCAGACTTAGTCACCAACGACTGCACAATACTCACTTTATCCTCCACTCACAGTATTAGGAAACTTTAATCTTCTTAGATCCTCATTAAAACACACTAATGACATAAAGCACAACAACACTAGGCACGTATTGTAGTTTTTAACCTGCTAAATCTCAGCAGTTGGAAAGTTATTTGAAAAAGAGACAAGTTTATCAAAAACTTTAACACAAAACAAAATCAACAAAGGAAATTTTCCATATAATTTCCAACAGTCTAGGATTCTTCATGTCAAAGATAACAAATTCCACAAAATAAAATTAAACTAATAAATTAACCCAAGTTTTCTGTCTGTGGATCAAATCCAATCATCTCTCCCAAAACTTTTCATAGCTCTGCCAAATTTGGATTCTTAATGAATTTTTATTTGACCAATAGGTTTCTTCCGGTTGAAAATTACCTAAAGAAGTGGAGAAAAAACAATAAAACCTTGTAGTAGAGATGTTCATGATGAATTTTTACTATTTGTTTCTGTTTTTGCTAAAAATAATAATAATAATAATGTAATGCCATGTTGTGTATTCATACCCCTAAAATTGCTGCCAGTTTTGGAGAAAATGCAACTTTTATGCCATTCCAAATGCTCCCAGTAATTTCTACCATGTTCCAGAGCGTTCTTGTACTGCATAAAATGACAACAGATGATGCAGTAGTTCTCTAGTCAGCTTAAGTCAAGACTGATACCTAAAAGTGCCAAATGTAGATTTAAAGTGAATTTTTATTTGACCAGTAGGTTTCTTCTGGCTGGAAATGACATAAACAAGATGAATTTTAACTAGTTCTACATTTTTTGTTACCTTTTTATGTGAAATCACACATTGGAAATTATTCATGCTTCTGGAAATTGGTGCAAATTTTTAAGAAAATGAAGCTTCTATATCATTCCAGATGCTCCTGATAATTTCTGCCATGTTCTAGAGCGTTCTAATACACGATAAACTGAGAACAGCTGATGCAGTAGTTCTCTAGTCACCTCCAAGTCAAGACTGAAACCAAAGAGCTCAGTGAGGAACCTCCAGTTTCATTGTTGCTGCTCACATGACATTTAAAGTCTGTGAAGCCAAGTGTTTTCAGTGTTCACAGTTTGAAGCATGGTGAAAAATTTCAAGGATTTCCATGCTAAAAATATAAAAAATATGTGGTCAAAATTATTTACAGTTCTTGAAATAGTTAAAAATTTGTGACAAAATGTGATTTCTATGTCATTTCAAATGTTCAAGAGCTGTGCAGTGGAGACTTTAATGCTGCAAAAATGTCTAAATTCTGCAAATGTCTCCAAAATGTGTTGAGAACTAGAGAGCAAGAGTTTTTTTGTTTTTTTTTTAATCAATGCATAAAAATATATCATCAGCATACATGGATAATATCTAGTGCCAATGAGAGAAATGGCTGAAAATAGTTATACTCTTTGAAAGTGTTGCCAGATTTTGGAAAAAAAATGCAGCCTATATCTCATTCCAAATGTTCCTGGTGATTCCTACAAACTTCCACAGTCAGTTCTACATCATGACTGAAACCAAAGAGCTCAGTAAGAACCTCCAGTTCCATATTGTTGCTGCTCACAAGACGTTCAAAGTCTATAAAGTCATATCAGAGTGTTTTCATGGTCCAGTGTCCACAGTTTGAAGCTTGATGGAAAAAGTCCAAGGAGCTCCACACTGAAACATGTCAAAGAGCTGCTAGGAAGACGGACGTGAGCCCTGCACTGGAAGAATGGTAGAGGACAAGAAGAATCCAAGGATCAGCACCAAGAGCATCCTGATGAATGTGAGCACTTCTGGTAGCAACATGTCCATCAGACACTCCAGCAGACCAACAACAAGGCTGGTCTCCATGGATCAGACCAAGGAGGACTCCACTTCTCCAAGACAGACACACTAAAGCTCAGCTGGACCTGCAGCACTTCTCTACTCACTTCCTGCTCAATTACAAGTCATGTCTGAAGGAAACGGCATCATGAGAAAAGAGGAAACATTGAGATTGTGGAGGAGAACATCAGACAGTCTGCAGAAAAACTGCTGCTTGGGCAGCATTGGAGCTTCCAACAAGACAAAGATGTGAAACATGGAGATAATATGGTGAAGAAATGAAGAGAAAACAATGAGAAGATGATGGAGCGGACCAGCCAGAGTCCAGACCTGAATCCATCCAGAATGTGTGGAGGAAGTGAAGAGCAGAGTGATGGAGAGGAAGCCTTCAAAGAGCTGGAGATGGACACTTGGAGGAACTAAAGAGACCTGCAGGAACACTGTTAGACACTAGAACTACTGATGTGGAAGAACATGTAGACAAAAAATATGGGAAAAAACCCCCAATATAAATAGTAAAACATTAATGTTTACCATCATTTAACACAACATTTTACCATCTTTTGTCACTTATTTATGTCATTTCCAGCCAGAATAAACCTGTCAGCCAAATAAAAACTCACTACAAATCAAAATCTGAATAATTTTGAGCTTGTATCATTATATTTTAGTGTAAAACAACACTAGCTTTAAGAGTTTACTATGAATTTTATCTGTAGTATACAGTATGTTTTATTCAGCTGTAATGTCATGAGACGGTTTACTGTCTTTCGGTGCACATTTTGCACTAATTCCTGTTGTTAAAAACAGTAAAAATTTTTCACACCAAACACAAAAACAGCATAATGTGAGAGCACATTAGATACTATTGGTTTGGAATATCTAAATTAAGACACAACTGCTGATTTTGAGCGTCCATGGTGAATTTAGGCCTCTACAGATGTTCTAAAATGCTGCTAACTTACCTGCAACCTGTAGATATTTGCAGGTCGTTTACATTACATATTGGGTATCTTTGTACATTATGAGGTGATTAAGTTGCACAAGAACCTATTAGTCATAAAACTGATTGTCTTTTCTGCAGTTCTTTTGCAGACTGTGCTTTATTTCGGGAACCGTGTGGTGCAACATTCCAGTGAAAAGCAGAAATAAAACCGCGGTCCGGGCTTCCTTCCAGTTGAGTCATTCTAATGTGAACCGGGTCGGGCCACCTCTGGGCCTCAGACAAACCCTCATCCGTGTTCCTCTCAGCCTGCTTGTCATCCCGTGGCCCCGATGTCTCCGGTTCTGACCGAAGAAACCGGCCGCCGGTTTCACGTTCGTCTCATTACACTCGAACGAGACGTTAATTGACAGCGGCCTGTCAGACGTTTGGACGTTTGTCCCAAAGCAGATGCGAGCAAACGGCCGGTCCGAGCCGCTGCGGAGGTTGTCGGGAAGGTGTCGGGACAATTATAGTCGCCTATGAAATAATGATGAAGAGCACGGCGATGACAGATGCTCACCTGCACTCTGGAAAGAGTTTGTGTTTGCTGGCATGGGACATGAAACGAGAGCCGGGGTTTGGGTGCCTGCTCTCACTCACCCAGTAATTAGGTTAATGCAACACAAGGCCTAATTGGCGCTTCTGCAGATATGCGGGCGTGTGCGTCCTCCACGTCTGCACATCTTTGTGTGGAGGTGCACCGAGCATTGAGGTGTGACATCTGTGTCAGGTGGAAGGTTTACCAGCTTCTACAGTTACTCTGGCAACATGGCTGCAGGCGCCATTCATGTTCATCGTCGTGGTAGTTTCCAATACAGACTGGAAATCCTGCGATTCCTCCATAGGTGTGAGTGTGATTGTTTTTCTCTCTATGCAGCCCTGTGATAGACTGGTGATCTGTTCAGGGTGTCCCCTGCCTTCCTTCTAAGTCAGCTGGGAAAGACTCCAGCCCTAGCCTAGCCATGCTACACCCATGTTTCTGACGGCACAAGGGTCTAGGGAAGCTCGACAGGGAGGGAGGCGGGCTAAAAGGTTGTCTATCAAATCCCTCTGCAGCAATTGGGTAGGTATACAACCAATCAACGCAACGAATAGGCTGATGTAGTTCCGAGAGCACCGGCGGATTGTGGCTAAGTCCCGTTAGCTTCCCAACCAGCGGAGCCAACTGGTATATTAAGGATTTGCCATATCCCGTCGGCATAAGTCCAAATACGTCTTTCTTCTCAATGAAACACTTCAGTGCCGTCCTTTGTTTATCTTTCAAGTTGAATTTTAGCTTCAAATCTTTAAGGGCTGTGGCCAAAGCCGAGTCGAAAGATAACTGTTTATTGTGCGCCGTTTGTTTCTGTCAGAATCGTCGCGCCTCTGTCGTCACTTAGTTACGCCCGCCTTCTGACTCTACACTTCATGGTGATTGGTCCGGCCAGTTTTAGGAGAATCCAGCCTCGAGCCTTATGGAGGGTAACTAGACCCACCCTGGCAGAGAATTAAATTCGTTGCCGTGGGTTGTCTAGCGCGGCTAGGCTACTCCAGCCCCCCACAACCCTAATGAGGATTAAGCAGCGTGTAGATAATGGATGCATGGATGCTCAGAATTAGAGGGGGGTCTCAACTTATGTCGGAATTTCGTTCCTGCAGCGCAACGTAATGTGATTTTCTCCCTAAGTCGGAACTCGCATATGGACATAAGTACTGATGTCACTCCCCTACGCTAACACGGAAGTAGTATGGTAATCTAGGACAGAAAAACACTGTACTGCAAAAATAGCTTCATCACAAGAGTCTGGCTTACGCTTGGGAGACTTCATGAAGGGCAAAAAGTTTCCAAAAAACAACATAAACGAAAAGAGCCCAATCTAATGTGGCGTACAACCGGCGAATGTAAACAAAGTCGTCTTCCTCATGTAGCACCAGACGACGACGTATTCGTCCGCTCCGCTTGCCCACAAGTTCCCTCATGAAATGTGTTTTAACGTCGCAAACGTCGCAGGTCGAGGACGTCGTTAACCGAGGATCTGCTGTAATGTCTTAACGTCACATTTCACGCTAATAACGTACAGTTTGTTGGCTTAATGGGCTGTTTCTGCAGCTGATGAACAAGAATTCGACATATTTTACTGAGTTTGAGTTAAATTACAGCTCGTTTAAAAAGCTCAAGGCCTTTCCAATAAAGAAATGAGCTTAACATTGTGAATTTATTTTATTTTAGCTTAAATTGAGGTTTACATTTACAGTAAAATTTAGACAGTAAAATAGTGTATATAATGCAAGTTATATACACTATTAATTTACCTAATAAATACACCTGTCCAAACCCTAAAACCTGCCGACATTGTGCCATTTATTTCCAACTTTCTGCCAGTTTTTTTTTAATGGAAATCACAATAAAATAGAACTCCATTTATTACACTCAGTTTTATTTCTCAGAGCAGCACACATTTACACTTTGTGCTTACACTTTTTCTACCTATGTTTAAAGATTTAGCTCATAATTTTCTATTTATGTCTGTCTGTATGTTTTTGGTACTTTCCGTATTTCTAGGACTTTGTCTCAGAGCAACTGTAACGTTCAAGTAAAGTATTTCTAATTGTGATTATCTGTTCTGCCCCGAGGTGTATTGGAAGCTATAATCAGTGATATTATATTCTACATGTGTCATTTTGGAATGTGCCAAAAATAAACCATTTGTTCTAATCAGATTCTGTAAAAAAACTAAAATTCTTTACTCCCTGCAGCAGCTATGAACTCATGACTGACTCAGCTGTGACCGACGGTCTTGTGACTATTTTTTTTTCAAGCTGAACCGCAGCTTGTTACCACAGAGAAGAGAGGAGACTAGCATGGAACAAATGAAATGGAAATTTTCAAATATCTTTATTTTGTAGAGCTACCAGGTTTTTTTTCCGTTAATTGAACTTTCTTTTAATGATTTATGGCATTCTAGCTTTATATTGGAGTGAAAAAATGTGACAGGAGCCAAACAAAAAAGGTCAGAAACTTGCTTGCAGTTCAGAAAGTGAAATACTGAGGTGAAGAAACTGTAATATACGATATGAAATACAAAATAACCTGCAGAAAGGCACAGAAGGAGAGAGAAAAGATAAAGTTAATGACCTGCAAGAAACAACTGAAAATAATAACAGAAACTCAGAGTTTAAGCTCACATGAAGACAACCAAATGAAAGTGGAAAATGAAAGATTAAAAGAGGAAAACGGTGAAATCAGACAACAGAAAACAGGACGATAAAATAAACTAAGAGTGGAAACAACTGGAGCAGCTTCAGGAAGAAGGAAAAGCAAAGAATAAACGGATGTGGCTTTAATTTAGATGAACATTCAACCATCTCACCGGTACGTCTGACAGACAAGCCAGAACCGGAGTGATGTTCTGTTTTCTTTGGACCCGTTGGCGACCTGGCAGCTTCTCTCTGAACCAACTGGTTGGACTGTGTCTGACAGATTTACAGCCATCCGGCTGGGAACCACAAAAAACTGATCTGAAAAGGAAACCAGTTTCAGCTTGTCGATGGTTCAGAGCTGACAGAAAGAATTAATTAACAAGAGGAAATAATTAAAACGTGCCTTAATTAACAGTTAACATCAAACTAGAGCAGAGAGTAAACAAAGCTGCTACATATTAATAGAGTGCATTACATACTGTAGACACATTTTACAGAAAACTCTTAAAGCTAATATATTTGATACAAAAAGAGCTTATGTAAACTCTGAGAAATGTATAGTTGTATGAAGGGTTGTTTTAGGAGTTGTCGTGCCTTTGTTCATGTATGTTCAGAGAAACTGCGATTAATGAGCACATCTGGACGATTTAGACATAAAAAAACCACATTTTCATTTCATTTTAACTCAGTACTTTTATGGAAACGTGAAAGACAGACAGACACATTATTGGCTGATTTTTTTTAAATTATAGCTATAATAAGGCAAACATGCCCTTTTTAATATACATATTTACAGCATGTGAACCATAAATCAACAGAAAATTTTAAAGTTTTAATTATGAACTGACAGCTACTTTTCTTTTGTTTTATGTATTGAGTTCACATTTGTAATTTTTTATACTGGGAATTTACCTTTAAATAACAAAAAATGTCCTATTTTTCCATTATGGATAGACAAAACCAATCTATTTATTATAGATTTATCACTAAAAAATACAAAAACATCCTTCTTTTCCACTGTAGATCCACAAATAATAGAAAATGCCCACGTATTTATTATAGATTTATCATTAAATAAGAAAATGTCCTCCTTTTTCATTATAGATCCACAAAAATTAGTAAATATCCATGTATTTATTATAGATTTATCACTAAAAAATAACTTATTTTCCACTGTAGATCCATAAGTAATAGAAAATGCCCACGTATTTATTATAGATTTATCATTAAATAAGAAAATTTCCTTCATTTTCATTATAGATCCACAAAAATTAGTAAATACCCACGTATTTATTCATTTTTATTAGTTCAGTTTTCTCATTATGGGACAAATCCAGTTTATTATTTTACAACGATGGATGTCAGTCTAACTTCAGATGTCTCTGCTGATTCTACATCCTGAGCAGTCACACAAATTCAGAATTTAATGGCTGCTGCTGTTGTTTTTTTGGTTGCTTGGTTTCGTCCCACCACCAGCAGTTAGTTTTAATTCGCTGCAGCTGTGAGCAGCTAATTTATTTTCCCCGAGCATTGTGAAAGAATGTCAACAGCACACTGGAGAATCTGTTTTTTTAATGTAATTACACTGTTTTTTGCCGCTTTTTAGACTTAAAACACTCAAAACCTGCTGTGTACGCAGTAAAAGATGACTAGTGCGGTTTCTTCAGGCCTGAAACTGATGTGTATTTGTGGAATCTGGACGCAGTTTGGGGATTATTTTCCCTCCAGATGTGATAATATACCAGGGTTTAAATCGGTCTGTGTTTGCTGGTGGTGTTTCTGACCTGAGCGCGGTGTCGTCGGGGATGTTTGCTGCAGCAGACGGCCTTCAGGCAGTAATCTGAACTTGCCGTTTGCTGCCGAGGGATCGGATGTCTACTGTCAGAGATCACAGCTCCCATTGTGTTTACCTTCAGAGACTCCCCTCGCTCCGTTTACCTCCGAGGCCATCCTCTTCCTCCTCCTCTTCCTCCTCCGCTATGCTGACATCACTGCCGTGTCTCACCTTTCTACATGTTTACGTCGAGGAGACATCCAGTTTGGTTTGGACTGTTTCCATTGGACGCAAAATCCAAATTTACCGTTTACGAATTTAACCCAGAAGCAGTTTCCGTGCATTTTACGCTCCTGTCACATTTTGACTTCACTGTAGGCTCATTTTTCATTGCAAAGAATGTCAGAAATGTCTTTTTGTGCAGTATGAAATAGTTAGAAAGCTGTAAAATATAAGAATGAAAATTGTTTATTTCGCAAAAAATTGGTAAAACTGGACTCAACAAGCGCACACGTTTTACCAACACCTGAGAAAAACTGACATTTTAAATTTTTGCAATCTTTTATCCTGGAGATTTACCTTTAAATAATAGAAAATATCTCTTTTTTTCACTATAGATACATGATTAAACGCAAAATCTAAATTTACTGTTTACGAATTTAACCTGGAAGCAGTTTCTGTGCATTTTGTGCTCCTGTCACATTTTTATATAAAGTCCTGCACCACTATAGAATCAAAACGACCATTAATAGACTCCTAAATGTCTTTTTGTGTAGTGTGTAGAAAAGGAAATGATTTATTTTTAAAAAATTGGACTCAATAATTGCACACAGGTTTTACTAACACCTGAAAAAAAATGGACATTTTACATTTTTACAACCTCCACAAGCTTTTACACTGGAGATTTACCTTTAAATAATAGAAAATATGCAGTATAGGCATTATTTTGGCATTTTCCAAAAGATAGCCTGCTTTCCAAACCTGGGTTTTGTGGTTCAGATTGTTAAGCACAGCATAAAATGTGTCTGTACAGAATAAAACATCAATCATCTGCGCACAAACACTCTAAAGTCTGACCGACACCATTTCTCCTTCCCAACCAAATGATGCACTAAATATGAAATAAGCCTTTTATCCACTCGAAGCACGATGTAATTGTGTTTTCCCTCATGAATGTAATTCACCAGAACTGTACCTAACGGCAGAACGTCTGACAGTCTGAAGATACGGTCGTATCTCTGTTTGCCGCTTCCTACGCTGAATTCTCCTCTGTGTTTGTGTCCTTGACTCTCTGTCTTCCAGAGATATGGAGGGAGCCATTCAGACGGTGGTGACCACGTTTCTGAGTTCTGCCAGGGGGAAGGACAGCCTCGATGGGAAAAGCTTCAAGAAGATGATACAGAAACAGCTCGGCAGCCTCATGGAGGTGAGAAACTTCTCGTGGTTTCCCATCACCTTCAGCTCTGTAGGAATAATCTAAAACGTCATGACAAGAATCTGCTTCTCTTGATGCCTTCGTGTTTTCTTCAGGATACAAACAGCTCCTCTGCCATTAAGGAGATGCAGCAGGGGCTGGATGCGAACAACGATGGAAAGGTCAGCTTCCAGGAATACCTCACTCTGATTGGCTACTTGGCCAACTCCCTGAGCCAGAGCAAGACTGGATCCAGTACCCAGGAGGCGTCGTAGATACTCAAGAAGATGATTCTGATCCCAATTCTGAGCTTTTAAGCATCTTTCCATCGTTGCCAAACGTTGCAGCCATCATATATTCATTATTACGCAGCAGTCCATAATCGTTTTTACCGAGTTTATCAACCAGATAATATCTCAATATCTGTCCAGATCCATCTTACTGATCTCCACTGAAGTACTCTTTTTATTCCAATTACATAAAAGATGCTTGTTGTGTTTTGAAATAAACTCTTTATATTAAAACTGTTGTGCCATTGTTCTTGTCTAATTGCTGGTTCTGCCCATTAACTTCCATTTTAACCCTTTGATGCACAACATGGGCCAAGAGATTTTCCATTTTCCATTGAATATGGGTCACTTTTGGCTCATGTTGTGCATCAAAGGGTTGATTATGCAAGGACGACAACAATACAGTCTGCACGAGTCAGTACATCCCTGTGCTTAAATGTCAAACAATCCAGAAATGTTTACCTCAGAGTATTCAGATTACTTCTAAGTTGAACAGCTGGTATTTGCTCTGATGTCCAATTCAACACTAATAGTTCAGATTTATTATATTAAGAAAACAGGCACCACCATCATCAAGTGAGGACGCATACTTCTCCACATCATAGTTTTCATTTTATCTCCTGTAGAAACTCAGGATTTTTGTGCTGTGGATGGTTCTCATGCTGGAATATTCCTCTTCTTCCAGCTTCTTGTCAGCCAGTATTTTGGTTTATCCTCAGCCATTCATCTATAAATGTCATCTCATTCAGCTCCATATCATCATACTTCCACCTCCATGCATCCACTGTGGTAGTCCTGGTCAGGTTCACACCAAACATGCTGGACTCCATCTGAACTCATTTATCTTCATCTGACCAAAGAATGTTCTCCAACATCCAGGCTTCTTTTCAAAGTTTTGTCTTGAGGTTTTTCCCCGTTCCACGTCCACAGAGGTTGATGCTTTGACGTGTTCTTCACTGTCCGATGCTCACGCAAACTGTGATTTCCATTGATGACTCCTGCACCAAGTCTGAAGCAGTTGTCTGTTTTCACATTTAGATTATGAAACTAGCTCACTGTCTGTGGAGTCATGATTAGTGGTACTATGGCTCCTATATACCTCCTGATTACTGCTGTAACTGTGTTTCACTGATTTTTAGTTGCTCAGTGATCTTTTCTGCATCCTTTTCCAACTCTGTGAAGTCTCACAATCAAAGTTTTGACAATTCTTTTCCACGTGGAGCCATGATGCAGACATGCAGCTTGTTTCTAAGTGTTCTTCACCGTCTCAGCTTCACAGAAAGTCTGATTTGCATTGATAACCCCTGTGCCAAGTCAGAAGCAGCTGCCATCTGGTTTTCAAATTAGATTGTGAAAGTAGCTTAGTAATTTTTCGGTTCCTCTGGCAGTTTTCCCCATGTCGATCCATGACGTGGACATGCAGATAGACAGCTCATAGTTCCAAAACTGAGAACATTTTTTCTGTTGGCTTCTCGTTTTATAACCGCGTTCACGGCAGCTTGGCGGCCTGGAAATCACAGGTGGAGTCACATTTGTATACAGGCCCAAATATAGCCTCTCCAATGTCTGTATTGTTTGCATAATAGGAAACATTCCGCTGTTCGGCTTAAAAATACCGCAACTTTTGAGAAGTGACTCAGCTGACATTGAAGTGACATTGCACACTGCAGCGCTCCACATTATGGTTTGACTGTGTCGGTAATGGCTGCTGCACTCACGGCTCCATGCAACACTCGCTGAATATAGCCGCTACATCCTCAGCAGCCTTTACATGCATCAGCTAATGCAACCAGATCCTGACATACAGTGTGCGCTTCCTATTGTGCACCATCCTCCACTGTGCAACACTATACATACACACATTTGGTGCATACGAGCGCACACAAACACACAGCGCTACCCCACTCACTGACACGATATACCGAGGCCGAGACACATAAACAAGAACATGCACTTAGCATTGTGGGAAATGAAAGTGCACTTACATTAATGTTGATGTCGTTTACGTAGTGCATCTCTGACATTTATTCATGCTCCTCATTTGCTTTTCATGATCTCACCGTCGCCTCCGGAGCGCTTTAAGTCTGCATGAGATGAACTATTTAAAGTGCACGATTTTGCATATGCATGTTTCGGAGCTTAAGGTGCGAATATGTGACGACGCGCATGTGTGTGTGTCTTTGTATTGTCGTGTTTTCCTTTGTTGTGCGTTTTGCAAAAGTCTTTGTATGGGGATTTCTCTGCATGGCTGCCAGGTGTGATGGCTCCATTCACCGCCGATACTCCGATCCTTCGGATACTATATCCGGCATGACCCCCCCCTCCTCCTGCAGCAAACATCCGACCCACGATGCTCCGCTCGCTGCCATAAACTTGCAAAGTTATGAAGTTATTCATCTCTGTCTTGGCACACTGTTTGTTGAAACACACCCTGCAAGGCTTGGCTTTGTTTTGACACTGAGTACAAAATGGTTGCACAACAGAGCAGCAGGATAATCCAACGTCACAATAGCAACATAGTAAGTGATATGGCATCCCCACTGCGCCTCCATTGTGCTCAAAGAAAAGCAGCTGGTCTAGTGAGTTTAGATAATCAAAGAATGAATATTTCAAAGTGAACTGCTTTTCTATAACTCGCTGTTCGAACTGGTTACTTAACCTCATGCAGGTTGACGTGAGGAAAACACATTTGGACTCTTGTGGTCGTCGTCTTGAGGCGACTTCAATTTACTTAATGTCTTGCTGCATTTAGAGTTCCGTTCGCGTTTTCGGAGGATATTCGTCATCATCGGTGAGCGAACAGGTGCATCTTCAGGTGCACTTAGCGGATGGCTGGTGTCTGTAAGCAGAGAAGGTGGAGGGGAGAAGGGGGGATCGGTAGGAGGAGAGGGGCGACAGGTGGAAGGAGGGAGCGGAGGGATGGGTGGAGTAAGGGATGTATTTAAGACGCCGTCGTCCTCATCCTCCTTATCAGACGCTTTAGCCTCCTCTGTCTACACCTGAGCAGCCGGCCAGCACTCGTCCTCCACTCAGGTAAGAAACCAAGGTAGGATTTGACTACATTTCTCTCACTACTATCACAAAAAAGTAGATTTTTGTGGGTGCAGGAAGGGCATGAAGTGGAAGTTTTGGTGCAGAGGAACAACAAGACTACAAGATTTGCCTCTTTACTCACTAAAAAGTTCAAATTTATCTGGATAAAAGTTGTTAAACATGTGTTTTTAGTCATTTCTCCAGCTGCCAATTCAAGGCATTTGGGGCAAACTGTGTGCAAGAGAAACACCGGATGCAAGCCGTGATTGGCAGTTAGGAAAAGTCCTCACAGTTCAGAGGTAAAATAGGTTCAAGAAAGACAGCGACCTACACCTGTCTCTGGTGTTTTCTGCCATCCGGTGCATCTAAAGTAAAAGCCAGATCAGGTTGCCTCGCCGCTGCATCTCCTCCACCGGACGGGCTGTTTAACCAGCTTAGAGTTTCACTCTTATCAGCCGGGCTCACATGTCCTGCTGCTGACGGTGTCCTGACTCCCAGAGGTCTGAGCGCCGGTGGCAGAGCAACAAACAGATTGAAGGATCGGTTTATCTGCTGCAGCATCTTATCAGGATGCTGCTGGCAGGGAGGAAACGCCTGACCGTAGGGCTGTGTAGGGTTTCCCACTCAGATGCTGTCAGCAGAGCAGATAGAAGAGTCCCTGCTTGTGTCTGATTACCAGCTCTAAGAGGGAAAAGTGTGTACACGCATTAGCGAGGCAGAGGCTTTAACCCATATTGATTTTTCTGCGTCGGATGCTTGACAGAGCACAAGTACACGCTGACACGGACGGCCTTTCCCTGTATCCTCAACCCACCTTTCCTCCCCACTTCTCTCCTCCGTCTCCAGAATGTCTTTGCCCAACTCAGAGAACGCCTCCACCCTGGAGAACGCCATGCAGCTCATGATCCAGACCTTCCACAAGTACTCCGGAAACGAGGGCGACAAATACACGCTGAGCAGGGCCGAGCTCAAAGAGATGCTCACCGCCGAGCTGGGCAACTACCTGGGGGTAAGAAAGCTCACGTGTAACTTGAAAATGCAGGAAATTCTGAGTTTGAACTGTTCGACTGTGTTCTTTTTGTCCTTCATGCTTGCAGAACGCCCAGGACAGGGAGGCGGTGGATAAGGTCATGGGGGACCTGGACTCCAACAACGACGGCGAGGTAGATTTCACCGAGTTCGTCATCCTGGTCGGAGCTCTCACCGTGGCCTGCAACGACTTCTTCCTGGAGTACAACGACAAGCAGGAGAAGAAGAAGTGAAGGGCATCCTCAGCGAGCGCAGATCTGCACACGCTCCAGGGAGGCGAGACGGATCTCTGACGTCCTCGAACAAATACGCGACCACGCAGCAGTCACTCCGAGCAGTAACTGTTGGGTTGTTTGTGCATTTGTCCCATCGATTCCATTTGAAATGTGAAGCTTAGTCTTGTGAATATCTCTCTTTTTGTCTTTTTCTTTCCATGCATTTTGTTACAAACTTAAGTAATTCCCCCCTGGAATGAATAAATGTGACCTTTACTCAAACGGTGTCGGCTGTTTCTTTTCTGCAGTGGAGAATCACAGGCACCAGGTGGCAGCAAGTGGCTCTAGTTTGCATGCAGCAGCTCTGCAACAAGGTTATTTTTGAATTATGTCTAATTTGCTGTGTATGCAGGAGCAGAGTGGAGATAGCTTTGCTCATATCTGGCAAAATTACATCTATAACAAAATGAAAAAGTGGGTGAAGTTTCTACGTGCAGGTACTGATTCCTGTTTTTGCAGCAGGATAACAAGGACTTTAACTGGCCTTGACTCGGCGCTACACCCATGATTGTTTAAAAGTCCTGCTTCCTAAAAGAATAAAGACGTGTGTGTGTTTGAATATTATAAAAAGGAAGCTGCCAGTTTCAATAATAGAAAGCCAGGAAATGCTTCTTTCTTTCTTTCCATCCTGTGCTGGAAGATTAACAGGAAATCTGGGTAATTTCCAGACTTTAGTGAGTAAAAAAAAAAAAAATGCAACAGAGACGATTTGTTTAATCTGAACCTACAACCTTTATTGGACTGGTTAAGGTGTGCACAGGAGCAGATTTTAGAGGCAGGAAGGGGAAGATGGTGAAATATGGGAGGAGGAAAAGCGTAATGAGCGAAGGAAGTGTGAGAAGAAAAGGAAGGAGAGTGTAAAGGTCCGAGAGAGAGAGAGAAAAGAGAGTGGACAGCAGCAGCAGCAGCAGCAGCACTTTCTCCATCGCCATGCAGTTTTCACAGGTCTCCGATGGGCTTTTCACACTTGTTCAGGGGTTTCCGTCCTCCAGAGACACCAAGGGAGGCGACTCACGTAAAAACTCGACGGCTTTAGACGGCGTTTTACCACCGCAGGAGTCCTTTTGTCTCCGTTTGTCTTGCCTCCCTCTCTGTTTGTCTTTTCGGCTCATGATCCTACATAACTTATTGCCTCTTTCTCTCTTGTTGAAAATTTAATTCGTTCTCCTCCCCCTTGCATGAGTTGCCTGGAAAAAAGGGGGGGCTTTTTGCTCGGTTGTTAAAATGAGACCAAAAAAAAAGGGTAAAAAACGAGCAGTAATTCTGCTGTTATTGTCGGAGATGTGGGTCCATGGAAGACTAGATAAGAGCTGGAGAGAGGTGGGAACCAACATACGTACGTTATGCTCTTCTGAACATCATATCTCACAGATGCGGTAATGCGTCGGGGTGGCGTACGTACACGAACGTTACATACATGAACATGAACAGAATCCACCGCTGAAATAGGTATGAACAGGGAAGAGGAGAAAACAAAGAGGACAAAAAAAGTGAGATCTGATAATCGGAGCAGAAAATAAACAGGTGTGAAATCACGTATTAATACACATAATCTGCCAATTTACATGTAAATTTCCCCATCCCTTACCCTACCCTCCCAAAACACAACTGATCTTCGCCCTCTTTTAAACTCGAAAACATCGACACATCAGAGGGTCTGTCTCTCCGCCATCTTGGCTCAGATTCCTCCATTTCTCAGGACTCATCTGGTGCAGCTGTGCTCTCTGGCTCAGCGGGCTGCTCTCTACTTACGGTGCACAACACTCTAAGCAAAAAACTGTCCATGCATAATCTATTACTTTATCCCTTTTGACTTTTATGTAATAACCCGCCTTCCTCCTTTTAATACAGAAGCCTCCTCTACGTCGTTTTTCCTGCACAATCTGTTGCTTCTTAGTGTTTTAGGTGTGCGGGCTGTGTGGTACAGTTTATATCACATTCTTGTTATATCTATACAATCATACAACACACCACCGGAGCCTCTCTATCAGCCAAACAACATAGAGAAATCTTAATAATATATACTCGATGCTATACTGTGGTAAAGCTGCTATGCTATGATAAAATATGCTGAATCAGTTCGTAGTGGAGTTTTTCGAGAAAACAAAATCAACATGAGCCTCTCTGATACCGACATCAGTCCAGATTTGTGAGTAAGTTGAAGGCGGGTGGGTGGGGTGGGTGTCCGTAAGCAGTCAGTGCGTGAAAGTGGCTGGGTTTTGATTTGATTTAAGGTCCTCACTCGGGAGGAAGAGCGCAGGGGGAGGGAGGAAGCCTTCCACCAGAAAAAAGGGGGGAGGTCAGTCAGTCAGTCCACGAAGCAACCGGACAAGGTTAAAGTTTTTCCTTCATCGTCATACGAGAAAAACTTGTAGTTTTCGCTGCAAAAAACATCGCTATAAAGGTAAATGGATCGCCGACCCCGCCGCCTCCCCCCTCCACACCGACCGCCGGCGTTTTGTCCCCCGTTCGGTCGGTCGGTCGGGAAGCTGTCTGTCAGCGAAGCGGCGGGTCGGTCAGCCCGGCGAGCTGGTGATGGTCTTGGCCGTGTAGTTCTGAAAGAGCGGCTGCATGAACATGCCCATCGTGCCGAAGACGCACACGAACACGAAGATCCACAGGAAGAGGCGGTCGATCACCATGGCAACATACTTCCAGTCCTCGCTCACCTGCGGACGTGAAACAAGAGAGATTGAGGTGAGAGCGCTGCGGCTGCTTAAGCATGCGGAGGGTTAATGGAGGTGAGGGGTTAATGTGAGCCGAGACTCGCTTCGCCTCACAGCGCTGATGAGTTCTGACACCAGTCAAGGAGGAGGCGAAGGACGAGGGAGGCGAGAGGCGGAGGGTGTTCTGACACTGTAACCCTGGCGATGGGAACCAGGAGGAGGAGGAGGAGGTGGAGGAGTGGTCGGCATGGCGACGGGAGGATTCTCAGCTCCTTCCACCAGAGAAGCCTCCTCAGATGCCTTGAGAAAAAGCGGCTCCTCGGCTCTGCTCCTCTATGCTCGCGTCATGCCGCTGCTATAATTACATGTCTGCGATGAATATTCAAACGGGGCTGCGATTGCGTCACCAGATCCGTCTCCTCTGCTCCTGGTCGGCCGTAGTACCTCCCGCGTTTCAAATGGCAGAGCTGAGCGGCTCCATGACATGATGCCAGCACCGATCTGTGCTGCTTTTTATGGCTGCTCACGTATTTCACAGGAAAGGAGATGATTTATGGCAGGATTTTGCCCACACAGAGACCTTCTGAACCCAAAGACCTGCCTTCAGGTTTGAAAGGCATGTTAGCTTTAAGGAATGACAGCATTTATCAGAACCAGAAAGACTTGAAACAGAAAGAATCAGCAGATTTTCAGCTTTCTGACGGTCCTTGAACGTGTAACTTGCAGGCTAAAAAACAACCAAATCTAAGTTTAAAATTGTTGTACTTTAATTCATTTTATTCTATGTGAGTAAAGGGGGTCCTTGACTTATGTCCTACTCCGCGACGCAAGTCGATTTTCGCCGTAAGTTGGCACTTCAAAAAGCCATTACGTGCATCGAGATATCAATCAGTTCTTCGGAAAAGCCATGAATACCAATGACTTTCATGCATGTATTAGTCATTTTACAAGAAGATAACAGTTTATGTTGCACTGTTTTTACACTCGCCAACTAATTCCACGTAGCCAGTTCTGACATAACAACGAAACGCTGTAGGTCGAGGACGTCATAAACTGAGGACCCCCTGTACACAAAAATTAGCCAAAAATAATCTTCTTGCATGAACTAGATTCTGCAAAAATCTAAATATTCTGCACTCTTTTCCACAACTGACTAGTGACTCAGCTGCCATCAACATTCACATGACAAAAATTCAGGGACTCTTCGGCTGAACTGCAGGCCGTGTTTACGCAAAGCATCGAGGAGATGGTATGAAAACCAGTTAAAAATAGAAGTACTAAAATATCTGTAGTATGCAGTTTTGTTCCAGTACTTTCAAAAGCTATGGACACCTGGAAAATGTGGTCCCCATGCACTGAGCAATGTACATTCCAGCTTAAAAGATGCCGGTAGTGGTTTCTCTTTTGGGTCTTTTTTTAAAATGATTTTTGGCATTTTTACTTTGCACAAAAAGCATTTCTGAGTCCTCTCTTCTTCTTCACTGTTCCTCTGTTTCCATAGAGGTGCAGGACTTTACGTTGCAGTGAAAAATGAGCCCACAGTGAGTGAAAATAAGACAGGAAAGGGTTAATAAAGAGCTGAATCCGAGGCTGATGTTATGAGCAGACTATATTGACGTCTGTATTGTCACAGCAGTAAACTGCAGCAATAAAAGGTTTATTGGCAATATCACCAAGATGTTTATCTTATTTTCTTGCCTACTTGGGCAGTTTGAGAGTCTTATTGTCAGGTCAGGTTATTAAATTATAAATGTCCACAAGTATGGCTGCACAATACTAAAGAAATCTGATGTTACGATATTTAGCTTATCTGACATATTTATTTGAAAAAATACATTCATTTTCAACAGATGACTTTAATATTGCTATCTGGAAAAGAATGAATCATTCGAGAACGATTGGGGTGATTTTGTAGGTGAGTAAGTCTGCACAGAAGATAAAGAAACCTGAAAATCCTGCTTTGTACTATTCACACTGAGCTTTGTGCTGCTTATTTAAATAGTCATACAGCTGATGTTGAGTTTCATTTTGCAACCAAATCTTCCTTTTCCGTGTTTTATTTGTCCTGTCCATCGCTAATTTTACCATGCATATGTGGCGCCTGCTGTCAGGGCTGCCACTACAGGCTCTGGTTAGGGCCCCTCCCTCCCTTCGTTGTTGTTTCCTTTTTAGGTTTTTGGGGCACCGAGGCGACAGCAGGTGAGGGTAATCCTGGTGCTCAGCGGGAGCAGGTGTGCTCGAGCCAATCAGCCAACTACCTCCACACAATATATTCAGGCTCCAGTCATCAGTTCTACGCTGGATCGTGAATACTCATAGTAGGGCTGGCCCGAATAGCGGTTTCTGGCCTCCAAATATTCGGGCCCCATTAAAGACGAATATCCGAATATTCGTTCCGCCCCGTAACGTCCGACGGGGGCGGCTTGTGGCGGAGACGGCCCAATATTCGGATCCGTTCGTCTGGTCTCCCGGGTCCAAATTTTGCCTTCGTTTTGTCTTCAGTTAAACTGTAGAATTCCCAAACAGCGGAGGTCTTCGGCATCTTATCTTGTGTTTATGCAACGAAGTGAAGCGTAACGTCAGAGTCGGCAGCAACCCGGCCATTAGGGTGGTGGTAAGAAACACGAATGGATGAGCCAAGATGAGCCGAACACGACGGCATGAGCCGATGTGGTCCGAAAGCGAAGGGAAGAGACGAGCTCCGAATATTTTCGTCCCGGGGGGAGGAGGGGGTGATCACATAGACATATGTGTATATGTTTATGTGATCACAGGACGAGATGAGCCAATATGAGCTGAAGTGGGCCGAAGGCGGAGGGAAGAAAGTAACGCATATTATTTCTGCCAGGTAATGTCCGCCCGGTAACGTCCGCCCGGTAATGTCCACCCGGGTGGGGGGGTGGGGTGGGGGGGACAGAATATTCGGATACCAAAATTAATATCCGGATACCGCCATAGCGAACGAATATTCGGATATTCGGGTCCAGCCCTAACTCATAGTCAGTCTCGACTTGACTTCACTCTAGCCAAGTTCTGTAGATGCCCAGTAACTGTCTATGTTCTTTTGTAGCCCAGACCACACCAACTCCAGCTGACCACCCATTCTGACTCCCTCACCAACATCTGCCGTCACAGTCACGACTACCCGGCTCCAGTCCCCTGGATACCCGTCCCTCAGCTCATCACAGCCCCCCTCTCCGTTCCGTAGTTGCCAGACGACAGTCAGTCTCAGCACGAGCAGTCTCAGTTTGTATCAGAAATTTGGTAGGTTCGTATCGTTGTTGATTTGTAGCAGAGGAGATCGCCGGTTGTTCTTTCCGGCTTCATAGTTGAGGTCCGTGCTTTCGACAATTATAGATCTTTAGTAGTAAAAGTAACGGTTTGTCATCTGGTGTCCTATATCTAGTTTCATAGTGAGTGTTGTCGCTCTTTTGTTTCTGTTCAGCTCAGTTATTGTGTAAGAACCTTTAGGCCTCTATAGCTCTTCTGTATTTACCTATTGTTAAGCTAATAATTTGTGGAATCTTGTTAGTATTTTCAGTCTAACCTTTAGCTTTCCTGCCCAGGTAATGCCTGCTGTTGGTGGGTAATCTTGATTTTTCAGTACTTTTTGTTTTCGTCTGCCCGCCATTAGAGGCGCTAGAGTTTCTGTTAGAGTTGTAGTTCCCTTTAGCTTACTGCTGCTGGGATTTGTAGTACTTATTGCTGTTCCTTTCTGTAAATATATCATTGTGCCTGCATTCGCTTGTGGTGTTCTCCTTCCCTGAGCCTCAGAAATCTTAACACCTGCATCTCAACAAACTGTTTGAAATAAAGACAAGAAAACTCAGTGTATCCAAGAATAGTTAAATAGTATAATATTAGAATAGATGGTGTTTAATCAGACTTCTCGTTGATTAGTCAAGTTTTCTGTTTGGATCAAGCTGCAAAAAGGTCATAGCATCATCTGTTGGAGGTACTTTCAGTGACTATCGTGTACAATGCAATGTTGCTGCTGTAGCAATATAATGTGTAGCTCTATCCAACAAACATACAGCAGATACAGTAAATATTCACTCTCATTTTAGCTCTTGTTTTGGTCACCACCGGCCTCTGCTTTTCCCGTTAGCACCTTAAAGTTAACCATAATGTTCCCTAGCTTGGTGCTCACTCTGTTTCTAGGTAGGTAAGCTACATCAGATTTATTAGACTGCTTGATTAAAGTAGGAAATTTACAGTCAAAAAGTAACGTCTACAATGTTAAGATGAACAGCAGACAGAGATATGATAGTTGTCTGTGGGTTTACTGTTGTACATTTAGTCAGATGTGTTTTTTTTTTTTTTTGCAAATTTGTCACATTTCTTCACTGTGGGCTCATTTTCACTACAATATGAAGTCCTGCACCTCTATGGAAACAGAATAATCATGAAGAAGGAGAGGGAACTCAGAAATGTCTTCTGTGCAGCAGTTAGAATGACAGAAATCATTAAAAATATGGATTCAGCACGTACTTTCTTTGAAGTGCACACAGTTGTTACCAAACTGAAAAAAACGGGTAACTGTACATACTATAGATATCCTACTACTTACATTTTTACAACCTCTACCTACTCTACATTCCTCCCACTACTCTGCACATTAACTCTGGAAAGATGTTTCACCATGCAGAATGTATCGTCCAACACCACGTACCATTTGTAAACCATTTCCTCTCTACTCTGTGTAAACACAACCTGCAGTTCAGCTGAAAAATATTCCAAATTTTTTTATTATGTAACTGTTGGTTGAAACTGAGTCAGTTATGGCTTCTCAGTTGTGCTGAAGAGCAGAGAATTTTTACTTTTTTCCAGTATCTAGTAGCTTCAAATATTTTTTTGTCAAATTTCTAAAAGAGGCATGTTGATAATCAAGCATTTTTGATGAAATATCAAGATTTTCAGCTTAGATTTGTTTACTTTTCCTAATAGAACTGCAAATGCTTAGTTCAAGGACCAGTGGAAAATTGAATGTCTGAAGATTGCAACATCTGTTTCTGATAAATTGTGTAATTTTGGGACCATAACTTGCCTTTCACACCTGCTGGCTGGTTCTTGAAACTTTTATTATTCTCTATTGCCACCATCATTATCAGATTTTAATAAACTATGTAATGTAATACTCACACTCTGATCATCATCCTCGCTCTTCATGTGGTTGGCGATGAAGCGGACTCCCTCCACGGCCTCCTCGAAGCCCGGACAGGCTTGAGCCAGCAGGGCCTGAGTCAAAGCTGGACCTCCTGCCGCCTGCTTCCCCCTCGGGAGGTTTCCGGATCCGCCCTCCCGCCCATCCCTCACCCTGTTCAGACCATCCATGGATCCCCCTCCTGCTCCTCCCAGATCCCCTCCAAACTGTTTAACGGACGCCCGGTTCACGTAGCACGTACAGGGGTCACCGTCCTCCTTGCCAAAGACCGCCGTAGAGGTTCCCCCTCCGTTCCCGGAGGCACCGCTCAGCCCGAGGCCCACCATCAGGGCCCCGGCCTCCCCGCTGCGCTGGCCATCCTTCTGCTCCTGCGCCCTCCTCCTCTGGCGAAGCCGCTGGCGCTCGCAGCTGTTCCTTGGCTGGCGCATGAAGAGCAGAGCGGGGAGCTTGTTGAGGAACACCAGTTTGACCCACGGCGGCATCGTGTGCGTGGTGGGCGAACGGTGGTGTACGTTCAGCACGCACACGCTAGTGACGATGGAGAACGTGACCAGAACCATGGTGAACATCAGGTACTTCCCCACCAGAGGGACGTCCAGAGAAGTCGGAGGGACAATCTTGGAGATCAGCAGCAGGAACACAGTGAGCGCCAGCAGCACAGAGATGCACAGCGTCATCTTCTCACCACAGTCCGACGGCAGGTAGAAGACCAGGATGGCGAGGGAGGTGATGAGCACGCACGGAATGATGAGGTTGATGGTGTAGAAAAGCGGCTTCCTGCGGATGATGAAGTCGTACGTGATGTCCACATAGGTCGGGTCCCCCGGATTCTCGTTTCGCCTTCCTGGCAGGGCGATGATGTCCCACTCGCCGCTGGGCGTGAAGTCATCCATGCTAGCCACGTCGGCACGAAGCACCAGGTCAATCTCGGTTCGGTCGTAGGTCCAGGAGCGGAAGCGAAGCGTGCAGTTCTGCTGGTCAAACGGGAAGTGCTTGACCTCGATCTTGCAGGCGGATTTGTAGATCGCCGGTGGCAACCAGAAGATGCTGCCATCATAGGAAACTACAGCGTTGGAGTAGAAGGAAACCTCGTACACCCCATCGGCACTAAGAGACAAGAAAAAAAACAGTATTAGACATAAACTTAGACATTTATGTGACTAGTCAGACACAAGTCTCGAATATGGAGAATGGTCTGACTGCACCAAAATAAGACTCCACTAAAGGCAAGATTGTAGTGCTATTTAAGTACAATAGTGCAGGAAGTTGAGGCTCTTTCTTAAGGCTCTGTAACCAGTGTACATACACTACCGTTCAAAAGTTTGGGGTCACTTAAAAATGTCCTTATTTTTGAAAGAAAAGCATTTTTTTCAATGAAGATAACATTAAACGAATGATAAATCCAGTGTAGACATTGTGAATGTGGTAAATGACTATTCTAGCTGATTTTTAATGGAATATCTCCATAGGGGTACAGAGGAACATTTCCAGCAACCATCACTCCTGTGTGCTAATGCTACATTGTGTTAGCTAATGGTGTTGAAAGGCTAACTGATGATTAGGAAACCCTTGTGCAGTTATGTTAGTACATGGATAAAAGAGTGAGTTTTAATGGAAAACATGAAATTGTCTGGGTGACCCTAAATTTTTGAATGGTAGTGTGTAATAGTCAATTTAAACCCACCACAGGATCAAAGGTTAGACTGTTTTTTGAAATAGTTCATACAGTCATCACGTTGCAGCTTGTTTGTTAAATATCAATACATTGATCATTTGTTTTCGTTGTCTCTCTTGACTTCTGCTTTAATGATATCTGGATCTTCAAGTGCCTATGTGAAATGCAAATATTCTACTTTTGTGTTCATGTTAGATGGTGCTAAGCCCAGGATGTAGCGATGGTGCGCCTGCAAAATAGTGACATAAGGAATTGTTTCGGTGGACATTTGAACACAGACAGGTGAGTACATTCAATAAAATGGCTAATTTAGTAAAAGAACCATGTGGGAACTATTGCACGATACAAACTGTCTTCAAAACTTGCCATTTTTAGCATTTAGGTTGCTGCTTGGAGGTTGTTGTAGTGTTTTTTCTTAGCGAAAGTCATTTCTGACAATGCAAAAACAGCAGCAAGGGCGGAAACAGCACACTTATCAAATCCAAGAGCCACAAACAGGGTCTTGGATCATGGATCTGGAGGCAAAATTTTGAGGTCAGCTGAGTCATGAAAAACCAGCACATATAAAAAACAAGAAACAAGGAAATTGAATCCAGCGAACAGTCAGTCTAGACAGGAAACTCGGCTCACTGGTCAGACCGGGTCGGATTAAACAGCTCCAGTTAGAACTTCGCTCACAAGTCAGCTGACAGCATTAAAGCTGGAGATTGAATTTCTATTTAACTCTGGATTTTGGCAGATAAAACCACCTAATGATGGCTAATGCTGCGCGATATAACGTACACATGAGGATAGTTCATCATTTCTGCACTTATATTACTGACCCACCTTCTCGCCCTTAGAATCTCCATCTTTCCTCCGAATTCGACAACCAAGTAAAACTGAGCCTTCAAAATTAGCAACATAAGCCGAGCTAATCCCCCTGTTGGACTGACTGACAGTCGCAAACATCGGACACCCGGAGGATGGCGTGGCGACCTGGGGTACTCGGGATTAATGGGATCATTTTATCCAGAGTTAGGAGGGTCAGGGATCTTTTAATCTTTGGCGAAGTGGGGACCGAGGCAGGGAAAGAGGAGAAGGCCAGACAGATCACTGTACTCCGAGTTGATTTACATACTGTAGGCCGACACTCGGTTTCCATTACATTAAGACAAGTGGTCCGCAACATCCGGCTCTGCCTCAGACATGCAGGCGAACTCTAATTACCAAAACACGCAGCTTTACATGTGAAGAGTTGGGGTTAGTTAGCTCAACGTACTGAACATTTGGATTATTTACAGACTTATTTGCACTTTCACAGTGAAAGGCTACTATTAAGTTTGGTGTTTGAAGCTGTAATGAGCAAAAATATTCAATTCTCAGTTGCATTATTAGGTTCAACAAGAGAATAATTCAATAAATAAACAGACAGAGGCTAATGGTAGTATTTAGTACAATCTGCCTTGGCACTGAGCACATCTTGAACTCTTTTGGGTCGACTGATTTGAAGTTTTCTCAAGCAATCCTGTCATAAATTCTAAAAAAAAAACTCTCTTTCTGTAACATCCTTCCTTCACAGGGTTCTTTCTGATTTGTTTGACTGTCCAGATGATCCCAAACAACTATAATCCTCAAGTTTGGACTCTGGAAGACTTTACTCCATAATGAGGGTGTTTTATCAGCTTTGGATCGTAGTCATGGTCAAAAATAGACCTATTTTCAAATGACTGTCACAAATACTGGCAAGATTAATCATAATTTTGTTTGTATTTTGCATAAATTTAGATAATATCTCAACACTAGTGAAACAAATGCAGCTCCAAACCTCAACAGATCCTCCACCATGGTTCACCAAAGGCCGCCACTATGCTTTCTTATACCTATCTAGAACTCTTGTCTCACATATTGTTGGAAACTGGAGCTGCACATCTCAAACTTTGTTTCATCTCTCCAAAGGACTCTTCTCCATTGATCTACCCTCAATCAGTGTGATATTTCAGCTTTTCAACTGCTTCTCTCCTCTGAAAAATGTATTTCGTGGCTTCTGCCCTTCCACTGAGGCTATTTCTGATCAAACTTCTCCAAGCCTTAGAACAGTTCCAGATGAAGCTGCCAGACGCTGCTCGACTTCTTCCAGGTACTCAAAGAAGAAACTCTAAGAAACTTCTCATTAGACAGCTTTCTTGGTTTTCCACTGTTCTTTTTTTGTGCTTTGCCTCTCCACATTCCTCAGATTTCTTTGTAACAGCTTGAGCAACACAACGTAAGTGTCTGGTTTGCTTCCTGACTTGCCTTTGAGGGTTGCACTTGCTGATGCAAAAAAATTACAATTTTTATGCCTGTCAAACTCTGTTATCTTTGACATTTTGAGTGGAATGATGTGACTGCTCAGTTTCTCTCACAAATAATCATCCAGGGTACAGTTAGCTCATCTTTAAGGCAGCAGGAAAACTCAGGTTTCTAAGTCGAATGAACCCGATTTGTTACTTACAGTGTAGATTAATATCTAGTTTTATTGTATAAGCAGCAGAAACACTTGAGTTTAGGTGACTTCATTATTTCCTGACAGCTCTTGAACACACCACCATAGAATCAGGTCAACTCCTCCCATGGCCCTGCCCCTACCTGAGGGCATTTAAAGCACCTGAGGAAACATGGCCGCCTTTTGTCTGTTGGCTACCACATGGATTCCTCTCTGGGACTCTGAGGTAGGTGATGCACTCAGGACTGTTTGAAGGTTGTGGACTGAAAGATTTTGTTTGTTTGTATTCACATGATTTAGGTCCATCTGTTAGATTGTTTCCCGTCTGACTGCGCTGGTGTCTGTTTGGATGAGGTTTGCAACGACAAATGCTTGTGTTTGGGTAACATGGATGCTGCTGACCCCTTTAAGTCTGCGTAGCCAAAACACCATTCTGCCAAGGTATGGGTTATTTTTGACGGGGTTTTGGCAGGGTCTTGGCAGGGTCTTGGCAGGGTCTTGGCAGGGTCTTGGCAGGATCCAAACCCCCTTTGCTAATATTAAGCAGGAATGGTTTTCTTTAAAAGGATTATATTGTGAAACGGAATTCATTTAATGTAGGAAATCTTTTGGTGCATTTGCATAGATTCAATTTATTATCTAGATTTTTTTAGGCCACACTCCTTGCAAGCACTTACAGCCATCCAGCATTTAATTGATGATTGAGTACATTTCCTTTGTTCCATATTGAACCATATCTACCTTGTTTTAGTTAACAAATCTTGATATAAAATTTTATGTATGTTGCAACAAGGTATGGATTATTTTTGGCTGACTTTTGCATGACTTTTGGACTGATCCTGCCCCACTTTCTCCTCACTTTGCTAATCTTGTTAAGCAGGAAGTATTTCCTTTAAAATAACTGTGTTGTTAAACTGAATTCATTTAATGTAGGAAATCTTTTGGTGCATTTTCATAGATTGAATTTATTCCTTTGTACTTGCAGCCATCCAGCATTTAATCAAGTATTGAATAAATTTCCTTTTTTCTATATTGAATCACATCTGTCTTGTTTGAGTTAACAAATCTTGACATGGAGCTGTACGAAGGTTGTAGCGATGATTCAGTCTGATGCAAATTTGCATTTATTTTTCTCATCGACTATTCGATGCACACACAAGCAACTAGCGTTGTCGGAAAGGTCAAGTCATGTGGTTTCATTTAATATGCACCACGGTTTGCTGCAACAAATACTTCGAGAGTGAATCAGCTGCGAAGAAAGGATGTGAACTTAGCCCTAAGGGTTAAAATGCAAAGACAGAGGTAATTATTGCGCTTCCTGGCATGCATACTGCATAAATGTTGCATATTTATCAAGCCAAGAACACAGCAGAGCAGTTTGCGTGCCTTCATGACCAAGTCCATTCTTGTGGATTAACTGCCCACACCTGCTGTATCGCCATACAGCTACTGTAGATGCATGTGCTGATCGGACCGAGTGTGTCGTGCAGATGACTCCGTCTTTGAAGTGTCTCGTGAGGTTTGGAGGTACAGTAATGTAGCATGAGCAACACGAGGAGATGACAGAGGACGTATTCGGCCACATGTGGTGGGCCTGTATGTAACACACAATGAAACTGGCTATTTAATTGATGTGACTCACAACAACAGCAGCTGGATCGGCTCACCGGGGGAGCTGGCATTAAAGCATTATCAGATTAATAAGAGGACTGTATGTGCTCTTATTGTGCATCTTTGTGGCATGTTTGTGTCTTCTGGAAGCTTTCTGAGGTAAACAAAGAGACTCACTTGTTGTAGAGAACCACGTCAGGCAGCCAGATGTGTTTGGAGGGCAGCCTGACCTTCAGCATCCCATCAAACTCCTCCGGGACCCAAGTTAGCCGGTAGTCCTGCCACTCCTGAGAACAAATAAAAACACAATGTAGAGTCACTCGTCTGCCAATCGCGACTTAGAGGAGCAGAAAAGAAAGTCTGTCAGCGGTCAATATGACACATCAGAATATATATGCACCCAAAACTGTTCATCCCATGCCAATTTTGGTTTATAGTGAATTTTGTTGACTGAGAGGTTTCTTCTGGCTGATAAAAGACAGTAAAATATTGTGCCAGAGATGTAAATGATGCATTTTAATTATTTATACCCTTGAAATTGTTGACAACCTTTGAGAAAATGAAACTTCTATACCATTACAGATGTTCCTGCTAGTGTATACCATCTTCTAGAATGTTGAAATACTCTATAAACTGAGAACAGCTGATGCAGGAGTTCTCTAGTCGGTATTAATGGCTGAAACCAGTGAGCTCATTGAGAACCTCACATTGTTGCTGCTCGCAAGATGTTTAAAGTCTATAAAGTCATATCAGAGTGTTTTCAAGGTCCAGTGTCCACAGTTTGAAGCTTGATGAAAAAGTCCAAGGAGCTCCACACTGAAACATGTCAAAGAGCTGCTAGGAAGACAGACGTGAGCCCTGCACTGGAAGAATGGTAGAGGACAAGAAGAATCCAAGGATCAGCACCAAGAGCATCCTGATGAATGTGAGCACTTCTGGTAGCAACATGTCCATCAGACACTCCAGCAGACCAACAACAAGGCTGGTCTCCATGGATCAGACCAAGGAGGACTCCACTTCTCCAAGACAGACACACTAAAGCTCAGCTGGACCTGCAGCACTTCTCTACTCACTTACTGCTCAATTACAAGTCGTGTCTGAAGGAAACGGCATCATGAGAAAAGAGGAAACATTTTGTGGAGGAGAACATCAGGCAGTCTGCAGAAACACTGCTCTTTGGGCAGCATTGGAGCTTCCAACAAGACAATGATGTGAAACATGGAGATAATAATGTGAAGAAATGAAGAGAAAAGAATGAGAAGATGTTGGAGCGGCCCAGCCAGAGTCCAGACCTGAATCCATCCAGAATGTGTGGAGGAAGTGAAGAGCAGAGTGATGGAAAGGAAGCCTTCAAAGAGCTGGAGATGGACACTTGGAGGAACTAAATCCCAGTGGAGACCTGCAGAAACACTGTTAGACACTATAACTACTGATGTGGAGGAAAATAAAGACTTTGAAACAGTTTGCTAAGGAAAAGAAGGAATAATTTTGGATAAAAATGGTGTAAAAATAGTTAAAATTCATCATTAAGATCTCCAAGACATGGTCCTCCTGTCTGCTGTTACTTGTTTATGTCATTTACAGTTAGAAAAACTCTCTCGTTCAAAAAAATTTGACTAAGTTTACATACCCTGGCAGAATTTGTAAAATGTGCTCCATTCTTTAATGAAAACATGAATGATCAGAGCAAATACAATTGCATGACAATAAATAGCTTTGTCTAAACACCAGCCCTAAATGAAAGAAAATGTTTCCATTAACAAACATATTTGCTAAAAAATTAAGGACAGTATTTCACAAATTTGGCCGGGGTATGTAAACTTATGAGCACAACTGTACACCAAAAGTTTGCATGGGTATGAATCACTTTGGGCTTAACTAAAATGTAGTCCCAGGGAACATCCTGTGCCGTCTGTCCTCTCTGTGCCTTCGTCACACTTTCAACTACAAGCCAAAGAGCATCACACTCGTGTTGACCCTGAATGGTCTTTAAAACACAGCCAGCCACAGACCATCACTATGATTAAAATGGCGTACGGCGAGGCTGCTCCATGCATGCATTGGCAGACCTCCCCTCTGCGTGTCCTTGTGTAAAAGACCGGTATTATCTTGTTGTCCGTGTTGTGGTTTAGTGTTTGACATTGGCACGCCGAAGCCTCTGTGACCTGCAACAGCAGCTCGGTGTGACTCTTTGTTATGACCAGGTTTCAGCTGTAATGCTCCCTCTAGGCGCTCTGCAGTAACTGTGATGCATGATGGTCATTACAGTTTGCCTTGGCTTGGGACGGCCGTCCTTGGCTCCCCTACTAGCGGCGGCGAGGAATCCATACAGCGCTGATGATCATTCTACGCTCCGTTACATGTCGTAAATCCTGACTTCCTCGGGTGCTACTGCTTGCAGCATGTGTATATGTGACTAAACACACATTACATTATGTCTGCACAGGAGGGTGTTTAAAGGGTTGTTTCGTCAATGGAGCTACATCACACCACTGTGAATATCACTTAAATACAAATATATTGAAAATTCAGGCCCCAAAGTAGAACTGAATGCAACAAAACCCTTATGATCACTAAAACTAAACTGAAAATGCCTGTGATTTCCAACCAGCCCAACTGCATGAACATGGTTATGAAATGAGCTGTGAACAGCAGAAACTTTGTCAGTTTTGGGCCTATAGGTCATGTCAATGTCTGCGTCATGGCCCCACATGGTAAGGAATTTGCAGATTAATCTAAATATCTGATTGTGAGACTTCAGAAAGATGGAAAAGGATACAGGAAGATCAGCTAAAAGCCGGTTTAAGCAGTGTCAGCAGTAATCAGGAGGTATAGAAGGAGTCATAGTACCACTAATCATGGCTGCAGTGGTCGTCCTCCTAAAATGACTCCACAGACAGTGAACTACTTTCACAATCTAGCTGGGAAAAACAGACTGCAGTTGATTCAGACTTGACACAGGGGTTATCAATAGAAATCAGAGTTTCTTTGAAGCTCAAACAGTGTGGAAGACACTTCAGAACATAAGCCTCTGTGGACAGAGGACATGATAAACATCCTTGCTTCGTATTTTAAACTAGGGCTGGCCTGAATAGTGGTTTCTGGTCTCCGGATATTCGGGCCGTATTAAAGACGAATATCCGAATATTCGTTCCGCTCCGTAACGTCCGACGGGGGGTGGAGAGCCAGAGACTGCTCGAATATTCGGATCCATTCGTCTGGTCTCCCGGACCGGAGGAGACCCGTCTGAGTATTTGGATCCATTTGTCTGGACGCAAATTTTACACGCTGCCCTCGTTTTGCCTTCAGTTAAACTGAAGGATTCCCAAACAGCAGAGGTCTTCGGCATCTTCTCTTGTGTTTATGCAACGAAGTGAAGCGTGACGTCAGAGTCGGCAGCAACCCGGCCATTCAGGTGGTGGTAAGAAACACGAATGGAGGAGCTGAGATGAGCCGAAGTGGGCCGAAGGCGAAGGGAAGAGACGAGCTCCGAATATTTTTGTCTGGGGGGAGGAAGGGGTGATCACATAGACATATGTGTATATCATAGACATGTGTATCTGTTTATGTGATCACACGACGATATGAGCCGATATCAATATCGGATACCGGATATCGAAATTAATGTCCGAATACCGCCATAGCGAACGAATATTCGGGATATTCAGGTCCAGCCCCATTTCAAACATAACATTTATAGATGAATGTCTGAGGATAAACCAAAATACTGGCTGACAAGAAGCTGGAAGAAGGAATATTCCAGCATGAGAACCATCCAAAGAACTAAATCTCAAAAATTTCTACAGAAGAACAAAAGGAAAGGAGGACATGGACTGACTGGAATCCAATAGAATATCTTAATGACTTTTGTTGCATTGATTTCCTGCTGTGGGGTCTGTATTTTTAATATAGTAAATTGAAACCATTAGGACTTAATTTTACATAAAAGCAAATACAAATACAGTTCAACTTGAAGTAACAGAGATATTGTACATTTTTCATTATCTGGCATTTAAATATTACATATTCTGTTTTATACTGTAAATCCGAGTCCGTATTGAACACAGTTCTGTGCAGTTTGTTCTCACACCTGCCTTCAGATGGAAGCAAATGTTGACGGTGTGTAAACATGGCTACATTTTGTGTCTTTGTGTGACCTCTAACTGTGATCTCTACAGGATGTACGATGTTCTATAGGCCTCAGCTGTAAGGGCCGGCCATGAGGTTCAGGGTCACGGCTCAGTCACACTTGCATTATCATTACTGGGTGAATTTATGGCACACTTCCTCCAAATCACAACTCAAATGGAGGTTCTGCAGAAAGCATCAGCAATTTTCTCTGCTTCAGGTGCAAAAAAAAGAGGCGTATTGCATGTCTGATGTCTTTATCTCCTGCTGTGCGACACTTCAGCAGTCTTTTTCATAGCTGCTGTTGCACATTAGCAGATTTACACTTTGCTCGCCACAGAACCAGTGAAACATGGAACGCAGAGATGCATCTTTCCCCTCTGGTAGCTGCACCGCAACTCATGCATCATGCTCTGCTAGTATAACGCCGTGAAACTCGATTATATAATGTAAATCCCCATATAGTGCAGTATGTTGTGGAGGGAGGATTTTTTTTTTTCTTCCTTTTTTCACCGTCACATTTCTGACTACCATCCAATTCCCTTACGGTTTGTGACTCACTTGCACTGACCTGACTGTAGCACTGTGAAATCTAACATAAAAACAACCAAAATTCCATATTTGACTCATTGTTTGTGCCGCATTTTAATAATGTTTTTTTCTGTGTTTGTGGTTAAAAATAAGAAAAAGCAGCTGGAAGCCTCACCTGTGTTAGCCAGACGTTAGTAGTCATCACTTGCTCTCTTTCGTGCTGCAGAAGAAGAAGAAATGCAAATTAAAAACTTTAATTTCTTGAGATAAAAGCTGTGATTTCATTGCAGCAATTCTGTGTGGGTGACAGTTTTCAAACAGGCAGCACCAAATCGATGCAGCCAGTTCAACATATCTTGATTTGTAATCTGAAGACGCTTCAGAACACGTCTTTCGAACTCGGTGTTCCAGTTTTGTATCACATTTGAAGTCGTAAAGCTGAAGCCAACCCTGATGATGACTTCAGGATTAATTTCTCAGACTTGAAAAGCTCCTGCTGAGATGCAGAAGACATTACACAGCTGCTTTTTACAGGGCATCTTTTCACATTGATTGCATTTGTGCCTTTTGGCGTTGAATAATGCATATAAAGTGCTACCTTTGTGGTCAGTTTCATACATGTTGCTAATTCCTAACACACTGTGCAAATATTTAACCTGTTTGTTGTCATGATGATGATCTGGAGCGTAAGAAAATTCCAATTTTGTTATGATTAGTGACTTCTCAGAAAGAAAAAATTCTGTTTTCAGCCCACTTTGGCTGCACTCCTCGCAAAAAAAATGCATACTGGTGTTAATTTTTATCATATCTCTGTGCTTTCTGAAGCTCTAATACTTCTTACTGATGTCTCCGATATGCCTCAAATCAGTAGATGCAACAATATGTCAGCATTTTAAGACGCTAGATGCTATTTAGGCGACTGTGCGTGGAGAAGCCTCCCGTCTCCACTCAGGTACTGCTACTGGCAAGCTCTGAGATTTCCTTTCAGTTCCATTCGAGAAAGTAGTTCCACCTGTCAGAATGTGCAGCAAAATCGTTGGCACTCGACTAACTGACATTTCTGTCCTACAGCCATGGCCATAAGTTTGGACACAAGTACCATGACGCTTGTGAATCTTAGAAAATACCACAAAATTGTCACTTACAATACAGTACACAACTCCTGAGAACTATATTAAGTTTCATATTTAAAAAAACATCAAAAGAGTTTGTTGTCACTTTGTTATTCTTACCAAATTCGGTTGTGAAAGTACTGCATTTTTTTGTTATTTTCTTCTAATATTATGTTTTGGGAACAAAGTTGTTCCAATTGTTGGAATTTATTGATAATATTATATCCCTTGTTGATTTGTTGACTAATTAAACTGATGCTGTCAAAAAATATTAGTTATGTTCTGTAATAGACATCAAAACAGACATAGTAAGTCATGCTGTGTCCAAACTTATGGCCATGGCTGTACACAAGACTAGATCCTTAAAAAAGGCAAATCTCGTCCGGTTCGACCCTAGCCACCCTCTAGCTTCCGAATTCAGGGTGCTTCCTTCTAGACGCAGGTTTCAAGTGCCTATATGTAGGACAGTTAGATTCAAAAAATCATGGGTGCCATTGGCCTTCTTAACAAAGAACGGTTTTTAACGCCTTTATAAGGCAGTCCGCTCTGTGGTCATTTTAACTTTCCTTAGGTTTTTATTTATCTTGTATTCTATTGTATTTAACTGATTATTGTTGTTTCTGTTGTGTATTTTTATTGTTGCGTATCTCATTTTATTGTGTTTTGTCTGTTGTTTGCTGCTGGCTGCACCAAAAATTGCCCCGCGGGGACAATAAAGATTTCTTGACTTGACACCTGCAGCAGCTTCTGACACACTGACGCTTCACTATTAATTTGCTTAACTCAGCAACTATAACAATATATCAGTCAGAGGGACCAAACCAGAGCATTTACTGCAGTACTTTAACTCTATTTCACTACTATGCACTTTAACTTCAGTGGCATTTTCCAGACAGAACTTGTAGTTGTAGTGTTTTGTACTTCCTTTGCTGTGTTGCCACTTTCATTGTGTATAAAAAACAATAATGTGTAAGAAAAGATACAGCAAAATAGTATTCATGCACGTCTGTAATGTCTACATGGTTTCCAAATAATGGTAAATTAGATTGTTAGAGCAGAAAGAGTACAGTTCCCACCACCATAAATACACATAAATAAGCAAAAATGTGCAGTAAATAACAGGAAAAGCACTCAGAGAGCGCAGTACTCCGCCAAGGCTGTTCAGTCGTATCATTTCCGGCAACTGAAGTCTTGAAAATTTTGTGGCAGAAATCACGGGACTATAGGATGTGGCCATTTAATATAGAGGTACCCACAAACAAAATGACTTTACGCTGAGCACAGGCGTGTGCTATGTGTGTGTACGAATTGTGTGACCTAAATATGTAAATTTTTTGTATCATTTCCAACATATAAGTCGCAATAAGTCCGCAGCGGTGGATTTGTAGTAGGATCAGAATCACGTGATCATCAGCAGGCAGCTGACAGTGTTCACTTGCTGTCTTTCTTTCTTTCTTTTCTCTTTATGTTTCGGAGGGACACTGCACATTAATAAACATTTTATATACATAAAAAAAAATGTAAATGCACCCGAATTAGCCAAAAGGCTAGTTTGCATCGGCTGTCCCCCCTGCCAGAATTAAAAGGCCAGTGCCTGGTAGGAAAGAGATAAAAAATAATAGACAATATACAAATGCAAAGTACGGATACCATGCAAATCAACAATAAAAATACAATCAACAATAAAAATGTCATGGTTACAGTGACGCCGTGCCGCTATCTCGCAATGATTCAGAAATCTTTAACAAATCCGTGGATCCAGACTATAAATCGCATCACTGCCAAAATCTAATCACTTGGTCCTTGTGTCTTTTCTGACCTTTCCTGAAAATTTCATCCAAATCCGTTAGTCCGTTTTTGAGTGATGTTGCACACAGACAGAGTAACAGACGGATAAAGATACGCCAATCGTCACAGTTCCCTGGCGGAGTATTAAGGTAAATATAAAATGCAAAATGTCCAATTTATTAGATGTTTTACTTGTAGAGCAAATAGCGCGCAAGAACAAACAAAAAAATGTGCAATGTCAAATGCTAGTGCTGCTTTTACTGAAGTACAAATACTACTCCGGGGTCAAGAAATCAGTTTAGCTACATTTTAAGCTTTCAGCAGGAACAGCAAACAGTCTTGCACAAATAATGACTATAATCTCAGTTTTCCTTCTCAGTGTAACACAAACTAAACCGCAGAGATTCAGAGCCAGATGTGAGCTCACTCACCACGCTGATGAGCTGAGCCAGCGACACCATCAGCTGCACGGTAACCAGCTCGGAGCCGTTCGTGGCAGGACGGATCAGTTTGTTGTAGTGGGCCGGGTTTAGGAGATGCTCCACCAAGCGCTCCTCCGTGTCTGCCCCAAGGCCGCCTGTAATGAGAACACATTATCATCACCATCATCTGCCTCCACCAGGAGACCAAAACAGTCGCAGCCATCTGTGTCTCTCCAGGCGCTCTGTGAAAAAGGACTTTTTATCATATCCGATACAGTCGAGCCCTGAATTATTCAGAGGCGTGCCAAATTGTGATTTACAGTGAAGTTTCATTTCACCAAAAGGCTTCTTGTGGCTGGAAATCGCACAAACGAGCAACAAAAGGCAGTAAGACACTGTGTTAGAGGTGTTTAATGGGGAATTTGACTGTTTTCTATGAGTTTTGTTTCACATTTTAACTGAAAAATCTCAAGAATCGAGTGTAGAAGCCTTTATTTTTCTCCACATCAATCAGTTCCAAATTGGTCACAAGTAAAGTAGCAAAAAAAGAGAAATTTTCTCATTTTTTAAAGCTCTGCAGAGGCCTAAGTTCACGATAGATGCTCAAAATCAGCAGGTGTGTCTTAATTTCACATCCCACACCAATAATAAACCGTATTGTACTCTGTTTTTACAGTGGGTATGAAGGAATTCAACTGTATTTGATAAGAAACAGTGCATAAAATGTGTCTCATGAACATTATTACTGCATACAGTAGATACTATAGATAGATTTTATAGTTAACTCACATTGCTCACATGCTCTATACACAAAAATGAAATTGTAAAGGCCCAAAATTATTCATTCATATGTCAACTTTAGGTTCCTTTTGGCTGGAAATGGCATAAACAAGTGACAAAAGATGGTAAAATATTGCATTGAATATGTTAATGATGAATGTTTATCAATTTCTATGTTCTTTTCTACGTTTTTTTAGGGCTGGCTCGAATAGCGGTTTCTGGGCTCCGGATATTTGGCCCCGATTAATGAAGAATATCCGAATATTTGTTCCGCTTCATAACGTCCAACAGGAGGCGGGGGGGCTGCAGAAGGACAGTGGAATGAGCCAAATATTCGGATGTTCGGGTCCAGCCCTAACATTTCATCAATCGGTGTCAAAGCCTTCATTTTCCCTCACATCAGTCCATGAGGAGTTCTAGCATCAAACAGTGTTTCTGCAGGTCTCCACTGGGATTTAGTTCCTCCAAGTGTCCATCTCCAGCTCCAAGAAGGCTTCCTCTCCATCACTCTGCTCTTCACTTCCTCCACACATTCTGGATGGATTCAGGTCTGGACTCTGGCTGGGTCGCTCCAACATCGTCTCATTCTTTTCTCTTCATTTCTTCACATTATTATCTCCATGTTTCACATCTTTATCTTGTTGGAAGCTCCAATGCTGCCCAAGGAGCAGTTTTTCTGCAGACTGCCTGATGTTCTCCTCCACAATCTCCATGTTTCCTCTTTTCTCATGATGCCGTTTCCTTCAGACATGACTTTGAGCAGGAAGTGAGTAGAGAAGTGCTGCAGGTCCAGCTGAGCTTTAGTGTGTCTGTCTTGGAGAAATGGAGTCCTCCTTGGTCTGATCCATGGAGACCAGCCTTGTTGTTGGTCTGCTGGAGTGTCTGATGGACATGTTGCTACCAGAAGTGCTCACATTGATCAGGATGCTCTTGGTGCTGATCCTTGAAAACACTTGGATATGACCTCATGGACTTTAAACATCTTGTGAGCAGCAACAATGTGAAACTGGAGGTTCTGACTGAGCTCTTTAGTTTCAGTCATGACTTGGAACTGAGTAGAGAACTGCTGCATCAGCTGTTCTCAGTTTATAGTGTACTAGAACACTGTAGAACATGTTTAGCAAAAGCATCTGAAATGAGACAGAACCTGCATTTTCTGAAATATTTGCACCAATTTCTAGGAGTACGAATGATTCTGGACATGTTATTTCACACAAAAATGCAACTGATAATGTAGAACTTGTGAAAATTCATCACTGAAATCTCTTCCATAAGTTCATACTATCTTGTTGATGTCATTTCCAGCCAGAAGAAACCTATTGGTCAAATGAAAATTCCCTAATCTAAATTTGGCACTTTCTGGTATCAATCTTGACTTGGAACTGCTTAGAGAAGTGTTGCATCATCTGTTCTCAGTTTCTAGTGTATTAGAATGTCCTAGAACATGGTAGAAAATAGCAGAACCATCTGGAATGAGATACAATTAGCATTTTCTGAAATATTTGCACCAATTTCAAGGAGTAGGAATGATTTTGGACATCTTGTTTCACATAAAAATGCAACAAAAACGTAGAACTAGTTAAAATTCATTATTAAAATCTCTAACATAAGGTCATACTATCTTGTTTGTGTCATTTCCAGCCAGAGGAAACCTATTGGTCGAATAAAAATTCACTCCAAGTCCAAATTTGGCACGGCTATGAATAATTTTGGGGCTTAACTGTGTGATGCAAACGCACTCGGTGGTGTTGTTGAGTTCTGCGTCCGGCCACTTCTATCCATGTGTAGGGAAATGCAAAGCCCCTGAACCGTGGCGTTACTCATCACCGGCGGCTGGAGCACGTCAGCAGCTCGATGCACGCTTCTTACGAGATCTGACTTCGTGAGAATGAGTCAACCAGTCTGAATGTCTCTATCGCTGTCCCTCCTGTCTCCACTGTCTCCATCTATTCCGCTCTGCCGTGTTGCACTCCTTCTCCCCGACTGCCAGTCTTTTGTAGCTTCCGATTATTTTCACCTCGTCTCTCCTCGCCGGCTTCCTCCCCTCCCGTCCCTCCATCTGCAGCAGACTCCAGCGTTAGTGGTCGATTTCAGGCTGAGCTGTCACAACACTGCGCACAGGAGGGAGGCTTTATTCCCTTTCTTTTTTCCAGTGCTGAGAGAAAAACAAACCGCTCTCGCTTCCTGATTCTCGGCCGTCTCTCTGGCATCTGCTGCATCTTTTCGCCCTCGTTCCTCCCTCACGCTTTCCCCCTGAACATAAACACAGGCTGCTTGCTGTTAACTTGGTGCCCGTGTTGTCATATTCACAAGTGCTCTGTTAGCGGCGATTAGCGGGGAAGGAAAACAAACACGCAGGAGCTGAAGGGGGTTAAAATCAATAGTTGTTTTCATTGTTTTTCTCCAAAATTTAAGGTGAGCATGCTGAAGATGTAACCTGGAGCGTAATTACTCCACAGTTATGGTGTAATTTTTGGTGAAGCAGTAGATAAATGTACATTAAAAAATAATGTAATACTAAGAAACTGTAAAAAAAAAAAATCTGCAAAATAATTACATTTTTAGCTGATTTAAATACAGAAAAATGTATATTTTTTAAAAATATTTTTTCATATTTTTTTAAAGATTAAACTAATTTCTATCAAGATCATTTAATGTAAATTAGTGCAACTGTATTTTTTTTGTTATTTTACTTTGTATTAATAAATGTACATCATACCTTCGTATACAAGATATTAAGGCTAACATCTGTTTTTACATGTGATAGTTATACATTTCACTGACATATTACACAATTAAAATGTTCTGTAACCATACAAATGCCATCTATATATAAACACACTGTGTAACTGATGCACATTAGTGTAACTGTATTTTAAATGTTTTTGTTTTTTTACGGTTAACATCTAAATGATGACCTATTAATGGACTGTAATTTAACAAAACGGTGAAAATCTATTGAAATAAATCAATATTCATTTTCTTTGTTGTTTTTTTAAATCATTTTCCAATCCTTTATTTACATGTTTTTTTTCAAATAATGGCAAAAGTCTTTAAAATAAGAATACAACCTTCATTAATAGTCAAACCTTGTAAAAGAACTAATTGTTTTTTATGTAGACAGTTTTGACCTGTTGCTTTTACAGTGAACATATAAATCAATGTTTTATTCCATAATTTTATTAGACATTATTTGTAATTTAACAAAATGGAAAATCTGTAAAATAACGCTTTAAATTAATTTATCAATTTTTAAAAATTATTTTCAGTCCAATATAGACAGAACGGAAAATATCTGTCAAATTACGTTTTTGCTGATTTAAATACAGTAAAACTAACTTTAGTCACACATTGTAAAAGAATAAATCACTTTTTGATGCAACTTTATTTTTTAGTGTGAACAATATTTACAATTTTGATTAGATTTTTCTTTCTTTTTTTTTTACAGTGAACATATAAAATTAACACTTTATTCTGTAAAACTTAAAAATGTGTAAAAGAAAAAACATTTCTAAACAACGTAGGCACTGGAGAAGCAAGATAAAAGTAGTTCTTACTGGGTATCTGGTGGATTACTGAGAACAGCAGGAAACTCGGATTCAGTTATTTACCCTTTTTTATTTTAATTAAACAGGTTTGCCTCTTATCAATAAGGACATTTTGATATAAATCCAATATCTAAATACATTTACTCTGTTTAACTGTTTACTAGTAAAATTTAGAGTTTAACCATGTTCTGCTACTTTCTCCTTCCACTCTGCTTCATTTCAGAGTTAAATCTTCTATTTTCTGCTCCACTAAATTTATCCAACAACCTCTTTTTTTATGTTTTTTGTAAGACGCAGATTTGACACAGTGTGACAATAATACGACGAGTTTAAAATACAAACACACACTAAAAGAAAACTGGCCATCTGCTGGATTTGTTTAAGCGTCTTGTTTTATGTCCTGAAGCAAATAGAAACATCGATTCATGGAGAGAGAGAATAAATGAAGTCATCTGACTTTAGAGCTCTAATGTTAGACGAGGTCAGTTTGTTAAATCGGTGTGTTAAAGCCATTTTTCTGGGGATGTGCGGTAAATGTGAGGACAAAGACGGATTCAGCTTGTCTCTTATGAGCTAAATTTTAATATTTGCTCATTTCTTTATCACCTGTTGTAAAATTAAGTCTCCAACAGAAGTAAATGTTCTGTTGTGATGGTGCTCGTACTGTTTGGTCACTGGCACAACTTTAACTGACAGGTTTCCTCAGAAAGTTCAAGTTTTGGTCTATAAATACACTAAAAAATAGTCTAATTTTACAGCAACCCTCTAAAGAAACAAATTACCGTTTGGATGTAGACGTGTACAGTTTTGGCTTTTTTACATATATAAATGAATAGATTTTAAACTATTTATTGTCCGTAATTTAATAAAACAGGGAAAATCTGTAAAATAATAGGGATTTGTTTAAAGAACACAGTTTAAACACGGTTTTAAAAAGCTATTTTACAATGTAGGAACATGGGAACGAGATATGAAGCTAGAAGTTATTTTAACCCAGAATTATTCTTTTAGTATCAAGCAGCAAAAAAAAAAAAACTATAAATCATGCAGCTCTGTTTGAGATGAATCAACAATTCAGATAATATTCAGCTGCAGTAAAATGTTTGAGCTAAATGCAATATAAACAAATGCAGAAATGGAGTCAAAACTGCAGCTTTTGCCTCCCTGCCCTCCCTGATGTGCATGTTTGGAGGTGCTGGGTGACACGCCGTCCTCCCCCTCTGATCTCGGCCGTCCTCCCTCGTCCTCCCCCGTCCTCCCGCCGGCCCTGTAGCGCTCCTGCTGCTGCTGTTTTCACTGAGCAGGAATGATGGCCGCTGTCTCTGGATCAATGAGGACTCTATTCATTCATGCAACTCCTCGCCTCCTCCCTCAATCTTCACCTCTTTTCCCTCTCGCCGTCACATTTCCTTCCACGCTCTATCTCTCCACGGTCTCTCCATCACCCAGGTCGGCCCATATTTCCTCCTTCCCTCCCCGTGTTATCTCCGTCTCCTGTCCATTTATTGCTCCTTTCCGTTGCTAATCCGCCGTCATCCTGTCAGCGCACGTGTGCAGCAGCCGGCTTGTTGTTTGCCATGTACGAGCTCGGCCTGGCAGAGGTTTTTATTCTTTATGTTCATGTCTCTTTGTGTGCACATATTCATGAGGGAAATAAGCATTACTGTCTGCGTCTGAGTCATGTGAGTAATGTATATTATTCCCAGAAGCACAGGGCAATAACGCTGTCGAATGAGACGGGAAGCCAATACGTTTCACTTAAACAATGATGAAGCACAAAAAAAAAGGCCATAAAAAGAGCCACGTTTCAGTCAGCTGGGTTCATATTCATAGACGCAGATGTAAAAGCGACTCCACTGCTTTCTCATTTACATTTAAAAAAGAAAGTCTGGTTAGAAAGCAAATGAGGGGTTTGTTTTCAAGAATGATCCGACATCCAAAGTGCCACTGTAGCGCTATATTTGGGTGGCGGGTTAGACCACTTTGATACTAAAATGTAGATCATGAAGTACTAGTGAAATTATATAAAAATGCATTCTTAATTTCTTTCTTGGATTACGGCTGTGTACTTAGCTTCTGTGTCTTTAAGTGTGCTATTTCTATGACTTTAGCGATGTAGTTAGCGTCTTTATATGGTTTTAGCTATTTAATTAGCTGTTTTTGTATTAATTTAGCTGTGCAGTTGGCCATTTTCTATTACTTTAACTGTTAAATTCTTCTTCTAAGTGTGTCATGCTTCTTTCGATAACTTGAACTATGTAATTACCTGTATTTCCAGTTAATTTAGCGGTGTAGTTAGCTGTTTTCTATTACTTTAGCTGTGTAGTTAGCTTCTGTCTATGACTTTACATGCATTGTTAGCTTCTTTCTATGGCTTTGGCTATCCAGATAGCTTCTTTCTATAACTTTAGCTGTGTAACTACCAGTTTTTCTATAACTTTAGTTGTGTTGTTAGCTTCTGTCTATGACTTTATGAGCATTGTTAGCTTATTTCTATGGCTTTGGCTATCCAGATAGCTTCTTTCTACAACTTTAGCTGTGTAACTACCAGTTTTTCTATAACTTTAGTTGTGTTGTTAGCTTCTGTCTATGACTTTATGAGCATTGTTAGCTTATTTCTATGGCTTTGGCTATCCAGATAGCTTCTTTCTACAACTTTAGCTGTGTAACTACCAATTTTTCTATAACTTTAGTTGTGTTGTTAGCTTCTGTCTATGACTTTAGCTGCATTATTAGCTTCTTTCCATGACTTTGGCTATGTAGTTTGCTTCTTTCTAGAACTTTAGCTGTGCAGTTGGCTTCCTCTATGACTTAGCCACACTGTTAGCTTCTATAGTGACTTAAACTGTGTAGTTAGCTGTTTTTCTAGGACTTGAAGGGTTTGGAAGCAGAATGGTCTGACCCACTTTCTGTAGTTTTTGAGAAAAATAGGTTCAAAGTTTTGTGTCTTCAAGAATGGTCTGACATCCAAAGAACCACTGTGATGCCAGATTTGGGTTGTGGGTTGGACCACTTTGACACTAAAATGTGGACTATGAAATATTACAGAAATTATACAAACTAAGTTCAGATTTTTTGTGGGTTTGACTGCTTCTAACCCCTTCCTATGTAGTTTCTAAGCAAAGGTAAAACCCTGACATAGTAGGAAAGACTAAGTTTGAAGGAGTCACAGAAATTAGATGTTTTAACATCTAAATTACACATACTTTGAGTGTCATTTTGACCAGTTAAACCACAGTTGGAGATCTCTGTAAACCAATTTAGTCAGAATGTCAGCATCTTCGGATGTTGGTCCAGCAAAATATTTGAGCAGCGTTAGCAGCAGTAACGGCAGCTACTGCGGTGGATCAGGCGGTTAGAAAATTCATCAAAACTTGTGATCAAAATTTACTTGAACTTTGGTTAAAGTTGTAGCTCCGAAATGCATTTAAAAACCGGGTCGCGTCCTGTTCGATGTAGCTTCTGACGTGACTGCAACATCACGTACGTGTACAAAACTGGAATAACAACTAGCTAGAATTCGAAGATATCTGTAATTTAAAAAACACACTGATCGGAAAAGTAACGTCATTTGTCCTTGAAGAATGACGATGCAGAGATCTGAAATGTTCTTTCTGACTACAAAGAATTGAATGACAGATTTCTGTAGCTGATATTCAGTCTAGGTAATTGAATGTTTAAATGGTTTCATCCAGGAGATCGAGATTTGCATCGTATGTGGGACTATTCTTGGAATAAAGTTTCACTTTTCACTTTGTAGGGTTTAGTTTTGGAAAATATACTTTTTTTTGACATTTTTATAATGATAACTGATCATTAGAAGTTTGGTTAAGTTTAGGCAGCATAATTACTTTGTTAGTTTATAGAAAACATCATAGTTTAGGTTAAGATGCGACTCTTTCGCAACATGTTTGAAGCTTCACCTCCATTTTCTCGGTTCCAACCAGGGTCATGTGTCTTGCTTCATCTAATATATGATTGGTTGGAGTGGCAGAAAAGTGACGAAATTAATGAGAAAAGAAACGTTGATCTGAAACGTAACCATAAATACATATCTGGCAGTAAATACATTTCTTTCAGTGCACTTCAGTTGTAACTGTGCAAAGACAAGGCTTCTAGATGACGGAGCTAGAAAAGTCTAAATGATACTCAAAGTGACAAATTATATTTGCTTTTTACATTAAAATATATATTTATCAAGCATCTTAAAGTACTGTGGCACTAAAATGTGTGAAAAGAATGTTTTTGGTCTTTAGTTGTTAGTCTTTGCATCAACACTCAACGAATGGAAAACCAGTACCTCTATCGAATCGTATGAAAGGTGAAAATTGATTCACTCTGAGTAAATTTTAGTATCTTTTCCAAACAGCACTCAAAAATCCTATAGCAAAACACCACAGAAGGTAAGTTTACGAGGAAGGACATAAATATTCTGCCCACGTGATGATTAACTTGCAAAGTATCTCCACAAAAATGACGACAAATGTTAAGAAACATGAAACCGACGTAAAACGAAAATCCAAAAGTAAAGAAATATATTTGTTGCTGTTTCAGGAACGTGCTAATTACATGAAGCAACAATGATCAATGGTGCACAAATTAAATAAAATTATATGAAAATCTTTACTTTAGTAGACATTTAAAACATTTGAATGACCTAAAATGCCATTTGTGAGTCAATTAGAGGCTCAAATGTGGATAAAATCCTAGATTTGCAAATTATCCACATTAGTTTGGACATGGCCAAAGTTCAGAGTCAGTTAATTAGATATAAAGTATTGACAAATATTATCTGAACCAGCCAGAAGGAGCATGTGCAGATTTAGGAACAGTTGCAGATATATTTTGTATAGACTTACAAAACATACAAATGCACTTCACTATATGTTCTGAGATGCAAGTCCGGATCAAGATGCAAACCCTGTAAGATCATTTTCTGCTAAAATAAAGCCACAAATGTGTAGAACTGTGCTGTCTCAGCTTAGACCAGTTGTTCCTTATTAACAGTTGAGCTAAAATATTCAGAATGAAAGTCTAGACTGATGTTCTACAGAACTGAGACAAATCAGACCAAACAGGAAGCTTGTGGTTGTTCTTATCTCTGAACACCTCCAGCTCTTCCTGGATCTCCTCCACTGATCCGTCCACATGCGGCGCTCATGCTAAAGGCCCGGCTGAACGCTGTAAAGTTGCTCAGGTTGTATTCTGCTTGTTTTCCAGTGCAAATATTGCAAAGTTAATGTGACATCATGAATATTTCAGCAGGGCTCCCATTAGACGCTGCAGCCGGAGGAAGTTCCTCACATGCAAACGCACTCCAGCGACAGACAACACGATCGCTTCGGCTCTTTCCATCGATCCCAGCCGCTAATGGAGCTGTCGGAGTTTTTTTTTTCCTTTTTGCTAAAATCGGTGTTTATTCTTTAAATTTGACGCCGTCTGCTGCTGCTGCTGCTGCTCAGAGGCCGGACTGCACACACGGCGTGAAGACAAACGTGGAGAAAATGAGGTTGAAGAAGCGTGAGCTAAATTGAATTATCCCGCTAAGACTATTCCAGTGATGATCTGTATTTATACAGATGAGAAAAGGTTGGAGGGAGAGAGGGGTCGCTCTGCGCTCTGCCAAAGAGGCTTTTTGGCTGCAGCTTAAAACCTTTTATGCTGAAATATTCTTAAATCAATAAAGGAGAGATCTATTGATCTACTGGCAACACCCAATTGGCTCTGTAGTGGCCATAGAAGTGAGATATTAATATTGATCCTGCAGCTCGCCGCAGCACTCCCAAAACAAAGGCTTCCCGCTGTGGAAGCTTTATCCTCCCACCAAACTCCAAAGCACAGAGACGACGGCCCACTTTGTGCTGCTGTAGCTGCAGATAATAATGCAATAATGCATGTTTGCAACAATGCAACTCGCATCTTTTCAGCACCTACTTCAACTTTACACAAAAAAATGCACATTTTAAATACTAATCTATTCACAAAGCTCTTTTCTAAAGCAAACTTTGCATTTTGTCTGCAGAAATTTGCAAAGAAGAAAACTCATGCATGAAAACGCACAAAGAAACTTGCATCAGGTTTAAATTTAGGAGGATGCAAAACATTTACAGACAAATAAAATGTGTAAAATTTCATCAAGAGCTTAGATCGTTTGATCAAAAGGACACTATTTAGATGTTTTCTATCATTTTTAAGTGTGAAAATACAGAATATTTACTGTCTGCAGCTTTTTAAATGTGAGGATTTGCTGCTTCTTTCTGTTTAATGTCGCTGTGAATTGAATATCTTTGAGCTGAGCCTTAAGTTTTGATAAATTGCAACAGATCTACCAATTAATTTATCTTAAGTGTAATCAACTGATGTATAAATAAGAGAAAATAATAAGTTAGTTGCAGACATACAGTAAACATGGATCACTGCAACAAAACCGTATTTTATCAGTATTTGATGAAAATAAATAAACTGGAAAATGGGCTGCTGTGAAAAATGTCTGGTGCAGCTTCCTCTGATTGGTTACACATCATGAGAAACAGCCAATCAATGCTGGAGGACAAACAATGAAAACTTTATGACGCTCACATGAAGTAAGGGGATAGTGACACATTTAACGTGACATGTTTAACCCTTTAAAGGGCACTTAATGACATACTTTGAATCCAAAATTTCAACCCTATAGTGTTATTGGAGGGCATTAGACTTTTAATTTTGTGACATTTTTTAAGGTCAATGAAGTTACCATATATGGTTCTTTGCCCATTAGTGGTAAAAAAAAAAAAAACATTCCAAGAAATGTATCTATAATCACTTAGCACTAGTACTCAACTGTAAAACGTGTGAGTTTCATCAACTAATGGTTAGTTTTGACATTTCGACCGCAAATATGGAAGAGAACCGATCCGCACTCCGTCTTTTTCCAACTTTGGAGAAAAGAGAAAGTTTGATGGGTTCCAGGCCTCTTCTGATTGGTCAAACACCACGATGCAGTGTGCTGTAACGTAGAGCGATCTTCTCTGATTGGCTGGATGAAAACCACATGCTTCTCCACCTCACTGAGAGGCGGGAGCAACGCCATATTTAATGTGTGTGGAAGTTACCAAAGATGATGACTTGCCTGATGAAGGGTTTAAGCATTTTAAGCCTTTCAGGTTCTATTTTACGGCGTAAAATGGAACCTGAATAAAAACAAAATCGTCGGGGAGGTTGTTTATCGCAACAACATGGTGTGCAATGAAGCACCGAATGCAAAAATGTATTCCAGAAATGCAAAAAAAGACTTTACACGCTACCGGAACGCAGTTTGTACATTCAAAAAAGTAGTAAAACATAATAAACATTTTGAAAAAAGAAACGTATTTTAAAAAATGGTGAAAATCTGTCAACTTTGTCACCAGAAATATGGTAAACAGTACATTAAAAAACTATTGAAGAACAGTTACTGCGACACGTTGGCCACAAATACAGTAAAAAAAAAACTGTTATTTAACAGTTAGAGCTTCTCTTCCAAGGTAATTATTGTCATTTAATCGGAAAAAAAAGTTTAAAAATAAACTTGACAATATCTCGTACAAAACAGCAACCACCTTTAAATGGCAGGCAAAAATGGAAGATAGCCCATTATCACCTGAAAATTTACCTTCAATATATTTATAATCTGTATTAAAATAGAACAAAATCTGTCATTTAACATATAACATAAAAACATAAATAGGCAAAAGCATATCAACTAAATTTTGCGTTGGAGATTGTGTCATTCTAAATTTTGATGCCACGATTTTAACTTCTACTGCAAAAATCTATCAGTGATTAGTTCTTTTTATTACTAATAATTGAAATCTGTCCTACAAACCCATTAGTTGACTTCTACATGGTCATAATTTGTGTTTTTTCTAGTTTTATGCTTATCGTTCTTCATACAAA